>NC_068434.1:33806589-34474089 GCF_023373465.1 Oncorhynchus keta | reverse complement strand
ATACCCTCTCTCTCTCTCTCTATACCCTCTCTCTCTCTCTATACCCCTCCTCTCTCTCTCTCTATACCCTCTCTCTCTCTCTCTCTCTCTCTATACCTCTCTCTCTCTCTCTCTCTCTCTCTCTCTCTCTCTCTCTCTATACCCCTCTCTCTCTCTATACCCCTCTCTCTCTCTATACCCCTCTCTCCCTCTCTATACCCCTCTCTCTCTCTATACCTCTCTCTCTCTCTATGCCCCTCTCTCTATACCCCTCTCTCTCTCTCTTTCTATATCTCTCTCTCTCTCTCTCTATACCCCTCTCTCTCTCTCTCTATACCCTCTCTCTCTCTCTATACCCTTCTCTCTCTCTATACCCCCTCTCTCTCTCTCTCTCTCTCTCTCTCTCTCTCTCTCTCTCTCTCTCTCCCTCTCTCTATACCTCTCTCTCTCTCTCTCTATACCTCTCTCTCTCTATATACCTCTCTCTCTCTATATACCTCTCTTGGTTCGCTCCTCTACCCCTTTGGACAGGTTGCTTCCTCTTTTATTCCCAAGCACTCCCTGGCTTAACGACCTACAGCCTCGTTGGGGTAGGAAGTCCATATAAGGCGCGGGGGTGGAGTCAGCAACCTCAATTACCAATCCCCTCACCTCTCCCTGCTGTCTGCCACAATATTATTAGTATTAGATCTCTGTGTGCATCCAAGGGCCAGCCGTGCTACCCTATTCTGAGCCAATTACAATTTTCCTAAGTCCTTTTGTGATAGTGTTGTTAAGAAGGCAGAGCATTGCTTAATTATAGACAGACTTCTCCCCATCTTAGCTGCTTCTGCGTCAATATGTTTTGACCTTGACAGTTTACAATCTAGGGTTACTCCAAGCAGTTTAGTCATCTCAACTTGCTCAATTTCCACATGATTTGGTTGATCTTTAGGGTTTACTGAGGGTTTGGTTCCAAATACAATGCCTTTAGTTGTAGAAATATTTAGGGCAAACTTATTCCTTGCCACCCACTCTGAAACTAACTGCAGCTCTTTGTTGAGTGTTGAGTCATTTCAGTCGCTGTAGTAGCTGACGTGTATAGTGTTGAGTCATCCACATATATAGACACTCTGGCTTTACTCAGTCAGTGGCATGTCGTTAGTAAACATTGAGTTTGTCTGATGCTTTAAGCTTACGGTTTGATATGTTAAGACAAATGTCTCAAGAGGGCGCCACCTGACCCATCTATCCTCTTCCCGCTCCTGCTGGCTTTAGCAGATTTTGCAATTACTCTCCTGAAGTTGCTGGTAATAGGAACAAGGAATCTGCAACCTTTCTCATGTTGAATGCCAATTTATCTTACCATTTCTACCGATCTGCGTGCCAGTTATGGTTTTCGTATGTATATTTTCATGAAACAGTTTCATTTAATTTATAATAATGTCATATCTCAAAATCATTGTCACGTGATTAATCAAAATTCTATCTTAAGGAAACGTGTACAAACCTAAAAAGTAACTCACTTTCAAGTGGTTATCAAAAGTGAGAGAGCTGGAAAGATTTTTCAAATACATTGCAGAACTATTGTCATTCTTAATTGATGTAAAAACAGACTTTGCAATGGATTAGTTCACCGAGATTGGCGCAAATATATATACTGTATGTACAGTGCCTTCGGAAAGTATTCAGACCCCTTAACTTTTTCCACATTTTGTTACGTTACAGCCTTAGTCTAAAATGGATGAAATAAATACAAATCCTCAGCAATGTACACACAGTACCCCTTAATGACAGTGAAAACAGGTTTTTAGAACAAAGAAAACAGTTACCTTTATTTACATACTGTAAGTTTTCAGACCCTTTGCTATGAGACTTGAAATTGAGCTCAGGTGCATCCTGTTTCCATTGATCATCCTTGATGTTTCTACAACTTGATTGGAGTCCACCTGTGGTAAATTCAATTGATTTGGACATGATTTGGAAAGGCATACACCTGTCTATATAAGGTCCCACAGTTGACAGTGCATGTCAGAGCAAAAGCCAAGCCAGTATTGTGTCGAGGCACAGATCTGGGGAAGGGTACCAAAAAATGTCTGCAGCATTGAAGGTCCCCAAGAACACAGTGTCCTCCATCATTCTTAAATGGAAGAAGTTTAGAACCACCGAGACTCATCCTAGTGCTGGCCGCCCGGCCAAACTGAGCAATCAGGGGAGAAGAGTCTTGGTCAGGGAGGTGACCAAGAACCCAATGCTCACACTGATAGAGCTCCAGAGTTCCTCTGTGGAGATGGGAGAACCTTCAGGCCAATCAGGCCTTTATGGTAGAGTGACCAGACGGAAGCCAATCCTCACTAAAAGGCACAAGACAGCCCGCTTGGAGTTTGCTAAAAGGCACCTAAAGACTCTCAGACCATGAGAAACAAGATTCTCTGGTCTGATGAAATCCAGATTAAACTCTTTGGCCTGAATGTCAAGTGTCACGTCTGTAGGAAACCTGGTACCATCCCTGTGGTGAAGCATGGTGGTGGTAGCATCATGCTGTGGGTTTGTTTTTCTAGTCAGGATTGAGACAAAGATGAACAGAGCAAAGTACAGAGAGATCCTTGATGAAAATCTGTTCCAGAGCACTCAGTACCTCAGACTGGGGCGAAGGTTCCCCTTCCAACAGGACCACGACCCGAAGCACACAGCCAAGACAACACTGTGGTGGCTTCGGGACAAGTCTCTGAATGTCCTTGAGTGGCCCAGCCAGAGCCCAGACTTGAACTTGATCGAACATCTCTGGAGAGACCTGAAAATAGCTGTGCAGCGACGCTCCCCATCCAACCTGACAGAGCTTAAGAGGATATGCAGAGAAGAATGGGAGAAACTCCCCAAATACAGGTGTGCCAAGCGTGTAGCGTCATACCCAAGAAGACTCAAGCCTGTAAGCGGTGCCAAAGGTGCTTCAACAAAGTACTGAGTAAAGGGTCTGAATACTTATGTAAATGTGATATTTCAGTTTTTTATTTCTAAAAACATGTTTTTATATTTGTTATTGTGTGTAGATTGATGAGTAAGATAATGTTTTAATACATTTTAGAATAAGGCTGTAACCAAACCATTTAGAAAAAGTCAAGGGGTCAGAATACTTTTTGAAGGCACTGTATATTTGTTACTGCTCGGTTCTAATGATCTTGGTTAACCAACAGCCCAATGACCAAACAATCAACCAGTTGACAGTTGGGGTCAGCCCTATTTGGCAGTCATCTATTTTGTAACCTAGTCATCTATATGCGAGTCTATTCAAAGCTTCAATGTCTTGCAAAGCCATATGGTAAACCATAGGACCTAGTATAAAAGGAAATTCGTTTTTTAAAATTGAAAAACATTTTTTATTCCCCCACCTTTATTTAATCAGGTAGGCTAGTTAAGAACACCTTTATTTAATCAGGTAGGCTAGTTAAGAACACCTTTATTTAACCAGGTAGGCTAGTTGAGAACACCTTTATTTAACCAGGTAGGCTAGTTGAGAACAAGTTCTCATTTGCAACTGCGTCCTGGCCAAGATAAAGCATAGTAATTCGACACATACAACAACACACAAGTTACACATGGAATAAACCAAACATACAGTCAATAATACAGCAGAACAAAAGACAACAAAAAGTCTATATACAGTGAGTGCAAATGAGGTAGGTTAAGACAATAAATAGGCCATGGTGGCAAAGTAATTACAATATAGAAATTAAACACTGGAATGGTAGATGTGCAGAAGGTTCCAGTGTTTAGCCACCTGTATAATGTAAAGTATGATATTTCAAGTATGATTCTAAGGCAAAGGTTTTAATTGGTTAAAAACAAGATCCTGCAGCTGCTTGGGAGAGCTTAACATGCACTCTTAATATCACAGAGAACCAGGTTTTATTTCTCCCAATGCTGTTCTAGTTTTACTCTGTGAGCTAATATTTTGTTCATTTGATTTCAGTTGGTTTCTCATTTTTGGTTTCCTTGTTGAAGTGAATTCAAATGGAATTTGGAATGGTTTGCGTCACCAAGTGAATTGACTGAACTTGAGCACAATCAGGATTGGCTGCTAGCCCGCATTGAGTGATTGAGTTGGTAGGCAGTTATTGGAGGATGCAGTCATGTGTTTCTTATAAAGTGCTGCATTTGGAAAGTGAACAGTCCATTTTTCTTTAGGTTGTTTTCTGTAGGACAGAATGTTTTCAAACAGGATTGGATAATCTCCTTAGCCTGGCCTTTGGGTAATGTTTATCCTGTAGCCTACTGCCAGTGAACATTGCGCCTTGTAGTTAGAATACTTAGCGGTGCCCTCAGGTTGTGAGGTTACTGATTTCCGATCCATGAGCTGGGGCCACACTGTGCGGTTCCTTCTGCCTGAGTAACCAACCATTGCTTGCCCAACTCTTACTGGCCACTATCTTTTTGTTAGAGCAGTAGCAGTGGCAGGAGATGTCATGAAAACACCACCCAGTGAAGAACTTGCAGAACTTCCAAAACAAAAAGAAAGATACCTGCGTGTCAACTGATGTCGGCCTCAACCAAACCAAATTTAGAGATTAGCATTTGTCTCGGTTGTGAGTCTGAGCTGAGAACTCCTGTAGCCCCTGGCTGTTAAGGCCCAGAACAGTTGCAGAGTAAAGTACTAACTTATTAATACATGTAAATGAATATATGTCTGAACGTGTCTTTATGAGGCATCTACCTATGGATGCGCCATGAACATGCCCAGAGCCAGCGTGGCGCCGACAGCTGTAATTATAGCCGCCCAGGAGGAGAGGACATAGTTTGTTTGCCAGTCATCAGAATACCTTGACTGACACATGTTTGGCTGCCACTCTATACTGATCACTGTAGTGGTTAGGGTTGTCATTTAACGCCGCCATATCGAGTAGCCCTCCCTTTTTGCTGTCTCTCTTAATTTCTCCCTCTCTACATAACTTAAAAGCATGCCTAATGTGTATTGGGGTGCACAATCGTGGATTGATTTTAAAATCTATTCTAAAACTCACAGGCGGCCAGTGCAGAGACTTTAAAACCGGTGTAATGTGTGCTCTCCATCTGGTCTTGGTCAGTACACTTGCTGCTGCATTCTGTATGTTTTGCAGTTGACCAGTGGCTTTCTTGGGTACACCAGACAGAAGAGCATTGCAGTATTACACCGCTGTCCGTTCTGAAGCTGCAACGTAATTTTGGCCATTCTGACTGAAATGTTCTGTTACCGAAATCCCTCATTTGTTTTATGAAAAACATTCCCTATTCCCTCAACCCTGTAAGCATCGTATGCATGTGACCAATAGGGCCTGACCTATAGTCTATCATAATCACATCAGTAAATTGGTTATAACAAAATCCGAACACAGTAATGGCGACAGAAAAATGTATCCCGAGGATGTGAAAAAGAAAAACGGGCAAATGTTTGTTGTTTTCTCAGGAGGGAAAGTGGAAGTCAGATCTGTGGAAGACATTTGACTTAGTTGTGGGAACTACTGGATATCAATAAAAAGGAGGGCATATGAGCAAGTGTTTTCTGAGTATTATGTGCCAAACATTTGCTGTTAGATTACTATCTTATTTTAAAAAATGACCATTTAGAACAGTGTAAACAACACTAAATAAGTGTACCAGAGAGAATGTCTAACGGGGAAAAAAAATATATATATAAAGCCTTTATTACAGCAGACTGAAAACAGTTGCATGCGTGAATTGCGGTTTATTTATTGTTTAGACTAATTATTCAAAACTCCCTTCATTTCATTTTAAAACTAAAATGCTTGACTGCATTTCACAGCATGAATGTCTCGTGTGATGGCATGAATGGATAAGGTAGAATTTATATTGAATTATAGGCCTAATGATAACTACGTTACTTATAATTATAAAAATGATCGTGATAATAATTGTAATTATAACAATAAGAAGGAGATCAAGAAAAAGGAGGGAATAGGAGTGAGAGCTACTTGCATATTATGTGTGACAAACAGGTGCTGTTAGATTACAATATAATTTTTCTGCCTGTTTGGAACAGTGTAAACAACACCAAATAAATTATAAGTAATACCAATCTGTTCTAAAAAAAATTAAAAAGCCTTTATTACAGCATAGCAAATATTTAAAAACAGCCGAATCTGTGAAACTGCTTTATCCAACATTTTGCTGTTGCATGAGGCTTGGTGCTCACGGAAACAGTAGGCTATTAAACAAACACTCAAACAGGCAACAGAATTAAGATCTGTCTTATTTATGTAGATATATGTGGATGATTTCTAAAGCCAGGCACATTTAACAGTTAGGCTTGTTATTATAGACCTTATTAAATCTCCTTAATTCTCTTAGACAATTTGGCTAAGGCAAGGGCTGTTTCCTCATCTCTGCTGCCTCCGCCGCTTTGTTCTCAATCCCAATTTGCCGGTTAACTTTGCTATTATGCACATAACAACATAGGGAAAGGCACCAATTCAAGGAAGATTATGTTTCAGAACCGCGGACAGCGACCGTATCCAACCCGGGAGAAAAAAGCGCATTTGTTATAAAATAATATTTGATTGATTAGTGTTGCACCATTATTTTTTGCATAATATAACCGTATACAGTTTCAGTATCACATGTCTTAGAGTGATGGACTATGCCCTCCCTGTGGTCTCTGCAATGGATTAGTCCACTGAGATAGGCGCGAATCAGACAAGTGTCTTGTGCACCTTGACAAAAATAAAATATTTGCGACTGCTCGACCAAAAACATCTTGGTCGACCAACAGCCTATCGACCAAGCAATCGACCTGTCGACTAAATGGGTTCACCATTGTCAATGTTCTAGGTGAATGGAATAAGGCGGAGTCAGACGCAGGACACAGGTATGAGTAAAGCCACGGTATTTACTCAAATTCAACAATAATCCAACAAGGATAAACATAAACAATCCAGATCACGTACACGGAACCACTTGACAAAAACAATCACGCACAAAACAACAGGGGAAGCCAGAGGGTTAAATAAGGAACACTGATTATGGAATGGAAACCAGGTGAGTATTATGGTGGTGGTGACTAGAAAGCCGGTGACGTCGACCGCTGAACACCGCCCGAACATGGAGAGGGACCAACTTCGGCGGAAGTCGTGACAGCCATAGTTGGCTCTAAGATCTTTTAAAACTTATCTGGTCACCTATCTGGTGACTACAACACAGAGATGGGTACAAACACCCACAAAATACAAAGCGAAAGTCAGGCTGCCTAAATACGGTTCCCAATCAGAGACAACGCGAAGCACCTGACTCTAATTGAGAATCGCCTCAGGCAGCCAAGCCTATACCACACCCCTAATCAGCCGCGATCCCAAATACTACAAACCCCAATACGAAAACAACACATGTCACACCCTGGCCAACCCAAACATATAACAAAAACACAAAATACAATGACCAAGGCGTGACAGACATTGACCTGTGTATCCACTTGTCCTTCAGACAAGGAATTGCCTGAAAATGTTGTTGTGTTTTTGATGCAAGAAACCACTTTACAAAATCAAATATGTTATTATTACCATACCATTATTACAGAGAATCAGAAACATGTTACTACCCTCTGCTTATTGCCTACTCAAAATACAAAACTGCCCATTTAAGACAAAAAAAATGCTCTTTACCTGACTCTTCAAAGATGTCAAGAAATGTATACGTTTTGTGCTCTCTCACTTATGGCTGACTACAAATGATCTATAACTGAGCTAATGACTCACAAATTAGCAACGGGACAAAATGTGCACACATGGCTATACATGCAGCTCTCGCTTTGATCTCAAAACAAGTGAATCTACTCACGACTGCTCATGCTGTTAACACAGTCCAGTTCAAAGTAAATGGTACAGATCAATGGTCTATTTTCTTATATACCTACTACAGCTCTGATTGTTTATGCCACACCGGTCTGTGTACAATAGGGGCTAAGTAGTGTTTGTCAATGCAATAGAATCATACTCAGATGCGTTCTGCTTACAACAAAATCTCTTGCATAGTTAGATTTGTTTCGGTATGCTGCATTGAGAGTGGCTAATATTGTGTGGATTCGATATCAATTATCACAGTAAAGGGAAACGTAGATAATGTTAACAGGGAAAACACTAGAACAGTGGTCACCAACCTTTTCTGAGTCAAGATTACTTTGAGTCAAAATGCAAGCCGAGATCTACCGCTCGTAAGCCTATGCAACATTAACCAATTAAAAATAGTACTTTAGCAATGAGGTTTGTGCAGTAAGCTATAGGCTCAATACATTATCACCGCATACTGGCTTAGCTTGAATTGCCCTGCCAATGCATTGTTGTTTGGGCAATTAAAAAATATATATATTTCAAAATTGAAGGTAGGCTATCTGATCACACCGGTAATAGATCCGTTGTTTTATTACTTGTGAAGCACAGTTGAGTGAGCGTACATTTAAATAATTTGCTTTTGATTTTACTGGGCTGATGGTCACCTCTCAACATCCCTCTGCTCTACATTTCCTCCAATGACACTGGCCAAAAAGGTACACCGTCTTCCAGCTGATGGCAAAACTCGAGTCTGACCACATTATTTCTGCCTCAATGCCAAATTCACGTTGTTACTCCTATGAACAGAGAAAGTTAAATATTCCTTTTTTATTTAAAAAAGACCCAAGCTGCTAATAATAACAACAAAGTAAAGGTATAGTTACACTTCCCTACTCATTCATTACTGCTGCAGTGTTTGTTGAGGCACTGAGTGGAAATGGAAGAAGGTGCATTTAATGACTGATAAGTGTTGAATACAAAGTGTTGACAGTGCTGAGAAAGAAACTTAAACATGAACTCACTCATAAAAACAGCAACACTTTGCTGTATTTGTTGACAGTCTCTCTCTAGTCATGGTTTTAAACGTTTTGAAATCTCACTGTATCAACTTAGCTGTAGCTTTCTTTTATGCCTGCTACATTACTGCGGACATGGTCATCTGAGCCATACGATCAGTCAGCGGTAGGTTTATAGTGCACCTGATATGCTTTCTGGGCCGCCGGGAAGGCAGAGTTTATACCTTCAGACACATGAAATGGTTCAAAATTGCAACAGTTTTCCTACCTGGCATGCAGGGCAGCTGAATCGGGTGCACCTACTGTCAACAACCTGAGACAACAAAAAATAGGAACACAACTATCGTTTTTTTTTTTTTTTTTTTTTTTTTTTCACAGAAATGTTCAAAGGCATGTGCAATGTCTGCTTTATTTTAATATTTACCCATCTACCAATAGGTGCCCTTTGTGTGGCATTAGAAAACCTCCCAGGTCTTTGTGGTTGAATCTGTGTTTGAAATTCACTGTCGGCTGATGGACCTTAAAAATAATTGTATGTGTGGGGTACAGAAATTAGGTTGTCATTCAAAAATCATGTTAAACACTAGTATTAAACACAGAGTGAGTCCATGCAACTTTTGTGACTTGTTAAGCAAATGTTTACTCAAAGGGGTTGAATACTTATTTACTTTTTTAATTCTTCATTAATTAGTAAACATTTCTAAAAACATAATCCACCTTTGGCATTAATCCATTTTAAATTCAGGCTGTAACACAATAAAATGTAAAATGTCAAGGGGTGTGAATACTTTCTGAATGCACGGTATGTGGGTTTTTGGTAAAGGAATTACCAGGCACAAGGTAATATTTCTTAAACTTACAGAAGGTAAACAATTTCTCCAAAACAACATTTATGTTGATATTAGTTGGCAGGGGTCTTTACGTCAACATTATTGTGTTTTGATGTATTTCTGATACCTTTTTATTTTTCCTAAGAGTCCTTTTCTTTCTGAATCCAGAAATCAAAGCCTTTACTTATGCCTAATTTTTAAGATGGACAATTTACAAAAAATTTTGGATATGCCTTCATTTCCCCAAAATATACGCTCTTAACTTTAATTGAATACCCAATTTGATATTCTCCTATGAACTTCACATGTTGGTGTTCATGGATCCTTTTACAATGCCCAATACCCAGTTCTGGAGGGCATTGTTCTCTGCTATGTAACCTTTCATGGCACTAGCAAATTGTGCCTGCAGTTGCTCACTCACTCAACGATAGAGTGCATTAAGTTGTCATATATGTTCTCACTCAACATCCATTGCCTATGCCATGATGAGTGATGTTCAGTTTCCTAATGTCAAAGATTTATTTTATATGACTAAGATGTATTTATAATCACAATAAACCATGTTATCTGATGACACTAACCAACCAGGTCTTTATTTTTTCCTGTTCTTCTCTTTCAACAGGAGACTTACCTCAGCACCTGCAGGTGATGATCAACATTCTTCGCTCGGAGGACCGAATCAAACTGGTAAGAGACAACACACACACACTTCCCCACAACCCTGGCCAGTGACTAACCACCTGGCACCATGACATAGTCAATCTGCCTGAATGCTTTTTATTGTGTACTAAATATTTTACCTCTGTGTACTAAAGCCTTGTTTGCTCACTGTAATTATTAGATAATGAGAACATGTTTGAACTCACACAGAAGAGCATTACCAAGTGTTTCCTTGTTGTCTGTGAAATGGAGAGTTTATTAGTTTATCTACCACTATGTTCTTACACTCCATTGGAATGATGCCTCCCATGTATTAACAAACTGTTTTTGACTGTGAGAGATTGCTTTATAGGATTGGAGTGTGTGTGTGTGTGTGTGTGTTACGGTTGGACTGTGTGGATGTTATGCCCATGTCTTGTGCGTGTGGAATTACATGATGCAGCAGCCCATGTGTCCCTGCAGTCAGACTGTGTACCCTCTATGTTCAGAGTCCGTTTGTATGACCTTTATATCAGATTCACATGTTGGGAGAGGTGCGTGGACAGGTAGGCATTGTAGCCTCGTTGTTTGTGAAAGAGTTGATTAAACTGTCACGTCCCCTGCTACAGGCGGTGCGGTTGGAGAGTGCCTGGTCAGACAGAGTGCGTTACATGGTGGTGGTGTACACCAGCGGACGACAGGACACCGAGGAGAACATCCTGCTGGGCATAGACTTCAGCGACAAGGACAGGTGTGTATGGGCCAGGGCCTGTGTGTGTGTGTGTGTGTGTGTGTGGTGTGTGGTGTGTGTGTGTGTGTGTGTGTGTGTGTGTGTGTGTGTGTGTGTCTTTCCTCACTTGCTATGGTCGTCCTTGATGCCAGCTGTTAGACCCTTGTTGTTGTTGTAGTAGCATCTCCATTTGAAGTCAAACCAGGTGTGTTGATCTGCTGGGAACGTGTCTTTTTGTGTTGTTCCCAGTAAAAGCTGCTCCGTTGGCATGGTGCTGCCTCTGTGGAGTGACACCAAGATCCATCTGGATGGAGACGGGTGAGCGAGTACCCCATAGACATACAATTGTTCTGTATCTGTGACCCCTCTGTCAGACTACAGCCCCCTGCTGTACACTCTGGAGAGAAACAGCTCTGTTTGCGTAACTCTGTAATAACTGGAATACCTGTAACTGGAATAGCAGTAACTGGAATAACTGGAATACCTATAACTGGAATACCGGTACAGAAAAAGACACTGAGCTCAGCACAGGCTAATGTGCTAAAATGACTTTGACCTCCACATGTGTTTTGATAGAGAGTTATGTTTTAGTGGTTACTAGGTATGAATCAGTGTGTGATCAGGGAGAGTCATTGCCTGTCTTGTGTCTCCCTCAGGGGTTTCAGTGTGAACACAGTGAGCCGGAATCATGTCTTCAAACCTGTGTCTGTACAGGCCATGTGGTGAGTAGACACAGCCGTAGGAATGACTGCTTAATACATTGTTGTTAATGAAGCAATCCCACATCAATAGATTGTTGTTAATGAAGCAATCCCACATCAATACATTGTTGTTAATGAAGCAATCCCACATCAATACATTGGCTGCTGAATTCATATCAGACCACACAGTTGAGGCATTTCAAAATACTCTGCCAAATACTGGTGTAGAGATGCAGGTGCATGCATCAATCAATCAATCAATCAAATGTATTTTATATTTCCCTTTTTACATCAGCAATTGTCACACAGTGCTTTACAGATACCCAGCCTAAAATGAATGCCATTTGTTCATGTGAATCAGCTCATTACCCATTAAAAGCCTATTGGTAGAAACTGATTATACTGCACCAAATTTCTCCCAGATTAACAAAGATGGTTGATTGAAGATAAATTGACCTACTTTGACCAGCGTCTCTTTCTAACCCCTGTCCCAGGTCGGCTCTGCAGATCCTCCACAAGGTGTGTGAGGTGTCCCGCAGGTACAACTACTTCCCCGGGGGCATGGCCCTCACCTGGATGGGTTACTATGAGAGCTGCATCGCCTCAGAGCAGAGCTGCATCAACGAGTGGAACGCCATGAGAGACCTGGAGACCTTGCGGCCTGACTCTCCCACCATGTTTGTCGACAAGTGAGTCTACAGAAATTGCAAATGGACATGAAATAACGTGAATAGTTTCACACAAAGTCAAACATGTAGAACGAGATGGACAGTAGAGGAAACGTGTGATGGTCTGCTGGTCCTGACTGACCCATTGACTGAGAGTAGAGTAGTGTGCTGATGAAGCCTCTGTGTGTCTGTCTCTGCTGATGCAGGCCCACAGAAAGGGAGCGGACAGAGTGCCTTATCAAAGCCAAACTCCGTAGCATCATGATGTTCCAGGACCTGGAGAACGTCACCTCTAAACAGGTAAGCAGTGGGGAGGGATGAACTAAATGCACACATTAGCTGTGTGCCCTCCCTTTATAGTGCACTACTTTTGACCAGGCCAATAGGGCTCTGGTCAAAAGAAGTGAGCAAAATATGGAATAGGGTGCCATTTGGGACACAGTATTGAAAACAAACATCTTTGCATTACAGCCTTACTGACTTGTAGTGTAGTCTTTAGTCAATTTCGACCGGACATTATTTGATGTATTTGAAACTGTAGTCATATAGAATATCAAATGGTTGGGAGTTGACGAGTTTTCTGTCCCCTCAGATCCGGACGGAGCTGGAGCAGCATATGAGCTGTAACCTGATGCAGTACAAGGAGTTCATCGACAACGAGATGCTGCTGATCCTGGGCCAGATGGACAAGGCAACACTCATATTTGACCACCTCTATCTGGTTAGTCACCTGGAAACAACTCCTTATCCAGAACTGCGTGGTACCGCTCAATCTCTAGCTTGGTCCCGGGATCTGTCTCTGCTTTTCCCAACTCCATTGCTGTCATTGGCATTTTGGCATGCTAGCACAAACAGACTGGCACTCAGGCTACTCAAACTCTGCTTAATCTGATGAATCAAGTGCATTTTTAGAGCTTTCTCATTGTTTGAGGTCGGATTATCTATTGTCTCAATGAGATCTGGCCTGCTGAAGAAATGATATTTGGCTGATACTGCTAGAAAAAGTAGTACTCTGGAAGAGCCACACTTGGACAGCCATAACTGTTCAGCATGTGGACGAATTGACTGTGTATTTATGTGCAGTTAAGTCTGACATTTTCCCACGTTTGTTTGCAGGGATCTGAATGGAATGCCTCCAATCTGGAAGAGCTTCAGGACACTGGGTAAGTACAGCCTTTTCCTCACTTCCAAACATTTATATTCCATAGAGTGAATCCATTATTGGCTGTCATGTCTCCAACACTGTCAATGGACTTTTTCAGAGGCATTAAAGTTGTCATGAACACGATTAGTTGTCACGAAGGTTGCCTCATCGATTAGAACATAGATTAGTCATTGTCAGAAGTCAGAATAGGAGTCAGAATATTGTGAGAGTATTATGGGGTAGTGTCTGTCTCTTCACCAGGGTGGGCTATATCCTCAACGTCACCAGGGAGATAGATAACTTCTTCCCAGGAACATTCTCCTACCACAACATACGGGTCTATGATGAGGAGACTACAGACCTGCTGGCCCACTGGAACGAGACATACAACTTCATAGTTAAAGCAAAGTAAGTCATGTTTGCCTCGAAACAGGTAAGAGGGATGGAAAGGACAGAGATATTGCGAGGGATAGAGCTGATAAAGCAAGCTATTCTTTACCATAACACACATAATCCTTTTTTTAATTCATACATTCATTTATTCTCTCTTGGTCAGAACCACGTTGGTAGTACATGTATCTTCCTGCTGTTTCACTTGAGGTACAGTAATAGTAGCTTACAGAGAACTGTGAGTGGCTTGACTGGGGTGTAATTAGGGTAATTCGAGGCAGTGTAGGACCAAGTCTGTGACCAAAGTTGTCCTAGAGAAGGAAGCTGAAGATGGTTACCACTAGCAACACAAAGGCTTTCATTATCTTTGCCACAGACAGAGAACAGTCATCTGAGTGACAACTGGCTTCGGATTCTAGTCTGATTCTCCTAACTATACATTCACGGTGTGTTAACCCTACCAGGAAGAACCACTCCAAGTGTCTGGTCCACTGTAAGATGGGTGTCAGCCGCTCGGCCTCCACCGTTATTGCTTATGCCATGAAGGAGTATGGTTGGTCACTGGAGAAGGCCTTCAACTTTGTCAAGCAGAAGAGAAGCATCACACGGCCCAACACAGGCTTCATGAGACAGCTGGCTGAGTACGAGGGCATCCTGGATGCCAGGTACAGTCACACTCGACTACACCCCCTGTAATTACCATAGCCCAGATCAACTAGGGTAGCCCAACAAGGGATCAAAGCACTGAAATAGTGCCCCCAGGTTATAGATTTTGCTGTATGTTCTATGTGTATTATTTGAGCATATCTCCCATGCTCCTCCTTGCCCACCCCACCTCTTTTATCCACTTCCAGTAAGCAGCGTCACAACAAGCTGTGGCGTCCTGACCGCCCCGACCCAGACTGTGACCTCCATGAGGGACTGCAGGCCCAGTGCTGTGGGGGGGAGTACCCAGCGAACCGTACCCCTGAGCCGGGGATGTCTCCCTGCTATGAGGAGGCTCTTGAGGAGAAGGGGGCGACATGTCCCCTTTCCCCCTGCAGGATGATCAGTCTGGAGGTGGACCCCGCCTACAACAACTACTACTTCCGCAGGCTGTCTGACTCGGCCCTGGACAGTGACCCCTCCACGCCGGTGCGCGCTCCGCCCCTCCTGGACATGGAGCGGGTCTTCATAGAGATTGAGGACGTGGAGCGCGACGCCCTGCTGGATGACGAGGCCTTTGAGGGGCGGGAGGGCCTGCCGCTGCCACACTTTGGGCTGGCTGGGGTGGGGACGGCGGCCCAGACCTCTTGCCGGGGACCAGAGCCCCTGGAAGAGCTGCGCCTGCGTCTGGAGTTCAGCACTGTAGAGGAGGAGGATGAGGAGGAGGTTCAGAAAGATGAAGCAGAGATGGAGGCGTTAGCACAGCCAGGAGGAAGAGTGGGGAGTGCAGGAGGAGGTGATGGTGATGGAGAGGTGGAGATGGTTCAGGAAGAGGAGGGAGAGAAGGAGGGCAATGGGCTGGACCTGGTAACCCTGAACCAGAACTCCAACAATAACAACCACTTTAATACCCAGTCCAGCCTCAATGTAAGTGGGAGCGGTTTTCATTATGGTGTCTTCTGTCTCTGTAATATACAACCAGTTCATATGTATATGTAATAGCTCATAATAAATAGATAACTACATTAGTAAAGAGTAATGATTATTCTTTGTTTCTGACTTCTTGTTTCCCCTCTGTTTAGGACACTGCTCCTTCCAAACCCGCTCACCCAGTCAAGCCTTCAGCCCTCTCGCGATCAGACAACAAGCCCAGCCATAACATGGATTCACTGACCCAGGATTCTGATCTCTGCCTTAACCCCACACACCTCCCCAGTGTGCCTAGTGTCTCTGTGGAGGTCCCAAGTGCCACTCTCCCTCTCCCACTTACCTCCCCCGACACACCCTGTTCCCCCAGCCTGCTGCACCCCTGTGGCCCTCTGCGTGACTGTGCCAACTGTGCTGCTCTGCCCTCTACACCTCTGCCTGATGCCCAGGACTCCCCCTGCTCTCTGACATCTGAGGACATGGCTGGTGAGGCCAAAGGTGAGGAAGGGAAGCTTTTAGGGGTCTCTGAGCCTCTCCCTGTCCCAGAGCTGCTGGGACTGAGCCTGGAGGAGAAGAGGCCGGCGGTGGCCTGCTACGTGGCCCAGCAGCAGGAGACTCTAGTGCAGCTACAGAGGTCAGGGCTGGTCCGCCGAAGGGCAGAGAGGCTGGAGAGGCTGTCAGGTCTGTCCCAGGAGGGGCTTCATTCCTTGGAGCCTCTAGACAGCCCCCACTCAGGAGCCAGAGAGGGTCCTAGTCCTGTGGAGGTAGAGTTCTCAGCCTTCCCAGAAGACTTCCCCAAGTCCTCCACACCATGCCCAGTGCCCCTGGAGCTTCTGGTGGTTCCTCTGACTAACGAGGTCCTGCTGGGTGCAGTGGGGTCTGGGGGGCTGACGCCCAACTCTTCCCCCCATGGCTCCACACTGACACGAAGCTCCAGCAGTGACAGCGTTCGCAGCGTCAGGGGCAAACCCGGCCTGGTGCGCCAGAGGGCTCAGGAGATCGAGACCCGCATGCGGCTGGCCGGCCTCACCTTGCCCTCAAGCCTCAAACGCTCCAACTCACTGGCCAAACTGGGCAGTCTCAACTTCTCGGCTGAAGACCTGTGCTCCGTCTGCTCCTCGGATGCAGGCACCCTCCTGCTCCTCTCTCTTTCCCCAGAGCCAGGCCTAGAATGGGAGTGCCCCTCCACCTCTTCCTCCGCCCAGCCCAGAGCACACAGGGACCAGACCACCCCAGAGAGAGCACTGTCCGGGGGTCCCAGGAGCTGACAGGAAGGATGGAGGGACACTCCTCCACCCATCCCTTCATCCCCCACTCTGAGCTGGGGAGGGTCACACAGATTTTGGAGAGGGGAGAGGGACAGTCTTAAAAAACAAATGTGTATATAGAATTATACATGTATAAATAAACATTTCAATAATATAAATATATATTAATATAAATCCACATCATATTTAAGGAAAAATTAACAGAATCCAAATATTATACCATAATCCAGATGGTATCTTGGTTATAGCCTGCTCGGTATCTTGGTTAAAGGCTGCTCGGTATCTTGGTTAAAGGCTGTTCTTGCATGGAGCGCAATGAATGTGTGTGCAAAGATGAACCTCCTACAGAAGACCTGGTCTCCATCAGGACTTAAAGTGGTTTTCATGTCTGGTCCTCTGCCTTTCTAGCTGTCCAGAGATCAGAGTTACAGCTTTATCATCATCATAATCAGTATCATATTATCATCATCATAATCATTATCATCACCATCATATACCCTGCCTTTCACAAGCAGATACATTTAGTTTTTTATCACAGACTTTATCATCACAATTTGTTTTTTACTTTGCCATTGGTTAATGTTAATTGTGGTGTATTTTGATGAAGTGCTGCCTTAGCCAGAGTTGATCATCAGATGATACTGATTTTGCGCTATCATTGGGTATAGTGCTCCCGAAGTTTCACCATGTGCTGAAAACAAAGGGGAGAAGTGGGTGTAGTTGTCTGTGTTGTATTTGTCACTGCTGTCTTGGGTTCAGTAAGCAGTATGAGACGCACATAGACTGTAAACTTGTCATAACACAAACAGCACCATTCATTCGGTGTGCATCATGTATTTTGGAGAGATGTCGTGATAGGTCAAATGTATGTGACATCATCATATCGGGTATGCTAAAACGTTTTCTTCCTCTTGTCACCTCAGTGTTAATGACAATGACAGGTTAGAGGTTGTTACCAACGATGTGATATTAGAAATGTATTTCAAAAATCATACAAGCATAGAGTCTAGCTCCTCTGCTTCTGAGCCTGCATTGTATTTTGGTTTGCATAAAAAAGTTTATACATTTTGGATGAGCCAAATATATATCAGAAATCATTTTCAAACAATTCAGATCCCAAAACATAGAATACAAAAACAAAAAGACCATAGTCCCCTCCTGTAAGTACTGCAGTGTGATTCCACTTCTGTAAGAAAAGTCATTCCTTCATCATAGTCCCCTCCATTTCTGACGCTTTCATGGTATAATGTCCTCCAAGCTTCCAACGTGTCCCTGTGTCAAAACATCCAGATATCATTCCAAGAATCTTCTGGGACCATTCAACCTCTGTGACACCACGGTGATGTGGTGCTTTTCATTTTGTTCAAGTAGTTCTACAGATCCCGCTCTTGTCAGGTGAGAAGTTCACATGCTTTGTCATAGAGATCCTACATCTCTACGGGCTGTATGTTGTATCTATATAGGATCTCTACGGGCTGTATGTTGTATCTATATAGGATCTCTATGGGCTGTGTGTTGTATCCATATAGGATCTCTACGGGCTGTATTTTGTATCTATAGAGGATCTCTATGGGCTGTATGTTGTATCTATAGAGGATCTCTATGGGCTGTATGTTGTATGCAGGGTAGTCTGTAGTTGTCTGGTTTATAGTCTTTAATAGGGTTGTCTCCTGAGCCCTCCATACTGTACCTGGACTCTCACCTGAGATTCAACAACAATAGAGTACATTGATAATGATATGATGACACAGCCAAAGGGGCTGGAGAAAAGCCACTCTCTTTACAACATATTGCAGTTCCTTTCTACCCTCCCTTCCCAACATGGATTAGCCTGTGTCTAGGCCTGGATTTACCTGTGTAGTTGAACAGGTCCTTTCTACCCTCCCTTCCCAACATGGATTAGCCTGTGTCTAGGCCTGGATTTACCTGTGTAGTTGTACAGGTCCTTTCTACCCTCCCTTCCCAACATGGATTAGCCTGTGTCTAGGCCTGGATTTACCTGTGTAGTTGTACAGGTCCTTTCTACCCTCCCTTCCCAACACGGATTAGCCTGTGTCTAGGCCTGGATTTACCTGTGTAGTTGTACAGGTCCTTTCTACCCTCCCTTCCCAACACGGATTAGCCTGTGTCTAGGCCTGGATTTACCTGTGTAGTTGTACAGGTCCTTTCTACCCTCCCTTCCCAACATGGATTAGCCTGTGTCTAGGCCTGGATTTACCTGTGTAGTTGTACAGGTCCTTTCTACCCTCCCTTCCCAACACGGATTAGCCTGTGTCTAGGCCTGGATTTACCTGTGTAGTTGTACAGGTCCTTTCTACCCTCCCTTCCCAACATGGATTAGCCTGTGTCTAGGCCTGGATTTACCTGTGTAGTTGTACAGGTCCTTTCTACCCTCCCTTCCCAACATGGATTAGCCTGTGTCTAGGCCTGGATTTACCTGTGTAGTTGTACAGGTCCTTTCTACCCTCCCTTCCCAACATGGATTAGCCTGTGTCTAGGCCTGGATTTACCTGTGTAGTTGTACAGGTCCTTTCTACCCTCCCTTCCCAACATGGATTAGCCTGTGTCTAGGCCTGGATTTACCCGTGTAGTTGTACAGGTCCTTTCTGAGACTGGCTACACTGAACGCTAATCTTATTAGGGGTTCAAGTATCGAAGCTGAGAGAAACCCTGTTGTATTTGTTGGCGTTCATTGTTATACCGGTTCTTTCCGCAAGGAAAATGAACATGCAAATTCCTGTGTGATGGTAAGGCTGAGGAGGGTACAATTTGGCATGATGAGGAGGGTACAATTTGGCATGATGGGAAAGGCCCATAGTCCACACCGTCTCATGCAATGCCACGCCAGGGCCTCATGGTGAAGCTATATCAAGCGCTTAAAATTTCACATTTTGAAAGGTCATGCCCCTTATCCCATGTGACCTAGAGTCCTGAAATTCAGTACACAGGTTTCTCTCCTCACATGGAACAAATTTTCCTCAAGATCCCTTAAGGTCCACTATGATGGATTTTCTGCCATTTAGAATTTTTTGAAAAACACTTAAATTAAATCTCCTCCGGAACCACTGGGCCGATCAGGTTGAAACTTGATTTATAGCATCTATGGACCAAGGTCTCTCAACGCAATATTTTCTTGGCTAGCAACTGAAAGAACACTGACCAATAAACATTCAAGTGGGCGTGACCTGGCACATAAATGCATAAAAATCTGACACGGTTATTCGTATTGTAACAACTTGCTATACATGTTCAAAACCCTGTCTGGACTCAACGTATGCAAGCACATTTAGATCGACCACACAGTGGCTATAATGGGCACATATTTATATCTCTTGATCTGTTTGAGTTAGTCGTGAAATTTGGCACACATGCTCAGGGAGGCGAGTCTAGCTAACCTGTAGAGTATGGTTCTATTTGGCCGCATGGGGGCGCTGTTGGACATGATAAATAATACATGCGAGCTCATTGGCTTAGCGGCCATATTGTTTGAGCTAGAGTCTTATTTGAAGACGTGTCTATAGATGCTAAATACCAAATTTGGTGCTGATCGGTTCAGCGGTTCTGGAGAAGATGTTTAAAGTAGTCAACATTTGAAAAAGTCCAAAATACATCAAAAGCATATTGGATTTTGAGTTCTGATATTTGGAAATCGTGGGAAGGAGTACAGAAGTGGCTCGCCCTAGGGTGACTTGTTTAATTTGCTCTGGGGCCATAGCTTGAACCCCGGCATGGCTGCTTGCAGCTATATGTTAAACTGCTCTCGGTCAGGTTTATAATTTGAGCAGGGAACTCACAGGATTCCCCACCTCCGTAACTTATTTTTGATCCACAATCCTTTATTGCATCTGAGAACTGAGTTGTGCTGCATAATTGAATTTGTGAGCAGTTGCATTGGGAGTTGTACAAAGTCTTCTTCAGGTTCCAGAGAACGTTTTTCTCTGATCTTTCCTCTGAGGGTCACACCATTCCTTATGCATGAAGTCACAAGAGCCATGTGTCATTTCACTTCCATCATTCTTCTTTCTCTCCCCCTTTCTGTATCACTACTGCTGTCCTGAAAGTGTCCCGCTGACTATTTCACATTCTATGTCACCCAATTCATTCCACTCAGCTTGTCTTCATCCATAAGTGAAAAGAATAGAGGTTCTTTATGCAACATCTTGCTACTTTGCCATATGTTTTTTTACAAAAATGTTGCAGTCAAATATTTTGTTTTGAAATTATTTTTAAAGTTCAGTATTTGTGTTTGTGCATGAGAGTGGTTACATGGTTACTGTGAACTATTTATGAGAAGTGAAAATAAACTTTAAAACACATGAATAGGTTCATATTGCACATGCATTTCTCCCACACGTATGAGAGCACATGAAGTATATACTGTATGTTAATATGTATGTACAGTAGTTGATGATGTTGCAGAAGATACTGCTGTATAGTACTGTATGTATGTGTCTGGTAACATGGAGAGCACAGACTTAGTTCTTCCCAATGACTCCAGTTCCTGTGCGGACACACACACTGTTACTGCAAGCAGTGTCCTTCCAGTTTTAATCAGTTGTACTGTGTGTGTCTGTTTGTGTATGTATGTACATATGCTATTTTATTGAAATGCTGTGTCAGAGATGCCTGTTTCTTTTTTTTATGGTTCTATTGGGCACAACCCATACAGCCACTTACCGCTGAAATCTTGAATTGAAAGTGTCCAATTAGCTGGCACATTGCCTCTGTCTACCCAGGGTTCTCCCCAAAGAATGTAATAGAGGCGCTGTGCCACCTTGTGGACTAGCTGCGCCACTATGTAATATTTAGTTTTTAAGTCAAATAAAAATAAACATAGTTCTTTATTTGTTATCATATACGATTTTTGGGGGGTTCTAGATTGCAGTAAATGGCAGTTACAGGTGTTAAAAAATGCCAAAACTCCTGGGGCGAACCCTGCTACCATGATAACATTTATGATGCATTATCAAGGAAAAGATACTGTATAAATGTGTGTATTTGGTGTGGCACACAGAAACACTGATGTGCACATATACAGTACCTCTACTGTAGAGATGGCTCTGCAATGTTTCTCCCCAGTTTACACCCTTGCTGCTTTCATTACAAGATGAGGGTTTAGTTGCCGTTTTTCCTTCTCCTCTGTACAGTAGATCTCAGAAGGCAGAACGATAGATTTGCTTCCCAGGTGCAAGGCCAACATCTCTGGACAGCAGGGCTGTCCTATGGTGTGTGTGAATGTGTGTGCAATAATGTAATATGCACACTGTTTAAAATGTGAGTGGTAATCTGGTCCCTTTTATAAATGTATGCCAACCTCTGTTGTGGGGTGTGTTCAGTTTGGCGTCTGATGCTGCACACAGTGCCGGTGGCGGTCCTTAGTGGTATATGAGTGTGTGAGCCATTAGTCCACATCCATTTAGGTTTGATTTATGGACACACAAGTGCCTTAGCCGGGAGACCAGAGGTATAGAGCTGTGTGTGTGTGTGTGTGTGTGTGTGTGTGTGTGTGTGTGTGTGTGTGTGTGTGTGTGTGTGTGTGTGTGTGTGTGTGTGTGTGTGTGTGTGTGTGTGTGTGTGTGTGTGTGTGTGTGTGTGTGTGTGTGTGTGTGTGTGTGTGTGGAGCTGCCAGTATTGCAGAGGGTTTGGATGGAAGGGTAGAGTAGATGCATGATGGGACACTCTGTGGCAACACTTCCCTTTCGCTTTAGTAGAACAATGGCCCTGCATTTAGTCTCAGTTCTTTCATTGTTGTTATTTCTAGTAATAGACTTAGATGTGAAACAGGAATCTGAAACCTGGTGTTCCTTTTTTTTAACCTTCTGGTACATTCTTTGATTTGAAGAGGAAAAAAACTGAATCTTCTCTTCCTTATCACGTTCACATGTCCATCAGGGTTGCCGAGACGGGATCTTGACTCCAAACTTGTTTGTGCCCTTTAAATGTGGAAGAAGATCAAAGTTCTATCCATGGGTGTTGTCACTAAATAGAGACACCATTGAAGCTGTTAAAAGATACAAAATGAGAATCAGAATGTCTTTTATTTATGTGTGTCTGTGATCTTATGTATTGCACTTTTGGGAGAAACAGAAGTGATGCAGTGGAATCATCCGCATTGTGTCATACCGATAGATGAGTGTTCCTATCACTAATGGTTTATGAAGCTTCTCATAGGCTTAAAGTCAAACCAATTTGGCAAAGATCACAGTGATAGGTTGCTCCACAGATTTTTGTTAAAGTTTATCTTTTTTTATATTGAAGTATGCAGTCATTTTTTTGTACTGTAATTTTGCTGTAGTTTGAATGCATATTGCACTTTTCTTAAACATTTGTTCAAATAATGTACTGTATCTGTTTATGAAATTAAATGTTTTTTCATGCTATCACAGTATTACATTTTTCTTCAATTTTTTTGTTGTTGTCATATCTCCAAACTACTACTGTTTGAGACATTAGATCTACAACATAGCCTTTGATTTGCTAATTCACAGACAAACCGTTATACAGCTGGGAGAGGAGGCATGTGGTATCACAATCCCTGTCTTAGGATATATTTAATTTCTCCTGACATTGAACATGAAGTCACAAAGAGAGATGTGGTAATAAATTGTCTCCCAGTGACGGAAGCCTGTCCTCTGATTGCTACAGACCCACTGTGAGTAATGAAATATTTCATAGAGGGGAGGGGTTGACGTTGCTAAATATTGCTAAGTTCGTGGGTCAAGACTGCACGATTGACTGTAGTGGCCCACATCCTGAAATGAAATTGCATAATGCCCCCATCTGTATACCTTGGCAAGGAGAGTGGTGTTATAATAACCAGATTATGTAGCGCTTGGCTTGACAGTCCCAGTTTGAAGGACTATTGCTGCCGGCTCTGGTTGCTCCTGGCCTATATGGTAGTGTGCGTGATTAATGATGGACCGTTCTTCATGAAATGGCATGTGTGTGGGGAGGAGGGGAGTGGAGTCTTTCTTGCATTGCTGCGCTGTTACAGTGGGGCAAAAAAAGTATTTAGTCAGCCACCAATTGTGCAAGTTCTCCCACTTAAAAAGATGAGAAAGGCCTGTAATTTTCATCATCGGTACACTTCAACTATGACAGACAAAATGAGAAGGAAAAAATACAGAAAATCACATTGTAGGATTTTTTTATTAATTTATTTGCAAATTATGGTGGAAAATAAGTATTTGGTCACCTACAAACAAGCAAGATTTCTGGCTCTCACAGACCTGTAACTTCTTCTTTAAGAGGCTCCTCTGTCCTCTACTCGTTACCTGTATTAATGGCACCTGTTTGAACTTGTTATCAGTATAAAAGACACCTGTCCACAAACTCAAACAGTCTCAGTCCAAGACCAAAGAGCTGTCAAAGGACACCAGAAACAAAATTATAGACCTGCACCAGGCTGGGAAGACTGAATCTGCAATAGGTACGCAGCTTGGTTTGAAGAAATCAACTGTGGGAGCAATTATTAGGAAATGGAAGACATATAAGACCACTGATAATCTCCCTCGATCTGGGGCCCCACGCGGGGTCTCACCCCTTGGGGTCAAAATGATCACAAGAACAGTGAGCAAAAATCCCAGAACCACACAGGGGGACCTAGTGAATGACCTGCAGAGAGCTGGGACCAAAGTAACATAGCCTACCATCAGCAAGGGCATTGAAGATGAAACGTGGCTGGGTCTTTCAGCATGACAATGATCCCAAACACACCGCCTGGGCAACGGAGGAGTGGCTTCGTAAGAAGCATTTCAAGGTCCTGGAGTGGCCTAGCAAGTCTCCAGATCTCAACCCCATAGAAAATCTTTAGAGGGAGTTGAAAATCCTACGATGTGATTTTCTGGATTTTTTTCCCCATTTTGTCTGTCATAGTTGAAGTGTACCTATGATGAAAATTACAGGCCTCTCTCACCTTTTTAAATTGGAGAACCTGCACAATTGGTGGCTGACTAAATACTTTTTTGCCCCACTGTATGTGAAAGCCGTTAACACAACATGCTTCTCCTGAGGCTGTCAGTAGGACAAAAAATGCCATAACAGGGTGAGCTAAACAAGCATCAAAGCTTTTTAGGTTCTATATATACTGAACAAAAATATAAATGTGAAATGCAACAGCTCATATTATGAAATCAATCAACTGACATTAATCCGGCCCTAATCTATGGATTTCACATGACTGAGCAAGGGCGCAGTCGGGTGGGCGTGGGATGGCATAGGCCCACCCACTAGGGAGCCAGGCCCAGCCAATCAGAATTTGTTTTTCCCCACAAAAAGGCTTTTATTACAGACAGAAATACTCCACATTTTCATCAACTGTCCTGGTGGCTGGTCTCAGATGATCTCGCAGGAGAAGAAGCCGGATGTGGAGGTCCTGGGCTGGCGTGGTTGCACGTGTTCTGCGATTGTGAAGCCAGATGGACGCACTGCCAATTTCTCTAAAACAAGGTTGGAGGTGGCTTATGCTAGAGAAATGCATTTTTAATTCTCTGGCAAAGCTCTGGTGGGCATTCCTGCAGTCAGCATGCCATTTTCACACTTCCTCAAAGCATGAGACATCTGTGGCGTTATGTTGTGTGACAACTGCTCATTATTAGTGGCCTTTTACTGTCTCCAGCTCAAAATACACCTGTGTGATGATCATGCTGGGTTTTTTTACCCCCTTTTTCTCCCCAATTTTGTGGTATCCAATTGTTAGTAGTTACTGTCTTGTCTCATCACTACAACTCCTGTACTGGTTCGGGAGAGACAAAGGTCAAGAGTCATGCATCCTCCGAAACACAACCCAACCAAGCCGCACTACTTCTTAACACAGTACGCATCCAACCCAGAAGCCAGCCGCACCAATGTGTCGGAGGAAACACCGTACACCTAGTGACCTGGTCAGCATGCACTGCACCCAGCCTGCCACAGGAGTCGCTAGTGCGCGATGAGACAAGGATATCCCTACCGGCCAAACCCTCCCTAACCCGGACGACGCTAGGCCAATTGTGCGTCACCCCATGGACCTCCCGGCCGCGGCCGGCTGCGACAGAGCCTGGGCTCAAACACAGAGTCTCTGGTGGCACAGCCTTAGACCACTGCGCCACCCGGGAGGCCTCCTGATCATTCTGTTTAATCAGCTTCTTGATATGCCACACCTGACAGGTGGATGGATTATCTTGGAAAAGGAGAAATGTTCACTAACATGGATGTAAACAAATTTGTGCACAAAATTTGAGAGAAATAAGCTTTTTGTGCTTCTGGAACATTTCTGGGATCTTTTATTTCAGCTCATGAAACATGAGACCAACACTTTACATGTTGCGTTCAAATGTTTTTTCAGTGTAGTTGTCTGAAAACAACCGACTTTAATATTTTGCACTATATATTTTATATATATATTTTTACACTCCCTTAAAACATAAATGAGATCATATCTTCAGCCTCCAGTATTTATGCTGCAGTAGTTTATGTGTCGGGGAGCTAGGGTCAGTTTGTTATATCTGGAGTACTTCTCCTGTCCTATTCGGTGTCCTGTGTGAATTTAAGTGTGCTCTCTCTAAATCTCTCTTTCTCTCTTTCTTTCTCTTACTCGGAGGACCTGAGCCCTAGGACCATGCCTCAGGACTACCTGACATGATGACTCCTTGCTGTCCCCAGTCCACCTGGCTGTGCTGCTGCTTCAGTTTCAACTGTTCTGCCTTATTATTATTGGACCATGCTGGTCATTTATGAACATTTGAACATCTTGGCCATGTTCTGTTATAATCTCCACCCGGCACAGCCAGAAGAGGACTGGCCACCCACATAGCCTGGTTCCTCTCTAGGTTTCTTACTAGGTTTTAGCCTTTCTAGGGAGTTTTTCCTAGCCACCGTGCTTCTACACCTGCATTGCTTGCTGTTTGGGGTTTTAGGCTGGGTTTCTGTACAGCACTATATATCAGCTGATGTATGAAGGGCTATATAAATACATTTGATTTGATTTTGATTTGAGGTAACTGTAACTCATTTGAGCTCCATGATAATGTTCTGTGGTGATTTTGATGGGAGGCCGTTAAAGGTGGTAGACAGCGTCAAATGTCATCCTTGGTCAGCAAACAGGTTAGCAGTCTCCCTTTGACTCCCTTTGCAGTTGGGCCGACTGCTATGTTCACAGATTTCAGAATGGTGAGAGGTGGATTGTGTTGATGAGGAGTTGGCATAATTTTGCAATGACGCAAACTCCCTAGAGTGTAATATCACACTATTCAAACACAAACAGGCACCGGTTGCCAGTGGCACTGGCCCTCAGACTCAAAGCTAGCTGGCTGTCAGCTGAACCTTCTTCCCCTGCTCCTGCAGCATATGTTGCTGGTGAATTCTTGGCTGCCATACCTCCCCCTTTGTTTTATTATCTGAGTAAGTATCCTGTTTTGGAAGTTACTATGGAGACCGGGGGAAAACAGAGACATTTCTCAGCTATTGTTCATCTCTCTTGCCTCCCTCCTGGTTAGTCAGGGGCCTTGGGTTGCCATTTACTGCAGCCATACTCCACACAGAGGAGAGGAACTCACCCTCTGACCCTCACACATAAACACACACATGCACATTCTTTCACGCTCTCCCTCTTTAAAACAGACTTCTGGCGTGTATTCATATACGGCAGGCCATGGTAGGAGTATGTAAACACAATTGGGTAAGGAAGAGGACGTTAATTTAACAGTCTGTATAGGTTAAGGAGTTCTATAGCTCATGGTGTTGGGATTCGTCTGCTGAACCAGACCTCTCATGCTGTTTCCTACGAGACTAGCAACTCTGCTCTGAAAAATCACCTCACAATCAAAGCCTACTCTGTCTGTGCCCTATTGAATATCCCTACAAGGGAAGATGACGCTCTGAGATGTTTCTAAATTTGGGTCTTCAAAGGCACAGTGCAGATAAAAATGAGATTTCCCTGTGTTTTATATACATTTCCACACTATGAGGTTGGAATAATACTGTGGAAATGATGATAATGCCCTTCTTGCGTAAGATCTGTTTGTTTTGGTGGGATGGAGTGTTGGCCTGCCTGGTGACATCACCAGGTGGTAAATTAGTTAATACACCAATAAGATAGAGAGTTAAAAACCTCTCTGCCAATAACAGCTAGTTTTCAGTTTTCCCCTACCCACTCAGTCAGTTCTAACAAAATTCTTGTTAACAAGAATCTTTGCTAACAAACTATTTTTGTTTATTTTTGTGTAGGCCTATGCTTTGATCCAACTTATACCTGATGTGTTGTGGATGCACTATACCTGACCATGATAAGGGGATATCAGACGTCTAGTAAGGAACAGAACAATATGTCCAGAATTGGGGGAAAGGTGCTCTAGAACACAACATAAACACATCTTGAATTAGTTGATGAGGAGTAAGACTCTGCATGGTGGATTTGTAGATTTGACAGGTTTCAGTGTGTTTAGTATCTCACCACAGTATGGAAATGAGAAACTGGGAGTTTGGCCTTAATTGATAAACCTTGACGAGACACTTATTGTATTAGGCAAATGTGCTGTGACGTCCCAAGGCTGGAATATAAGCCTCCCTTGCTAGTGCAGTTGAGGGAGGACTCAACATAACCAACCAACAAAGAGTGCTCTGTCAGTCCTGGGAGAGCAATCGGCTAGGAGACAACTAACCGGTGAGTGTCCGTCTCGCTCTTACACAAACACACACAGGACAGATCAAAACTACATTCAACACCTCACTGTAGTGACTGTAAGGAGCCAGGCCTAACCAGTCAGACTGGTCTCATAGACTATACGTAGCATAGTAAATGTAAATCCGGGACACTCAAATGTGTATGATATGTTACATTTGGTATGGTTACATGAGACAGGTTACTTAAGGGAAAATTAAAGTAGGGTCATTGGTTGGGGTTGATGGATGGATGGGTGTATATTGTGAATGTCTAGAAACCCAAAGGTTGCATGTTCAAATCTAATCACGGACAACTTTAGCAACTTTGCAACTACTTGCTATTTTGTAACTACTTAGCATGTTAGCTAACTCTAACCTTAACCCTTGAACATAACTCCTAACCCCTAGCCTAGCTAACATTAGCAACCTAGCTAACGTTAGCCACAACAAATTGGAATTCGTATCACATGTTTTGATTTATTTTTTTGCATATTGTACAGATTGCAATTTGTAACATCATACGAAATGGATGATGGACATACACAAATGAATACATACCATACGGAATGTAACATATCATACTAATTAGAGTGTCATGGATTTAAATGTACTATGCTACCCCTGAGTCCAGGTTGCACCAGTCAGCTTACCAGAGTGCTGGGAATGGGTAGCCTACTGTAAACTGCCTTTATTCAGGATGCTACTGTAAGACTAGAATAACTTTTTTTGCATGTGCTTCCTAGCTTGTTGTTGGTTTGACTTCCCTTTACTCAGGGTGTATTGGAGCAGCAGAACACAAGGCGATCAAGTGATCTGCCTTTGGCGTTACGGCTGAAGGGTGCAGGACAATGGGGTAGTTGTAGCCAGCGCTGGGCTGCCTTGAGGCAGGGGTCCTCCTCATTGGTGCTGATGGGGCCTGTAGGACTCTTAGGGGTCTGAGCTGAGGGTGTTTTTAGGGTGAGCCTTTGTAGTAATCAGTGTTCACATGACTAGTGTGATGTAAGGAACATTTATTTTCACACAGGAATTATTTTATAAAGTCTACAGGAGTTCAGTTTAGCTGTGACTCCATAGTGAGTTTGATGTATAGTGCCAATGCTGTAGAAACTATCAAGTCTGGAACCTTCTCTGTCTCTCTCTCTCTCTGATGGTAGGCTACACTTCTTATCTTCATTTCAGCTACAATACTCTAACACTGGACTTAGGGCGGAGTGATATATATATATATATATCATGTAATGTAAACATGTATTTCAACATTTTGATATATTGTTCTGGAATTTTAATTTCAAATTGCACGCACAGAGAATTCAATGTTTTTACAACGTTTATATTTCTACACAGCGAGTGAATGTTGGATAAGATGTTCTCACCTAGTCATGTCTCTGTCTGTCTGGTAAATGTTCAGCAGTCATATGATAAGGAAGCAGCAGCCACAGCAGTGATAGACAGGGAAAAGAGAAAGGGGGCATTGACAGGAAACAGACTCTTGTTCTAGAGCTCTGTCCATTGTGCTTCATTATTTTCTCTGCTTACCCCTGCAGTTCAGTGTGAGAATTAGCTTTGTAACATGGCGGACAAACTGACATACTCTAAGAGTAGCAATGGTAGCTATTGGGACGTAGTCATGTGCAAACAACTAAAAACATTAGCTAAACACACAAGAAACAAACACCAGATATACTTTTTAAGATTGATAATACCCCTACAACAGCCTGCTAAAGAGCAATGGATGGAATACTGGAATAACAGAGAAAAGCAAAATGTATAAGCAGTAGGTTATTGTATGAAAATCCTGTTTTAAAATATGTGAAATACAGTGTTGGATTTCCAGCGTTCATTTATAGAATAGGTCAACTACTGTTAGTGAGAGCAAATATCCGGTGATTGGTTGAATTGCCACAATCGAACATAAATAACTTAATCCAATCTTGGGAAAGACACTTTGTTCAGAAAAGGCTGAAAATAGTCTCCAGCGACTTTATCAAAAACTTAATAAACTCCCAGAGAGAGAGATTAGTTTCATTGTGGCTTTAGATATTGAATGGCCTTATGTGCCTGTGCATCATCTGCAGTCAAATCAGGTTTCCCTCTGACCATCTAAGAGCCTGGAATCAAAGGGCTACAGTATATCCTGCATTCTGTTCTCCCTACTATTATATATTATTTCAGGATAATCTAATCGCTTTGTTAGGTTGCTGTTTCATTCACTAATATCCTACCTCCACATTTACATAGCCAGGATTGTCAAATTCTGATGTAAGGTCCTACGTACTGACTACTGACATGATCACCCTCAGAGGGAAAATGAGGGAGGTTTCAGTTAAATCTTGTGACTCCAATGTATTTTTCTTAAGTTGACCCAATACGGGTTAACATTGCAAGGACATGAACAATCTGTGGTCATAAGATGCTTAGCCAGAGCAGACCATGTAAATTACTTACTTTTAGTGTGACTTTCTGCTCTCCTTTAGCTCCCATAATGTCATAGTGGTATATAATGTCTACACTGTGTCTACACATGGTCAGATTTGAGCTATTTCACAGTAAATGAATCTGGCGTTGTGCCTGATATCTAATTACACTGCTCATTTTCCTGTCTCTACCTCATGTTTCCAGCTGATGTTTCCACCTCTGCCTGTTCTCAGTGGGACATCTATTTATTCATACACTCTGCTGTGAAATAAAGAGATGGAGAGAGTGGTTGTGGGAGAGCAGCGCACAGTGTCTACAGTTAGGTAAACGCTGGTGGACTGGCATTCCAAAGCCAGTTGTAGACTGCTACTTAAGAGTGAGGATGATAATGGCTTGTCTTTCTCCACAGACTAGCATGGGGCAGAATCAAGATAAGGTGGAGGATGAACAGGCCAGCGGTGGAGAAGTGGAGGAGAGGGGGCCCTGCATCGACCTGGAGGATGCAAGTGGGGGCACGGGCGTTGCCATGGAGGGAGGAACCCCCCGTGAGGAGGCCGGTAATGCCGGGGAGGATCCAGGGAAAGCAGCCGCTGAGAATCTGGATGAAGGCCCAGGCAGCGAGCCAACAACACCTTCGGCAGAGAAAAACCTTAGCACTCAGAAAAGGGTGAGTCCTTCCATGGAGGGGGAGGTGAGAGAGGAAGGGGTTGGAGGAGAGGAGGGAGGCAGGACTGCTCTACTGACTCCACAGGATCCGGACAATAGCCAGAGCCCAGAGAGTCACACACAGAGTGAGGTGAAGGCCAGAATACCCGGACAATCCACCCAAAACGAGAGGGATAAGGAGAAGAAGGAGGGTAAAACTGCCAAGATGTACCGTCGAGACGAGAGAACAGCTCCACATCAGAAAAACCCGGAAGAAAACCTCTGCTCTGCTTTAGGGGAAGTTACTGGGCAGATGTATAATCCAGCTATGGAGAAAACTGATGCCACTGTTTCAATGGGTGAGGCCACCATGGAATACAAGAAGGAGGGTTCTGTAGAAGTTGGCATGGGTGGGACTAATACGGGAACTACTGATGACGTCGAACAAGAGGGAGGAAGAAAGAAGTTGCCTGTTCAGAAAATGAAAAATGGAACCTCCGAAGCAGTTGACGAAGACACCGAGTGCGCTGATGGAGCTGTAGTTGGTTTGAGAGAACTGAAGGGTCCCTGTAAGACTAAACATCAATCATCATTGAAAAAGACCAAAGGGAAAAAGTGTCTGTCAGTTGTGGGTGGGACCTTGAACCATGACCATCCAACAGTGGGAAAGGTAAAGCCACATGACAATGAAAACAAGGTTGACATTGAGAAAGAGAATAAAGCGTCAGAGGCAGCAAGATGTGACATCAAGTCTGGCCGGAATGATAATCACAAACAAAGTGAGCTGGACAAGGCAGGATCCCCTACAGTTGACCCTCCCAATCAAGGGGACAAAGAAGACCTGTCCGTGGTGCCTACAGTAGGGCCAAGCTCTATTTTGGAGAAGCTACTGAAAAGAAACAAAAATGAGGCGTCTCCAGATCTCTCCAAAGTTAGAAATGTGGTCTCTGTGTCAAGGGACCAGTCTGTCGACCATGACCAGCTGAAAACATCTGAGACAAAGCCTTCTCCACAGGGTGTTGAGACAGTGGCGATATCAACACCAATATCAGCAGTGAAGGAAACAAAACCAAAACATGTCGTAATGAAAACAACACCAAAATCATCCGCTGATGTTGCAAAGACAGCTCCGTCAGATAAAAATATCCCTGAATTACAGTGCGATGTTGAGGAAGAAACCATGTCGTCATCATCCTCTGTATGTGCAACAGAGAGACCCCCTGGAGCAGAAGTTAACACCAAGCCCTGCCATGAGGAGGATCATCCACAAAGTCTGACAAAGAGTGAGCAGGCAGGGAAAACTGCTCAGGACTCCACAGATATAATCTGTCTACCAGCTTCACTTCTAGAGACTGAATCTGTCTCTGAGCGAGAAGCGAGGACATCCTCACCAATGGATGAAGCTGACTGTAAAGATTCAGAGCAGGATTCAGCAACAACAGTTGCCTCGCACCAAAACGAGGAGAAGACGATGGAAAATAACCCCCCAGCTGAAACGCAGTCACCAGAGAGCTCACAGAGTCCACATGTTGAGGGCAGGCCCTCCTCGAGGAGTGATGTCATCGCAGAAAAACCTGCATCTTCCTCAGTGTCTGAGATCATCACTGAGTCTACAGAGTCTACATCCTGCAACAAAGAGGATGATCAAACCACAGAGCCCCTGCCTTTGCACAAAATGGATGAATCCCCCAGCACTATCCCTGTCACTGAGATTCCTCCATCACAAACAGAAAATATCACTGCTGGGAATACAACACCTAGCCTATGCACCTCAGAGGCCTTGGATGATGATTCTATGGAGGAGGCTAAGACCAATAATGACCCTCGTCAAATTACAGACATCCCAGTTGTAGCGATAGAGGCTACCCTTGCCTCGGTAGGAACTGGGATGGCTCTATCAGAAGAAAGCCAAGGGAGTATGGATGAGAAGCTTCAGTCTCAAAATGAGACTTTAAAAACAGAGCCTCTGTCACAGCAAGTCACAGAGCGCACTACTGCAGTACATTATGATGAAAAGTCTACCCAGGACAACGAAGAAACTGCCTCAGAGTGTGACAAACACCAGGATACTCCTAAATCGAGGCCTGTTTCTGAACTCATAAAGGAGAACATTCTACTGCAAGAAAAGCTGAAGCATCCAGATTTGACAAAGCCATTGGAAGCAAAGCCTGATTGCGTTTCGGAGCAAGCCCAGTCTGTGAAGGTGGCTCAAATGTTGGCGGCTTTTGACTTCCCCAAGAAGTCCCCAGAGAAGGCACTGGAGAGGAAACCATCTGTGAGAAAAGGTAGGAATCATCTGAAATGTGCATTATGTGACAGCCTACTGTAAGTGGGGATGAATAACGATAATATGGCACCATGGGGATGAATGAGAAATGTACAGTGGTGGAAAAAGTACCCAATTGTCATACTTGAGTAAAAGTAAAGATACCTTTTTATTAGAAAATGACCCAAGTAAACGTGAAAGTCAGCCAGTAAAATACTACTGAAAGTATTTGGTTTTAAATATACTTCCGTATCAAAAATAAAAGTACAAATCATTTCACATTCCTTATATTATGCAAACCAGATGGCACAATTTTCTTGTTATTTTAATTTACGGATAAGCAGGAGCACACAAACACTGACAATTTACAAACAAAGCATTTGTGTTTAGTGAGTACGCCAGATCAGAGGCAGTAGGGATGCCCATGGATGTTCTCTTGATAAGTGTGTGAATTGGGCCATTTTCCTGTCCTGCTAAGCATTGAAAATGTATTATGTACTTTTGGATGTCAGGGAAAATGTATGGAGTAAAAAGTACATTATTTTCTTAAGGAATGTAGTTAAGTAAAACGATGCCAGAAATACACTGCTTAAAAAAATAAAGGGAACACTAAAATAACACATCCTAGATCGGAATGAATGAAATATTATTTTTTCTTTACATAGTTGAATGTGCTGACAACAAACTCACACAAAAATTATCAATGGAAATCAAATTTATCAACCCATGGAGGTCTGGATTTGGAGTCACACTCAAAATTAAAGTGGAAAACCACACTACAGGCTGATCCAACTTTGATGTAATGTCCTTTAAAACAAGTCAAAATGAGGCTCAGTAGTGTGTGTGGCCTCCACGCACCTGTATGACCTCCCTACAACGTCTGGGCATGCTCCTGATGAGGTGGCGGATGGTCTCCTGAGGGATCTCCTCCCAGACCTGGACTAAAGCATCCGCTAACTCATGTGGTGCAACGTTGGTGGATGGAGCAAGACATGATGTCCCAGATGTGCTCAATTGGATTCAGGTCTGGGGAACGGGCAGGCCAGTCCATAGCATCAATCCCTTCCTCTTGCAGAAACTGCTGACACACTCCAGCCACATGAGGTCTTGCATTAGGAGGAACCCAGGGCCAACCGCACCAGCATATGATCTCACAAGGGGTCTGAGGATCTCATCTCGGTACCTAATGGCAGTCAGGCTACCTCTGGCGAGCACATGGAGGGCTGTGCAGCCCCCCCAAAGAAATGCCCCCCCACACCATGACTGACCCCCCGCCAAACCGGTCATGCTGGAGGATGTTGCAGGCAGCAGAACGTTCTCCACGGCGTCTCCAGACTGTCACATGTGCTCAGTGTGAACCTGCTTTCATCTGTGAAGAGCACAGACGCCAGTGGCGAATTTGCCAATCTTGGTGTTCTCTGGCAAATGCCAAACGTCCTGCACGGTGTTGGGCTGTAAGCACAACCCCCACCTGTGGACGTCGGGCCCTCATACCACCCTCAAGGAGTCTGTTTCTGACCGTTTGAGCAGACACATGCACATTTGTGGCCTGCTGGTGGTCATTTTGCAGGGCTCTAGCAGTGCTCCTCCTGCTCCTCCTTGCAAAACGGTGGAGGTAGCGGTCCTGCTGCTGGGTTGTTGCCCTCCTACGGCCTCCTCCATGTCTCCTGATGTACTGGTCTGTCTCCTGGTAGCGCCTCCATGCTCTAGACACTACGCTGACAGACACAGCAAACCTTCTTGCCACAGCTTGCATTGATGTGCCATCCTGGATGAGCTGCACTACCTGAGCCACTTGTGTGGGTTGTAGACTCCGTCTCATGCTACCACTAGAGTGAAAGCACCGCCATTCAAAAGTGACCAAAACATCAGCCAGGAAGCATAGGAACTGAGAAGTGGTCTGTGTTCACCACCTGCAGAACCACTCCTTTATTGGGGGTGTCTTGCTAATTGCCTATAATTTCCACCTGTTGTCTATTCCATTTGCACAACAGCATGTGAAATTTATTGTCAATCAGTGTTGCTTCCTAAGTGGACAGTTTGATTTCACAGAAGTGTGATTGACTTGGAGTTACATTGTGTTGTTTAAGTGTTCCCTTTTTTTTGAACAGTGTATAAATAGTCAAGTACAGATATCCCAAAAAATGACTTAGGTGAAATTACTTTAAAGTACTACTTAAGTACTTTACACCAATATATATTTGAACGATTTCTATGCTGAAAGCATTTGGTAACCACAGGCTTTTCTGATCCATAAGTCTAATATATACAGTACCAGTCAAAGGTTTGGACACACCTACTCATTCAAGGGTTTCAAAAAAAACCTATATTTTCTACATTGTAGAACAATAGTGAAAACATCAAAGTTATGAAATAACACATGGAATCATGTACTAACCAAAAAATAGTTGCACAAATCAAAATAGATTTTAAAGTAGCCACCCTTTGCCTTGACAGCTTTGCACACAGCTTGGCATTCTCTCAACCAGCTTCATGAGGAATGCTTTTCCAACCGTCTTGAAGGAGTTCCCATATACAGTTGAAGTTGGAAGTTTACATACACTATAGCCAAATACATTTAAACTCAGTTTTTCATAATTCCTGACATTTAATCCTAGTAGAAATTCCCTGTCATAGGTAAGTTAGAATCAACACTTTATTTTAAGACTGCAAAATGTCAGAATAATAGTAGAGAGAATGATTTATTTCAGCTTTTATTGCTTTCATCACATTCCCTGTGGGTCAGAAGTTTACATACACTCAGTAAGTACTTGGTAGCATTGCCTTTTTAAATAGTTTAACTTGGGTCAAACGTTTCAGGTAGCCTTCCACAAGCTTCTCCCACAATAAGTGGGTGAATTTCAAAATCAAATCAAATGTTATTTGTTACATACACATGGTTAGCAGATGTTAATGCGAGTGTAGCGAAATGCTTGTGCTTCTAGTTCCGACAATGCAGTAATAACCAACGAGTAATCTAACCTAACAATTCCAAAACTACTACCTTATACACACAAGTGTAAAGGGATAAAGAATATGTACATAAAGGTATATGAATGAGTGATGGTACAGAACGGCATAGGCAAGATGCAGTAGATGGTATCGAGTACAGTATATACATATGAGATGACTAATGTAGGGTATGTAAACATTATATTAAGTAGCATTGTTTAAAGTGGCTAGTGATATATTTTACATCAATTTCCATCAATTCCCGTTATTAAAGTGGCTGGAGTTGAGTCAGTGTGTTGGCAGCAGCCACTCAATGTTAGTGGTGGCTGTTTAACAGTCTGATGGCCTTGAGATAGAAGCTGTTTTTCAGTCTCTTGGTCCCTGCTTTGATGCACCTGTACTGACCTCGCCTTCTCGATGATAGTGGGGTGAACAGGCAGTGGCTCGGGTGGTTGTTGTCCTTGATGATCTTTATGGCCTTCCTGTGACATCGGGTGGTGTAGGTGTCCTGGAGGACAGGTGGTTTGCCCCCGGTGATGCGTTGTGCAGACCTCACTTCCCCTCTGGAGAGCCTTACGGTTGTGGGCGGAGCAGCTGCCGTACCAGGCGGTGATACAGCCCGACAGGATGCTCTCGATTGTGCATCTGTTGAGGTTTGTGAGTGCTTTTGGTGACAAGCCTAATTTCTTCAGCCTCCTGAGGTTGAAGAGGCGTTACTGCGCCTTCTTCACGATGCTGTCTGTGTGGGTGGACCAATTCAGTTTGTCTGTGATGTGTACGCCGAGGAACTTAAAACTTACTACCCTCTCCACTACTGTCCCATCGATGTGGATAGGGGGGTGCTCCCTCTGCTGTTTCCTGAAGTCCACAATCATCTCCTTAGTTTTGTTGATGTTGAGTGTGAGGTTATTTTCCTGACACCACACTACGAGGGCCCTCACCTCCTCCCTGTAGGCCGTCTCGTCGTTGTTGGTAATCAGCCTACCACTGTAGTGTCGTCCGCAAACTTGATGATTGAGTTGGAGTCGTGCGTGGCCACGCAGTCGTGGGTGAACAGGGAGTACAGGAGAGGGCTCAGAACGCACCCTTGTGGGGCCCCAGTGTTGAGGATCAGCGGGGTGGAGATGTTGTTACCTACCCTCACCACCTGGGGGCGGCCCGTCAGGAAGTCCAGTACCCAGTTGCACAGGGCGGGGTCGACACCCAGGGTCTCGAGCTTGATGACGAGTTTGGAGGGTACTATGGTGTTAAATGCTGAGCTGTAGTCGATGAACAGCATTCTCACATAGGTATTCCTCTTGTCCAGATGGGTTAGGGCAGTGTGGTTGAAATTGCATCGTCTGTGGACCTATCTAGGCGGTAACCAAATTGGAGTGGGTCTAGGGTGTCAGGTAGGGTGGAGGTGATATGGTCCTTGACTAGTCTCTCAAAGCACTTCATGATGACGGAAGTGAGTGCTACGGGGCTGTAGTCGTTTAGCTCAGTTACCTTAGCTTTCTTGGGAACAGGAACAATGGTGGCCCTCTTGAAGCATGTGGGAACAACAGACTGGGATAGGGATTGATTAAATATGTCCATAAACACACCAGCCAGCTGTTCTGCGCATGCTCTGAGGGCGCGGCTGGGGATGCCGTCTGGGCCTGCAGCCTTGCGAGAGTTAACACGTTTAAATGTTTGTCCGCATGTTTTGTTAGCGGGCCGTGTCAGTGGCACTGTATTGTCTTCAAAGCGGGCAAAAAAGTTACACTGTTTGTATTAGGTCATGTTTCCTGATTTAAAAGCAGTGGTTCGCGCTTTCAGTTTCACGCGAATGCTGCCATCAATCCACGGTTTCTGGTTTGGGAATGTTTTATTCGTTGCTATGGGAACGACATCTTCAATGCACGTTCTAATGTACTTGCACACCGAATCAGCATATTCGTCAATGTTGTTGTTCGTCTCAATGCGGAACATATCCCAGTCCACGTGATGGAATCAGTCTTGGAGCTTGGAATCAGATTGGTCGGAACAGCGTTGAACAGACCTCAGCGTGGGAGCTTCTTGTTTTAGCTTCTGTCTGTAGCCAGGGAGCAACAAAATGGAGTCGTGGTCAGCTTTTCCGAAAGGAGGGCGGGAGAGGGCCTTATTTGCGTCGCGAAAGTTAGAATAGCAATGATCCAAGGTTTTACCAGAATTTTGGCCCATTTCTCCTGACAGAGCTGGTGTAACTGAGTCAGGTTTCTAGGCCTCCTTGCTCACACACGCCTTTTCAGTTATGCCCACAAATTTTATATAGGGTTGAGGTTAGGGCTTTGTGATGGCCACTCCAAAACCTTGACTTTGTATGCTAGGTTTCATTGTTCATTTCGAAGACCCATTTGTGACCAAGCTAACTTCCTGACTGATGTCTTGAGATATTGCTTCAATATAACCACAGAATTTTCCTCCCTCATGAAGCCATCTATTTTGTGAAGTGCACCAGTCCCTCCTGCAGCAATGCACCCCCACAACATGACGCTGCCACCCTCGTGCTTCACGGTTGAGATGGTGTTCTTCGGCTTGCAAGCCTCCCCCTTTTTCCTCCAAACATAACAATGGTCATTATGGCCAAACAGTTCTATTTTCGTTTCATCAGACCAGAGGACCTTTCTCCATAAAGTACGATCTTTGTCCCCATGTGCAGTTGCAAACCGTAGTCTGGCTTTTTATAGCGGTTTGGAGCAGTGGCTTTTTCCTTGCCGAGTGGCCTTTCAGGTTATGTCGATATAGGACTAGTTTTACTGTGGATATGGATACTTTTGTATCTGTTTCCTCCAGCATCTTCACAAGGTCCTTTGCTGTTCTGGGATTGACTTGCACCTTTCGCACCACAGTACGCTCATCTCTAGGAGACCGAACGCGTCTCCTTCCTAGCCTATCAGAAGCTTCTAAAGCCATTACATCATTTTCGAGAATTTTCCAAGCTGTTTAAAGGCACAGTCAACTTAGTGTATGTCAACCTTTGACCCATTGGAATTGCAAATTTACGTGGGTCTAGGGTGACCGGTAAGGTGATATGATCCTTGACTAGTCTCTCAAAGCTCTTCATGATGACAGAAATGAGTGCTACGGGGCAATAGTAATTTAGTTCAGTTACTTTTGCCTTCTTGGGTATAGGAACAATGGCGGCCATCTTCAAGCATGTGTGGACAGCAGACTGGGATAGGGATTGATTGAATATGTCCGTAAACACACCAGCCAGCTGGTCTGTGCATACTCTGAGGACACGGCTAGGGACGCCGTCTGCACCGGCAGCCTTGCGAGGGTTAACACGTTTGAATGTCTTACCCGCCCTCCCGGGTGGCGCAGTGGTCTAGGGCATCGCAGCGCTAGCTGTGCCACCAGAGACTCTGGGTTCGCGCCCAGGCTCGGTCGCAGCCGGCCGCGAACGGGAGATCTGTGGGGCGATGCACAATTGGCCTAGCCTCGACCGGGTTAGGAAGGGTTTGGCCGGAAGGTAGACCATTGACTCCTGTGGCGGGCCGGGCGCAGTGCACGCTAACCAAGGTTGCACGGTGTTTCCTCCGACACATTGGTGCGGCTGGCTTCCGGGTAAGATGCAGTGCGGCTTGGTTGGGTTGTGTTTCGGAGGACGCATCTCATCTCTGCCGAGCCCGTACCGGAGTTGTAGCGATGACACAAGATAGTAATTACTAACAATTGGATACCACGAAATTGTGGAGAAAAGGGGGTAAAAATAAATGTCTTACTTGTGTCGGCCACAGAGAAGGAGAGTCCCTGTTAGTGGGTCGCGTCGGTGGCACTGTATTATCCTCAAAGCAGGCGAAGAAAGTTTGTCTGGAAGCAAGACGTGTGCGTGACAATGTAAGAAATAATACATAAAAAAAACTAAATTCTGCAAAGTTTGCTAAGGACTATTTTTTAAATTTGATTTAACCAGGCAAGTCCGTTAAGAACACATTCTTAATGACGGTGGGTTAACTGCCTGTTCAGGGGCAGAACGACAGATTTGTACCTTGTGGGTTTGAACTTGCAACCTTTTGGTTTATAGTCCAACGCTCTAACCACTAGGCTACCCTGCCGCCCTAGAAGCGAGGCAGCCGTCTTTGTCTGTGCCATCTTATTTCACGCTGTCTCTTCTGAACAGTTGATGTAGAGATGTCTGTTACTTGTACTCTGAAGCATTTATTTGGGCTGCAATTTCTGAGGCTGGTAACTCTAATGAACGTATCCTCTGCAGCAGAGGTAACTCTGGGTCTTCCTTTTCTGTGGCGGTACTCATGAGAGCCAGTTTCATCATAGCACTTGATGGCTTTTGCGACTGCATTTGAAGAAACTTTAAAAGTTCTAGAAATGTTCCCTATTGACTGATCTTCATGTCTTAAAGTAATGATGGACTGTTGTTTCTCTTTGCTTATTTGAGCTGTTCTTGCCATAATATGGACTTTCTATTTGATGAAATAGCCCTATCTTCTGTATACCACTGATTGGCTCAAATGCATTAAGGAAAGACATTCCACAAGTTAACTTTTAACAAGGCACACCTGTTACTTGAAATACATTCCAGATGTCTACTTCATGAAGCTGGTTGAGAGAATGCCAAGATTGTGCAAAGCTGTCATCAAAGCAAAGGGTGGCTACTTTGAAGAATCTCAAATGTTAAACATTGATTTGTTTTACACTTTCTATGTGTGTTATTTCATAATTTTGATGTATTCACTATTATTCTTCAATGTAGAAAATAGTAAAAGAAAGACATCCTTGAATGAGCAGGTGTGTCCAAACTCTTAACTGGTACTGTATATAAATCATTTGTTTACATGTTTTTTACTTAGTGATGCAATGTATCCCAATACCCACAGATCTACCTTCATCTAGTGGCCCTAAACAATGTGGCTCGGGTAAACATTTGGTGTGCTGATAGGATTAAGCTGCTATTTGTAATACTTGTAGAATGTGGCTTATTCTGCTAAATGTGGTTTTGTAAAATGATGCCATCTTGTGGCAATTAGAAAAAAAAAGTCATGAGGTCCATTATTTAAATAAATAAACAATTGACAACTTTTTTTTCTCCCCAATTTCGATCTTCAATTCATGATCTATTAAATCTAATAGCTAAAATACCTGAAATAATATTTTGTCAACAGCTGCAGAGGTAGCAGTTATAGTAACACACCACACCATGTGTCTGGATGACATTTGCATAGCTGCAGTTCACCAACCACTCCCATGCCTTCAAATTGTTTAACGTCTGCCATTAAAAGAAAAGATAGAGGGGGATTATGTCAATGGTTTTTGCTCCACAAGTTTCTGATTTTTGCAGCCGTTAAAATTGATCACACTGAAACAATATACAGTATGCTGTATTGTAAACTGGGTGGTTCGAGCCGTGGTATATCAGACGGTATACCACGGGTATGACAATTTATTTTTACTGCTCTAATTACGTCGGTAAACAGTTTATAATAGCAATAAGGCACCTTGGGGGTTTGTGATATATGGCCAATATACCACACCCCCTCCGGCCTTACTGCTTAATTATACCAGACCCAGCTCTAACAATGATTGGTGGCTTTGGCTGTTGCTCACCTATAGAGTACCACAGTATGAGTCAGAATACCCATAAAACATAGCAGTCAAACAAGGAAATAGTTCCAATTGTTTTTACACCAAACATTTTTCCCATGGGGGAATTTATTAACACTTAAAATAAGGGCTGTGTTAACTGGAGGCTTACACTGGAGTGACGTTTTGATAACTGTGTATCTTTTAGGACAAAGTGACTTCAATTTATTTGCCTGTATTTACCCTCCAAAAGTGAAATGATAATTTGCTGCATAAAGAACTACATTTGTCATTTTGATCTGGACGAGACTGGCGAATTGAGGCAAATGTAAGAGTCTCTGGATCAACTATCTAATAACTAAATGTAATAATGAATGTTGTTATATTTCTTTACATGGACAATTATTTAACTGGCTTGTGCAAGTTTTAAATTGACACTACCACTTAGCAAAGGTGTCGGCTAGAGATGACGTGCAGGAGTTTGCATGAGGTCTACTTCGATACTAATTGTCAAATCTGAGAATAAAAAGAGCTGAATATATTGATGAAAGTCACCTTGTCCGAGAGAGATTTTATATTGTTATCAAAAACGTCATGCCAGTGTAAGCTTACACGAATCACAGACCTTGTGTTAGGTGTTCCTAAAATTCTCTAAGGTTGGCCCTATTTCCAGTTTGACCGCTAGGTTTTATGGGTATTATGACACCACTGGGTGCTCTTGTCCAAAAATGCCTGGGCAAGCCATAACTGAGGCGGGGACAGGGGGCGGGCGTTGTATACGGTGCAGCAGTGACAGGGGAAAAGAGAGCACTAGGCGAGTTGTCAGCGGCTTCAGCTGGATAAACGTCGGGAGTCTTATTTAAGATAATTCAACAGTCAGGGATATTTTTTTTTTTACTTTGATCTGGAAGGTACGTCTTGTTGCTTTATGTTTACTAATATTGTACACACAGTTAGCGACATTCCTGCTTGGTTGATTGTATTCAAGTGTGCCGTCTACGCTTTAGTTCAGTGACGTTAGCGAGGCAATTGCTTGGGTTCAGTTAAGAAAGCTAACGTTAGCTAGCTAGTACAGTTAACATTGGCTAGCTGAATTAGGATCGCCACGTTTTCAACGTCAATGAGTTTGCTACCTAGCTAAGTTAGGTGACGTCTGCAAGTTAGCTACCTTGTTTCCCTAATATTTATGGTAGCCTCCATGCGGAATGAATGGCCAGTCCAGCAGCCAGTTGGGGTGGGGTATATTAGCCACGACAACGTCATCGTATCTGATGAACCAAACTAACCTGCGATTCCACTAAAAAAGAGGATGAAGACGGTAATGTAATTTAGCGTCAAACTGAACGAAATTAGAGAATATTTAGGTAACTGGAAAGTATTGATTCAGAAAGCTTCATTCAGCGTTCAGCACGCAATGTCATTTGGGTGTGTTTGTAACAATTGAGTACAATCAAATCAAAGTATTTTTGTCCACCGATACAATAATTCCCTGACGGAAGCGCATTGTTCCCGCAGAAGTGTCGTTCTTTTTTTTAAGAACATAGTTGCAATGATTGCACCACTTTATTTTAAATAGTTCGAGGAATAGGCTAATAACGTTACGTTTAATTCTGACGGAGCTTTCTTGAGATGAGACTTGTCTTATGTTATGTCTGGAAAAATAATATTCTGTAATTCTAATTTGTTTGGTGTAGTCAGGAAGACCAAGGGAGAAGGAATAATGTACTAGCAAGTCTAACGTTACTTGCAGCTGAATAATACTCAGCAAAAGGGAAGGGGGGGGGTCAAGGCAAAGCATAGCTGCGCTACAGACACAGCTATGTTTCAACGATCGATTGGGTCAAATTAAGTGGATGAAGATATAGTTTAGTGAGGCTATAAAGACGTTATGATTTTATCTGTATTTTTGTATCCCCATAAACATTCCTCTATTGCTTACCTTCTCGCAGCATCGGGCGCACGGTGATGGGTCACCATGAATGGCCATGTATAATGCCAACCTACTTGTGTGACTTGGCTAGATGTGTTGAACAGCCATAGCTTTTATCAGCTTTTACACTTTTCAGTCTGCTAAGTAGCATTTTGACCTTTTGACAGGCCATTTAGATTTTTACTGGATTTTGGTTTTCAGAACAAAGTGACTTGCCTATAAATGATTAGCCTTGTTCCCCCTCAACACACTTTTATTCAAATAGTTTTGTTCGTAAGTAGCTTGGGAGTTCCCTTCCATTGGAGAGATTGAGTGTGAGTCGTGGGTGCAGGACTGGCCATTGCTAGCTGTCAGTCGGACCTGAGGGGCGCATGTTAACACCACAGTCATGTTTGGTCTGGATGTCAGGACACATCAACCTCGGGCTGGCTGGCCCCTCAGATCACACCGTCGTTTCCTTAGTCTCTCCCCTGCCTCCTATAGCTCTGCTGGGAGAGGAAGTGGGTCAGAATGCAGAGGGAAATTAAGTGTGAGATGCAAGGAAGTGTTAGGCTACAGAGGATGCAGCAGGGAGAGAGGTACTGAATCCCAAATCACTCCCTTGCCCTTCCATTTGCGCATTCATGTGCGCCTCCACCATAATGCACAAGTGTCCCAAAGCTGAGTGAGTGAACATTATCGAGGGTTATAATTCCGCCAAGCCATCAAGGCTGTAGGCTTCAGAGCTAAGTGCTATCCCGACATGCACTGCGATGTGGTTGGATTTGAAGCAATTTGATACAAAAGAATGGAGAGGCGTGCCTAGTAATGTCACATGCATTTGTTAAATAATAAAAGTATAACATTTTAATTAAAAGTGGAACATTAATTGCACCATTCAAGTCACGATGTGTCCCGAAGTTGATTGGTTTATTGATCCCCTTGCCACTCTTTGGAAGTCACCACCCTGTGAGTTCAGTCAGCAACACGTGACAACGAAGGGCCCTCTGAGAGATTTGGTGGGGGTGGTTTGGGATTCGTGGAGAGAGGACTCAATGTCGCCCACCCCTCTTCTCCATCCGCATTTGTATGAATGGATTCCAAGATGAAGGTCCTTAAGAAATTCACGAGAACACAACAAGAGCACACCTTTTCAGGCAGCAATTCTGTCTATTGGTAATTTAGAATGTAAACCTCTGTTAACATGTTCTACATTAAGTCAGAGTCAGGTTCTCTGTGCAAGGTGCATCTGAGTCCACATCACCAAGGTGACGAGGTTATGCCTTCCTCCTGAGACGACAACTCTACAGGAAAATTAAATGATTAAACTTTAAATAGGAGTTTGATAACGATTGGGAGTACACATAAGCAACTAATTAAGCATACAGCCCTACACATTACTTTTGGTGGTTTATTCAGCCAATTTCTTTCTGCCCTTTGGAGGTGTCAAATCATCATCTTGCTGGTTGTTTATTTGTAGACTAACACAGATTTATTATATTCAGATGTTTTTTAAACCAAACGGGCATGTTTTATATACAGAAGTAACACTTGTTCAAATAAACAGACTAGGCAACTTGTAAAAAAAAAAACACATTTTAAAAAAGCATAACAGACAAAACGTGGTTTAATCATGGATTTAAAGTACAAATATGATTTTTAAAGACATAGGGTTTGTTTAGATCTGACTTTCAGAGATTTTGTACACAATGTTACTAAAGATTCAAAGATGGGATTATCACACCCAACACCATTACTGATTCAGTCATGATGCACTATGACAATTTTTATAACTCCTAACCCTCACACAGGTGCATGATAAATGTATTCCATCCAGTGATTAACAGCATAGCCAGCAGGAGTTTTACATAAGTGCTTAAAATAGGATGAAGACTGTCTCTTTGTTTGTTTAGGCACTTGGACCTTGGTGCTGTAAACATGACCCATCATGGAAAGGATTTTGGCGTCTTGCCAATAGTATCCTCTTTTGTGGGACGCCAAGTTTAATGCTGCGTTTTTAGATGGTATGAGATGGACGGCGAACCAGATGTCATTGTTTTCATGAGTGCACATGGTAAATGCCATCAGCCGGCACGGTAGATGGGACTTGCCGCCAGTTCAAATATTTCAACTTTTGCCATCTGCCATAACGTTGTTTTCTACTGGATGTTGATTTGCACTGTTTGTTTACTGAAATCACCATAGCAATGCATACAGTTGTGCTGGCTTGCTTTTGGCGTCACCCTCTGTCTTGCTTTCTTATCCCGCTATACCGACTGGTATGATGGTTTTTGCATCCCTCATCTAAACGCAGCATAATGGTCTTTTTGTCCGCTGCATTTCCTCTGCCCTCTTCTGTGTGCTGCCAAACCTGCTGAGATTTGTTGAACTTGAGGGTGATGGCAAGATAGCATGTGATGTGTCTGTAACTACAGTGCCTTCCTAAAGTATTCACACTCCCTGACCTTTTCCACATTTTGTTTTTACTGCCTGAATTTAAAATGGATGTTTTGTCACTGTACTTCACACAATACCCCATAATGTAAAAGTGGAATTATGTTTTTACAATTAAAAATGAAAAGCTGCAATGTTAAGTATTCAACACCTAAATATGTTAAGAATACATTTTTCTTTAGTTGGAATAAGTAGGATGGAGTTTTGAACCAAAGCCTAATTTCTGTACCCTACACATGCAATTATCTTTAAGGTCCCTCAGTTTATCAGTGAATTTCAAACACAGATTCAACCACAAAGACCAGGGAGGTTTTCGAATACCTCGCAAAGAAGGGCAGACATTGAATAGACTTTTGAGCATGGTGAAGTTATTAATTACACTTTGGGTGGTGTAGCAATACACCCAGTCACTACAAAGATACAGGTGTCCTTCCTAACTCGGTTGCCAGAGAGGAAGGAAACAGCTCAAGGATTTCACCATGAGGCCCATGGTGTTTTTAAAACGGTTACATAGTATAAAGGCTGTGATTGGAGAGAAACTTAGGATGGATCAACAACATTGTAGTTACTCCAAAATACTAACCTAAATGAGAGTGAAAAGGAAGCCTGTACAGAATACAAATATTAATGTTTGCAATAAGTAAAACTGCAAATCATGTGGCAAAGAAATCAACTATGCCCTGAATACGAAGTGTAATTTTTGGGGAACATCCAACACATCTCTGAGTACCGCTCTTCATATTTATACGCATGGTGGTGGCTGCATCATGTTATGGGTATGCCTATCATCCCCAAGGGAGTTAAAACTGAATAGAGCTAAGCACAGACCAAACCTTGTTCTCTGCTTTCCAACAAACACTGGCAGCCATTCACCTTTCAGCAGGGCAATAACCTTACCAAGATGATGTTGAAAGTTCCTGGGTGGCCTAGTTATTGTTTTGAAATAAATCTGCTTAAATCTATGGCGAGACTTAAATGGCTGTCTAGCAATGATCAACAAGCAACTTGACAGGACTTGAAGAATTTAAAAAATAATAATGCAAATATTGTCCAATCCAGGTGTGCAAAGCTCTTAAAGACTTACCTTGAAAGACACACAGCTGTAATTGCTGCCAAAGATGATTCTAACATGTTGAATACTTGTAATCAATGGTTAGGGTAGGAATGTTTTTCACTTTGACCTAGAGTATTATGTATAGATCGTTGACAAAAAAATGACAAATGCATTTGAGTCCCACCTAACACGTGTGGGAAAAGTCAAGGGGTGTGAATACTTTCTGGATGCACTGTAGATGTGACTTACTTGGTAAGTGACCAGCATCATGCAAGGATTGGATGAGCACACAATTCAGCATGATTTCTGTGATGTAGTCTTCTGGTCAAAAATAATTGTTTCATCACAACTATTGCCCACAGTTTTTATTTTTTATTTTTTTACCTCATTTAATTGGGTTCATTGTCTTGGTGGATGTAACACAACAGAACCTTGCACCTTTAAATCCTGTGCTGTGATGGTAACATTTAACCTAGGCCTAGGTGGTCTGTCTAAAGCCTGTCCTGATTTAAGTAGCTTTATAGGATTGGTGGCGTGGGCTCTCATGTCTTGGAATGAAATGGGATTAGTGCATGCTTAGACGACGGCCTTCATTTGAGACATTTTACATCTTTCATTGTTATAGTTTAGGCTAGACCCTGGCAAGATCCTGTAACGGATCCTGACGTTCCAGTTTGAAAAATCAAGGTGAAATGGCGAATGCTGCCTTGTCCTTACTTGACATTTGATGTGCCATTTGAACATTGTTTGAAATGTCTGACTCGTCCAAGCCTAGATAGGTAGGGAGATGAGTGGATCAGTTCCAGTGTCTCGTCTTTTTGCACTGGCTTTGTCTCTATTTTGCAGGATACATTATTCTTGCCTTTGTCCTCCCAGTCCCATGTTTTGTCAAATTAAACATTCCGTTGAACTGCACTGCAGACATTGTACCCGCATGGTATTTTACAACAAGCAGAGCACAGGCCACATGGTCACCCAGGGGCAGAGAGGGGTGAAAAAGCAGCACCGTATCTCATTTAAGAAAAGCGGTGGAATGTAGATGGAATTGGATTACAGTGGTTCACTTTGGCTTTGGTTACAGGAAAGGGATTTCATGTTTGGTATCTCTCCCTGCGTTCTGCGTGGCAAAAGTACATGGAGAGCATTGAGGTGATGGTACAGAAAGAAAAGCCTTGGGACAACATGGATGGCAGACTCTGTGGCAAGAGAGGGGCCACTCCAGTGTGGTGGCTATGTGGTTAATTGTTGGTATGTTATTTAATTAGAGAGCAACGAGCAATCCCGTATCCGGGAGCGTAATTATAGCCTCAAGCTCATTACCATAACGCAACGTTAACTATTCATGAAAATCGCAAATGAAATGAAATAAATATATTGGCTCACAAGCTTAGCCTTTTGTTAACAACACTGTCATTCCAGATTTTCAAAAAAATGCTTTTCAACCATAGCTACACAAACATTTGTGTAAGAGTATTGATAGCTAGCATAGCATTCAGCCTAGCATTCAGCAGGCAACATTTTCACAAAAAAAAGAAAAGCATTCAAATAAAATAATTTACCTTAGAACTTCGGATGTTTTCAATGAGGAGACTCTGTTAGATAGCAAATGTTCAGTTTTTCCAAAAATATTATTTGTGTAGGAGAAATCGCTCCGTTTTGTTCATCACGTTTGGCTAAGAAAAACCCCCGAAAATTCAGTCATTACAACGCAAACTTTTTTCCAAATTAACTCCGTAATATTGACAGAAACATGCCAAATGTTGTTTAGAATCAATCCTCAAGGTGTTTTTCACATATCTATTCGATGATAAGTCACTCGTGGCAGTTTGGTTTCTCCTCTGTTCAAAATGGAAAAATGCACGCACCTGGAGATTACACAATAGTTTCGACGGAGGACACAGAGCGCACACCTGGTAAATGTAGTCTCTTATGGTCAATTTTCCAATGATATGCCTACAAATACGTCACAATGCTGCAAACACCTTGGGGAAACGACATAAAGTGTAGGCTCATTCCTTGCGCATTCACAGCCATATAAGGAGACATTGGAACACAGCGCCTCAAATCTGGCTCACTTCCTGTATGAAATTTCGTCTTGGTTTCGCCTGTAGCATTAGTTCTGTGGCACTCACAGACAATATCTTTGCAGTTTTGGAAACGTCAGTGTTTTCTTTCCAAAGCTGTCAATTATATGCATAGACGAGCATCTTTTTGTGACAGTATATCTTGTTTAAAACGGGAACGTTTTTAATCCAAAAATGAAATACTGCCCCCAGAGGTTCAAGAGGTTAATGTGCACTCACTGACAAACAGATGGCAAACCAATACCATACAGATATAGCATGTGGTGTATTTATTATGCATTTCATCATCAAATAGGTTGTGGCTTTGCTTTCCTTCATGTCATAGCCGTTTAGCTCGTCCTGTCAGTTGAGGACGCGAGGCCTTGTATCTGTCAACAAAATAAGCTCTCTCTGCATAACTTTGTAAATCACTAGTATCCTCTGGGCAAATAGCTTTCAATTGACAAAATGACCAAATGGAACATATTTCATAACTTGTAAAGAACACACACAGTCCTGGTTAAATTCTGACATGTCAGGTGTTTGAAAAACATGGTCATTGCTCCTTTTCTTCCTCTTTTTCTGTGCCCTATTTTATTGGCCACTTTTGGCAAGTTTTTCTCTCTTGAGTTTGAATCCGTACCAACCTGTGATGTGAATATAGCCTAGTGATTGAACAGATTCCAATTTTGATGCTGTGTGTTATGAAGTGGTTCCATCATATTTGGTCCTTTTCTAATTCTGGTCTCTTTCCTTGGCTGACTTTACTCCTCTCTTCTTCACATAGAGCCTGTGTGTGTTGTTGGGATTTCCTGGTCAAATCTTGCTGGTGATCCCTGCAGTGAGCTATGAAATTGAGTGCTTGATAACATCAGCACCGGTCTGGTTCCCAAGTAACCACTATGTAGTGAGGGTATGTTGAAAGAAAATGGTGAAATCTATTTGGATTGACATTGTTCACCTTGGCTTTGGTTGACCTCCTGGCAATCAATACCCCATGTACTGTACCATGTACTTTTTAAAGTCCCTTCTATAATAATAATAATATATGCCATTTCTCTTATATTGTCAGTGGCTCTCACATGTAGAGAGGGAGAGACATGCTGGGACTTTAAAGCAGAGAGGATGCTGACCTGATCTGTCAGTGTGGGTGGGGGGGATTGGGATCAAACAGGATATGGCCCTTCCTCCTCATTTCCATGTCTGTGTACAATTTCCTTTTACTCAGGATTCAGATTGAACAGTAAACCAACCTTTCCCCCAGCCTGATAATGTCTCTATTTCCTTGTTTGTATTGTTTTGCAGCGATCCCTGTGGAACATTGTCTGGGTGGGGCAGTATTAGCGTTGTAGGCTTCTTATTGACAAACCAGTTTTGGCACTGATAGCTGTAGACGGAATGAGGTAACCATGCTGTTAGAACAGGGTTTTCTTCTGCATCAAAATGGGGCTTAGGTGGTGGGTGTGACTATGGTCGTGGCCAATGGTGCAATCACTGTTTGTCACTCCTGTTAGCCGCAGTGACAATGTAGCCGTTTTAAAGCCTATTTCCTGCAATAATACATTATGCCATGCCGTATGTGATCTGAGTGACTCAAACATAGTAATTTTTGTTTTTTATATAGCGATTTTAAATTCTTGTCTGTCTTTTATTTTGGTGGCTTAGTTCTCAAAGATCTTATTTCAAAAATAAATGGGTCCATTTTATATTTTCTACATCTGTCTGGTTTTAGTCTTAAGTTTAAACTTTTCCATCACAAATTAGTTTTACTGTTCGGACAACAGGCTGCCTGCCCAAAAATTTCTATGCAGAAAACAACCTGTAGTAGTAGGCCTAATTGTAATGCATGAACATAACCATGTATGGTGTTAGATTGTGACTGAGCTGCAAGGGAAATAAAAGGCGTTCCCTCCGAGCAACTACAAGGTCTCGTGCTCCTCTTTTTGACTCTTCACCTCTTTTCAGTAACTGCTTCCCAGCCTTATGTCAGAGCATAACAATGTGCCTTGGTTTAATAGAAGGCAGCAGTCCCCACTCCCCAGCACTCCACTTTGAATGTTTGGTAGAGGGGAGTGGAGTCCTCTAACTATCTGTGCTCTCAAGGAAAGGGGGAATAGGCTGAAGTAGTGGTATGCAGAGAAGGATTCAAAAAAGTCACACTGGTTCCATTTCCTGCTAGTCATTTCCTCAGGCTGAGGGTCCTGGCCTATCAGTGGCAGTCAAAGCCATGGCGTGATCCTTGGTGGTCCTCCTTTCGGTCTCTCAACATCACTTGAAGTTGAGAGATATCTGACATCTCCGTGATCTGACTGGCCTGTCCTACGATCAGTGAACCACATGACCCAGGAGACAGTAGAGGGAATGACAAGGCACCCTCAGGAACAGTGACGCATGGCTGAGACTCGGATTGGTAACAACCCTCTGTCGCCCCGCTGGTGGGGTTACTAGGCAGATGAGGCCCAGACTGGCCGGCTCAAGCCACTAGTTAGCTTGATCCAGCTTGGAGCTGATCTGTCATCAGTATTGTGGAATAGTTATAATGTTAAGGCTAGATTTTAATAGCGCTGCACTCGGATCAGCTTTCTGTCTTTCAATCCTATCAGTATTGACACATACTTCAACGACGCACTTAGCGAAGGTGTGTCGGTGTTTTGGGAAACATGTTATATTTGGCCATTGTTGGAACGATGCATCCAATTAAACACTCGTAAGCCTATGTTCCATCGCTATCAGAGAACCCAGCCCTGGCTAACCTTTAGAGGGATAATGTGGGATTTTGGCAATGAGGCTCTTTATCTACTTCCACAGAGTCCGATGAACTCGTGGCTGCCACTTTTGTCTGTCCAGTATGAGGAAGTTTAGGGCCTCATTGCCAAAATTCCAAAGGATCATTTTAACCGATCAAGCACCAGTACCTCTACTCATGTTGGTGCTCTATTGTATTTGATAACCTTGACATATGCATTCAGATGAGACCCCTTGAGGACTGAATACAGTAGTGCAGGTCCAGCCTGGAAACTGGTTGATTTAATCTATCCACCACCAGTGGTGACTGAGGATGCTATGTGGAGCAGGAAGTATGTGATATCCTCTTGTAGAGGATAGCCAGGCTACGGTGCTCCGTCATGCAAGACTGTCTGACCGAGCTCTGTTACACACCTAACCTCCCCCGCCCACTCTGCTATCACTGTCACATACCACAGTTGTAAAATCCTAGTGTGCCTTAAATGTTCATTTGTGGAATTTCTTTCCTCCTTAATGCGTTTGAGCCAATCAGTTGTGTTGTGACGATGTAGGGGTGTATACAGAACAGCCCTATTTGGTAACAGACCAAGTCCATATTATGGCAAGAACAGCTGAAATAAGCAAAGAGAAAATACAGTCCATTACTTTATGACATGAAGTTCAGTCAATACGGAAAATTTTCGTATTCATGTGCAGTCGCAAAAACCATCTAGTATGACGATGACCCTGGCTCTCATGAGGACCGCCACAGGAATGGAAGACCCAGAGTTACCAGCCTCAGAAATAGCTAATAAATGCTTCAGACTTCAAGTAACACACGTCTCAACTGTTCAGAGAAGACTGTGTGAATCAGGCCTTCATGGTCGAATTGCTGCAAATAAACCACTACTAAAGAACACCAATAATGGTGGTGTTATGGTGTGGGTGTGCTTTGCTGGTGACACTGTCTGATTTATTTAGAATTCAAGGCACACTTAACCAGCATGGCTACCACAGCATTCTGCAGCGATACACCATCCTATCTAGTTTGGTCTTAGTCCCACTATCATTTTGTTTTTCAACAGAACAATGACCCAACACACCTCCAGGCTTTGTAAGGGGTATTTGACCAAGAAGGAGAGTGATGGAGTGCTGCATCAGATGACCTGGGCTCCACAATCCCCTGTCCTCAACCAAATTGAGATGAGTTGGACCCCAGAGTAATGGAAAAGCAGCCAACAAGTGCTTTGTGTATGTTGGAACTCCTTCAAGACTGTTGGAAAAGCATTCCTCTTGAAGCTGGTTGAGAGAATGCCAAGCTATCATCAAGGCAAAGGGTGGCTATTTGAAGAATTTCAAATATAAAATATATTTTGATTTGCTTAACACTTTTTGGGTGACTACATGATTCCAAATGTGTTTAAGTCGTCACTATTATATAATGTAGAAAATGGTAAAAATAAATAAAAACCCTTTAATGAGTAGGTGTGTCCAAACTTTTGACTGGTACTGAATATCACATCAATCTACTGCCAGTCCGGCTCTCTGTTGGCCTCATAGCAGTAGCCTAATGTAGCCCCTTCAATGTTTTCTTTTACATGTGGAGAAGTTTGCATCATGCCATGAAACAACTTCTCTTTCCTTCTTTTTAGAGGTCAAATAGCCTTTTATCAAAACGTTCCCTGTCTTTGTTTGGAGAAAAGTGTTATCTGTGTGTGGCCTAATTCATGGCATGAAGTTGGGCATTCCGCTCTGTGATATAATACCTGTTAAACAGAACTGATCTGACAGCAGCTTGCCTTCAAATACTACTCATGGACATAGGATTTAATTCACTGTGCTGTTTGTCTATGGCTGCACCTTCTCTCATAAATGTTACGTTTTTAAACATTCCTTGGCTGGTACTTTACTGATGTTGCTAAGCAGCGTCTCAGTGTTTGTAAACATGGCCTGGAGACCTTGCTGTGACTTGGCAGGGTGTCCAGTCTCAACTATAGGGATGGCTGACTCACAAATTAGGCTAAAACTGACAACTGGTTAATTTGGCCAAACAGAGCCAGCCTGTCAAGCACGTCCTTACTGAACTGAGAAAACGCTTTTCCACTCTTGCGGTCTCAGTCAAAGATGTCCCAGCCTCAGCGAGCTCGCAGCATATCTGCCAACTGCCAATATCTCTATCCATGGCCCTGCATTGACCCCTGATGCAGGGGCCGTAACGCATAGCAGAATGTCCCAGCGTGAATTGCTCCTCGCCAGGGATGGAGATTGTGGTCATTATGCATTCAGGTCAGGCAGACCAGTGTGGAGACCAAACTAGAACAGCAGGATGTTTGTCTGACTATAAGGGGGGTCTATGGTTCATTGCGTTGGACAGACAAGGCCTGTGATGAGCAGGAGGGTAGCTGGGGCTGCTCTGCTGGTGGAGGTCCTGTCACTGCAGGAACAAATCAAATCAAATTTATTTATATAGCCCTTCGTACATCAGCTGATATCTCAAAGTGCTGTACAGAAACCCAGCCTAAAACCCCAAACAGCAAACAATGCAGGTGTAAAAGCACGGTGGCTAGGAAAAACTCCCTAGAAAGGCCAAAACCTAGGAAGAAACCTAGAGAGGAACCGGGCTATGTGGGGTGGCCAGTCCTCTTCTGGCTGTGCCGGGTAGAGATTATAACAGAACATGACCAAGATGTTCAAATGTTCATAAATGACCAGCATGGTCGAATAATAATAAGGCAGAACAGTTGAAATTGGAGCAGCAGCACAGTCAGGTGGACTGGGGACAGCAAGGAGCCATCATGTCAGGTAGTCCTGGGGCACGGTCCTAGGGCTCAGGTCCTCCGAGAGAGAAAGAAAGAGAGAATTAGAGACAGCATATGTGGGGTGGCCAGTCCTCTTCTGGCTGTGCCGGGTGGAGATTATAACAGAACGTGGCCAAGATGTTCAAATGTTCATAAATGACCAGCATGGTTGAATAAAACGCTCATTATCCATGCATCGTTTCATCCTACTCATCCATCTGTGGATGATGTGTAGTAGACCTGGAAAGTGTTGTCTGTTAGCAGCAGATGAATCACTGCTGACGGAGAGGAACCCTGTTGACGTTATTTATTTAACCCTACTTCTGTCGTAATGGAACAGGTATCAAATGTACCCACTATGCGCTCTAACGAGACTGATTTTGGTTTACTGTGATAATTAGCCATGGTCCCTCACACATTCTGGGGAACAACCAGGCTCTGCTCTGACTGAGCCAGGACCCTGGTGAGCTCTGCTGTTCACAGTGGACTGCCAGTCAGTGATTGCCTCCCCATTCTAGAGTTGGCTTCCTTCAGCCAAAGGACCATATGGTGCCATCAGACCCGGTATGAGGAGAGTGGCTTTAATTGAACACTTGGAGTGGCCCTGAATGAGTATTTCCTTCCTATTAAACATGGACACCACGGTTTGTTCCTGAATAAAGCTGTTTTGTGCACAATTTCTACCACACTGACAACTTGGCACCATAGAGGACTAAAATGTCTGGCGTCTACATGTCTTCCTTTATCATACCTTCTTAAGATAGTGTTATTTCTGGAGTTGGAGTGTGTGTGATCTGCATTGGATCGCAAGCTGTCCGTATGGAATCTGCAGGTTCAGGCAGCTTGATGGAAACTCATACAGGTTTTTGCAATGCTCTGTACTGGGCAGCTGTAAGCAGGCTGTTTCCACTCTGTGTTCCCTCAGTCTTGGATAATGAGGACATACGAGACTGGGGTCTTGTATGTCCTCAGCTTGGTTCGAAGAGCTGTAGGCCTACTGCGCTAGTACAGTATGGTCTAGATCGGCATGATGGTGTGAAAAAGGGGAAAACTGCCCGCTGTGACTTCACCTAAAGCTGATGGGTATTAGGCAACCTTCAGACCACACCAAGAGGGCTCAAACTACGCAGGCCGCCATGCCAAAACCTCAAGCGTCATTAAGGACATTTGAGGCATTTTTTTCTCTCCCAAGTTTCTGTCCAAATGTCTAAATTCTGTGGTAATTCCCTAAAGCTCCCAGTTGGCTTAATGCCTGTCCTATCTCACTCACTACAGTGTGTTTATGCTTTTGGCAGGACAATACGCTTGATTGTTTACATTACCTGTTTTCTTTTTCTCTTTCACTCAATCAGTTCATATATCAGCAGCACACAATCATATTGTGTGAAAAGACAGAGGAGCATGGAACAAATCTTGAAGCGTTAGCCAAAGTGTTGTGTTGTGGCCATATTGTTCCATACAGCTATGGCATCACTTTATACAGAGTTTGGTGTGGAAAAAGCTGAATAAGCATCATGTTATCCATACATGATAACCCTCCTCATAGCGTAGTCCTTGCTCTTCTCAGTCTCAGAACGCACACACTCAACGGGTTTGTTTTGTGTATGTTACTGTTAGACATGCTCTGGTGCCTTTGGTGACGTACTAAGTTTAAAAAATGTTTTAACCTTCAACTTTGGGCTGGATGTATCAATGTTTAGTTCATGCATGGCTAATCTATGAGCAGAATTACTGCCTTACCTCAATTAGCCACAAAATCCCTACTTTAAAGGCGACTGTTTTCTGGAAGCTGTGCAGCCCCCCCTACATTTACCCTGACGTGGGCCAGCCACCTAGCAATTTAGTTTAGTCAAAGAGCTTCAGCCCCTCAACATTTGAGTGACAGATAATAAGAATCACACAGTGCCAGAGAGCGTGCAATGACGTGGTGCACACTTTTGGCTCGTGGGCTCTACTTTCAGAACTACTGGCTAAAAAGTATACAAAAGTATCGGAAAGTATCTTTAACGTACTATTCCCTACAGGGGTGGCCTCGGCTGAGCCTTAAGCATGAGAAGAGGGGATCAAGGGATCAACAGGAGAAGGTGCTTCTGTTTGGGTTGGTTATGACTCTGTGGACGAGGGATTGGACAAGAGGAAATGGTGGTTGATTTGTGAATGTTTCCACTGTTGGTTGCCCTGCTGCCAAGGTTCTTCCTTCCTTTAGCTCCAGCATGGGGGAGGCATACGTGAGTTGTGTGCCTGAATGCCTCTAACATGTTGAGGCTGGTGATGGGAGGTTAAGTCTAACCTAACCTACACCAGGATCTGGGCTTGTATTCCACAAGGGTTATTATCAGTGGAGTAGTGTTGCATATCTGCCTGTCACTGTGTGCCACTCCCATCCACATAAATAACTTCCTGCCTGACAGACACCACCACATGCCCTTCTTCATAAGACAATTAGAATGGGAATGGGTAGTAAAGTGTGTGAATTGTAGATAGCCTGGTGCTGCCAGGCAGTCTTGTATCATATCAGCAGATCAAAGCTAGACTACACAGATCTGAAGTTCAGGGAGGTCAGTTAAGTGAGAGACTCATCCTCCGAAGGCTATTCAACTAAAACTACAAAGATGTAGAAGTTACAGATGTCCCGGAGAAGTGATTTGGCTCTATCGTGTAGGACCTAGTTTCTCCTCCCTTACCTGGTTGCCTCACCAACACCGTATTTGATCTGTTGAAGTTAAGTCCGTGTTTAGTTGCCAAATCGGGTGTAGAGGTGATTTTAAATTGATGAATGTCAACGATGGCTTAATCTAATCAGCAACCAGGAGAACAGATCCACACTGCAGTATCACACCTGTCTGCAAGCAGGGGGTTTTGTTTTCTTTGCAGTCTGATGGAATGATGGCAGCATTCTCTTATCTGTTTCAAAAGGAACTGTAGGCCTAGTTAAAAAACTAAGACAAAGTGGCCCAGTTACTTTTGCCTGGTAATAGGTTATCGTCACGCTTTTGGAGGCTACTGCTTATTGGCAGCTCATTTTTGACTTTTGAAAAGGTGTGTTTTCCAAAGCTCCCTCATCTGCTAAAAGATTTATTTACTTGGTGAGAATTTCAGCTGAACCATCTACATGAATGAGAACGTTGGCAATTTCTTATACAAATGCTTATTTTATGCCCATTGCACATTTACACTGAACAAAAATATAAAGGCAAAAATTTCAAAGATTTCACTGAGTAACAGTTCATGTAAGGAATTCCGTCAATAGAAATCCATGAATTATGTCCTCATCTATGGATTTCTCATGACTGGCCAGGGGTGCAGCCACTGGGGAGCCAGGGGTGCAGCCAATCAGAATGAGTTTTTCCCCACAAAAGGGCTTTAATACTGACAGAAATACTCCTTAGTGCACCCTTTTTGTGCCTATGAAAAATGTCTTATCTTTTATTTCAGTTCATGAAACATGGGACCAACAATTTACATGTTGCGTTCATATGTTTGTTCAGTATATAAAACAGACTAGACAGCTAGGTACATAAGCCTGTGGCTAAAATGCTGCCAGCGGTACCTGGTATCGCAATTAGTGATGGGCTTTCCTAGTCTTTGGTGAGCCTTCGTTCACCTAAAAGAGCCGGCTCATTAGGATCCCAAATGGCTCCTCGTTCAAAATGCTTAAAATCAATCTAGAACCAAGGAAAATGTGCTAATCTCTAATGTAAAGCCCCAAAAGTGGTCTACCATTAAATTAGATTGTGAAATCCACATTCAAATACATTTTTACTTGGATAAATTATTATATCGCCTGCAAAAGTGTGGAGCAGAATGACGCACTCTCCCCGCTATTGATTTCTGCAAAAAGGATTCACGCTCTTTAGATTTGTTTTTATTTATCTGCAGGTAATTTGTTATTTTGAGCCACAAAAACACTAGTAGCTGTATGTAAATCAGGGAGCCAAATGTGAACGTCTCTTTCACCGATGTGATTCAATTCCCAAAGTTCATTGAAAAGATCTGTTCAAAAATAACTGTTTATTCACGAACAAGACTCATTATTGAATTTCTACCAGCATGTTACATGTGCAACAAGAAAATAAATAACTCTAGACCACCTTTACTCTCTACATGGAGAACTGCTTTCACTCAGCGATGGCCTGACGTTCTCCTGTAGAATTCTCTGATACAGAGCTGAATTGTTCCTTTTATTCAGACAAGTCATCCAGATCCTGAGGCAGCAAAGTGTCCTCAAACCATCACATTTCCTCCACTCCGATCCCAAATGAGATGTTGTGGCAGAACTTGAAACTAGAAGTTCATGCTTGAAAACCCACATGTCGCTAAGTGAGAACAGTTCTGCATGCAAGAGTGGGCCAAAATTCCTCCACAGCAATGTGAGACTGATCAACAACTACAGGAAGCATTTGGTTGTTGCAGCTAAAGGTGGCACAACCTGTTATTGAGCGTAAGGTAGGGCTGGGCGATATGGCCAAAATATCATATGGTATTTTTCAAATTTATGACGGTATTTGACGTTTGTTTTATGTTTTCTACATTTTCTTTGAGTAGTGCGTGATCCTATTCTACATTTTTTTTCAATGGGTCTTTATCCATTCGGAATGTTTTATACTGTTCAATTCAACTTCAACCTAAAATAATTTCCTGTGTTTCCATTCATTTCTGCATTTCCTGCGCTCATTTGAGATGATTTCCACACTGCCACGATTTGGGCAAAAATACTATGCCTTTAACCAAATGTTGCAATTGTGATTTCGATCAAAACACTTGGGTGAGCTTTTGGAATCATGGAAAGAGAATGTTTATTATAATGCTATATTTAGAATATAAATAATAGTAGGCACTTTGAATACAGTGTTTGACATGACAACGAATGAAAATGCCATGGATGAGTTATTGTGACAGGGTAGGATCCAAAGTGATGTTCAGGGTTTTAAATAAAAAAATTCACCTTTATTTAACCAGGTAGGCTAGTTGAGAGCAAGTTCTCATTTACAACTGCGACCTGGCCAAGATACAGTAAAGCAGTTTGACACATACAACAACATAGTTACACATAAACAAACACTCAATAATACAGTAGAAAAAGTCTATATATATAGTGTGTGCAAATGAGGTAAGATTAGGGAGGTACGGCAATAAATAGGCCATGGTGTGCAGAAGATGAATGTGCAAGTAGAGATAAGTAAATACAGTATGGGGATGAGGTAGTTGGATGGGCTATTTAGAGATGGGCTATGTACAGGTGCAGTGATCTGTGAGCTGCTCTGACAGCTGGTGCTTAAAGCTACTCACTGTAGTGAGTGATTTTTGCAGTTCGTTCCAGTCATTGGCAGCAGAGAATTGGAAGGAAAGGTGGCCAAATTAAGTATTGGCTTTGGGGCTGCTGGAGCGCGTGCTGCTATGGTGACCAGTGAGCTGAGATAAGGCGGGGCTTTACCTAGTGGAGACTTGTAGATGACCTGGAGCCAGTGGGTTTGGCGACGAGTATGACGCAAGGGCCAGCCAACGAGAGCGTACAGGTCGCAGTGGTGGGTAGTATATAGGGCTTTGGTGACAAAATGGATGGCACTGTAATAGACTGCATCCAGTTTGTTGAGTAGAGTGTTGGAGGCTATTTTGTAAATGACATGGCCGAAATTGTGGATCGGTAGAATGGTCAGTTTTATGAGGGTATGTTTGGCAGCATAAGTGAAGGATGCTTTGTTGAGAAGTATGAAGCGGATACTAGATTTAATTTTGGATTGGAGATGCTTAATGTGAGTCTACAGTCTAACCAGACACTTAGAATATGTGGACAACTACAAATACCTAAGTCAGAAACATCCAGAGTAGTTATGCTGGACTGGCGGGCAGGTGCGGGCAGTGATCGATTGAACAGCATGCATTTAGTTTTACTTGCATTTAAGAGCAGTTGGAGGCCACAGAAGGGGAGTCGTATGGAATTGAAGCTCGTCTGGAGGTTCGTTAACAGTGTCCTAGGGGACCCTATAATCTTTGGCTACATTAAATCTTTATTCATATAGCCAACATTCATGCTTTGTCTATTCCTCTCGGATTTTAGGAGATACTGTAGCACAAATGACATGCTGATTTAATCCTCCACCAGTACTGGTATTAGCTAGCTACGTTTGCTCTGACTCAGTACTTTTATTAGCTAGTGTAGCTAGCCAGCTAACTAGTGATTAGCATTAGTGGCTAACACAATTTAGCTTAACTTGCTAAGAGGATACTAACTAGCTGTTTGCAAATGTAAGAAACCCAAACTAATATTGTATATTAACATCAAAGTGGAAACAACATCGTTGTCATCAACATTGTTGAATGTGCTGTATTGAACATGCAGACTGAAGTGTAGACTGAAGTGTATCGTGGTCAAGCAACAACAAATGTGCTTCTTGAGTGAAGGGGTGGGTCTAGGTCTGTGGAGAGAGAGCGGAGATGGATGACTGAGTAAACACTAAAAATGAATGTTACACACAGCGTATCACATTTAACAAACCGAACATTCAAATACCGTTATAGAAGGCAAGGTAAAAACCCAAACCAGTCCGTGCATAAATACCGGTGTATAGTAAAATACGGTATATCGCACAGCGTGACAGGGCAATTACTTTTTCACACAGGGATATTGGGTGTTGGTTAACTTTGTTAATTAAATAAAATACATGTTATTTGTAAACTCATTCCCTTTATGTAATATTAGGTTTGGTTAAAGATCTGTTAACATTCAGTATCAAAAATAGAGAATCAGAAAGGGGGCCAACACTTTTTTTCACGACACTGAGAGGTTGAAGATGCCCTTTAATCCCTGTCAAACCATGACTTATCTCTTGGTTTTATTAGACTGTGATTACACTTTAACCTGTGTGGTTAAAGTTTACAGATTTAACGCCCAGCCCTACTCTCAGCGTTCTGCAAGTTGACCCTAATTATCTGGTTCCTCGTTGCCAGTGTATGAGGAAGTACACAACAGCCATTGTAGGCGTAGTTCTTGTATTTCTGGTGGTGGATCAAAGGAATGATACAGTTAGGCTCATTGCTCAACTCTAAATAATTTCCCACGCTGGCTCGTGTCGTCTGAATGTCAGCCTGGTCGTATGACAGAGGAATGGGGAAGGAGTGTTAGTCTCATCTGCCACATGGTTCCTCTGTCTGTACTGTAATGCTGGAGAACCTTACATTAGTTTGCATCCCAAATAGCACCCTATTCTCTATATAGTGCACTACTTTTGACCAGGGCCCATAGAGAATAGTAATGATGGGGATGGGATCAATACGGTTACATATCGGAATATTTTTTGACTACATATCGTATCTATCGTTTTGACATATAAATTAATTTTGCGCTAGTTGGCTGTACGTGCACCAAAACTCCAGTATTTTTCCTTCATAGCTTGTTCTCCAACTTCTTTTTAAATAGGGAGTCAATTTGTTTTCAGCACTTTATTTTCCATGACTGATCAAAACGTTGTTCCCCTTTGTCCCTCTGCAGTATATGATGAGCAGTATATGATGAGCAGTATATGATGAGCAGTATGTTTGGAATATGGAATCTTAATAAAATTACAGTATAGAATCGCAATACATTGGATCGTGATTGTATCTGGAGGTCCCTGGCAATTGCCATCCCTAGAGATTAGGGTGCAGATTGGGATGCATACGAGGCTGAGCCTCATCTCTGGGAGGGGAAAGGGTACAGGGCTCAGAGTAACCAGGGGAGAGAATTTCCATTTCATGTGATTTTAGATTTTATATGCCTAGATTCTTATCCTAAAATCATTTGCTTGGTTTCGTCTTTTATATCCTTGACCGTGACCACTTTGAAACTAAACCCCAAATTTCTCTCCAACCCCCCCCTTCCTTCCACTGCCCAGATATGTTCAGGCGAGTTGTGCGAGCGAGCAAATTCCGTCATGTCTTCGGCCAAGCGCTGAAGAATGACCAGTGCTACGACGACATCAGAGTATCGAGGGTCACATGGGACAGCTCGTTCTGCGCCGTCAACCCCAAGTTTGTCGCTATCATCATAGAGGCCAGTGGAGGCGGGGCCTTCCTGGTCCTCCCTCTTCACAAGGTGAGTCTGGGGTTATTGACTATAAACACTGCATTGTGTGGATCTGTCAGTGGGTTTCACAAGGAAACCTATGTCAAGCGACAGAGGGTTTCTACATTCATATGGGCATGTGCACTTTCTGCCTGAACAGATTTGGTCTATGGCCTAGTTTGACTGATCCTCACTATCTGTGGCTTTGAAACATACTTCAACCCTGCTCCATCCCACACACTTTGGCCTGGGCCAGGCTTTCAACGCCCCCTGGGTATTCAACACGCCCTTTCTGCAGGGAACAACCAGGCCTGTCACACACAGCACAATTTACTGCTGACATGCTCACACACACCCAGGGGAAATCACACTTTGGCCACCTACAAATTCCAACATTGCAGTTTAAAAACACAACGTTTTGTGTGTGTTCATATTTTCCTTAATCATTCATGAGGATGAAGTAACAGCGTCACAGAGGCATGTTTCAGGCTGTGGTTGAGGACAGACAAGACGCGGGGAGGATTTCTCTGCTGCGTGACTGTAGTCTCTGGTGGCCTGGCTGAGTGGGTGAGATGAAGATGGATTTTGACAGGCTTGGGTTGCTAAGCAGTGCAGGTTGAGCAGTACCTACTTGTGGAGAGACTGCAGACTGACTGGCCCAGATGTGGGAGACTGACACTTTGGTACAAAACTCTATATTCTGGGGAAGATCCTATAGAGCCCTTTCTGTGTTTGCAAACATTGCCGCACGAGGGGGATGCGTGCAAGTTGGTGGCAGAGCACAGGGGAGTTCTTGTAGAACGCCAGCAAAAAACAGTCTCTGTACATGTTGCTTATGAGTGCGTTTCCAACTACTGTTGTATTATAATTGGATTTTAAGGCACATATGAATGTCCTGCTTAATATAATGTTTGTCATCGTAAACCAACTGCATTATACTTGTGGGGCGTTAGGTTGCCTAGTGTTTAGAGCATTGGTCCAGTAACCGAAAGGTTGCAAGTTCGAATCTCCGAGCTGCCAAGGTAAAAATCTGTCTTTCTGCCCCTGAACAGGGCAGTTAACTTACTGTTCCTAGGCAATCATTGAAAATAAGAATTTGTTCTTAACTTAAGGTATAGGGGGCAGCATTTTCATTTTTGGAAAAACAGCGTGCCCAATTTCAACTTCCTGATACTCATGCCAAGAATATAAGATATGCATATTATTAATAGATTTGCATAGAAAACACTCTGACATTTCTTTAAAGTGGTTTGAATCATGTCTGTGAGTATAACAGAACTTATGTAGCAGGCAAAATCCTGAGGACTAACCGTTCAGAATTGATTTCTTTTGAAGTTTCTGTCTGTTCAGTGAGTTCTCATTGGGAAACGATATTTCTTAGGCACTTGTTTTTAGTTCCTTCCGCTTCCACTGGATGTCAACAGTCCTTGGAATATGGTTGAGGTTATTCCTTTGTGCAATGTAAAAGTACGTCCATCTAGGAACTGGGTAACACTTGAGTGCCGAAGACTTGAAAAGTAGCTTGGTTTGTTGTCTTCCTGTATTGAACACAGATAGACCCGTCTTCAATTTGATTGATTATTAACGTTTAAATTACCTAAAGTTGTATTACAAAAGTAGTTTGAAATGTTTTGGTAATGTTTACAGGCAACTTTTGAGATATTTTGTAGTGACTTTGCGCAAATTGGAAGCTGTTTTTTTCTGGATCAAGCGCGCCAAATAAATTGACATTTTGGATATATATGGATGGAATGAATTGAACAAAGGGACCAATTGTGATGTTTATGGGACATATTGGAGTGCCAACAAAGGAAGCTCGTCAAAGGTAAGGCATGTTTTATATTTTATTTCTGCGTTTTGTGTAGCGCCTGCAGGGTTGAAATATGCTACTCTTTGTTTACTGTTGTGCTATCATCAGATAATAGCTTCTTATGCTTTCGCCGAAAAGCCTTTTTAAAATCTGACATGTTGGCTGGATTCACAGCGAGTGTAGCTTTAATTTAGTATCTTACATGTGTGATTTAATGAGTTTGATTTTTATATAATTTTATTTGAATTTGCCGCGTTGCATTTTCCCTGGCTTTTGGCCAAGTGGGACGCAAGCGTCCCCTATACATTAAGAAGTTTTTAACTGACTTGACTAGTTAGATAAATACATGAATAAAAATACACTTCAACCAGTAAAATGGCTCTTTGGCTAGCTTTTGCTACAGCCTATGTCAGCGAGCATTAGCACTCTAGCTAACAACTGCTGCAGCCATAATTTATTTTGCGAAGATAACAAGCAAACTATAATCTTAGACTGTTCAAGCAAGAATCAGAACTTCATTGTGAGCGCATGAGACCCCAAGAAGTGATTTTGTTTAGAGGTAATAATGTAAATCTAGGACGCAGATGGCTTTCTTTCTGCAACCAAGAGTCGTGCGTGACGTAAGTGTGTCGTGTTCTGGAAAGGGGTCTATTACTGCTGTCTTTGTATCAACTCATTTTCTTAATAGTAACTTGTTTTTTTTTTTCAACTCTTCTACATTTTGAACAGAAAGAAGCCCCTGTCAGCCCAGAGGCAGTTCAGCTTTAATGACAGGACTCTAAATGACCCAGTCTTAAAAGATCCACAGTTCATCCTCAAATGTCATTTATCGTCTTCCCTCAGGGTGGGACAAAACAGTACCGTAGAATGCTGTAGCAGCTATCATCCACCTTTTTGTTCGTTGTGCCTGTTGGCCTTCTCCTACGTCCTCAGTGGCGGGATGACACGTTAGTGTCGATGAAGTAAGAGGATCACATTACTTAAGGGGTGTTAGGGTATTTTCAGAGGGAAGCATCCAAACTGGGGTCAGATATTTGATACAAGCAGGATGAGGAAGAGATGACGTCTGAGACATGGACACAATATGAATGCGAACATGGGAGGACAGGGCGAGAAGTGTTACTGTGCCTTTGGAAGCTAGGGTACACCACATGGACAGCAAAGGCCATCCAGACAAGCTTTTGCTTTCAGCTTTGCCCTTTTGTAGCAGCAAGGTGGTTTTCCAGTGAAAATGTCTATTTTGCATACAGTGAATAAACATTTGCATTTCAGATTTCGTTACAGGGAGAACAATGTTAGTGTCTGTACCACTGGGATGATTGTCAGCTCTCCCTGAGTTGAGGGTTAGGAAACCTCACATAGGCTGGCTGGCTCTCTCATTTATCATAGTGTTGTGTACAACACAAACTGAACCAAAGGCCTCTGGGGACGGAACCTCCCTGTTCTGCTCACCTCCATATAAGGGTCCTTGAAGAGCTCAGACCACTTGGGTCAGACACTCGTTGAACCCAACGGGGGTAGGGGGGGGGCTTTGGTCTGGAATGTCCCTCTGTAACCCCATTAGGTATTATTACATTGTCATTAGTGTTCAGGAGTCTGGTTGCACCAGACATGCGCCCACCCACATAAACATTAGAGGTTGACCGATTATGATTTTTCAACACCGATGCCGATTATTGGAGGACCCAAAAAAAGCAGTTTTTATAATTATTTTTTATAATAATAAAATAAATTGTAATAATGACAATTACAACAATACTGAATGAACACTTATTTTAATACATCAATAAAATCAATTTAGCCTCAAATAAATAATGAAACATGTTCAATTTGGTTTAATGTAAAAACAAAGTGTTGGAGAAGAAAGTAAAAGTGTAAATGAAAGCTGGTGGTTCCTTTTAACATGAGTCTTCAATATTCCCAGGTAAGAAGTTTTAAGTTGTAGTTATTATAGGAATTATAGGACTATTTCTCTCTACCATTTGAATTTCATTAACCTTTGACTATTTGATGTTCTTATAGACACTTTAGTATTGCCAGTGTAAGAATATAGCTTCCATCCCTCTCCTCGCTCCTACCTGGGCTCGAACCAGGAACACAACGACATCAGCCACCATCGAAGCAGCTTTACCCATCGCTCCACAAAAGCCGCGGCCCTTGCAGAGCAAGGAGAAGAACCACTGCAAGTCTGAGCGAGTGACGTTTGAAATGCTATTAGCGCGCACCCTGCTAACTAGCTAGCCATTTCACATCGGTTACACTAGCCTAATCTCGGGAGTTGATAGGCTTGAAGTCACAAGCAGCGCTGTGCTTGTGAAGAGCTGCTGGCAGAACGCACAAATGCTACTTGATTGAATGTCGACGAGCATGCTGCTGCCTACCATTGCTCAGTCAGACAACTCTATCAAATCATAGACTTAATTATACCATAATAACACTCAGAAATACGAGCCTTGGGTCATTAATATGGTAGAATCCGGAAACTATTATCTCATACAAGACGTTTATTCTTTCAGTGAAATACGGAACCGTTCCATATTTTATCTAAAGGGTGGCATCCATAAGTCTAAATATTCCTGTTACATTGCACAACCTTCAGTCATAATTATGTAAAAGTCTGGCAAATTAGGCAGCCCAAACTATTGCATATACACTGACTCTGCGTGCAATGAACGCAAGAGAAGTGACACAATTTCACCTGGTTAATATTGCCTGTTAACCTGGATTTATTTTTGCTAAATATGCAGGTTTAAAAATATATACTTCTGTGTATTGATTTTAAGAAAGGCATTGATGTTTATGGTTAGGTAAACTTTGGAGCAACGATAAGCACCGCATCGATTATATGCAACGCAGGACACATTAGGTTAACTAGTAATATCATGTGTAGTTAACTTGTGATTATGATTGATTTTGTTTTTTATAAGAATTTTAATGCTTGCTACTTTCCTTGGCTTCTTCTGCATTCGCTTAACAGGCAGTCTCCGCGTGGAGTGCACTGAGGCAGGTGGTTAGAGCGTTGGACTAGTTAACTGTAAGGTTGCAAGATTGAATCCCCCGAGCTGACAGGGTGAAAATCGGTCGTTCTGCCCCTGAACGAGGCAGTTAACCAACCATTCCTAGGCCACCATTGAAAATAAGAATGTGTTCTTAACTGACTTGCCTAGTTAAATAAAGATTAAATAAAGGTGTAAAAAGTGTTTTTTATAAATTTGCCAAATCGGTGTCCAAAAATACAGATTTCCGATTGTTATGAAAACTTGAAATCGGGCCTAATTAATCGGCCATTCCGATTAATCGGTCGACCTCTAATAAACATATGTGCACACCCACATAAACATGCGTACAAACACACTGCTTGGTGGTGTTACTATTTTTCTGGTCCAGCAGTGCCCCAGTGTCAGCCAGCCAGGGCTTGATATACCCTGTGTGACATTCAGTAAGTCATTTTTTTTTGTGTCTGTCTGATGTTGACAGGTCTGTGAGCAGGGCAGTGGGCCTTGTCATCTGACTCTGGCTTTGACACAGCTTTACAGTCCAGCTTCCGCCTGCCTGCCTGTCCCACTCCCAGGCCCCAGATCAGTGTGGGTCTGTCTCTGACTTTGTACAGTAAGGGTGTGTTGGCAGAACATCGTCTGCTTTGACTGGTGGATTAAAAGTGGACAGAGGGCGTGATGGCTTTATGCGCAGATTAAAGGGTAATTTCCTCAGGCTATGGGTAAAAAGAACTCGTTTTCAGATCTGCCTAGATACTGGAGGGCAGTGTAACTGGTGTGAAATGACAAGCTAGTTAGCGGTGCGTGCTAGTATCGTTTTAATTGGTGACGTCACTCGCTCTTAGACCTTGAAGTAGTTGTTTCCCTTTTGTGCAGCGATAGGTAACGATGCTTCGTGGGAGGCAGTTTGATGTGTTGAGGGTCCCTGGTTCGAGGCCAGGTTTATATATATATGTATGTGTGTGTGTATTTTTGGCCTTTAGTTAACTAGGCAAGTCGGTTAATTAAGTTCTAGGGTAGGGGGAAGCATTTGGAATTTTGGATGAAATGCCTGCCCAAATTAAACTGCCTGCTACTCAGGCCCAGAAGATGGGATATGCATATAATTGGTAGATTTGGATAAACACTAAAGTTTCAAAAACTGTTAAAATAATGTCTCAGTATAACAGAAACTGATTTGGCAGGCAAAAACCAGATATTTTTGGGGGGGTTTTGTAGTTTTCTATTCAATGCCATTACAGTATCCATTGGCTTAGGACTCAAATTGCAGTTCCTATGGCTTCCACTAGATGTCAAGTCTTCAGAAATTGTTTCAGGCTTGTATTCTGAAAAATGAGGGAGTAAGAGCAGTCTGAATGAGTGGACCCTGCAGTGTCACAGAGCTTTTTCATGCGCACGACCGAGAGTACCTTTCGTGTTTACCTTTTATATTGACAACGTTATTGTCCGGTTGAAATATTATCTATTTATTTCAGCTAAAACCACCTGAGGATTGAATTAAACTTCGTTTGACATGTTTCTATGAACTTTACGTATACAATTCTGATTTTTTTGTCTGCCTGTTGTGACTGCGTTTGAGCCTGTGGATTACTGAAGAAAACGGAGGTTTTTGGCTATAAAGAGACTTTATCAAACAAAAGGAACATTTATTGAGTAAATTTATATTTTCTGAGTGCAACCATATGAAGATCATCAAAGTTAAGTGATTAATTTTATCTCTATTTCTGACTTGTGTAACTCTTCTACTTGGCTGGTTACAGTTTGTAATGATTTGTCTGCTGGGCGATGTTCTCAAATAATCTTAAGGTATTCTTTGCCGTAAAGCATTTTTGAAATCTGACAGTGGTTGGATTCACAAGAAGTTAATATTTAAACCTATGTGAAATACTTTTATGTTTTCTGAATTTTTATAATGAGTAATTTTTATAATGAATATTTCTTAACCCTAGTGAGGTTAAGAACAAATTCTTTTTTCCAGTGACTGCCTAGGAACAGTGGGTTAACTGCTTTGTTCGGGGGCGGAACGACAGATTTTCACCTTGTCAGCTCGGGATTCGATCTTCCAACCTCTCGGTTACTATTCAAACGCCCCAGTTGGGGCGAGGAGAGGGACGGAAGTAACACTGTTACAGCTGCATGGACTAATCTCCTTGGAATCATGTGGGAGATGTTCTTTTAATGTCCTATCAACAGGCCATGCGCTGAAACTCTAAGTAAGAAGAGTTAATATTGTTTCAAATTGCCATTTTGTGTTTTTAAATATTTGGCTTGTGGCTTTTGTTTCCACAACATGTCAAAATGAAACGGGACAGTAATCTTTTAGAGAAAGCAGCCAGATGGACCCGTCCTATCTCCATATAAGCTTAGAGAACACGCATCTCTATGGCAGTGTGGAAAATGTTACTCTGCCAACAGAGAAGTTAGACTGCATTAATATAAACACTGCAGTTTCAGGGTTGTAAATGGCTTTTTGATGGGGACAAAACCCCTACACACATGATGTTCAGAGGTAGCCTGTTACTTCTCAGCCTCATAGCAGGGTTCAGATCAATTTGTCTACGTATATCTGTCCGACACAAACACTGCCTTCTCTGCTCTTTTGCTGGGTCACACACACGTACTCACACTATAGCCCATGTGACAGTGCATCTGGCTGGCTGGCCCATCTGCCCATGCTGTGCTGTTCCCAGTCTGTGTGGGCAGCCAGCTGCTCTGGGCCTTTGTCCCAGGCCTACTCCCAGCCAGGCCCATTTGGCCGGGGGGGGGGGGATCCAACCCCCAGAGTATGACCCTTCTGAAATGCACTTTGTGGCTCTTCATATGTTCTACCTCCACATCCAGTATTGTTGGTGGTAAGTCAGAAGAACCACAGCAACCCTCCAAATAACTTTGGGTTTGAGCTTTGACTAATGGGCTTTTAGATTCTCCTGTCAGGACAGATGGGGGATGTGTCTGACTAAACGCATGTGGTCTTCAACCCTCATGCTTTCAATCTCCTCCTTTCTGCCTCTGCGCCTGACGCTCTGTCATTTATTCCCTCATTTCCATGTGGAGGAAGCAGTGGGCGACTGAATGCTGTAGGAACTGTGCAGCGAGACATTCCTGCTTATTCCTCTCAATCTGCTGGGCCCTACTCTGGAGGAGAGGGGATATATCTCAATGAACCACAAGTTCTGATTTATATTCCCAAGCCTTGGAATCCCTCATTTTGATTCAGTCAAGCAGGAACTTGTTGAATTATTTTTGGTGACTGGCTATTTTCCAAGTACAGTGTACTTGTGTTAAAAGACAGCTATTCAGACATATTGAGGCAATAGGTTTAATCTGTCCATTCTGGTGATCTTTTGGGCTAAAACTACAATATGGGCTCATGTTCTAAACCAGTGGTTCAAACACTCATATTGGACCATGTTCTGTTTGGACCAATCCTCAATCTTTTAGCATCAGAAATCCCTGGGTGTGTGGACTGTGCTTACACAAATAAGTACGTTTTCTCACACACACACACACTCGCACTCACACTCGCACTCGCACTCGCACTCGCACTCGCACTCACACACACTAAGTCTTACACATGCAAAGGGTGGTATTATAAGGGTCTGCTGCTCAATCTTTATTCCAGGATCCATATTCTGCTACTGCTGTCCTGCTGACTGCAGATTTAACCATATATGGCCATTCACTGCTCCCCGCCTGACGGCCTTCCAGGACCATTTCCTCCCTGCCTTTCAATTGGCTGCTAGCATTGCCAGTTCTCTGTGATTTCAGGGATAGTCTGTAGAGGTAAAGGGGGGCCTAGATGAGAGATTCTTGAATCAAGTGGTGTCTCATTGCCATGTTCTTTTGGTTATCATGGACACTATTAGCGTCATTGGTTTTCTAATCGAAGGTTTTATTATTTGTAAGAGTTTCTGAATTGGATGACAGTTAAAAACATATTTTTTGAACTCCCAGTTTTTAAAGCACTGAAATGGGAACTCGGAGATTTCAGAGTTCCCAGTTGTTTTGAATATGGCATTAGTCTCAGCGGAGAGAGGGTGAGAGCAGCAGGAAGGGTCTGTCTCTCACGGTCCATGCTCTCTCCTTTCCTCCGGTGAGACAGACCAGAGCGAGGGGACACAGTCTTCCACCTGATGGTGGAACTCAAGTAGAATCTGCCTCGGACACAATTTCACATTGTTCCTTTGACCAGATACTTTGACCAAATACTCCGCGATATTAAATTAGGCAGAACAAGCTGCTAATATTAAAAACACAAGGCTATCGATACACTTGGCTACTCATTCATTGCAAGTAGAGAAGCGTGTTATATTTTGTAGTAGTGTTGAATATAAACAGTGACCATGCTGAATATAACATGGACATGAACTCACTCGTAAAAACAGTGACCATGCTGAATATAACATGGACATGAACTCACTCGTAAAAACAGTGACCATGCTGAATATAACATGGACATGAACTCACTCGTAAAAACAGTGACCATGCTGAATATAACATGGACATGAACTCACTCGTAAAAACAGTGACCATGCTGAATATAACATGGACATGAACTCACTCGTAAAAACAGTGACCATGCTGAATATAACATGGACATGAACTCACTCGTAAAAACAGTGACCATGCTGAATATGACATGGACTCACTCGTAAAAACAGTGACCATGCTGAATATAACATGGACATGAACTCACTCGTAAAAACAGTGACCGTGCTGAATATGACATGGACTCACTCGTAAAAACAGTGACCATGCTGAATATAACATGGACATGAACTCACTCGTAAAAACAGTGACCATGCTGAATATAACATGGACATGAACTCACTCGTAAAAACAGTGACCATGCTGAATATGACATGGACTCACTCGTAAAAACAGTGACCATGCTGAATATAACATGGACATGAACTCACTCGTAAAAACAGTGACTATGCTGAATTAACATGAACTCACTCATAAAAACAGTGACCATTTTAGTCTTTCTCTGGTCATTGGTTTAAAAATTAAGAAATCTCACGGAGGCCAGTATCAAAACTTGCTATGGCCGGGGTCGTGGAAACTGTAGGTAGGCTCGGTGATTTGAGCTATCCAATTGGCCAGTGCAGTAGGCGCTCTCGATTTAGCCACATCTCCCGGTCCACTGTGTAGGCAGAGTTGGTCTTTTCAGACAAATGTAACTTCTTAAGGCTGAGATCCCATTAACGGGATCGATATGACAACAGCCAGTGAAAGTGCAGGGCGCCAAATTCAAACACATCTCATATTTAAAATTCCTCAAACATACAAGTATTATACACCATTTGAAATACATTTTTTGTTAATAGGAATGCCTTAAAGATCAACCCGTCGCAATCGACCGGTTCGTGACCACTGCTATAAACATTTTTGTTAGTGGGATTTCTGCTAAATGGCATATAATATTATTATTATTATTAATAATGGTGGGTCCAGGAGTCGTTCCTCTTTTGATCTCTATGACAAACACTTACCATGGGCAATAGATGTCCAGTTTCTTTCTCTTACACTCCCTCTGTGTACCTGCAGGCTCTCTCCCAACCTGACTGGGACTGGGCAACCACATGTTGCTCTTGGCTCCTACCCTTCCGTCACTCATGCCTGGCCAGCTGTCCTCTGCTTTACCCCTCCATTACTGTGTTAAAGCTGGAGCAGACTTCCAGCCATTTAGTAAGAGCAGAGAGAGGGCCCAACCGTGGTGTCCAGTCTGACTGTACTGTACCCTCCCCTCTGTGCTGCAGTAAATCATTGAGACCAGCCCGGGGTCTGTCTGGGCTGCAGCTGTGCTTTCAAGGCCATAAACTCACAACGGGAAGTGGAACAGTAAAACTAACCATGGTGCTCTGAGGGAAGCATGCTCTATAGGAGGGCTTTTACACGCGTCACGTTCTGCTTGTAAGGATACGCTTGTGCGTGACGCCTCTTTGATTTAGGTATTGAAAGTGTTATTTCTGTCATTCATTGTCCATAAAAAAGGTTATCTTGTTATGAGGTTCAAGCACATTTTGTGCAGCTTCACTTGTTGCTATGCAACTGGTCTGCTTGCTTGAAACATGTTTTCTCACAGGATATTATACAGCACAGAGTCTAGTCCAGGTCCCTGGGTGTTCTGGTCATTAACATCAAAACACGTGTAGACCGTCAGGGACTGAGATTAGTCTTGAATGCTTAATTCAATCTAGCCTAGGCTTTATTTGATAGGTTGCCTACATTTCGCATCAAGATTGACTGCGCTATTCAGCCCTGTTCAACTCATGTCGGTGTTTTGCTCAACAGGCTGTCAAATATCTCCACTCCCACCTCGTCTATATGAACCACACTCCTTCCCTGTCTCTACTGGGCTGGTTGCCATGGAGATGATGATCAGCGGTCTTGTCTAACCATTCCTTGCTCTGCGGGTTTGGTCTATCTCAGGAGTAACTCTTTGTGCTCCTTGTGTCGTGGACGTGTTATGTGATGTCACTTTAACAGCAGGCATGTAAAGGGGCTTTGCCAAGTAACTATCTGTTCACTGTGTTCCTACATGTAGGGATTCTTACAACTGCCTGGTCTCTAGCTTAGAGCACTATTCTTTCACTGTGTTCCACATGTAGGGATTCTTACAACTGCCTGGTCTCTAGCTTAGAGCACTATTCTTTCACTGTGTTCCACATGTAGGGATTCTTACAACTGCCTGGTCTCTAGCTTAGAGCACTATTCTTTCACTGTGTTCCACATGTAGGGATTCTTACAACTGCCTGGTCTCTAGCTTAGAGCACTATTCTTTCACTGTGTTCCACATGTAGGGATTCTTACAACTGCCTGGTCTCTAGCTTAGAGCACTATTCTTCCACTGTGTTCCACATGTAGGGATTCTTACAACTGCCTGGTCTCTAGCTTAGAGCACTATTCTTCCACTGTGTTCCACATGTAGGGATTCTTACAACTGCCTGGTCTCTAGCTTAGAGCACTATTCTTTCACTGTGTTCCACATGTAGGGATTCTTACAACTGCCTGGTCTCTAGCTTAGAGCACTATTCTTTCACTGTGTTCCACATGTAGGGATTCTTACAACTGCCTGGTCTCTAGCTTAGAGCACTATTCTTCCACTGTGTTCCACATGTAGGGATTCTTACAACTGCCTGGTCTCTAGCTTAGAGCACTATTCTTTCACTGTGTTCCACATGTAGGGATTCTTACAACTGCCTGGTCTCTAGCTTAGAGCACTATTCTTTCACTGTGTTCCACATGTAGGGATTCTTACAACTGCCTGGTCTCTAGCTTAGAGCACTATTCTTTCACTGTGTTCCACATGTAGGGATTTTACAACTGCCTGGTCTCTAGCTTAGAGCACTATTCTTTCACTGTGTTCCACATGTAGGGATTCTTACAACTGCCTGGTCTCTAGCTTAGAGCACTATTCTTTCACTGTGTTCCACATGTAGGGATTCTTACAACTGCCAGGTCTCTAGCTTAGAGCACTATTCTTTCACTGTGTTCCACATGTAGGGATTCTTACAACTGCCTGGTCTCTAGCTTAGAGCACTATTCTTTCACTGTGTTCCACATGTAGGGATTCTTACAACTGCCTGGTCTCTAGCTTAGAGCACTATTCTTCCACTGTGTTCCACATGTAGGGATTCTTACAACTGCCTGGTCTCTAGCTTAGAGCACTATTCTTCCACTGTGTTCCACATGTAGGGATTCTTACAACTGCCTGGTCTCTAGCTTAGAGCACTATTCTTCCACTGTGTTCCACATGTAGGGATTCTTACAACTGCCTGGTCTCTAGCTTAGAGCACTATTCTTTCACTGTGTTCCACATGTAGGGATTCTTACAACTGCCTGGTCTCTAGCTTAGAGCACTATTCTTCCACTGTGTTCCACATGTAGGGATTCTTACAACTGCCTGGTCTCTAGCTTAGAGCACTATTCTTTCACTGTGTTCCACATGTAGGGATTCTTACAACTGCCTGGTCTCTAGCTTAGAGCACTATTCTTTCACTGTGTTCCTACATGTAGGGATTCTTACAACTGCCTGGTCTCTAGCTTAGAGCACTATTCTTTCACTGTGTTCCACATGTAGGGATTCTTACAACTGCCTGGTCTCTAGCTTAGAGCACTATTCTTTCACTGTGTTCCACATGTAGGGATTCTTACAACTGCCTGGTCTCTAGCTTAGAGCACTATTCTTTCGACTTCTTCAGTGCCTATCCACTCACCTTAACTTCAACTCTGGCAAGTGCTTACCTTGTACCTTTTTCTGAGGACTGTTTCCAGTCCCACATAGTTCCTGTGGTTACTGGATGACATGGGGGTAAATATTATGACAGTGTAATAAGAGGCTGGCTGTGTCTTTGATACTGTACCTGCCAAGGTAGGTTGCCACAGGGCAGTCCTTCTGCTCCTTATTATCTCAATGATAATGTAGCGTAGTTACCGGTGTTAACCTGAATTTAGCAGTGGTGGGAAAAGTATCCAAATGTCATAGTTGAGTAAAAGTAAAGATACCGTAATGGAAAAGACTCCAGTAAAAGTGAGTCACCCAGTAAAATACTGCTTGAGTAAAAGTATTTGGTTTTAAATATACTTAAGTGTAAATAGTTTCCAAATCCTTATATTAAGCAAAACAGACGGCGCCATTTTTTTGTTGTATTTATGGATAGCCAGGGGCACGCTCTCACCTTCAGACATAATTTTCAGATGAAGCGTGTGTTTAGTGAGTCTGCCAGATCAGACACAGTAGGGATGACCAGGGATGTTCTCTTGATACGTTTGTAAATCTGACAATTTTCCCATCCTGCTAAGCAATCAAAATGTAGCGAGTACTTTTGGGTGTCAGAGGAAAATGTATGGAGTAAAAAAGTACAAAGTTGTCAAAAATATAAATGGTGAAGTACAGATACCTAAAAAAAAAAAAAACTACTTGAGTAGTACTTTTAAAATATTTATTTAATGTAAGCCTGTTTTTCATTATGCGTTGAACAGTCGTGGTCTAAAGAGTAAGAGTCTACGTGTATGTACTGTTATCAAAAAAGGCTGCATGGTGGTGCCTGTACCTGCCTTAGAAATGTTGAAACATTTTTTGGCTGTGATCTGTTGATTGCCAGTTCTTTCCTAACCATCCGTGACCTCACCGTACATAGGCGTTCCAGTCTTATGTAGATAATCACAACGCTAATCACAACGCTATCAAATAATATATATTCAGGCTTGAAGCGAGATCCTCATGTACTTCCCTCGGACTGTGGAATTCCTTATTGTGTATAGCAGACACAAACAAGATTAACACCGCTGGACCCTCTTGCTCTCATTAGTCACAGCCATACCAGAGCTGCCTGTGGCTGAGGTGTGGAATGTCTGGAATGACAGGCTCTCAGGCCCGCTGGACGGCACTGTCGGCAGCCCTGTGAACCCAGGGGAGGGTAACAGGCCTACAAGCAACCCTGTGAACCGGTGGACGGTAACAGGCCTACAAGCAACCCTGTGAACCGGTGGACGGTAACAGGCCTACAAGCAACCCTGTGAACCGGTGGACGGTAACAGGCCTACAAGCAACCCTGTGAACCGGTGGACGGTAACAGGCCTACAAGCAACCCTGTGAACCGGTGGACGGTAACAGGCCTACAAGCAACCCTGTGAACCGGTGGACGGTAACAGGCCTACAAGCAACCCTGTGAACCGGTGGACGGTAACAGGCCTACAAGCAACCCTGTGAACCGGTGGACGGTAACAGGCCTACAAGCAACCCTGTGAACTGTGGTGGTAACAGGCCTACTGCAGTCCTAGAGCAAGTTTGACCCGGCTAACTCGCACTCTAGTACACTCAGACCGAACACACAGGGCTGCCATCACTGCTGCTGGGCTCAATGTCCTCTCTTCACAAGCCAACCATGTAGAGTATGTTGGTTAGGTGAGAGCCTGTACTCTACTGTTTTTTTTTTTTGTTTTTTTGTAAAGAGCAACAAGAGTGTTGACAAAAGTGTATAATTTGAACAAGGGTGTGAGATGTCTAACAGCCAGATGTGAAATGTTCTGAGGAATAAGAGTCTGGAGTAGAGTGGGGTTGTTCTCCCCAGACCCTGTGCACATGGCACCCTATCCCATATCTAGGGCCCAAAGGGCTCTGGTCAAAACAAGTAGTGCACTATAGGAAATAGGGTGCCATTTGGGGCACAGCCTTAATCTCTCTGGGGTCTGTGGACCAGGCAGGCACCTAGAGGACTCAACACAACTATTTTAAGCAGGAAATACCAGTGAGCCAGGCAGGCTGAACTACAGCACTTATTGGATACTACTGAATAATATAGCAGTGTTTTGTCATTCACAGTCAGCACATATAGGCCAATCTACTGCACACACCCAGGTCATAGTCTGCCATCTCCATACCTTTGTCCCTGTAAATAAACATTCAGGTCTACTGGCAACTGCAGGGCTCCCTTGCAAAAATGAGACCTTGGTCTCAATTGTGGTTCCGTGCTAAAATAAAGGTCAAATAAACTACTAGAAACCTGCAGCTCGACATGAATGACCCACTGTGCTGTTTACTTTCTGCATCTACGTCATATTGTCTACCTGGGAAAGGTCTAAGCAGGAAAGAAGAAATGGATGTGCTGAGCAGTGTCCTTGTATAGGCCTATATCCCTCTGTGACTCCTGGTCCTCTGCTGATAGAGGTTGAGACAGCCCTTTCCCTCACACCTCCCAGCAGCCTACGTCCCTCCACACGGAGTTCTGGCTTTTGTTGCTGCACATCCTGCTGCTTACAGCCCCCCTTTCAGGTCACTGCTGCAATATGGGCCACTTTGCTTGGAACCATGCCAACCTTTCTCTGATTCCACAACCGACTCCTTCCCTGCTCTGCTTGTCTTCCTTCCTCTCTGGCTAAGTATTCAGAGAAGCTTATCCCTGACATGCTGACCACACCGCCCGTGTTGGGTGCGTGAGCGTTGCAAAATAAATGTACACGTTGTTCAATAATTTCATCCAAACTGCCCACACGTGTCAACGAGAGTCTGCTTGATACGCTTAGTCCCGCCTCATCTCCTCGTTGGTTTTTAGGCGCATATACCCACGTGGGTGATTTAGAAAGATGAACTGAGGTCCTAAAGTTGGTTTGCCAACTGCCATATGAAGTCCAAAGAAGGAGAGATTTTTAGTAACTAACTCTGTTTACCTTTTTATCTGTGGATTAATTGTCCGAGTAGGGAACACACGATTTTGTGTCTCAATGGGTCAAAATTCGATGAAGATCCAGAAAAAAATGACCTTGTACATTTGATATAATAACAACCAAATGTTTATCCCAGGACAAATTAGCTAGCATCAACAGGTTTCATGTTTCGACCAGTCCCCAAATGAATCTAGTTGGTTCAGAGTTCGTTGTGATAGTTCAACCTGCGTGTCCTGCCTGCGTCTGGACGAGCGTTTCCCAGGTCTAGTCAGCATGTTACTCACAGGCCCAGAACAGGTGCTTAGTATAGGTGCTTATAGCAAAACTCCTGTAGACTGGACTTTGGTCACTGAGCTTGGAGTTTGAGTATGTGTCATAGCCCAACTCTGTCAGTCAGGTGATGTTGTGAGGGACTCTGAGCTGTCGGGAGGACTGTCCGTCATCTATGGACGAGGTGATTTGTCCCCATTATGTCCATCTCTGGCACTCCCAACATGAAACCCCTTTCTCCAAATTAGTGGTTGAACTACTGTGACTCACTGACCACTTGTAATCAGGTTTTAACCTAATAGGCTCGTATGGTTCCATTAATAATTCCTGTGACTAACGGAGTTCATTTATTTATTTATATAGGCCAGTTTAACAAAACAACTACCCAGTGTCATATAATCCAGTCCTTGCCAAATCGGACAGTGAGTCAGTCATGTTGCTTAGTAATATCAACAGGACTGTATTGTGACATGTGAGCAGCAGAGTTGAACTGGCCAGTCCTTTGTTTTCCTCAGTGGCACAGTAGGCAGGGAAAGGATGGTGGAGTCCTCCGACAACATACTGACTCAGACAGCCATTCCATACCAGGATATGAGTCCTAGTGGCCTGTCTACTGCCTGCTATTACACAAGCATTTAGACAGGGCCTAGACTGGCCACTCATTGTTTAACCTCTCTCTGTCTATGTACACCTCTAGTACATCTCCATGAGGACAGAGCTTCTTCATACTTGAATCTGGTTGTGTTTTGACTTCACACTTAACTTGTGTTATCTGAATGGTCATTCTAAACATTCGTCTTGAGTTTTGACGAAAAACGAAAGGCTCTATTATATAACTAAAAACAGGGCCTGTAAGGATTCTGTCTACAGAGAACTGGAAAGCTCCTCTCGTCCCGTGACTATGTAGCTCTTATATTTAGCCCCTCTGAAATCATTGTTGTCATGGTGCTGGAATAGGCAGTGAGTGATATTCATGAGGCAAATCCATAATACTTTAATTAGGGCTGCCGCCATTACAGCAGGGCTCCCTCTGCCTCAGTGACATCATCTGACTGGCGGGCCCTATGGTGGTCCAGCTGGGGATTCTACAAACGGGCGTGTCAGTCTCCCAAATCCAACCCTAACCTCCACAGCATTTTCAGAGCTCACGTTACTCAGACTTCACACTGTGGAGAGCACCTGATCCTCCAATCACTTGGGGTCAGAGGTCAAGATAGAACCCACCCGCCCTCCCAGGCTAGGCTGCTGTAGTCAAAGTCAGCTGGGTGGCCAGGAAAGCCTTCCGTTTGTCTGGCTCCTTTTGTTGTGTGTGTGTATGACAGCTGGTGGTCTCTGGTCATCTGGCCTGTTGTATAAGGGTGTTATATAAGGGCTCAGATTCAAGGTTATCTCAGGGTTTCATTTTAAAGAGCAGAAACTAAGCATCTGCTGGCATGTCTATGAGGATGTTATTACCAACAACATGCCTTCATTTTAGGGCTGTTCCCAACTAAAAATAAATATTGTTCAACCGAGAGTCGTCCTGTTCTTTACCAATCGATTTGTACCAATCGAAATTTTTAAACAAAATGTTCCATATACAGTGCCTCCGGAAAGTATTCAGACCCCTTGACTTTTTCCACATTTTATTACGTTACAACCTAATTCGAAAATGGGATACTTTTTTAAAGTCCTCAACAATTTGCACACTACCCCATAATGACAAAGCAAAAACAGGTTTGTAGAAATCATACCAAATGTATAAAAAAAAAACGTATTTATTCAAACCCTTGGCTATGAGACTTGAAAATGAGATCATGTTTATCCTTTTTCCATTGATCATCCTTGAGATGTTTCTTCAACTTGATTGGAGTCCACATGTGGTAAATTAAATTGATGGAGATGATTTGGAAAGGCACACCTTTCTATGTAAGGTCCCACAGCTGACAGTGCAGGAATTGTCTGTAGTGCTTTGAGACAGGATTGTGTCAGGGCATAGATCTGGGGAAGGGTACTTAAAAATGTATGCAGCATTGAAGGTCCCCAAGAACACAGTGGCCTCCATCCTTAAATGGAAGTATGGAATTACCAAGACTCTTTTCTAGAGCTGGCCGAACTGGGCAATCGGAGAAGGGCCTTGGTCAGGGAGGTGACCAAGAACCCGATGGTCACTCCGATAGAGCTCCAGAGATCCTTTGTGGAGATGGGAGAACCATCTCAGCAGCACTCCACCAATCAGGCCTTTATGGTAAAGTGGCCAGACTGATGCCACTCCTCAATAAAAGGCACATGACAGCCCGCTTGGAGTTTGCCAAAAGGCATCTGAAGACACTCAGACCATGAGAAACAAGATTCTGTAGTCTGATGAAACCAAGATTGAACTATTTGACCTGAATGCCAAGCGTCACATCTGAAACCTGGCACCATCCCTACTGTGAAGCGTGGTGGCAGCAGGATGTTATTCAGCGGCAGGGATTGGAAGACCAGTCCGTTTCGAGGGAAAGATGAACGGAGCAAAGTACAGAGATCCTTGATGAAAACCTGCTCAGGACCTCAGACTGGGGCTAAGTGTCACCTTCCAACAGGACAACGACACTAAGCACATAGCCAAGACAACGCAGGAGTGGCTTCGCGACAAGTCTCTGAATGTCATTGTGTGGCCTAGCCACAGCCCAGACTTGAACCTGATCGAACATCTCTGGAGAGACCTGAAAATAGCTGTGCAGCGACACATGTACTGAGCCTGTCTGATTTAAGCACACTGTTTGTTTGATGTAAATAATTCATACAGACACAAATGAATCAAGAATGACCCCGATGACCACGCTGTTTTAAAAAACAAGACAGTGCCTTTGACTGGTGCATGTTGTCTTGTTCTCCTCCCTACTGCAGAGAAAAGCAAATGTTTATTGCGCTGTCCGTGCTGAAGCGGCATCATCAATTTGGCGATTTTTGGTTTCTTGTTTCTGATTGAAACGTTGTTACCAAAATCCCTCATTTGTTTTACAAAAAACATGGCCTATTCCCTCAACCCTTGCTCTCTTTATGTGAAACATGTAAACATTGCACGCATGTGACCAATAGGCTATAGGTCAGGCCCTATCATAATCACATCAATAAATTGGTTATAACAAACAATGAACACGGTAATGTCGACAGCAAATGGATGCGGAGGATGTGGGGGAAAAAAACTTGAAACGGAGGAATGTTTACTGGTTGCTCAGGTGGGAAAGTGAAAGTCAGAACTGTGGAAGACAGTTGACTTAGTTGTGCAAAGTACTGGGGATCAATAAAAAGGAGGGTATATGAGCAAGTGTTGTGAGTATTATGTGCCAAACAGTTCCTGTTTTGATTACAATATTTTTTTCAGACCATTTTGAACATTACAAACATGTCTAAATAAATAAATGCACCAGAGTCGTGCCTCAATTTTCTAATACAATTAGGCTAAGGTCTTTTTCCTTGTTTCTTCTGCTGCCTCTGCCACATTGTTCTTAATCCCAATATGCTGGTTAACTTTGCTAGTATGCACATAGCGACATAGGGAAAGGTGCTAATTCTAGGGCGCGCTTAAGATTTGTTTCAGGACCGTGGGCAGCGACATTGAGAATCACTACATATTGGCACCTAAGTATCGTGATCGTATCGTGAGGTCCCTGGCAATGCCCAGCCCTAGTCAAAATGTCTGGTTTGTACCTGATAGAGCGCCTCCGCTTTTGGTTGGAGGGGTATTCCTGTTTTCCTCGCCTCAGTCACTGGCCTCCTTCACACAGCAACAGTCACAGGGCTATGCATGGTTTCTTCACATCTGCGCCATCTCTTTCTCCCCCCCTCTTTTGTGGAGGTTGAGAATTCAGTCTCCCATGCACCCCCCTTCTCAGGCTATGCCACAGGTGTATTTGTCTAACAATGATTCTGCCCAAGGATTGAATGATGGGGAAACTACATTTTCTAAGAGGGAGAATGTGAATTTTGTTTCTCCGTATTTCTGTGTGATTGGAGTGCCTATTGGTTTGTACATAGTCTGATTGGTCACTCACACCCTGTGATTTTCATGGTTCCAGTTCAGCCGAGGTCAGGTTGGTTCCTCAGATCACCACTGATCATACACCTCAGTGTTTCTGGTGTTTTAATCTCATGCCTCTATGTGTGTTCTCCACAGTCGGGCCGCATTGACAAGGCCTACCCCACAGTGTGTGGTCACACGGGCCCTGTACTGGACATCGACTGGTGCCCCCACAATGACCAGGTCATCGCCAGCGGCTCGGAGGACTGCACGGTCATGGTAAGGTTTACGGTCACGCCTCGGCAGAGACTGTTCCCCCTCGGTGTAGTACAATCATGTTTGTTTACACTTTACCTGCATATGTACAGTGTATACACCCTCTCACCGACTTCAACTGACAGAGGACCGGTTTTGATTGTGAAAGGCCAGACACTGATAGCGTAGGGATGGGTGCAGAATTAGATGGTGGAAGGGTAGCGAAGGGTACGTACGTGCAGGCAGGGCTTGCACTCTAGTCTGGATTAGATTAGACCCAGAGAGAGACTTGGGGAATGATTTAGCCTTTTTATAGGGCTGAGGTCACTAACTTGTTTGAGGCTGGTGCTATACTATATGTCCTTATTTGGGCTGTGAATGGCAGTGATCAGAGTGTGTGCTATGTTCTTAGGTATTCTTCTATCACTTCCCCACCTGTAGGCATTGGCTTCCCCATGCAACTCTCTGTGAATAGATGCGGTGTTCCGTGTATTTACAGAAGTTGAACCGCCGAAGGTTCCTTTCTTCAGAACATTTTAGATTGCGGCTAGAAATGCACTCTGAATAGGTTCTCTAAAAGTAATGTTGACTTTAGATTAAGTGCTGTGATGAACTGTTTTTCTGTTGAGATTTCTGTTTCCATAGTAACCTATTGCAGCTAGAGTAGGAGCTCTGATAGTGTAGCGGTGTGACTACTGTCTCAGTCTACTGCTGTCAAGGTTCGTAGAGATAAAGACTTTAAACTTCAGTCTTAATTTCCATAGGTACATTTTCTGATTCTGCAATGTTTACCATATTTGCGTAGGCTACTGGCTGTATTCTCACTAGGAAGTAAGCTACTCACTATATGTACATAAAAGGTAGCACTCACTTTTGTCATCATGAAGTACTTTGAGATGCTAGTTCAGGACCATACCCATCTCTCTCAACATCCAACAAAACAAAGGAACTGATCGTGGACTACAGGCGACAACACAGAGAGAGAGCACACCCCCATCCACATCGACGGGGCCACAGTGGAGCGGGTCACAAGCCTCAAGTCTGTCGCCGTGCACATCACTGGACCTGAAATGGTCCTTTCACAGAGACAGTGTGGTGAAGTCCAACAGCGCCCCTTCATCCTCAGAAGGCCAAAGAAATTTGTCTTGGCCCCTAAGACCCTTGCGTACTTCAACAGATGTAGCATTGAGAACATCCTATGGGGTTGTAATCACCACCTGGTACGGCACTGTCCGCAACTGCAGGGCTCTCCAGAGGGTGGTACGGTCAGCCCAACGCATCATCAGGGCCACACTCCCTGCCCTCCAGGACATCTACAGCACCAGTGTCACAGGAAGGCCAAGAAGATCATTAAGGACCTCAGCCATGGCCTGTTCACCCCGCTACCATTCTAGAACGATGATACTCCACATCAAAACTGGGACCAAGAGACCGCTTCTATTTCCAAGCCATCAGACTGTTAGTCACCACTAGCTGGCCTCCACCCAGTACCCTGCCCTGAACTTTAGTCACTGTTCTAGCTGCCTACCACCCAGTACCCTGCCCTGAACTTTAGTCACTGTTCTAGCTGCCTACCACCCAGTACCCTGCCCTGAACTTTAGTCACTGTTCTAGCTGCCTACCACCCAGTACCCTGCCCTGAACTTTAGTCACTGTTCTAGCTGCCTACCACCCAGTACTCTGCCCTGAACTTTAGTCACTGTTCTAGCTGCCTACCACCCAGTACTCTGCCCTGAACTTTAGTCACTTAGCTGCCTCACCCTGCCCTGAACTTTAGTCACTGTTCTAGCTGCCTACCACCCAGTACCCTGCCCTGAACTTTAGTCACTGTTCTAGCTGCCTACCACCCAGTACCCTGCCCTGAACTTTAGTCACTGTTCTAGCTGCCTACCACCCAGTACCCTGCCCTGAACTTTAGTCACTGTTCTAGCTGCCTACCACCCAGTACCCTGCCCTGAACTTTAGTCACTGTTCTAGCTGCCTACCACCCAGTACCCTGCCCTGAACTTTAGTCACTGTTCTAGCTGCCTACCACCCAGTACTCTGCCCTGAACCTTATAGACTGCCTCATTATGTACATCGAGTCATTGAACACGGGTCACATTTGTTTTACCCACTTTATATGTGTATGTACTGTGTTGTAGTCATGGCTCATCCTATATAACTACTGCTATACATACCTTTTCTATTCATAGACTGTCTACACACACCATTATATTTATATATTCCAGATTCTGGTATTGTTCTTTCTGATATTTCTTTATTTTAACTTTTTAGATTTATGTGTGTGGCTAGGTATTATTACTGCACTGTTGGCGCTTGAAACACAAGCATTTCGCTGCACCTGCAATAACATCTGCAAATCTGTGTACATGACCAATAAACTTTGATTTGAAAACGTCAGTATGATGAGTAACCTTGGGTCTCTGTTTCCCCCTTCAGTCTCTTGGTTGTAAATGTGATCTACTGACTTCATGTCACAGTGATGCCAATCTAAAAGACAAGTCGGTTCATGTGAATGTACTGCTTTCTGTGTTCCAGCAGTTTAGATCTTCCTGATACAGGCTAACAGCAGGGAAACTGCAGAAACTGCATACATCAGTATAATGATCCTATGATGACCCTAGCTATGTCCTGGTCCTGACCTTTGACCCATGTCTGTCTGCAGGTGTGGCAGATCCCTGAGAACGGGCTGGTTACCGGCTTGTCTGAGCCTGTGGTGGTCCTGGAGGGACACTCCAAAAGGGTTGGCATCATCACATGGCACCCCACGGCACGCAATGTCCTGCTCAGTGCTGGTGAGTGGTGTCCTCCTGTCCATTTTAAAACCCTTCTTTTAACATGTCGTGGATGGCTTCTGTGAGGTGGACATCTTACATGTTATCATTTATAGTTCTTAATGATTTACAGCCTCTGTGCTCTCTGCCCCCCCTAATCTTCTCCTCGCTCTGAGAGAAGTGGCAACCTGCTGTGAGCTTGCATCATTTCCCCTGAACACTGAAATGCCTGATCAACGCACATCTGTCCTCATTGACTTTAAAATGACCATTTACCCTGTTTTTATCCTCCATGTCGAAACAAAACCAGAATGAGCTACGACTTGTAGATGGTATTATCTTGTCAAACCAGTGCTATTTGGTGTTGTCCTTTTTCTATTGTGTATATTAATGTGTGTATTAAATGTGTGTGTTCCTCTCTTCTCAGGCTGTGACAACCTGGTCATCATCTGGAACGTGGGGACGGGCGAGGCCATGATCCAGTTGGAGGACATGCACCCTGACGTCATCTTCAGCGCCTGCTGGAACCGCAACGGCAGCCTCATCTGCACCGCCTGCAAGGACAAGACCATCCGCGTCATCGACCCCCGCAAGGAAGAGATTGTCGGGGTGAGCACCACTGACTAGGTTTGAGTATTTTCCCAAAAACGATTGTTTGGAGAACATTGCTACCGTCCTGGTACCATCTCTGTATTCCCGTTCATAAAGGAAATGCTATTTAAAGGCATATAATACCAGCGAGAATTATTATACCACAGTCAATGGAGAAATATGGACTAGACTCCAAAGGTTTCTTGTTGTAGCCTAGTTTATATGAAGGCCTAAAATATTGAGGTTATTACCCTACAACCTAGTGAAAACTACACTTGGTTTTAGTGTAGCTTTGACTGAAAGATGTCAGCCAGCTTGTTGGCCTTTTCGCTCCCTTTGCACCTGGCTATCAGGGGAATTTCGGAAGATTGTTGCTGTTTTTACTTTATGATAACCAAATCAACGTTTATTTGTCACGTGTGCTGAATACAACAGGTGTAGGTAGACCTTACAGTGAAATGCTTACTTACAGGCTCTAACCAATAGTGCAAAAAAGGTATTAGGTGAACAATAGGTAAGTAAAGAAATAAAACAGTAAAAAGACAGGCTATATACATACAGACATTGGTTAGTCAGGCTGATTTTGAGGTAGTATGTAGAAATGGTTAAAGTGACTATGCATATATGATGAACAGAGAGTAGCAGTAGCGTAAAAGAGGGGTTGGTGGGTGGCGGGACACAATGCAGATAGCCCGGTTAGCCAATGTGCGGGAGCACTGGTTGGTCGGCCCAACCCGCTTATTGTGGTGACTTTGTCACAGGGAACATATCCGATTCTCCGCTAAACAAACAAGTGAATAGGCCTAGTAGTGTTGATTCAGCACCATGGATAGCGCCACGATTGATCAAATCCCACGAATCTGATTAGTCAAGATTCGTTCACTCGCTTTTATTATTGGGTAAGTACATTTGAATTCAATCACTATTTGACAGCATCCCTTTTGATTTAAACAACTTTCCATATGTTTGCCCATGGAAGAAGTGGTCAGTGATTTTAGACCTGAATGCTAAAACATGCAGGAGATAGAGGTGCTCAAAGTTAACCCATTTTGCATACCATACCATGAGACATCCATGTCCTCATCGCTGTAAAAGATCAACTGTTTGTCATTTTAAAAGCTATTTGATAATTTCTTGAATATATATATATTTTTTTTTACAAAAATAATATAATTGTTTTACCTTTTTTAAAGTCAATTATCTAAAAAGCATTTGAATGTTGAAATTTTAATTTTATTCCCATTTTAGTACATTTATCAGCCAAACATGATGCCCACCCTTTATTAAAGAACATGCCGTGTCTCAACTGATGTTGGACACAACACAAAAACCTCAGATGTAAAATAGGTTCTAAGCTACAATATGGCAATATGAAAGTTCACACATTTAGATAATTGACATTTTAAGGCTAAAATAGTTTGACAACCCAAGTTTGTAGACTTACTAAGGACTTAATTAACATGGTCCACACATTTACATTTACATTTAAGTCATTTAGCAGACGCTCTTATCCAGAGCGACTTACAAATTGGTGCATTCACCTTATGACATCCAGTGGAACAGCCACTTTACAATAGTGCATCTAAATCTTTTAAGGGGGGGTGAGAAGGATTACTTTATCCTATCCTAGGTATTCCTTAAAGAGGTGGGGTTTCAGGTGTCTCCGGAAGGTGGTGATTGACTCCGCTGTCCTGGCGTCGTGGGGGAGTTTGTTCCACCATTGGGGGGCCAGAGCAGCGAACAGTTTTGACTGGGCTGAGCGGGAACTGTACTTCCTCAGTGGTAGGGAGGCGAGCAGGCCAGAGGTGGATGAACGCAGTGCCCTTGTTTGGGTGTAGGGCCTGATCAGAGCCTGGAGGTACTGAGGTGCCGTTCCCCTCACAGCACGCCCAATTTTTCAGTTTTTGATTTGTTAAAAAAGTTTGAAATATCCAATAAATGTCATTCCACTTCATGATTGTGTCCCACTTGTTGTTGATTCTTCACAAAAAAATACAGTTTTATATCTTTATGTTTGAAGCCTGAAATGTGGCAAAAGGTCACAATGTTCAAGAGGGCCGAATACTTTCGCACGGCACTGTATATATACAGCCTTGCGAGTGTGTATACATCTATCTACATTGCGTGTGGATAAACAAGATGTTTACAGATGCCTACAAGTCTGACACTAAGGGAGATAAAAGTGATTGACCCTCGAGCACCTCAAAAATGTATCCAAGTATTCACTAACTCATGCAACTTGGAGTATGGGAAAAATAAGTATTTCCAATTTTTACTTGGGTATTCGATCCTCAAAGAATCTAAGTTTCTTTGAGAATTGAATACCCATCTACAAACTATATTAAACAAATGGGAGGAGGAACTTAACATTGAAATAACTGATGAAACATGGTTGAACATATTAAGAGACTCAACAAAGCTCCACCAACTCAAGGTCATGGAGAGAATTCTGTTGGAAGAATGTTATACGTTTCTTCATAACACCTAAACTGACATCACAAACAGACCGGCTCCCTACACCCTTGTTGGAGAGAAGGCAGGCTGTCACGGCTGAACGTATGATGTGCGCTGTGACTGCCACATCTTTTACTTTATTTGTACTTTTATTTGTGTTCCTCAATAAAAAGTGTGTTTATGTGCTAATCATATGCAGCTGCTAATGTGTTCTATATTTGACTCTTATGTATCCTGATACCTAGCCACTATACCCTGCCTTCATGTACATACAGTATCTACCTCAAATACTTTGTTCCCCTGCACATTGATCTGGTACTCCCTGTAGATAGCTCCATTCTTGTTTTATTCCTTGTTACCATTTTACCATAGTTACCATTTTTATTATACGTGTTTTACTCATTACGCATTGTTGGGAAGGGCTCGGAAGCAAGCATTTCACGGTGAAGTCTAAACCCGTTGTATTCGGAGCAGGTGACAAAACCTTTTTGATTTGAATTTAAATGTTATCAATCTCAACTGTTTATATTTTTCAGTGACGTCCCATGGTATGGTTGGGAAATCAGGTCCAAAAAGTCATTTTCCCGAGCACTTCTATAATGGGCAAATATGTATGGAAGGTTTAGTTCAGATCAAAAGGGGTGCTAGAGTTGTAATGACTGTTCTGATGTATGACGCCAGGGACTTGATATGTCCGGTACATGCAGTTATTCGCAAGGTAAGTTTTGTATTTTTGCATTAGTGCGGCATAAACATTTTAGAATATTGGTCCACACAGGACTGCGATCATTTTTCTAGGAAAACTGGAAGGAGTTGGTCGGGAAGGCCCGGGATACCGCTTACCAGTATTCAACTCTACCTCTGACAGGACTTTTCACGAACAAATCTGTTGCTCTATAGGGTGGTCAAATTCCATCTTTTCCTGAAATCCCGGTTGGAATATTACTGGAATAAGTAGGAAATCCGGGAATCCTCCTCCTGGGAATTCTGATAAACCTGGACATTTTGGGAAAATTACTGGAGTTTTGCAACCTTACTAATGTTTCCACTCATCTCAACAACTTGTTACCATTTGCCTAGTTTAGTAAACCCAGCCCTAGGCAACAGCAGTGACTAGGGTCTGGTAGATATGACAGACTCTTTTGGTAACTTTGAGAGAGAAAACAATTTTGGGTTGAGTCCTGCCAGAATGTCATGATTCGAAACTAAAGTTTGCAGGAAAAACCTTTTGCGGTGGTGTTACTGAAGGTAGTTGACGCGAACTAGACACTTTCAAAATGCACTCATTAAAAATAACCTCCATCTTGCTAGCTACTATTTTGTGTTGGGATGTGGGTAAGAAGTGGGTACAGTGACGTCGTTCCTCTATGCCAAACTGACGTTTTATTACAGTACGTGCTGACGTGTATGCTGGAACATTGGAAACATTGTGGGAGGCGACCCATCTGCCTAGGGAGACTACTCTTTTCCTAATTTGAAAGGGATCTCTTTGAGGAGTTGATTTAGGATGTACCCCCAGTATGTTGACTGAACCCTCTGTGTCACAGGAGAAGGAGAAGGCACACGAGGGGGCGCGGCCCATGAGGGCCATCTTCCTGTCGGACGGGAACGTGTTCACCACAGGCTTCAGCCGTATGAGTGAGAGACAGCTAGCCCTGTGGAACCCGGTGGGTCACCTCGCCCTCCTCACCATCACTACTCCTCGGTTTTGTCCCAAATGACACTGTATTCCCTTTATAGTGGACTACTTTTGACCAGGGCTCATAGGGGCACTATATAGGGAATAGGGTGGCATTTGTGACGCAGCCCTGATTTTAAATATTTTATTGCACTGCTTCCGTAACTGACTGTCTGTTTCATTTACAGCAAGCCATGGATGAGGCCATCTCAGTGCATGAGATGGACACCAGCAATGGAGTCCTCTTGCCCTTCTATGACCCAGATACCTCTGTGGTTTATCTGTGTGGTAAGGTGAGTGGAGTTTTTTCCGGCAAATGTTACATACACATCCAGTTGATCTGCTGTGCATGTGACTTACAACAGGTCTCTGATCCATGAAGTTAGTCATGATGAATTGTTAGCTGTAAAGGCATTACTAAAACGTTGTACTGTTCCAAACACTAAAAGGCTGTTACCTTATTTCTGGTTTGTAGGGTGACAGCAGCATTCGCTACTTTGAGATCACGGACGAAGCCCCATTTGTCCACTACCTCAGCACCTTCACCACCAAGGAGCCCCAGAGGGGAATGGGATACATGCCCAAGAGAGGCCTGGATGTCAACAAGTGTGAGATCGCCAGGTACGGCTCGCTGGATAAGGAAACGGATCAGCAATTTTATGGCTGCTCATCTGGCTATTATGCTTTGATGGGCACACCCCTGATTCATTTCAGCAATGTCTAGTTGAACCAGGTGTTTTGGTGCTTGGCTGGGTCTATGATGAGGGTCTAAGAGGAAGACATGACTTGTGATGTGAAGCTATTGGCCAGCTATGTCCACCAGGAGGCAGCACTGAACCAGATGTTAAAGGGGAGCTCTCTCGTCTGTGTTTACCTCAGGCCCTGCCAATCAGAATCATGTACCATGCCTTTATACAGCTCCATGTTTACTGAGGCTGCCCTGAGAGTATTGCCAGTGTCATGGAAGTAGAAGTGCATTCGGCTGGGCTGCGGTGTGTGAAAGGATATTAGACAGTAGGTCTGTTATGTGATGTTGTGGATAATATGCTGCTTTGACCTATGTTGACAGGTTTTATAAACTGCACGAAAGGAAGTGTGAACCGATCATCATGACTGTGCCAAGAAAGGTGAGCTTCTTCATTCTGATCTAGAGACACTCAATATATATGAATGATTTCAATAATCAATGCCACATTTAACTCTGTTTTGAGGCAAGGCTCTATTATATGCATTTGGTCCAGTGTTCTCGAACAGCTGTCTCTATACCTTTCTTTCTCTCTCCCTGCAGTCTGACCTGTTTCAGGACGACCTGTACCCAGACACGGCAGGACCAGACTGTGCCATTGAGGCGGAGGATTGGTTCGAGGGGAGGAACGGCGAGCCCATCCTCATTTCCTTGAAGAACGGTTACGTCCCTGGCAAGAACCGCGACCTCAAGGTGGTCAAGAAGAACATCCTGGACAACAAGCTGAGCAAGAATGCGGAGAACACGGGCACAGTCAACAAGTCTGCCTCATCCACTCCATCCATAGTGAGTACTGCTGTCTCTCTTTCTCTCTGGGAGGACTCTGCCTGGGTTGTATGCTAGAGACTGTTACAATCTTGTGTGCATACAATTCAGTGAACAAAGTACTACTCACAGAAGAATATCCTGGCATCTGGTATGTACAATGTGAGTGAAAGTTGACACCAGACTGGATCAGTATACCAACACTACATACAGTAAGTATGATTACAGTGCTTTCTCAGGACTAGTCTGATGATCACCATGCCTACCCCGTCCTTCACCACTGAAACGTAGTCATTAATGGCCTTTAGTTCAGCCCTGGCCTTGGCACATTGCAGCTAGGAACATGGAAGGCTCTATTCTAACAAACCTAATGCCAGTGGTGGGAAAAATACCCAATTGTCATACTTGAGCAAAAGTAAAAATACCTTAATAGGAAATTACTCAAGTGAAAGTAAATGAGAACTTGTTCTCAACTAGCCTACCTGGTTAAATAAAGGTGAAATAATACAAATAAAAGTGAGTCACCCCAGTAAAAACTACTTGAGTAAAAGTATTTGTTTATAAATATACTTAAGTATCAAGGTTAAATGGAATTGCAAAAATGTACTTTATCAAGTATAAATTATTTCAAATTCCTTATTAAGCAAACCAGAGGGCACAATAGTTTTTTTAAATTTGTGGATAGCCAGGGGCACACTCCATCCCTCAGATCATTCTGAATCAAAGCATTTGTGTTCAGTGAGTTCGCCGGTAGTAGAGATGACATGGGATGTTCTCTTGGTAAGTGTGAATTGGACCTTTTCTGTCCTGCTAAGCATTCAACATGTAATGAGTACTTTTGGGTGTCAGGAAAAATGTATGGAGTAAAAAGTACCTCATTTTTAAGGATGTAGTGAAGTAAAAGTAATGTACAGATACTCCAAAAAATATTAAAATATTTTAAAGTACCAGCGTATGTACTTTACACCACTGCCTAATGCAGTGGTCAATCTAAGCGCTGGGCGGTAGCACTATAGGTCCAGGGGTGTTAGCTAAAATAGTTGCGCTATTTTCACAAGCACAATTGTCGGCTCTGGTGCGAAAGGGCTGGGTTTTGATGAATAAACAAGTTATAGGTGTGTCGAATCTTGGCCCCTCACTGGCAAATCAGAACGTGCTCCATGGCTAAATAGTGTGGTTGCTTCAAGTTGTGTATTTGTGTTTTTTTTTATGTATTGCCTGAGAATCAACTCAAATTACAATGTTAGTCCATTTACAGTTTGCTGAACAGCTTACAGAAACAAAATAACAATGTAGACCTATCCCATATAAATATGTTAAATTGAACCTGTTTGCAGTCCACATTGTAATTGCGTAGCTTTGCGTAGCTTCAATGTGGAAATAAATGCATAGAATAGGGTCAATTGCATTATGGCTGAGCATGGATGTGTCAAATGTTGTCAATAAGCAAGATTAAATTCACTAAAAATAGCAAATAATTTTAATCAAATTCTAAACAAATTGTAACGACTTGTTTTTAAATAGGCTGTCTAAATACACTAACAGGCACCATCATTGCTTTCCATGGTCATATAATATTAAAACAAAGCAGACTATGGAGGGTTTTACACACATCCAAACTTCTCACAGTAGCTGGACAAAGATCCAATATAAAGAGAAAGGGAGAATGTCCACTCACCTTTATAATGCTCCCAAATATGCCTGTTTTATGAACATGATCACAACCATCTTGGAGGTCAGATCGCATTCACACATCTCCAGAAGTTGCATCACAAGCGTGCCACAGACGTTGTCACCATAATTCCAGGAAGGTGAATCAACAGTGTTGTTGTAATTTCATTTTATGAAAAACAAGCGATCATTTTTTGTTTGTTTTTGTAAACAACAATGAATAAATGTAAGATGTAATGATGTCATAAAATCGCCAGGATGAACAAGACAGACATTGCTGTTGAATCTGCCTTCAGTATAGTAGGCCTATGGGAGGGCTTGGCTTTTTGAACCTATGAAATGGAAAACAAGCCATTTTTACAGCTTATAGAAAAAAGTAGAAATTGTCATCTCTTTTCGTGAGGGGCATGGACACACAGCCTGCATCATGGGTGGGACCGGCCTGCCTACAATGCATAGATAAAAGGGAATGTCAGCTCACCGTTTTACTCTTAACAAACTTTATTTTAATAAAGCTTTGGTGACTAAGATTTATTTCCAAGCGGTCTCAGGAGCCAAACCCTTTATCGACAGTCTTGACTTTTTCGTGATTGCATTGGGCAGACAAAGAAAAAGCCTTCATTGAGAGGGGAGGCTGTACTCAGGCTGTTTATAATCAAATAAAACAAAATGGTGGTAAACAGTAAACGGGCACCAAAAGCACAGTAAGCTACTCTTGTTCCATGTTCATATGGGCAGTGTGTGTCACGGCTGGATAGGCTGCGTTTCCACGGTCACACTGCATGACATAACCACTGCGTTACTGCTAAAACCAGCTTTTGGTTGGTCCTAAATATCCTTATCAGCGCTGCCTGAAATGAGCATTCTGGATCATTTCTACCCCGTCTATCTGAGTGAGCAGGGAGCTGATAGAAGACCGGTGAATTGCTGAACATGGCTTTAGGGCTGGAAAATGCCAGTGTGACAGTTTTTACATGACAAAATTGCAAACTAACATGCGTTTGACACTAGCGCTGCCTTAACGCCAGATGAAAATGAACTCTGTGGGCTCTATGTTGGCAGGGTGTGATTTAGAAGGGGGCGGCTGCCTGACTTCACAAGGTGGTTACTAGAAGTCACCCCCCCCCCGCACGCCCAGAGGCAGAGTGCTCTGGGCGTCCTGCCCTACCTCATCCACAACACAGACGCCCGCGTGGGACCCAGCCCTGTCCTCAGCTTCTATCTGCAGCTCTGGCCTGTAATCATAGTAGACTGGGCAGGCACACCATGTTAACCTCCAGGGTGCCACAGGGTACTAGAGCCCTGCCTGCAGCATAGCCTGCCTGCAGAGCAGACGGCAGGGATAGACTCTGATGTGAGGATTTAATAAGGATCTGGGGAAATTCAGTGGATATAAAAAGTGTATGTTGGTTTTTAGATGACAATGTACCAAACCTAACTGGGAGGGGGGACTGGCACAAACCACTCCAGAAAGGGTATCTTATGTCTTGCTCCTTTCTCTGTATTCCTCAGAAAAACGAAGGCAAGCTGGAAGAGATCTTGAAAGAAATCAAATCCCTCAAGGACCTGGTCAGCAGTCAGGAGAAGCGAATCATCCAACTCGAGGAGCAGATGTCCAAGATTGCCATTTAAGGACCCTCCCCTCGCCCCGCCACAATTCAGGACGATCCGTTGGCTGGGAGGTGGGCGGGACACGTCACGGTCAATCTAGACGAGTGTTCCGCCTGAAACCTGCCTAGTAACGATCCCAAGCAACATTCCGAGATTAACTTTTTTCTTAGCCAGCCCCTAACCCTCAGATAAAACAGATGAAATATGGCAAACCATTCCTTTTAATAAGCGGCAGTTTAGTTTTGTTTGTATGAAAATTCTGACATATTCCTTTTAAGATTGTGACCAAGAAAATTCCAATGTGAACAGCTCCTATGTTTTTATATGTAGGTATCAGTATTTTGTCTCCCCAATACCCCCAACTTCTTATCTTGCCAAATTTTTAAGCAGTTTTGTTTACACACCACCTTGACAGTATATCTTTTTTCTTTTGTTTTCACTTTGTTTTCTGGGAAGATTCAAAATCCGAACTATAAGGGACAATGCAATACGCTGGTAATGCAAGGAGCGGGATTTCAACAATCCATCAAATACTGTAAAAGCCATCAATGAGAAACTGACTGACAGACCACTAAACACGCAGAGAAATTGATCCTGATGTATCATAGAGCGTTTAGATATCAAAGACAACAGAAGTACTGAGGTATACAAGTGGTGACATGATTCAATGCTGTAAGTGTTGTGTGAAAGGTTGCCTTTTTTATTTTTCCTGAAGCTCAACCCTTACCCTCCCCTCTTAGTGGACTACATCGTAACGGGGACCACTGTCTACACTTGCTAACATCGCCTGACCAGAGTTAATGCATGCAATAGATATTCTACTCGAGAGAAATTCTCCATCTTTGGTCTCTAGCTTGTCTTACTAAGCAAGCAGCAAACAGTCCTTTCATATCATTTGATACCTTCTATAACGTATGTATGCATCTATCGCAGTAAACAACTTGAACAACGTTTTCATCATCTCCATCTATTTTGTGTCACAGGAACAGAAAGGGTATTAGTGAACTAGATAAAAATGACAGGTTAGATGTCATCTGTACTTCTCGTAGCCTTTAGATTTCACCTTAAACAGGTTTCTTGTTTGGAGTTTACAATGCACATGCCCCAATCCAAAAATCCTTTTCAATCATTTCGGTGACCACTGTGATCAACATTGTTAGTTCCAGTCTTATGAAACAGAAATTTGTCATAGTTTGTCAGTATGTCCCCCCCCTCCTCTGGCCCTGTGACACAGAGGGTATGTATGTACTGTAAGCTCTGCACTGTAAATCACAGTGCTACTGACTCGTGGCATGCAGTCACCTGGGGTGCTTCTTTTGTACAGGTTTGTGTGGCAATGACCTGTGTGCTGCCCAGAGAAGGACCAATGGAATTGTGGGTTATGTCGCTGGTTAACATTTCCACATGCTTTTAGTAGTATATCAGACTTGTTCTGCCTCTTGAGGTGTTTGTGTGTCGTTTGTGCAGTCATAAACCCCAATGTTGAACCATGCCCTTGTGTTCAGGGTCCGTGTGCTAGGATGCTCACTATTCACCATCTCATTGGCCCATATCTGTACAGCTGACCAGAGTGAGTGACAGGTGTGTCTGAAACTAAAACAATTTGATCCTGCTTTGAACCTCTGTTGGTTGACAACGGACGACAAGCTGTAACGTGGAGAGGCAAGGCTTTCAGGATGTGCGAATATGTGCCTCGTATTACTTTGGCCTTGATGGAGTTTTTTGTTTCCCCAGATAGGGAATGTGAGAGGGATTTTGGATATTAAATGGATTCACCGTAGGGTGTGACCAAGGTTCTGGCCTATGATAACAGAATTAGATGGTGTGGTGGTGATGATAGTAATTTAAATACTGGTATGTTTTAGTCTTGCTTCCTTCTCCGGCTGTCCCATTGCAGATATCCCACTATGTACTTCCTTAGCAGAATTTTAAATAGCTACCCTTAAATACTCTGTCACATCACTAGAGAATCAGAGGAACAAGGAGTCGTTTGGATCATCTGAATATTTGATGGTGTTGCCAACTACGATAATACAGTAGGTTCTGTTGTCATGCTATTTTTGTTTATTTTCCAGGCGGGGGGTGGGTTAAGGTATAATATTAGCCTTTAAATTTTGTTACCGCTGAATAGATCAGAAAGTGCCGTAGAGGTGTGCACATGAAGTGCTTATGGAAGACGGGGTTTGAGAATGGTGGGAGTTATTTAGCAGGATAGGGAGTGAATGGGCTGCCTGAGTGGCGAGAAGGCACTGAAATGTACGTTTTCATCAATCCATCTTGGAATCCAAGTATCTAAGATTATAACCATGGATGCAATTGGACACAGAGATATGGATGGGCCAGGGGAAGTTGTCTTGGGTCTTGTCCTGTATGTACATCAGTGCTTCTCCTGGGCCTCCTTGGACCACTCAAGGCAGTGAGAGCTGTGATGTTTGGTATTAGTGAATAGCGATTCAAAGGGACACGGTAGGTTGGTGAAATATGTAGAGATGTATGTGATGTTTTGAAATAAAGGCATAGAATATGATTGAAAGCTTTGTAAATAACAAGACCATGTAATTGTATTTTTCTTTGTACTTTTTCTTATTCATTTGTTTTGTTTTTGAGCTGAAAGAGGGTGTTTGTTTATGGTGGGTTTTAAATGTTTCCTCTTGTCTGCGTTCCCTGCCCTTGCCATAATGCATCATGACAGAACAGAATCTCCATTCTGTCACCGGTATTATAGACAAAAAGAGCTAAATGAATTACAGAAGAAAAACGAACAATAATTCAGCCTCTTGTGGAGGTCTGTTCAACATTTTTGTTAATTTCTCCTGCTTCATGTATCAACAATTGATTATCAGAAAAATTAATAAAGAAATGAAAAGTTTGTCATCTGGTGTCGAGTTCATGGGTGAGGCAGAGGACTGCAGGAAACAAACGTGACTTGGCCATCTTCAAACAAATATTTGAGATATGCCAAGGTATTTCGTGTTTTCTCGCAGACTTGTTATTCTTTGTCAGGAGATTCTTGCTTTCATTGTGTGAAACTTATGTATGAAACCATACCCCCATTCCTCATTTGTCAGTTTGACATTTGTCAATGTTTAAAAAAAAGTCTCCACTTCTTGATTTCTTTGGTTTTGTCTGAAATGCTGAGGGAACATTGCAACATCACTGATGGGGTAGATTGACATGTGGTTGTATCAGATGATTATTTCAGTCACTGATATTCTTTGTAAAGGAAATGGATGTCTTTCCAGAGGCTCAAGTAATGTTGATGAACAACACATGAGCTTAAATATGAAGCAAATGCATATTGCAAGTACTGGGTAATTGTGCTTGGCAGTGCAGTGTTCTGAATGTATCACAATATATTACAGAACAACAAGTTAATCATCACGTTCTCATAACATGGTTTGAATTGGGCACATTTATGCCTCTTAAAGTTTGGTGCTTGTGATGAATGTCTGTGTGCAAGGAAACAGTTGCTCAACTCGGTCTCAATATTTGCTGTTGTCGTTTCACTTTACAGATTTCCACTATATTTCCCCCAAGGCCTGGGAGATGTCCAGCTCTTGTTTTACTGCTGCTTCTCTCAAGCAAGGCTGTCTCAAAATGTCTACAGGGAGGTAGCAACCCATAGACCCCAAACCTGTCTGAGCTACCACATCAAACAACGCCCCTTGTAGCCCTCACCAAAGACCTGCCAGAAAACACAACAGTCTCCGTAACCCAGCAAACAATGAGAACTGAAACCTTTGAGACGGGCCATGAGACTGAGATCGCCTACACCACTTTGAGCAGTAAACGAACCCCCATCTCAACAGCCCTGCATCCTACCCTACCACTGCCATCAACTCCTCCACAGAATGGATGTCAAAATTCTCCAGGACATCCAGTGACTGGTAGGTCTCAGTGCCTGATCACCAATGACGTTGTTCATTGTCAGCACCGTCATCCTGACCAAGCTGAGGGGCAACAGGTACAGACACGGGCCAGCAGCTACAGGGGCAGAGCACAGAGATGGTGTGCAACGGTCCCCACCAGTACTACTGATTGAGGCCAGGGGAGATCCAGACGTCCCAAACGCAACGTCACCCTGATGTCCAGCAGAGGATGGGGACAACCTCACTCATCAGCTCCATCCCAGACCTTGACAGAGGCTTGTAACACTAGTCAAACTCACAATCTATATACCACACTAGAGCTTTGTCTGTCAACTACGTAGCAAATGTTTTGTTCTCATACAGAAAAAGCATTAACTTTCAGCATTACTCTTGAGAAATACAAATCTATCACTATGGCCAAGCAAGTGTACACCTGACCTTCCCTGTACTTACTGAACCAAACCTTCAGAAAATAAATCAATAGGGGGAGAAAAAAAGATCTGTTGAACTGAGTTGTTCAACCTATGATTTCAAATCTTATGGCAAGGCTGCACCACGAGGTGCTCCAAACAGCCGTGGGCAGAACAAAAGCCCTGCAGCACCAGCAGGGATGTGAGAAGTGAGGTATGAGTTTATAGCAGACCATAAAGTTTATATGTTAGATTTGTATGTGCGACATGATGAAAGACGGGCCCTCTGCCTGTGAGCTGGTCCTTTAGGCCGTGTGGAGACGGGCTGTAATCTGGAGCACGTAATTAGAGGATTCCGTGGGAGGCACAGAAACCTAGGGACTCGCCCTGTGGAGAACTAAAATACCTACTAACCTTCAAAATGTACAAAGAACAAGTGTTCTTTTCCATTTTGGAGAATACTGATTCAACTATGAGTGAAGGTAAGGGGGACGTGTTTTATTTTCATCTTTGATAATAAAGTCCCTCATATATTGCACTGCACTAACATCTACAACACCAGAGCAGAATTTTGTATTTGACCTCATTGCTCAACTTTCAGGATTGCCACATGAACCAGTGAATCGGGGATTGTGAATAATTAGAAGTATATATTAGTAGTGGACAAAGATGTCCCAGTCCCCCTCATCAATATCTCCCATCATATGTAATGTTTAGGAGCAGGCAAGGAAAATCTATTCAGTATGGCAGCCCCTAACTGTCCCCCCTCTCGAGACTAACCAAAGCATCCACCAAAGTATGTGAGCGTCCACCAATGTCCCTCTGCAAGGAGAGGAGGATTTGGGGGAGGTAGCAGGAAAATATGGAAATGTAGAGGGATGGACATCTTTCTGCAATCAGCAGGCTTTTGTTTTTTACAATTGGAGAAATAACTTTCAGTATACTTCAAGTTATAGGAGAAGGGTGGAAACTTGGAAGCTCTCTCTTTCTCCCTCAATTTCCTTCTCTGCTCTCTCTCTCTCTCTCTCTCTCTCTTGCACTCCCTCTCCCCTTTTCTGCTGTTAGATTCCCAGTACCATTCAGTCCAGAGGAGACACCAGCCAGACATACAATCTGTAAGTACTGACCTTTCACACTTTTGTTCAGTTTAATTCATGGTTAGAACATGTATAACAAGAATCAAGTTGTTTGGATTGGCTGTAGACTGTACAGTGATGACAAACCTGTCCATTTAAGGTTTAGAGACTGACAGAGAAGGAGATGTTTTCTTTTTGTGGAAATTGCATTTACATGCCTTTTTCGTTTGTCTAACAGTTGTAGACTTCCTTTTTTAAGGGAAAACATCAGAAAATGTTTTGAGAAATGTGTAGCGGTAACATGATAAGCATAAAGTCCCTCATATATATCTCTTAAAGTTCGTGAAGTAAAGACCTGGAGCGAGTAGAACCTTTAACGAGATGTTATAGAGCATGTTACAGAGAGCTGGTCTTCATAATTACAAGGGAAAAAGTCACAATCACACAAGTGATTGGTAACCCTAGTGGTCTCCTGGCACAGACCTGCACCTTAGTGACTATTAGCACGCGGAGACAACCTGCACCCTAGAGATTATATATACATCAAACCCTTACATACAAGCACACACAGTCAACTCTGCTGTTCTATTATATACTATGTATTCAACTGCGCGACCAAGATACTGCCCACTTTTGACACAGCACATTCAGTATCTATTATGCTATTGTATCTATACTGTATATCATTCTGTGTACATAAAAGGCTATTATTACAACACTACCTCTTCTATTACTTGTTATTTTGTATTTGACTCGTATTATTGATATTGATTATTGTACTGCAATGTTGATGGAACTGGCACAAAAGCATTTAATTCGCCGCACCTTTTATACCTACTGTGTACATGACCAATACAGTTGTTTTATTTGTGGTGCTTGTAGGTGAAGATGGAGAGAGGAATTCAGGATGATTCTCTTTAGATGGTCTTTCAGTGGAGGGCCTTACAGTGATTATATTCCTGAAGATGTAATTATGTCTGGTTAATACCATGGTCCAGTCAGAGTGCATGTGGCTCTGTAGCCACCCTGACTGCACATGCATGGGTGGGGAGATCAAGATAACCAACCATTTTAGTATGACTGTGGTTTACAGTACATGGATATTCATGACCACACAATCAGACATGGACACAGCATTTACAGGAAGGAGTAGGGGAGCAGAGGTTGATTGTAACAAGCGGCTGATTAGAAGCCAGTCATCATCATGAGTGAGTAGTAATTACACTACGTGTATTTCCAGACACAGTGAAGGTGCCGGGTTACAGACTTGAGTTCAGCTCCGTTCTATGCCTTTTTAAACACTTCAATAGTTGATTTTCAAGTCTCTAAATATTCTTATTATAATTTCACCAGAGCTAAAGAGAGAGGCAGAAAGACATTACATTTAGAGAGAGCTTGGACTGCGAGGCGATGTTCAGACTGAATTTGAACTGCATTAGATGCTCTAGACACTTTGATTCTTTGTCTGTAGAGCATATACTGTAAGTCCACCCGTTCCTAAGGCAGGCTGAATGCAGGCTTCCATATGAGCAGAAATAACCCATCAGATCCTTGCCCGTAACCTGTCGTTAGCCTGCTGCAGCCCAGTGTAAATATAGAGGCCACAGTCACAAGTCTCCCGCGCCTCCCTGCTCCCTGTGGCATATATAGCTTCCTCCCCTCTTTGGTGTGGTGGATGGGTGGCCTCCCTTCTCTATGCAAATTAAAACCTCAAACTGACGGACTCCACCCCAAATAAGTAATGACTACAGACAGTTAAAATAGATGTAATACAAGATGTGAAATGGGATAAATATTGTGGATGTTCTGTAGTGATTAAACTTAGATTCCGCTTTTGCTGCTGGTGATTCTCTTATCCACCTCTACGCAGACGACATCATTCTGTATACTTCTGGCCCTTCTTTGGACACTGTGTTAACAAACCACCAGACGAGTTTCAATGCCATACAACGCTTCAGTGGCCTCCAACTGCTCTTAAATGCAAGTAAAACTAAATGCATGCTCTTAAACTGATCGCTGGCCGCACCCGCCCGCCCGTCTAGCATCCCTACTCTGGACGGTTCTGACTTAGAGTATGTGGACAACTACCTAGGTGTCTGGTTAGACTGTAAACTCTCCTTCCAGACTCGCATTAGGCATCTAAAATCAGCTAACTATTTCGCAACAAAGCCTCCTTCACTTATGCTGACAAACATACCCTCGTGAAACTGACCATCCATAGCCTCCAACACTCTACTCAGCAAATTGGATGTAGTCTATCACAGTGCCATCTGTTTTTGTCAACAAAGCCCCATATACTACCCACCACTGCAACCTGTATGCTCTCGTTGGCTGGCCCTCGCTTCATATTCATCGCCAAACACACTGGCTCCAGGTCAGCTATAAGTCTTTGCTAGGTAAAGCCCCGCCGTATCTCAGCTCACTGGTCACCATAGCAACACCCACCCGTAGCACGCTCTCCAGCAGGTACATTTCACTGGTCACCCCCAAAGCCAACTCCTCCATTGGCTGCCTTTCCTTCCAGTTCTCTGCTGCCAATGTCTGGAACGAACTGCAAAAATCACTGAAGCTGGAGACCCATATCTCCCTCACTAGCTTTAAGCATCAGCTTACAGATCATTGCACTTGTACAGAGCCCATCTGTAAATAGCCCACCCAACTACCTTATCCTCATATTGTTATTTATATTTTTGCTCCTTTGCACCCCAGTATTTCTACTTGCACATCATCTTCTGCACATCTCACTCCAGTGTTAATGCTAAATTGTAATTATTTTGCCACTATAACCTATTTATTGCCTTACCTCCCTAATCTTGCTACACTCGCACACACTGTATATGGATTTTTTCTATTGTGTTATTGACTGTACGTTTGTTTATGTGTAACTCTGTGTTTGTGTCGTACTGCTTTGCTTTATCTTGGCCAGGTCGCAGTTGTAAATGAGAACTTGTTCTCAGCTGGCTGACCTGGTTAAATCAAATCAAATCAAATCAAATTGATTTATATAGCCCTTCGTACATCAGCTGATATCTCAAAGTGCTGTACAGAAACCCAGCCTAAAACCCCAAACAGCAAGCAATGCAGGTGTAGAAGCACGGTGGCTAGGAAAAACTCCCTAGAAAGGCCAAAACCTAGGAAGAAACCTAGAGAGGAACCAGGCTATGTGGGGTGGCCAGTCCTCTTCTGGCTGTGCCGGGTGGAGATTATGACAGAACATGGCAAAGATGTTCAAATGTTCATAAATGACCAGCATGGTTGAATAATAATAAGGCAGAACAGTTGAAACTGGAGCAGCAGCACAGTCAGGTGGACTGGGGACAGCAAGGAGTCATCATGTCAGGTAGTCCTGGGGCACGGTCCTAGGGCTCAGGTCCTCCGAGAGAGAGAAAGAAAGAGAGAATTAGAGACAGCATATGTGGGGTGGCCAGTCCTCTTCTGGCTGTGCCGGGTGGAGATTATAACAGAACATGGCCAAGATGTTCAAAATAAAGGTGAAATAAAAAAGATTAATCTGGTCATTGGGAAAATCTGCAACACCAGGGCTGTTTCTACTTTGTTCTGAGTTAAGACACAGAATCCCTCATCACACTGTATCAGACCATTTGATGAATGTTTCTTCATACTAATACTAGAAACCCAACTGCCGCTGCATTCTTAGTTGAGAGGAAAGGAGTTGTGTTGTAGGCCTACAGTAGCTGCTGTAATGCAGAGGCAGAAAATGAAAGCCCATCTTTAAATCAGCCCAAATATTCATTCATTTGACATCACAACACTTCTAAACCATCTGCAATTTTAATAAATGTTCTTTTGAAAGTCTCCCTTTTGTCTTTACAGCATTCTGAAGGAAAGATGAGGCACCACTTGATTCTTCACCTGTCATGCGTGAGTCTGGTTATGCTCTGGGGCCATGGCTGTGCCAGGCATGTGCCAATGGTCTACAGCATTTCCATGGATGGCAGTGGTGACGTAGGGGAGACAGATCTTATATTCCCCGTTGATAGCCCCCACCACCCTGTCTCCCCCACAGTCGATGTGTCCCCCACCGTCGGTGTCGGCCCCGTTGATGTCTCCCCTGTCTCCCCCACCACTACCCTAGCCCCCACCCTGGTCAGCACCATCACCAACACCATCACCACCACCATGATCCGCCTCAAGGACTTTATGGTCACCCGGGTGGTGGACTTCCTCCAAGATAATATGCTGATCATCATCGTGGTCACCTCCCTCCTCATTGTCATGATCTTTATCATCTGCTGTGCCGCTACCATGAGCCAAAAGCGCAAGTTGGAGGCCTACAAACCTCCTGCCAACTCACCCAGCAAGTATATGGACCACACGGTGGAAGGAGTCAAATCCTCCAGTGAGGTCCAGAGTAGGGTGTGTGGTGGGCCTGACTCAGCCAGGAGGGTCCAGATCCAGGGAACCTCCAAAAATCTGCGCACCCCTTCTGCTGCGCTGGTGGGGGAAAAGGTGGGCAAGGAGCCCAAACCGAAGGAGGTCCAGAAAGTGAACGATGTAGAGGAGAAGGAGACGCGGAGGGTGGAGCCTAAGCACAAAGGGCAGAAGGCTGAGGAGGTGCAGCAATGCTCCAGCACCAGCCAGCCTATGGTCTGCACCTGCCACCTGAGGAAGGCCAACCACTAAGTATAGGTTGGGGCTCCAACCATGTAAACTAGCAAAAAAAAGGAGAGAGAAACCTTTTCTTGTGCGGAGGCAACTCCCTGGGTACGTCTGCTGCTGTGTGCCAAACTTGTATGTGGAATCTGACCTTGTGGATACAGCATACTATTAGGCCTTAAAAACATAAGGAATTTCAGCCCTGACTGTCCTTTTTGATATATCTGATAAATTATTCCTCCTATACTTTCCTTGTTGTAGAAAACAGTCATTGTGAAATATGAGATTTGTTCATCAATTGATAGCTTTCAAAGCGACATGTCAAAACATATACCAAGACAGTGTGTTTAGGATGTTTGCATGTTATTACTGTTGGGAAATTGTACTGCTCAGTTAAGCTTAACTAAAAAGATGTAGATCACACAGAAAAAAAGAAAGTTATCTTCTGTGAACGAGAGAAAGCCAAGCTTATTTCTGTTTGCTAACTCTATGTCGATAACCTGGCCAGTTGATTTCAACACAGTAAATGATTGATGTGAGAAAATGTATTTTCTTTTAGCAATGGACTCCTCTTTTTTTCTCCTACTTCATTAGAAATGTTACAATTATATACATGTCAAATGGGTGCTTTGTGGATTAATATTGAAGAGAATTTGCTCATGCTATATGGATAGACTGTAGAGCTGCTTTTTTTGTATTACATTATCTATTTTTTCCGAACATCAAAATAACTGATTTGCAGGTGCGAGTATGTGGTTAAAGGTCAGTGCAAGTTATTAAAAATGAACTTACATTACTCAAGTAAATTAAAATCCCCAAATTCTCCTGAGTCCCTTTAAGGATGGTTTTACAGTGACCCTCAGTTCTGCTGTACATTATGGTAATTTTGTTTGCGTAATGGATCTTATTTTATTTTTGTCCAGCTTCAATAGAGATTTTGTTGATATATTTGTTTTTCTGGAAATTGTAAGTGTAAAAGACAGGCAGTGAGTGTGAGATTTCACCATGTTCATTAAGTGTTTGAAAAACATACACAGAACAAAAATCTAAACGCAACCTCTAAAGTGTTGGTCCCATGTTTCATGAGCTGAAATAAAAAATCCTTGAAATATTCCATACGCACCAAAAGCTTATTTCTCTCATGTATTGTACACACATTTTTCACATCCCTGTTAGTGAGCATTTCTCTTTTGCCAAACTAATCCATCTACCTGACAGGTGTGGCATATCAATCTTTACACAGGTGCACCTTGTGCTGGGAAAAATAATGGCCACTTTAAAATGTGCGGTTTTGTCACAATACAATGCCACAGATGTCTCAAGTTTTGAGGGAGCGTGAAATTGGAATGCTGACTGCAGGAATGTCCACCAGAGCTGTTGCCAGATAATTTAATGTTAATTTCTCTACCATAAGCCACCTCCAACCTTGTTTTAGAGAATTTGGCAATACGTTCAACTGGCCTCACAACCGCAGACGACATGTAACCACGGCAGCCCATGACCTCCACATCCAGCTTCTTCACCTGGGAATCATCTGAGGGGAGGTGGAGGGGGAGCTGAGGAGTATTTCTGTCTGAACTGAGGAGTATTTCTGCCCTTTTGTGGAGAAAAACTCATTCTGATTGGCTGGGCCTGGCTCGTCAGTGTGTGGGCCTGGCTGCCAAGTGGGTGGGCCTATGCCCTCCAAGGCCCACCCATGGCTGTACCCCTGCCCAGTCATGTGAAATCTGTAGATTAAGGCCTAATTTATTTCAATTGACTGATTTTCTTATATGAATTACAGTAAAATATTTTGTCTATATATTGTTGTTCATGATAAATTGCCATATGGAGTTTGGCCATCTCTGAATGGTAGTATTGGCAAGTTTGGTCACAGGGTGTGTAAAAACAGCCTTGAGGATGAGGCATACTGCATGTACATTAAATACAACTTTGGAGCTCCTCATTTTCATTTATTTCTACCCAAGAATATGTTTGAAGAAAAGCTGTCTGGTTTATGTCTGTTCTCAAATTTCAAAAAGAAAAAGGACAATTATAGTGACCTGCACATCACTGCATGTACTTTGTCTGCATTGACAGATGTGCCTACAGTTGTATGTTCATATTATATATACTCTAAATATTTCAGCAACAAACGTTGAAATACTCTGTCCACTCACACATTACATGGAAATGTGTCCGTAGTGTCACCTGCATATCCACATTGGTGATTTGCCAGTTCAAGGAGGCTGGCACCACCATGTAATGTCATGCCCAAACACAAAGCCAGTGAAAGGGACCAGAGCCTCGATCTCTTGCCCCCTAGCTTCCTTACAAGATTCAATCAATATTTCAACAGCTGTCAATCCAACAACATTATATACTTTGCATTGAAATGGAACATGAGTGTATTTGAATACAAGACACTGATTTGTACACACAAGCTCATATCATGTCAGATCACTTCTACTGTATATGATTTTGTGCCAGGGATTCTTAAAGGTAGGCAAATGCTGCCCTCCTGTGGATATTTTAAGTATTGTAATCACCGGCTGTTTACATTGCCAGACAGAACATAGTTCAAACGTAGAGATAAAGGATCGATTTCCATCTTTATTTATCCATCTTAAACGTTTGTGATTTAATGATCATAAAATATCCTACCACAGAAAGGGGGTGAATGATTGACAAATACCAATTTGTTTTCAAAGTGAAAAATTGAAGTTTGATCCCAGTTATTCGGAGCCATTTTACCGAAGAGCAAACATCAAAGATAAAGGCAGAACAGCCCAAAAGCAAGTGCAAACCTTGTAGATCCTGAAATATGAGCCCCGAGGGAGCCTCGCACCAGGGTCAGATTCCCTCTTTTTCAACAAGGTAAATAAATAATGCTAAATAATCCTGCAATAGACTACTCCTGCACTCTCACTCTTTCTACCGGGAGTACGGAAGGCACACAGCCGGGTCTCGGTCTGGCAAGGCTTCATTTAGTGCAGCTTCTCAGAGTGGCAGGACGTTGGAGGATGTCCTATGACCTGGATGTTAGTCGTAAACGGGACGCTACCTGAGGAAGCTCTGCTCCTGAAAGAGACAATTGCTGTGTTTCTATTTTCATGGTTCTACCTCTCTTATGTTATGAGACTTCAGTGTTGTTTCTCTGCTCTTGAAAATTAATACATTTTGGAGGATGAAGAGGATAAGAAAAACAGGTAATAGAGCATCTGAAAGGCATCGTCAAACTTTGATGGGCGGCTGCTTGAAATTCTCAACGACGGTGGTTTCTGGAGAACCAGTCACACAATGAATCGAGCATAGACGTCTTGGCTTGCCAACTTATTGGGAAGAGCGGATGAAACAGAGCCCTGGAAGAATGGTACACAATGGTTTATTGAGTACGGTAGTAGTTACAGGTTGTGTACAGGTTTGGCCCTGTCCGGGGGTGTCATCGGATGGGGCCACAGTGTCTCCTGACCACTCCTGTCTCAGCCTCCAGTATTTAGGCTGCAGTAGTTTATGTGTCGGGGGGCTAGGGTCAGTTTGTTATATCTGGAGTACTTCTCCTGTCCTATTCGGTGTCCTGTGTGAATTTAAGTATGCTCTCTCTAACTCTCTCTTTCTTTCTCTCTCTCAGAGGACCTGCGCCCTAGGACCATGCCTCAGGACTACCGGGCATGATGACTCCTTACTGTCCCCAGTCCACCTGGCCGTGCTGCTGCTCCAGTTTCAACTGTTCTGCCTGTGATTATTATTATTTGACCATGCTGGTCATTTATGAACATTTGAACATATTGGCCATGTTCTGTTATAATCTCCACCAGGCACAGCCAGAAGAGGACTGGCCACCCACATAGCCTGGTTCCTCTCTAGGTTTCTTCCTATGTTTTGGCCTTTCTAGGGAGTTTTTCCTAGCCACCGTGCTTCTACACCTGCATTGCTTGCTGTTTGGGGTTTTAGGCTGGGTTTCTGTACAGCACTTTGAGATATCAGCTGATGTACGAAGGGCTATATAAATACATTTGATTTGATTTTGTGTATCTGAACTTAAGACTATTTCTTAGAGATTTACAATGACGATGGTCACGCTGACAAATGTGACAATAGCGCATGTTCTTTACTTTGCTTTTGTTTAAATCAGGTCATTGAACACATTCTCTTTTACCATAACCTTATTTAGCTTTTACTATATCAACACGGTCTTATCTTTTTTTAAATCCATGCTTCATATGACTGGAATGGCAGCTCGGGAATAATCTGTGACCTCCCCTTCCTTATAATTATATCCATCCAAATTATATCTGCCTCTGAAATTGCCTTAGGCTATGTCTCAGTAACACACACAGTTGTCTTTGTTATTAAATGCAGTGCATGCTGCTGTAGTTTTTAGATTTGAGATTGCAGCTGGTGCTTGTCTCCACGTTGCCTTGTCCTTTTTCCTCCCTCTCCTTCTCTTCCCCCACTCCCCCTAATGAGCCATGCCGTGGCGCCTCTATGGTCTCATACTGCTGTGTGCGTCTCCCCTGGCCTGCCTTGTGACACCCCCCTGCTCCGAGGGCTGGTGCTGTCCTCGCCCAGGGCTGATGGTCTTCTTTGATTCCCTGAGCCTGATGTCCCTGCCCATCTCCATCACCACATCTGTCGTCTCTGTGGCCTGGAACCAGCTCTGTATTGTGGACCACCTACGCTGGGCCCTCTCTGGGCTGCAGGAGCTCCGCCTCAACCACAGGATGAGTGTGACATCCTGTACCGGTGGCTACTTAATGGAAGGCTAAAGATGGCCACTGACCTGATGTATGCTGAGCCAGCACATCTCACACATTGCATGCTCCTCACCTTATCTGTCATGTCTATCTGTCCACGGGTCCTGAAGCCTAATGAGAAATTTCTCACCTCAGCTTCACCACAAAGCCAGAGACAGAGCTGGATACCTACACAGTGGAAACCACACTGCCTATGTAACAGTATAGCTTCCGTCCCTCTCCTCTCCTCGCCCCGAACCAGGGACCCTCTGCACACATCGACAACAGCCACCCTCAAAGCATCGTTACCCATCACTCCACAAAAGCTGTGGCCCTTGCAGAGCAAGGGGAACAACTACTTCAAGATCTCAGAGCGAGTGACGTCATCGATTGAAACGCTATTAGCGCACACCCCGCTAGCTAGCCATTTCACATCGGTTACACCTGTACTCATACATCACTCCCTATACTCATACATCACTCCCTATACACATACATCACTCCCTATACACATACATCACTCCCTATACTCATACATCACTCCCTATACACATACATCACTCCCTATACTCATACATCACTCCCTATACACATACATCACTCCCTATACACATACATCACTCCCTATACTCATACATCACTCCCTATACTCATACATCACTCCCTATACTCATACATCACTCCCTATACACATACATCACTCCCTATATACATACATCCCTATCACATCACTCCCTATACTCATACATCACTCCCTATACACATACATCACTCCCTATACATACATCACTCCCATCACATCACTCCCTATACACATATCACTCCCTATCACATCCCTATACTCATACATCACTCCCTATCATACATCACCCTATACACATACATCACTCCCTATACACATACATCACTCCCTATACTCATACATCACTCCCTATACTACATCACTCACTCCCTATACACATACATCACTCCCTATACTCATACATCACTCCCTATACACATACATCACTCCCTATACACATACATCACTCCCTATACTCATACATCACTCCCTATACACATACATCACTCCCTATACACATACATCACTCCCTATACTCATACATCACTCCCTATACACATACATCACTCCCTATACTCATACATCACTCCCTATACTCATACATCACTCCCTATACACATACATCACTCCCTATACTCATACATCACTCCCTATACTCATACATCACTCCCCTATACTCATACATCAATCCCTATACTCATACATCACTCCCTATACACATACATCACTCCCTATACTCATACATCACTCCCTATACACATACATCACTCCCTATACTCATACATCACTCCCTATACACATACATCACTCCCTATACTCATACATCACTCCCTATACTCATACATCACTCCCTATACACATAAATCACTCCCTATACTCATACATCACTCCCCTATACTCATACATCACTCCCTATACACATACATCATCACTCCCTATACTCATACATCACTCCCTATACTCATACATCACTCCCTATACTCATACATCACTCCCTATACTCATACATCACTCCCTATACACATACATCACTCCCTATACACATACATCACTCCCTATACTCATACATCACTCCCTATACTCATACATCACTCCCTATACTCATACATCACTCCCTATACTCATACATCACTCCCTATACTCATACATCACTCCCTATACTCATACATCACTCCCTATACTCATACATCACTCCCTATACACATACATCACTCCCTATACTCATACATCACTCCCTATACTCATACATCACTCCCTATACACATACATCACTCCCTATACTCATACATCACTCCCTATACTCATACATCACTCCCTATACTCATACATCAAAACCAGGGATTTTGTAAGTCTCTCTGGTTCATGAAAGCAAAGCGTCGAAGGGAAACTTCAATGTAAAGAGCCTCATTCAACCACCATACCTTCACAAAGATGCCCCTCAATCTCGCTTTCTATCTGACCAATACATATTATAGGACCTAAGCTATGAAGAGTGCTTTTTTCTGAATTCAGCACCATCTGTAGCCCCACTCAAGGAGCCTTATACCACTTTTTTACTCATTAAGGAGCCCAGGTTGTTACAGGCCAATACTCCCCTGGTAACTCAAGCGCTGTAGAGTCAAAAAGTTTCACAAACCAGGGTGGCTCCTCACCTTCACCTTCACCTACTCCCAGAACCCTCACTCTGTAGGGCTCCTCATCAGTCATAGGCCTGTTGGCTGTGTTGTGTGTGCTGGTGCGTCTCCTCATGCCAGCAGTGCTGCTAATCCTGAAAAATATACTTGCCCATTACCAAAGCGTGGCCCCACCTCAGCAATCATGAGAGCAAAATATACTAAAAACCTTTTGTTTATCAGATTATTTGAACTGGTACTGTAACACACAACTCAATGGCCTTTAGGTTTCAGTGTCTGTCCTGAGACTGGAAGGTTGGGAGTTCAATTCCCAGCCAAGTCATACCAAAGATTGTAATGGGATTGGTGCATCTCTGCTTGAGACTCAGCATTAAGGAGATTTAATGCTAAGGCCCTGCGATAGACTAGCGTCCTGTCCGGGGGGTGTACTTGTACATCAACCTACCTCATAGGCTCCTGCTCCTATGAGCCATTCCGACTCGCACAAGCCGAGGCTCGTGCATGGCTAAATACTTAATGTAAGGGATTTACAAAATATCAACAGTATAGACAACTTTTCCCCCTGAGCGACGAAGAAGAACATACACTAACATATACCAGTATTTATATTTGTATTCAATTTGTGCAATGGCACTAGTATCAGCAGTGCAATTGTTCAAATGTAACTGTACCTCAGTTGTCTAGTTGTGTGTAACTTCCCACAGGGACCATGATCCTGTCTCTATACAACCAGCGAGCCAACTAAACAAAAAACTTGAATGCCAAAGATACAATTAACATAATGAAATAAATAATTTGAGAAATGTCCACTTCTCATCTATTAATTGATATGATTTAAAATGCCTTTGTTGGCAGTTGAAAAAACAAAATATGAATGATTGATTCCATCTGGTTCAACATTTAGGAATAGCTATTCATAGGCCTATTAAACTACCAACAAACACATCAATCTTAAACATCTGCCACAAAAACATAAAACAGTACAAACTCTACAGCAGTTGTATTTGTGATATACAATGAGTGTACAAAACATTAGGAACACCTTCCTAGTATTGAGTTGCACCCCCTTTGAACAGCCTCATTTCGTCGGGGGAGGGACTGCAATATGTCAAAAGAGTTCCACAGAGATACTGGCCCATGTTGACTCCAATGCTTCCCACAGTTGTGTCAAGTTGGCTGGATGTCCTTTGGGTGGTGGACCATTCTTGACAAACACGGGAAACTGTTGAGCGAGAAAAACCCAGCAGCGTTGCAGTTCTTTCCACACTCAAACTGGTGCGCCTTCAGAGCTTTTTGTTTGATGCATGCCACGTCTGAGCAGGTGAATGTGGCCATAATCTTGAAGCCTAGTCAAGAGATGATGGGACATGACCCAGAAGTATGACGTAGGAATGTGTCACTTTCATAGGGTATTATTATTATGGTTTGAAGTAGCCTATTGGGCATATTGCCGCGTTCAAGTCAACTTGGAACTCGAAAACTCAGAAATGTTCGGCTTGGAATCTCAGGCGTGGAAGATCTGGCATGCATCAGCAACACCTGGGCAGAGGATCACAACCATGATGTGGTTCTATTTCAATTACTTGTTCGGTCTCTCACTATAGGTAATGCCTGGTAGGGGGTGGAGTCTAGGAAGATCCAATCACACAACGTCTGCCATAGACAGACAGGGGCAATGGCCAAAAGTGGACCACTCCACTTCCCATATAATGGGCCATAGTCCGCTCATATCTTCACTTCTTTCATCTTCCTCACGGATTCGATTAAGATCCTCTACTCTCCTCAGCATCAATTTGGACACCCATTCAAATTAGTGGATTCGGCTCAGTCGCAAAGTGGTAGGCCACACAAGCTCACAGAACGGGAATGCTGAGTGCTGGAAATCATCTGTCCTCAGTTGCAGCACTCACTACCGAGTTCCAAACTGCCTCTGGAAGCAACGTCAGCACAATAACTGTTTGTCGGGAGCTTCATGAAATTGGATTCCATGGCAAAGCAGCTGCACACAAGCCTAAGATCAACATGCGCAATGCCAAGCGTTGGTGGAAAGTAGTGTAAAGATCGCCGCCATTGTACTCTGGAGCAGTGGAAACGCATTCTCTGGAGTGATGAATCACACTTCACCATCTGGCAGTCTGACGGACAAATCTGGGTTTGGCGGATGCCAGGAGAACGCTACCTGCCCCAATGCATAGTGCCAACTGTAAAGTTATGTGGAGGAGGAATAATGGTCTGGGGCAGTTTTTCATGGTTGGGGCAAGGCCCCTTAGTTCCAGTGAAGGGAAATCTTAACGCTACAATGACATTCTGGAAGATTCTGTGCTTCCAACTTTGTAGCAACCGTTTGGGGAAGGCCCTTTCCAATTTCAGAATGACAATGCCCCCATGCACAAAGTGAGGTCCATACAAAAATTGTTTGTCAAGATCAGTGTGGAAGAATTTGACTGGCCTGCACATAGTCCTGACCTCAACCCCATCGAAAATCTTTGGGATGAATTGGAATGCCGACTGCGAGCCAAGCCTAAACTAAGCTCTTGTGGCTGAATGGAAGCAAGTCCCCGCAGCAATGTTCCAACACCTAGTGGAAAGCCTTCCCAGAATAGAATATCTGCTGCTAAAGCCACTTTCTACCACTCTAAATTCCAAGCATCTGCCTCTAACCCTAGGAAGCTCTTTGCCACCTTCTCCTCCCTCCTGAGTCCTCCTCCCCCTCCCCCCCCTCCTCCCTCTCTGCAGATGACTTCGTCAACCATTTTGAAAAGAAGGTCAACGACATCCGATCCTCGTTTGCTAAGTCAAACGACACCGCTGGTTCTGCTCACACTGCCCTACCCGGTGCTCTGACCTCTTTCTCCCCTCTCTCTCCAGATGAAATCTCGCGTCTTGTGACGGCCGGCCGCCCAACAACCTGCCCGCTCGACCCTATCCCCTCCTCTCTTCTCCAGACCATTTCCGGAGACCTTCTCCCTTACCTCACCTCGCTCATCAACTCATCCCTGACCGCTGGCTACGTCCCTTCCGTCTTCAAGAGAGCGAGAGTTGCACCCCTTCTGAAAAAACCTACACTCGATCCCTCCGATGTCAACAACTACAGACCAGTATCCCTTCTTTCTTTTCTCTCCAAAACTCTTGAACGTGCCATCCTTGGCCAGCTCTCCCGCTATCTCTCTCAGAATGACCTTCTTGATCCAAATCAGTCAGGTTTCAAGACTGGTCATTCAACTGAGACTGCTCTTCTCTGTATCACGGAGGCGCTCCGCACCGCTAAAGCTAACTCTCTCTCCTCTGCTCTCATCCTTCTAGACCTATCGGCTGCCTTCGATACTGTGAACCATCAGATCCTCCTCTCCACCCTCTCCGAGTTGGGCATCTCCGGCACGGCCCACGCTTGGATTGCGTCCTACCTGACAGATCGCTCCTACCAGGTGGCGTGGCGAGAATCTGTCTCCTCACCACGTGCTCTCACCACTGGTGTCCCCCAGGGCTCTGTTCTAGGCCCTCTCCTATTCTCGCTATACACCAAGTCACTTGGCTCTGTCATAACCTCACATGGTCTCTCCTATCATTGTTATGCAGACGACACACAATTAATCTTCTCCTTTCCTCCTTCTGATGACCAGGTGGTGAATCGCATCTCTGCATGTCTGGCAGACATATCAGTGTGGATGACGGATCACCACCTCAAGCTGAACCTCGGCAAGACGGAGCTGCTCTTCCTCCCGGGGAAGGACTGCCCGTTCCATGATCTCGCCATCACGGTTGACAACTCCATTGTGTCCTCCTCCCAGAGCGCTAAGAACCTTGGCGTGATCCTGGACAACACCCTGTCGTTCTCAACTAACATCAAGGCGGTGGCCCGTTCCTGTAGGTTCATGCTCTACAACATCCGCAGAGTACGACCCTGCCTCACACAGGAAGCGGCGCAGGTCCTAATCCAGGCACTTGTCATCTCCCGTCTGGATTACTGCAACTCGCTGTTGGCTGGGCTCCCTGCCTGTGCCATTAAACCCTACAACTCATCCAGAACGCCGCAGCCCGTCTGGTGTTCAACCTTCCCAAGTTCTCTCACGTCACCCCGCTCCTCCGCTCTCTCCACTGGCTTCCAGTTGAAGCTCGCATCCGCTACAAGACCATGGTGCTTGCCTACGGAGCTGTGAGGGGAACGGCACCTCAGTACCTCCAGGCTCTGATCAGGCCCTACACCCAAACAAGGGCACTGCGTTCATCCACCTCTGGCCTGCTCGCCTCCCTACCACTGAGGAAGTACAGTTCCCGCTCAGCCCAGTCAAAACTGTTCGCTGCTCTGGCTCCCCAATGGTGGAACACACTCCCTCACGACGCCAGGACAGCGGAGTCAATCACCACCTTCCGGAGACACCTGAAACCCCACCTCTTTAAGGAATACCTAGGATAGGATAAAGTAATCCTTCTCACCCCCCCCCCCCTTAAAAGATTTAGATGCACTATTGTAAAGTGGCTGTTCCACTGGATGTCATAAGGTGAATGCACCAATTTGTAAGTCGCTCTGGATAAGAGCGTCTGCTAAATGACTTAAATGTAAATGTAATAGTGGAGGATGTTATAGCAGCTAAGGGGGGACCAACTTCATATAAATACCCATGATTTTGGAATGAGATGTTCGACAAGCAGGTGTCCACATGTTGGAGTGGTGTTGGAGATGATAAACATTTTTTTGAATGACCATTTAAGCACATGGTCTTAAGGCTCACCCTCTACAGAGTGCATTTCTCCCCTCCCAGAACACCAACCTCCTAAAACGAGCACAGCAACAAGGGAATCCTGGGGGAGAGGAATACCTCTGGTGTGGAGCACATCCTAGGAGGTACGAGCCAGAGTTTTATCCTACTAAGATCCACTAGGCTTGTATAACCTTCTCAGGCTGGTCACTAGTTCTCCATCCACTTGGTTAAATATCCTGTAGTGTCAATTCCACTCTATCCTATGGTAGAGGGTTTTTGACTGCACTAACAACCCGCAACTGCTGGGGTGTTTTTGCTCCCTTCATCTAACAGATGGACTCTAAGACTGTCAGATGCAGCAGGCACTCTTCACCTGTGACGCTAAGTTTTAGCGAAAGCCACTGTTGGGCCCCATGCTTAGAGTGTTGTTTCTCACAACCAGCGTCCCTGGTTTGTCTCCTTGTTCTGCCGTCCGCTACATGGATTCCAATATGACGTGTTTCGATGGTCCCATAGCCACCATCTTGCGTGTGCTTCCAAGGGTTATGCCGTCGTAACAGATATTCTGCTCTGTTGCTCTGCTACTGTGAGAGAGCCTAGCTGTCATCAGCTGGGTAATTTGGGTGCAGGAGCAATACAACAAGGGTACACTCCGTCTAATAAAATTGCTCTAAGGAGAAATTGCATTCCACACGCCTATTATTGCCAGGTTTATGAGTACGCCCTGGCAACTACTGTTACTCTGGGATCTGTCGACCCATGCGAACTGAGAGATTTTTCATCCCCGTCCGGACACGGTGGTCTTTTGTGGCCGGCCAATGAGAGGATAAGTCTTAATGAGACAGGCCTACCGCTGAAAGATGTGGAGACTATTCAGAATGCTAAAGCTCCAGCCACACGCTCACGATACAATAATAAGTGGCGTGTATTTGCAACATGGTGCAATCAGAAACAGATAATTCCATTTCTTTGCTTCGTTCCAGAGGTACTTTGCTTTCTGCTGGACCTTTTCGACAAGGGAAAAGCTTTTTTCCCACTATATAGGTCAATTTAGCTGCCATCTCTGCCTGCCATATATAGGCTTCAACAATACAGTGGGGAAGTACCCCCTGATCTGCTGTTTTATCAAGGACACACATCACCTAGGTACAGTGCATTCGGAAAGTATTGGGACCCCTTCACTTTTTCTACATTTTGTTACTTTACAGCCTTATTCTAAAATGGATTTAACATTTTTTTCCCCAATCTACACACCATAATTTTTGCAAATGTATTAAATATAATAAAACAAATACCTTATTTAAGTATTCAGACCCTTTGCTTTGAGACTCAAAATTGAGCTCAGGTGCATCCTGTTTCCATTGATCATCCTTGAGACGTTTCTACAACTTAATTGGAGTCCACCTGTGGTAAATTCAATTGATTGGACATGATTTGGAAAGGCACACACCTGTCTTTATAAGGTTTATAAGTTAACAGTGCATGTCAGAGCAAAAACCAAACCATGAGGTCGAAGGAATTTTTATCCGTAGGGCTCTGGGACAAGATTATGTCGAGGCGCAGACCTGGGGAATGGTACTAAAAACAATTCTGCAGCATTGAAGGGCCCCAAGAACACAGTGGCCTCCAACATTCTTAAATGAAAGAAGTTTGGAACCACCAAGACTCTTCCAAGAGCTGGCCGCCCGGCCAAACTGAGCAATCGGGGGAAAGGGCCTAGGTCAGGGAGGTGACCAAGAACCCGAGGGTCACTCTGACAGAGCTCCAGAGTACCTCTGTGGAGATGGGGGAACCTTCCAAAAGGACAACCATCTCTGCAGCACTCCACCAATCAGGCCTTTATGGTGGAGTTGGCAGACGGAAGCCACTCCTCAGTAAAAGGCATGACAGCCCGCTTGGAGTTTGCCAAAAGGCACCTAAAGACTCTCACACCATAAGAAAAAAGATTCTGTGGTCTGATGAAACCAAGATTGAACTATTTGGCCTGAATGCCAAGTGTCACGTCTGGAAGAAACCTGGCACCATCCCTACAGGGAAGCATGGTGGTGGTAGCATTATGCTGTGGGGATGTTTTTCAGCGGCAGGGACTGGGAGACGAAAGTTGAACGAAGCAAAGTACAGAGAAATCTGCTCCAGAGCGCTCAGGACCTGAGACAGGGGGTGAAGGTTCACTTTCCAACAGGACGACGAAGCACACAGCCAAGACAACACAGGTGTAGCTTGGGGACAAATCTCTGAATGTTCTTGAGCAGCCCAGGCAGAGCCTGGACTTGAATCCAGTCAAACATCTCTGGAGTAGAGGTCGACCAATTATGATTTTTCAATGCTGATACCGATACCGATTAAGATACCGATTAAGGGAGGACCCTAAAAAAAAAGCCGATACCGATTAATCGGCCAATTTTTATATATATTTATAATAACGACAATTACAACAATACTGAATGAACAATGAACACTTTTATTTTAACTTAATAGAATACATAAATAAAATCTATTTAGTGTAAAATAAATAATGAAACCTGTTCAATTTGGTTAAAATAAATGCAAAAACACAGTGTTGGAGAAGAAATTAAAAGTGCAATATGTGCCATGTAAAAAAGCTCCCGTTTAAGTTCCTTGCTCAGAACACGAGAACATGTGAAAGCTGGTGGTTCAATATTCCCAGTTCTTCAATATTTCCAGTTAAGAAGTTTTAGGTTGTAGTTATTATAGGAATTATGACACGTCGACTATTTCTTCCTATACCATTTGTATTTCATATACCTTTGACTATTGGGTGTTCTTATAGGCACTATAGTATTGCCAGCCTAATCTCAGGGGTTGATGGGCTTGAAGCCCATACAGTGCATCAAGCATTGCTAAGAGCTGCTCGCAAACGCAGAACAGTGCTGTTTGAATGAATGCTTACGAACCTGCTGCTGCCTGCCACCGCTCAGTCATACTGCTCTATCAAATCATAGACTTAATTACAATAAACACACAGAAATATGAGCCATTTGGTCATTAATATGGTCAAATCCGGAAACTATAATTTCGAAAACAAAACGTTTATTCTTTCAGTGAAATACGGAACCATTCCGTATTTTGTTGAACGGGTGGCAACCCTAAGTCTAAATATTGCTGTTACATTGCACAACCTTCAATGTTATGTCATTAGAGTATTATGTATTATGTGTAGATTGATGAAGGGGGAAAAAAACAATTTAATCCATTTTAGAATAAGGCTGTAACGTAATTTTTTTGGGGAAAAGTCAAAGGATCTGAATACTTTCCGAATGCAGTGTATGTATAGCATTCCTGTAAGACGAAAAAAATAAAGGCATGGCATGTCCTGCACTTCTAAAATGGCTGTGTTCCTATAGGAATTTGAACATGTTTAGAGCGTCACAATTTCAGGATTGGTAGTTGGTGACAAATCTCTTATTCCTAAACATTTGTTTTGCTTTTCTTTGCCTGCTGTTGCTGACTCTGTAATAGTCACGTTGCATGCGGCATAATGCATCAGTGTGAGACTTTCTGTATTTTTTTATTTATACTGTATATCTTAAACTGATTTGCTGACATGCAAAACATTTTGGGACTGTATCAACAGCAAACTAATGAAACAAATACCAAAAGATAGTTTTTGAGTGGAATTTTCTTTAAGTTAGCAATACCTATCCAGGCATTATAAGATCTGATCTGCATGAGCAACGCCTGGGCGGAGGAACACGCCCAATAATTTCAGAGCATATATGAACAAGTATATATAAATATCCCACAATGATGAATTTACTCGAATGATATCGGTGATGAACTGCATAACAGTGCAATAGGCTACTTCTTATGTGCTTCCCATTGCACAGAATGCACAGGGATACATACTATATTTTCCCCAAACCCCAATGTACAATCATGGTGAAAGCTCATCATGACATCGGCCATTAAAATTGCTTAATTGCCTACTGTAAATCTGGCTTTATTTAATTGCAGGGAGATTCAGTATCGGCTCTTTTCAAGAAGAATTTTAGCAAATGCAATAGATAGTGGTTATAGCAATTTTTGTCCAAATAAAATACAATTGTTATTAGGTTGTCGTCTTCTTGCCATGTAGCTCGGTACCAGATAGAATCAGAGATTGAAATATTTACACACACCTCTAACATGCAGGTTCAGCATTCCAGAACAGTCCCATTACAAGTCAGAATGTTGAACAAACTTAATTTCAATTTACTTGACCTTTTGTCCGCCAATTTTGTCCCTATGTCGGATCTAATCTGATACAAAATATCCACAGAGAAGTGTTATCAACCCGACCTTCAGTACGCTGGTCTGTATAGCGTTTCTATTTACGATTTTTATTTTCAATACTGATGCAATTCGCACAAATAGTGGACCACTTCCCATAAATGTGCTTCGGTCCACATATTTGGTTATTATTTACATATTGTGCATCACGTGCAATGCATCAAGAGATCTAAAATATAAGAGACAGAACCTACCAGCGCCCTAAAAAGTAGGGTAAAACAACACCTTCTTGTGGAAACCCTGTCTCCACATCCTACCACCAAAAGGACTAACAGCAGGTATGCCTACAACTGGTAAAGTGTAAATATAATTTAATCCAACCTTCTGGTTTGTGTTTTAAGGGTGACTTCGGTAATGGTAACAGTCTGATATTTTGGAAAGGTACCAGATTACATGACGTTTTGAATTTTGCATAGAATCTGGGTGTGTGTTCACTTGCCAGGCTCTACCTTGGACAACGGTGAACAACTGCAGCCCGCAATTCACGGTATTCCTGCATCTGCAGGAACCTCCCCCCCTCGAGCATCCCATTGGTTCCTGCATGAACGCCCCCCTCCCTCCGAGCACATCTTCATGCTTGTATGACACTTTTGAATGTGGGTCAAAAGGGAAATAAAAGTATTATCTGAGTTTTTTCACCGGTAGACAGTGTCCTTCGATCCCGTCTGCTGAACACCTACTCTCACGGTTGTAAGGGCACAATACAGTGTTGCACCCGCCTTCCATGTACCGTTGTCCTCAGGACTAACTGGCTAAGGTAGCACTCAGTTTCCTTCGCACCCTCCTGCTTAACACCTTCCCTTGCCATATTTAACAGAACTGTGGGAAAACAGTGCCCGACAGGCAGGGGCAAAGGATACTCTACCGGTGTGTACTAACTATAGCTATCTACGTTGTTGCCCCCGCCTCTTCTGTGGGGTTTATATGCGGTTGGGATTAAACGTTATGGTGCATTATCGTCATTGACTGTATTGGAGCCCTCCTGCCTATGTACTGGATTCATTACTTCTATTGGTACATTTAAGTTAACTCAGCAAAAAAAGAAACGTTCTCACTGTCAACTGCGTTTATTTTCAGAAAACTTAACATGTGTAAATATGTGTATGAACATAAGATTCAACAACTGAGATGTAAAATGAACAAGTTCCACAGACATGTGACTAACAGAAATGGAATAATGTGTCCCTGAACAAAGGAGGGCCAAAATCAAAAGCAACAGTCAGTGTCTGGTGTGGCCACCAGCTGCATTAAGTACTGCAGTGCATCTCCTCCTCATGGACTGCACCAGATTTGCCAGTTCTTGCTGTGAGATGTTACCCCACTCTTCCACCAAGGCACCTGCAAGTTCCAGGACATTTCTGGTGGGGAATGGCCCTGGCCCTAGCCCTCACCCTCCGATCCAACAGGTCCCAGACGTGCTCAATGGAACACTGACATTCCTGTCTTGCAGGAAATAATGCACAGAATGAGCAGTATGGCTGGTGGCATTGTCATGCTGGAGGGTCATGTCAGGATGAGCCTGCAGAAGGGGTACCACATGAAGGAGGAGGATGTCTTTCCTGTAACACACAGCGTTGAGACTGCCTGCAATGACAACAAACTCAGTCCAATGATGCTGTGACACACCGCCCCAGACCATAATGGACCCTACACCTCCAAATCGATCCCGCTCCAGAGTGCAGGCCTCGGTGTAACGCTCATTCCTTCGACGATAAACGTGAATCCGACCATCACCAATGGTGAGACAAAACCGCGACTCCTCAGTGAAGAGCACTTTTGCCAGTCCTGTCTGGTTCAGCAACAGTGAGTTTGTGCCCATAGGCGACGTTGTTGCTGGTGATGTCTAGTGAGGACCTGCCTTACAACAGGCCTACAAGCCCTCAGTCCAGCCTCTCGCAGTCTATTGTGGACAGTCTGAGCACTGATGGAGGGATTGTGCGTTCCTGGTGTAACTCGGGCAGTTGTTGTTGCCATCCTGTACCTGTCCCGCAGGTATGATGTTCAGATGTACCGATCCTGTGCAGGTGTTGTTACACGTGGTCTGCCACTGCGAGGACGATCAGCTGTCTGTCCTGTCTCCCTGTAGCTCTGTCTTAGGCGTCTCACAGTACAGACATTGCAATTTATTACCCTGGCCACATCTGCATGCCACCTTGCAGCATGCCTAAGGCACGTTCACGCAGATGAGCAGGGACCCTGGGCATCTTTCTTTTGGTGTCCCTCAGAGTCAGTAGAAAGGCCTCTTTAGTGTCCTAAATTTTCATAACTTTGACCTTAATTGCCTACTGTCTGTAAGCTGTTTGTGTCTTAACGATCATTCTACAGGTGCATGTTCATTAATTGTTCATGGCTCATTGAACAAGCATGGGAAACCGTGTTTAAACACTTTACAATGAAGATCTGTGAAGATATTTGGATTTTTATGAATTATCTTTGAAGGACAGGGTCCTGAAAAAGGTACGTTTCTTTTTTTTTGCTGAATTTATAAAGAGGGGTTCCTACAGGTGCAGGAATGCCCACATGCAGGAACGCCCCGAATTACGGGCTGCAGTTGCACCCTTCGCACCTTGGAAAGCTCTCACTGACTGTTACCAGGCAGAGAAAGTTCCAACATGGCAGCAACGGGGGACGCAGATGAGACTCAGTTGCAAGACATGGAGGAAGAGGCAGTGATGGAAAATGAAATGGATTCAGGTGAAGAGGAGGGTTTGGGAATTGAAAATTCCGACGATGAAATAGACAATTCATCAGAAGACGAAAAAGAGAATGAAGCCGAAATTCAGCGTTTGGAGGAGCAGGTACGTTAGCAAATTTAGCTATCTAAGCTAACTTACTCTAGCTTTGTTTGAGAAATTCATGGAAACCAAGCTAGCCATTTATCTAACGTTTGTCAACAACGTTGTCGGTTACATTGATTTGAAAGCAATCCACATCAAATAGCAAGTTGGCTTGTTTGTAGACTTGCACCGCTCACATTGAAAGTAACGAAAGCTCGCTAGCATGCTACTATTAGCCAGCTAGCTTCTTTGGAGTAACGTTGACTACGTAACGTTACCATACTAGCTAATGTTGACTCATAACTTGCTAGCATGTTACCTAGCCACAATAATATAATACTTACGAATTTAATACATATCAAATACTGATTTCTAGGCAGTTAGTTAGCAAGTTACATTGGCGTTAGCAAGATAGGCAACAAATCCATGCTTCTGCGAAGTTGATTTCCCCAACGACAACGTGCTTGCAGCAGCTGTAAACACGCGCCCTTTTTTGCGAGCTGCAGCTAGGAAGGTAGCTAACTAAACAGTCACCAACAAAATTGAACAGTACTTGGTTGATTTCACAATCTTACTACACAATTAAGTGGAGTCCTGTTTAGTTAGTTACGTTGTGTGTTTGTTTGCTTACCAAAGACACTTTGTAAATGCACCCCAGTGGTTGTTGGTCTGACTCTATACTCTAACTTTCAGCTGTCCATCAATGCTTTTGATTACAACTGTCATGTGGACCTCATAAAACTCCTGAGGCAGGAGGGGGAGCTGCCTCGGCTGCGTAAGGCAAGGCAGAAGATGAGTGAGCTCTTCCCACTCACTGAAGGTTGGTTGGTGTCTGGTGGCCTCTGGAGATGTGGTGTTGCAGACAGCTTTGTGCATTACTACTTCTATGATTGAGCTGAAGTGCTACGTGCAGTAGACTGGATTACATCTAACGTGCTGACCACATCACCTGCGTCACATGAGCGAGTATTGCAAAATAAATGTACACACGTTATTCAATCATTGCACAAGCATCTGCGTAGCCAGGCGCTGAAATGTAACTTGGTTCTATTTGTGACTGCTTGACACAATGCAAGGGCCGCCCATTCCATTTCCTCATAGGTTTTTAGAAGCATATACTGTTGATTGAAAGATGAGCTGAGGTCCACACTCCAGTCCAGTTGGTGGTGGTAATGCACCTTAAAGTTGGTTGCCAACCTCCATATAAAGTCAGAAGAAGAAGAAACCCGAAAGAAGTTTCTAGTAATCTTTAACTCGATTTACACTTTTGTTTGTGGATTAATTGTCGGAGTAGAGGAACTTGTGCATTTCAGGTAAAATAACAGCTCAATGTTTATATCCCATAACAAATCAGCCAGCAACAGCAAGCTAGCTAAATTGCCATAAATTGTTTTGTTTTTTTCAACCTGTCCCCAAATTAATATAGTTGGTTCAGAGTTCTTTTTGATATTTCAACCTGCGTGTCCTGATCGCATATGGAGTGGGTGGACAAAAATCAACATGTGCGCGATGGCGTATGCGCGCGCCAGGTCTAGTCAGCATTTGAGACTTGTTGAAAATAGTTCTGCAGCTCCTTTTGTTGTGATTTGATTGGCCTTTTATGGATGATGATTTAATCATTTGGAACAAGGTTTACAGTTTCAACACATTCCTGTTGAAAGTTGTGATGGTTTCATTGTTTTGAACATACTGAATGTTTTTGTGAACTGTATGCAAAGCTGACTTGTCCTCCTGCAGAGATTTGGCTGGACTGGCTCAAGGATGAGATCCACCTAACAGAAGAGGAGCCGAACCGGGAGAAAGTCTATGAGCTCTTTGAGACGGCTATGAAAGATTATATCTGTGAGTTCTGCCCCAACTCATTGGCTTGTGTTACGATTCTATGTGATGTTATTGTAAACTAAACATTGCAATTCTTGTGTGGCCTTCAGGCCCTGAAATCTGGCTGGAATATGCCCAATACTCTATCGGGGGCATGGGACTGCCTGGTGGGATGGAGAAGGTGAGGTCCATCTTCGAGAGAGCCCTGACAGCTGTGGGGCTGCACATGACCAAGGGGGCGACAGTGTGGGAGGCCTACAGGGAGTTTGAGAACGCCATACTGGCAACAGTTCAGGTGAGCTACCCTGAAGAATAATGATCTCAAATAGCTGCAACATGCTACTCATTTCTCTATACCTCCCCATGTCTTTATTTCTTAGGGTGTTTTGTAGGGCTCGGAATTGCTATACATTATTATCACAATACTTATGTGCCGATATGTATTGCGGTTCTCACAATTCTATATGTATTGCAATTCGATACTGTGATTTGATGTTCCAAACATATTGCTGACCATATGTCTGCTGCAGAAGGACAAGAGAGCCATGAGAAAACGAGTTTTGATCAGTCATGGAAATAAAAGTGCCCGAAAAACAAATTGCCTCCCTATTGGAAAAGAAGATGGAGAACACGCTATGAAGGAGAAATACTTGTGTTTTGGTGCACGTACAGCAAACTAGCGCAATAATTATTGCGATATTGTCAATACGATATGATGATTTATCTCCTAAAATTATATGCCGATATGTAACTTTCAATTTTCCCAATCACTAGTGTTTTGTATAAGAACATTTGCCAAATGAATGATGGTACGTTTTCCTTATATCTGAGTATTAGGCAGAAACAAAAACGTATGATTTGAACTCAATCTGATATTACACAAACCAGTCTCTTTGCTGGATTTTGAATCCGTTTTCTCTACCTGCTTTCTCCTCAGCCGCCCCCTGGCAGCGTTCCCACCCGCGAGCAGCAGGAGCTTCTGAACGCTCAGCTCGAGCGCATCCACACTCTGTTCCGCCGCCAGCTGTCCATCCCCTTAATGGGTAAGGCTCTTCCTGCTCGTCTCTGGGGGTGGTGCTGTACAGAGGGGAGGAGATTCGGTTGGATGTAATAGCATGTCCTTAAGAGTCCATCATGGCAGACTTGGGAAGTACCCGTTGCAAAGACCTTTTCAGGACAGATGTGGAGAGCCAGTGCAATGTCAGGAGAGTTGTGGTGTGGTGCTTTCTCTTACCATGTGGCTTTTGAAAGACTAAACAGAAGTTTACAGAGAAAGCACTCATCCTCACCAGGCCCAGTAATGTGGTCCCTGACCAACCTTTCATCTAAGTGCAGAACTGGCCAAGAGATAAATGGTCTGGCATTGTCTGCTGCCTTTTTTGATACGGCTGAACGGCCACCGGAGGCATTTCTGGAACGGCTAAACCCATCTCCCTCTTCTATGACCTGTGCCAACGCTCAGTGTATAATCCCTCCTAATCTATGGCCTGTCATCAGTCAGTGTTTTGTACCCCCACAAGATGATGGCACAAAGAAAAAGAAAACCGGTGAAGCATTTACATGGCTGTGTGTTATTAGTCAAATGTGGAAGAACGCGAATATTTCAAAATCCAATATCCCAATAAATGAGATTTGGAACTATTGGTGTGTCTCCATTCAAGTCATTGTAATAAATGCACAGGATGCTTTTTATATAATCACCTTCATTCTTAGCTACACTTAGAATGTGGCTGGCTGTTGTATGCATATTCAGGGTTGAGTGTGAAAGGTTTTTCATAATGATAACTGTGCTCTTTTGCAGACATGGACGGAACATATGCAGAGTATGAGGAGTGGTCTGACCAGGGGGTGTCTGATACAGTCTCCCAGAAGTACAAGGGGGCCCTGCAAGAAATGGAGAAGAGCAAGCCTTATGAGGAGACTCTGGTACTTACCTAGATTGTATTCTAGTCTGGACATTTGTACCATACTGTTTGTTTTAGAAGGATTTTAAGCATTCAATTTGATTACACTGCCTAGAAAGTAGCAGTAGATTAGTAGTAAAGTTATGTATCATTTTTAGTATTATGTGCTTAAGCAAAGGTCTTGCTTTTTTATGTGTGTGAAATCTCTGGACTCTGAGTCTTTATTCTAGACATGGTTGTCTGCTCAATGCCCTTAACATGCCAACATTTGTGTTGCAGATGATAGCTGAGCCACCCAAGCTGGCAGAGTATCAGACCTACATTGACTATGAGCAAAAGGAGGGTGACCCAGCACGGATCCAGATCATCTTTGAGCGGGCATTATCAGAAAACTGCCTGGTACCAGACATGTGGGCAAAGTACACCAAATACCTGGTGAGTGCCACCCCCCCCCCATTTTAATTACTCACAGCCAGCCGTCTCCCTCTCCCCAGCAGCTCATGAAATGTATTCATGGGCCTTTGAATATCTTTAATGGGATGGTAATTAGATGCTGCGATAGCAAACACAGACAGAGTAATTCATCAGAGCCTTGTCGTTTCACTAGTTTGAAGGCAAAAACTACTTTTAATCATATGGTTCCTAACCTGTAATCCATTATTAGGCTGTCTTTAAGAAGCCCAGTTTTGGCACTTTCTGTGTCTCACAACTATAGAATTTAAGGAAATAAAGAAAGCCATCAAGGTATCTATATGCTGTGGAAGTGCTGTGATTAAATCTAGTCGTCTCCTGCATATACTCAGGGAATTGGTTACATTGGATGTGTGATTTAACTGAATTATATGCTTCCACACATTAATCAAATCATGACACTGCCTAATGGAGTTTGGCAGTATATTATTCCTGGTGCAGTGTTGTGTTGCAGGTGTAGGTCTTTTCACATCTACAGAGGTGTGGAATATCAGTAGCTGCCGTAGTGAAACATTTCTGCTATCCAATGGTTGCACCTATCTAACAAAAACATGTCCTTAATATCACCCAGGTATGACTTACAGAAGATTTGCTGTCTTTGAGTTCCTTGTCAATAGCAGCGTTACCCAAGCAGAGCGTTACCCAAGGGAACAACTACTAGAAAGCTCAGAGCGAGTGACGTTTGAAACGCTATTAGCGCGCGCTAACTAGCTAGCCATTTCACTTCGGTTACACCAGCCTCATCTCGGGAGTTGATAGGCTTGAAATCATAAACAGCGCAATGCTTGACGCACAATGAAGAGCTGCTGGCAAAACGCACAAAAGTGCTGTTTGAATGAATGTTTACGCGCCTGCTTCTGCCTACCACCGCTCAGTCAGATACTTGTATGCTCAGTCAGATTATATGCAACGCAGGACAGCTAGATAATATCTAGTAATATCATCAAACATGTGTAGTTAACTAGTGATTAGGATTGATAGTTTTTTAAAAGATACGTTTAATGCTAGCTAGCAACTTACCTTGGCTTACCGCGTTCGAGTAACAGGCAGTCTCCTTGTGGATTGCAATGAGAGAGAGGCAGGTTGTTATTGGGTTGGACTTGTTAACTGTAAGTTTGCAAGATTGGATCCCCCGAGCTGACAAGGTGAAAATGTCATTCTGCCCCTGAACAAGGCAGTTATCCCACCGTTCCTAGGCCGTCATTGAAAATAAGAATGTGTCCGATTTCCGATTGTTATGAAAGCTTGAAATCGCCCTAATTAATCGGCCATTCCGATTAATCGATCGACCTCTAATGCGGATACTCTACTGTATCGAATTGCTGTTGCCTCAGGACCGCCAACTGAAGATCAAAGACCTGGTCCTGTCCTCTCACGACCGTGCGGTCAGGAACTGCCCCTGGACCATGGGCCTGTGGAAGAACTACCTGCTGGCCCTGGAGAGGCATGGGGCTGACCACCACACTATCTCAGGTAACCACTGGACCACAGGAGGGTCATGGTGGCAACACTAATATCTGTCATACGTGGAGTGGATGTAAACAAAGATTGTAAACAAAGAAGACATTTGTTTAATGTATATTTCAATGAAAATAGGTGAACTTGGTTACAGGAGTTGTTTTGCCCATGAGACTGTGGAATTATGAAGATCATCTCTTTCCCTCCACAGATGTTTTTGAAAGGGCCCTGAATGCTGGTTTCATACAAGCCACAGATTACGTGAATATCTGGGAAGCGTACCTTGATTACCTGAGGCGGCGCGTCGATTTCAGTAAAGGTGAAAGCACCTTAACATTGGGTAATGCAAAGTAACATAAGTAATAAAATCTTATTAGTGGAGTCAAGTGTATACATGAAAGAAGTCCTCTATTGATAATGGCATTATGCATTTCCAGAGTCGAGCAGAGAGCTGGAGGAGCTGCGGGCAGCCTTCACCCGGTCCCTGGACTATATGAAACAAGATGTGGAAGAGAGTAAGTGGACCTGCAGCCTGTGTACTGTTCATCTGTCTTTGTGTGTTTGTGTTGTAGACTCACCACCATGTCTTGCTCCTTTTTTAAGGGTTTAGTGAAAGTGGAGACCCCTCTTGTACTATCATGCAGGTCTGGGCAAAGATAGAGGTAAGGGTGAAGATTATGACACACTAGTCTTGTGTTCACTTGCTTCTATCAGTGCAAAAACAGCATCTATACAAATTAGAATGTGATTTTTAAACCACCTCTTTCCTGTCTTTGACCAGGCCTTGCATTGTAAGAACATGCAGAAGGCCAGAGAACTGTGGGACAGCATCATGACAAAAGGGAACGCCAAATTCGCCAACATGTGGTTGGAGTACTATAACCTGGAGAGGTCAGTGAGGTCACTCTTTAGTCGTCACCTATAAACTGCTGTTTTCAAGGTTAGAGATATTGATTTATTAGTGACAAATCTGATGCTGATTTTGTGTGTGATGTTTTCTGACTCTGCAGGTCGTACGGAGATGCTCTCCACTGCAGGAAAGCCCTCCACAGGGCCGTCCAGTGTACCTCCGACTACCCAGAGCATGTGTGCGAGGTCCTGCTCACCTTTGAGAGAGTTGAGGGTAAGTCAACGTGATGGAAATGTCATGAATGAGGCGATTTGATATTTTTATTTTATTTATTTTTGACCTTTATTTAACCAGGTAGGCTAGTTGAGAACAAGTTCTCATTTGCGTCCTGGCCAAGATAAAGCATAGCAGTGTGAACAGACAACACAGAGTTACACATGGAGTAAACAATTAACAAGTCAATAACACAGTAGAAATAAAAGGGGAGTCTATATACATTGTGTGCAAAAGGCATGAGGAGGTAGGCGAATAATTACAATTTTGCAGATTTACACTGGAGTGATCAATGATCAGATGGTCATGTACAGGTAGAGAGAGATATTGGTGTGCAAAAGAGCAGAAAAGTAAATAAATAAAAACAGTATGAGGATGAGGTAGGTAAAAATGGGTGGGCTATTTACCGATAGACTATGTACAGCTGCAGCGATCGGTTAGCTGCTCAGATAGCAGATGTTTGAAGTTGGTGAGGGAGATAAAAGTCTCCAACTTCAGCAATTTTTGCAATTCGTTCCAGTCACAGGCAGCAGAGAACTTGAACGAAAGGCGGCCAAATGAGGTGTTGGCTTTGGATTAAGCTGGTCTGAGTTGCACTGGGCTATGGCCCGTCACGTGACCACAAAAGCCGGTGAGGGAAGTGCGAATTTGCCGTCTTTGTGCCTCTTGGTTATTATTATTATTATTATATTGTAAAATAAGGCAGCATGATGCATTATTCAGAAACAAACATCTATTTTCCATTAAAATATATTCAAGAATTTTCAAACTAGCTTTCATTGGGAAGGCAGAAAGCGTTTTTATCAAAACAATCACTTTAGAATGTGAAAACAGAATCCTACTCATTACTCCACGTACTTAACTTGTGTCACTTTTGTTCTGTGCCGACTTCGCCGTCGGCCATAGCGGGGCACCTAGGTCAGGCCCGGGAGGCAGCCTGGTTCCAAAATGAATGCAATCTCTTTTCACCAGTGCAAACTCTCACCAACCATGAGCTTAACCAAATCCCCTCAATAAGTGGACAGGTATCTGGAGTGTCAGTTGATGGGCTGGATTGGCTGATTTGTTGAAAACAGCACTGTATTGGTAACCCTTAGTCTGAGAGTAAGGTGAATGTTTCATTGCAGTTTGTTCTATGTAACCTCCAGGTTCTCTGGAGGACTGGGATGCAGCGGTGCAGAAGACTGAGACGCGGCTGAACAGAGTCTATGAGCAGAGGGCCAAGGTAGGACGACACAGCTGCTAGTCATGCCTGTGGACGTAGTGTCTTCAGAAAGTATTCATACCCCTGGACTTCTTCCACATTTTGTTGGTGCACAGCCTGAATTCTAAATTGATTTATTTTTTCACCCATCTACACACATAATGACAGTGAAATCATGTTTTGTTTTTTGGGGCAAATTTATTGAAAATGAAATACAGAAATATCTCATTTACATAAGTATTCACACCCCTGGGGCAATACTTTGTACAAGCACCTTTGGTAGCGATTACAGATGTATTGATACATCATCCAAAGTCTAATTAATAACTTCACCATGCTAAAGGGGATATTCAATGCTTTTAAAAATATTTACCCATCTACCAATAGGTGCCCTTTGCGGGGCATTGGAAAACCTCCCTAGTCTTTGGTTGAATCTGTGTTTAAAATGCACTGCTTGACTGAGGGACCTTACAGATCATTAATGATATGTATGGGGTACAGAGATGAGGTAGTCATTCAGAAAGCATGTTAAACACTTATTGCACACAACTTATTATGTGACTTGTTAATCAGTTCAGGAGTAAAAATGTGCTTTAGGTTTGCCATAAGAGGTTGCATACATGACTCTTTTCCATGTATTTTTTGGTAAACATTTCAAAAAGCTAAACCCCACTTAATGGGGCATTGTGTGTAAACCAGTGACACAAAACATCTCCATTTATAAATTCAGGCTGTAATACAGGCCTGGGAAACTCCAGTTGTCGGGAGCCTGATTGGTGTCACACTTTCTCCATCCCTAGCAAACACAGCTGATTAATCCAAATGCATTCTAAACAGAAGATCATGATTAGTTTATTATTGGATTCAGGTGTGTTAGCTGGGGCAAAACTGTGACACCAATCAGGTTCCTGAGGACTGGAACTGTCAGGTTCATAACGTCATCCCTGTCCCTCTCAGGTGACAGACAAAGAGGCCCATGTAGCTCGACAGGTGGAGGAGAAGACTGAACAGCGGCGGAGGGCCAAGGCAGACAAGAAGAACCAGAAGAAGGGCCAGAGAGGCAGCAGGCCTGGAGAGAAGCGGAAGGCAGAGGACAAGGATTACGAGGATGAGTGGGGAGAGGAATCGGGTAAGGAGAAGCATGAAGATCATACCTTTATTTAACATAGGATTATTATTGCTTGGTCTCCACTTATGCTAATAAAGTGGCATGTATAGAAGTCATCCTGTGTGTTTGCGCAATCTTTGTGTCACCTCTGTGCAACAGAGCAACCTCCAAAGAGGCACAGAAGGGAGGGCGACCAAGGCTTCAGGGGGGGATGTGGTGGTGCTGAGGAGTTCATGGGGACAGAGAGTGGGCTGTTTGGGAGGAGAGCCCCCCCTGGCCGCAGACAGGAACCCCCTGGTACTAAGAGGGGCCAGCAGGTGGCGCCAGCCACCGTATGGAAGACCCAGGAAGACGACCCCGAGCTACGCAAGGATGACTGCAGTGTGTTTATCAGTAACCTGGCCTTCACCATGGAGGATCCAGAGAAGAGGCTGAAGAAGTTGTTTGAGCCCTGTGGTCCTGTCCAGTCAGTGCGCCCCGTCTATGCTGCCAAGGGCTTCAGAGGGTACTGCTACGTACAGTTTGAGGGCAAGGCGTCTGTGGTCGAGGCCCTGAAGATGGACCGGCAAGAGGTGGAAGGCAGGCCCATGTTCGTATCACCCTGTGTGGATAAAAACAAGAACCCTGATTTTAAGGTAAGAGACCCACATCTGTTAGTTTGCATTTAGAGGTGAATGAATGGAATTGTGGTTCACCATGTGGCTAGTAAGTAACTTAATTTCTCTTCCTCTAGGTGTTTAAGTACAACACAAACCTAGAGAAACACAAGATCTTTATCTCGGGCCTGCCCTTTTCCTGCACCAAGGAGCAGCTAGAGGAGCTGTGCAAGGTTCATGGCACCATTAAAGACATCCGCTTGGTCACCAACCGCTCAGGCAAACCCAAGGTAAGGCATAACGCTGGTAGGTAGGGTTATTCCTTTCTCTATCAAGATGTTAAGAATAGTCTGTTTAAGAACAAATTATTTACAGTGATGGCCTACCCCGGCCAAACCCTAACCTGGATGACGCTGTGCGAATTGTTCACCGCCTTATGGGACTCCCAATCACGGCCAGTTGTGATACAGCCTGAAATCGAACCAGGGTCTGTAGTGACGCCTCTAGCACTGATATGCAGTGCCTTAAGACCGCTGCGCCACTCTGGAACCCCAACTAGGGGTGTGAACATTTTAAACGTTAAAAGGTTTAAATGAAATTGGTGTCCTTAACATTAAGAAAAAGCACTTTTTTTTTGTAGATGCAGGAAGTGAACAGTATAGTAGGTACATTTCCACAGAGTGTTTTAAGCGCAAGGCTCAACTTTTCAGTTGTTTTGGTGTATTGGCTACCACCACCTGGTGAACAGCATGAAGTGAACGCGTGCACAGATACTGTATGACAGTGAAGTGTTGCATCTCGCTAATCTCAATATTCTAACCTGTTCATGGATGATAGGCCCTGCTTTACTGAAGTTGGGAGTCGATGTGCAACGAGTCAATTATTTTGGAGTTGACTCTCCACCACTACGTCATGAAGTTGGAAAAATGGCAGAGAAAGGCAAGCGACAGCAGCCTCCTCCGAAATTAAATAAAATGTCATGTGAATTGAGGTGCAATGCTTAACCTTCTGAAAGGGACACACCGGGAGAACCAAACCATTGCTGGCGGCAGCACAGCTGCAATGTAAATTCACGTGGTTTTAATGGACAACTGATTTCAACCAATTCCGTTTCAATGTTAAATGTTCTATTTGTCATATTACTAATCCAAACAGATCGTTTGAATCTATAATGTAAAAGCTCCATTGACACATTGGTCATTAGATTTTGCTGGTCTAATGTGCTACTGTGTGGTGTCTGCAGGGTCTGGCGTACGTGGAGTTTGGGGATGAGGCTCAGGCCTCCCAGGCCGTGCTGAAGTTGGATGGCACCGTACTACAGGAACACACACTCTCTGTTGCCATTAGCAACCCGCCTCGCAGAAACACTGCCGACAAGCCTGGCTTCAGCAGACCCGTGGGAGCCATGATGCCCCGGTCTATGGTCTATGGATCGTAAGTTGCCCAACGATCGGGGAATAATGTATTCTTCACACACACTGGCACCTAAAACATATTAATAGACAAAGATATTTCCCTTAACATGGTACTCATTCCTATCAGCCCATTTGTTTATCTAACTCATAAGACATAAACTGCTTTTTGAAACTGCTATTCTCACCCACTAAAGCGATGTGAAACAATAACTTGAATTTGAGAGGTCTGATTTCCTTCGGATTTGTTTTTCAGGAGGGGAAAAGGGCGCACCCAGCTCTCATTACTCCCTCGTTCACTACATCGGCAGACTGGATCAGAAAGTAAAGCAGAGAATGGGACTGCACCTAAACCCACAGGGGGCGCATCTGGAGATGCTGGGATTGAAGCACAAGCCAAGCCCTTGTCTAATTCAGACTTTGCTAAAATGCTTTTCAAAAAGTGAAAATAATAAAACCTGCCTTTGTATGGAAAGCCATCTTGTGTCCTTGAGGAGAAGAGATGGCAGATATTGTGCTGTACATTTTTGACTCTCCTTTATTCCACACCAATGGCCCCCATCTTCCTTGTCACTTTCTGTAAGAAAGCCTTAATCTCCCTGGCTCAACTGGCCCCAGACTCCATATTACTACATCCTTGTGAACAAGTGTGAGTGCCTATTTTAATTACCAATTTCAGTTTGTTTTTAATTGGGAAAGGTGTTTTATAGAAGACGTATCATATGTCTGTATGTAAATAATACTTATCGTGTGTTCTGTTTTGGAAAGGGATATAAAAAAAATACAAAACCAGCTTGTGACTCATGTTTTAAAAGGTATATGCAAGAGCTTGACATTGATGTATGTGTAAATATGTATTTACAACAATGAAAGATTTTTTTGTGTGTTAAGTTTCCTTAAGGTGTCAACATACCACTCTTTTTTTTTGTTTGCCCTACATGCAACAATATTTGTTCCCACGCAGTGAATGACTAATGCTTCGCTTTACAGAATATTACCTAAAACTGCAGTTGTACAAATAATTAATTTGCATATGCACTGGCCAGAAATCATTCCTCACCAGTTCTGTGCTCACATTTAGACTAGTTTAAGTCTTTTCCAATAAAAACATAATCCTTTATTATTCCCTTACTGGGACTTCTTTGGTGGCACTGTAATGTAAGGTTGTCTGACTCACTAAAACCCATCATGTTTAGGCTGTCTTACCTGAAAGGTTAGAAGGGAATACTTTAAAAAAATGTATTCTCATTTATTCCTGAGATTGTTTCCAATTTGCTCATTCAATACCTTAGACAGGAATGAGCTGGGTAGGGAATGAACTGACAGTTTGGAGAAGCACTAAAGGGCCTTGGCTTTTGTCATCTCATTCTAACCAGTCCTGTCCACAAGTGAATCAACCATTGTTGGGAGAAAGAATCTATGCAGCGGTTTTGATTGCAAGAGCCCTCCATGTCCACATATTGTAGGCAGATTTGATAAGTTCAATAAATTACATCGTGGGAATGTAAATGTTTGAACTCAATTCCTAAATCTCATTTGCCTTTCGAATGAATGTGGTCATTAACAATTCTGTCGACCAGTAATCCTGTTTGGATGAGTGGGGAACGTCATGTGTGTTCAGAATTAACACACTCCAAGTGATTGGCCATAGTTTTGTAATGCATTTGAATGTTTGAGAATTATTAGCTATATCTAGCGACGTTCTATCACCACAGTGGCTTAATCTAGTTAGAGACTACAAACATTTGAGCTTTAGAAGTTGCTTTCTGTTTGTCCAATATATAATGTACATTGTGTAGTAATTTTGAAATCATTGTCATGGTGTTCACATTTTTCTATTACGAGAATGCGAATGTAAACTAGAACTAGCTTATTTTTTAGTTACAAAATTGTCAGCGCAACCCTGTGAGATTGAACTTGTTTTACTTTTGTTCAGTGATTCTTTTATTTATTGCTTGTTCCAAGTTTTACACTTGTGATTTGAGTCTTGTAAAAATGTCGTCTTGTGGTTTTGTTGCCATTTCTGACCTTAAGTTGTTTATTAAAGCAATTCAAATAATGTTGAGTTTTGAAACTAAGCAAATCACATTTAGGGCCGAAATGGTCCTAATTACATTAAAATAAACGATTAAATACATGGCAGTGCTTCAGTGAAATAGCAGACAGTATGACCCAGATGAGCTACTGTATAGTATAGTACATTGATTCAAACCATGTTCTCAAAATGACAAGACAGAATAACACGACTGTTGGCCTGCCTATCGCCTGACCACAGAACATTTTACATGTTGAATCGACACACCGCAAGTGATCTACTGTGCACTGTATTTCTTAAGGGGGACAATTCAAAGCAGAATCCCAACTCAATCATCTCAGACATGTACACATACTGTAACACCTTCAGTTAATGTAACACATTCACTCATCAAAATAACTCAGATGAATAGAAAGCAAATTCACAATTATAGGCCTAAATGTCCTTCAGAACCGACACTAAAAACAATGAGTAGCTTTGGCAAGAGTATGAAACAGGTCCATTTGTGTCTGTGCACCAACAAGTTCATGACCCTTATGTTTATTCAATGTTAGAAACATGTGACCCTTATTGTCCCTTTACGTACAACAATCTGCAGCTGAAAACATGTTTTCTATTCAAAACACATACGTAATAATTAGTTCAAACGGCTGCACCTCTACCTGGTATGAGGAAACAAACCATGAGATATGAGAATATTAATTTCTGTAAAGATGCGTTCTCCCAGTAAAAACGTTCAAGGTCATGCTATCATTGACACAGAGCTGCTCTTTATCCATAAATCAACTGACATATCTTTACACTTAGAGCAATATTAACCCCAAACTGGCAAATCTAAATAAAGAGAAATACAAAGCCAAACAGTCATGCGCCACTCACTCCCGTCCCCTCACTGTTGTGGACAGGGATGGTTTGTTTGCAGTCGGGACAGGCTTGGTGGCGGCTGGAGCCAGGCAGCCCCACACTGTGCTCATTGGTGGCGATTAGCAGGGTATCCAGGGTGATCTCTATGCATTTGGCTATGAAGCGGACATCACCCTTGTTGGCTGTGTCCAGAGCAGTGTAGTACTCTGAACTTTGCGTACAGTGATGGGTGGGTAGCGTGCCTGCATGAGCACCAGGTTCATTAGCAGCCGTGACGTGCACCCGTTTCCGTCCACAAAGGGGTGCACATACACCAGCTTGTAATGGGTGAGCGCTGCGGATTCCACAGGGTGCAGCTGCAGGGCCTCTGGGTTGAGCCACTGCACCAGCTCCTGTGGGTGGGGTGAGATGTGGTGGCCTATAAAAACCTGGCTGGTACGCAGCCACCCACCCTCTACAGGGTCTATGTAGCCCAGCACACGCCGGTGGATCTCCAGGATGTAATTGACAGTGAGGGACAGCAGCATGGTGTTAATGTACTTCATGGCTGCGTCCACACCAATGACCTCATTCTGTTCTTGGAGGCTCTTGCCGGGCCCGGCGTAGCGAGTCTCAATGATGTGGCGGATCTCAGACAGAGTGAGTGTGTTGCCCTCTGTAGCCACGGTGTGGTAGATGTGGTAATAGTAGGTTTCCTCCCTGACACGTCTAAGGGCAGAGTTACCCTTGGGGATGGACGTCAATAACCCCAAAGTGGCGTTGGTCGATCTCCTCCACCAGGGGGAGTGTGCGGTCACTGCTAACCAGGGCCCTCTCGTTGCATGGTGAGATGGCCAGGGCCTTGGTATATAGGTGGTCTGCTTGGACAACATCCTTCTCCTCCTCCAGAATGGTCCCCAGCTCTGTCAAAGCTTCCACAGTCCAGGTTCATGTTGAGCGCATGCACCAGCAGCTTGTGGGCCTTTTCCCTCTTCCCCTGCTTCTTCATCTGACAGCCTGTTGCAGCGCTTCCTTGGCCTCCAGCTGGGTCTCTGCAATCCACACACACACATATATTACATAACCAGGCTGTGCTGTTAAAGAAGTGTATTGAAGGGATACTTTGGGATTTTGGCAATTAATTTTGGGCCCTTATCTACTTCCCCAGACAGATGAATTCATGCATACCATTTGTATGCCTGCATGCACTATGAAGTAAGTTAAAGTTAGTTAGGAATTGCACTAACGCTAGTTGGCAACTTCCTTCAAACTGCACGCAGAGACATAAAAATTGTATCCACAAATTAATCTGGCTGTGGGGAAATAAACTCAGGAAAAAAAAGAAACATCCTCACTGTCAACTGCTTTATTTTCAGCAAACTTAATCTTGTGTTCATACAATTATGTACACATGTTCAAAAACAGACAAAGTTCCAGATATGTGACTAACAGAAATTGAATAATGTGTTCCTGGGGGGGGTCAAAATCAAAAGTAACAGTCAGTATCTGGTGTGGCCACCTGCAGCATTAAGTACTGCAGTGCATCTTGTCGTGGAAATTTCAAGGTTATGTTATAATGCTTGTATTGTATTATAATGGTTGTTTTATTCGACAGAATAGAGTGTTCTGTTAACTATTGTGTGTGTGTTCTACTGAGGATGGACCTCTGTGAGATAACACTGACAGAGGAGATTTACGATGTCTTTGGGTGATAAAACCTAAAGAGCATTCCAGATAACATGAGGTAATGTTTTTGTGCTATACCGTACCAGGGTGAGATGGTTACAATTTGGAGTAGGAGGATTAGACACTTGTCTATACAATGAAAACTGTTGACACAGCAGTTGCTGTGTGCTATGTATTATAGATACATTTCATACAAATCTTAACCTTGTGACCATTCTATGCATCTGTTGTTCGTCATCAAGGTTGAGAGGGGTGCATCTTTGCTATTAAAAGATCTCAGTAGCCATTGTGTGGTCACTTTCAATGGTTCATTAGAAATGCTGCATCATTGAAAGTCATTGCTATTGCAAAAGCTCTTATTATTAAAGATGTAGTTTAAGTATAACTCTGACTCGTGTGTTAAGTTTAACTCTCCTCGTTTGATAATACAGAAATTAACCACCACAATCTCCTCCTCATGGACTGCACCAGATTTGCCAGTTCTTGCGCCAGGATTTGATCTTGTGCCTATGCTGGTGTCTGATCCCAAATCCCCATCCCTACCTGCTGAGCTACCCGTTCAGGTGCTATAAAAAAATCAAATAAAAATTGAAAGATAAAAATCAAATCAATCAAATTTGGAAATAAGGTGTCCTGTAGAGGTCAGTGTTTGAAAGAAACTTTGCATTGAAGAACGCACCGGCACCACTGCGAAATCAGTGGGATCTCGCATTTTGCAACAAGGTTAGAAAAAGCACCAAAACGAAGCTTCGGACGTCATTGATCACATGGTATCGTTACTTTGAAACTATCCATTAGAGGTCGACCGATTAATCGGAATGGCCGATTAATTAGGGCCGATTTCAAGTGTTCATAACAATCGAAAATCGGTCATTTTTGACACCGATTTTGCAGATTTATTTTTTACACCTTCATTTAACTAGGCAAGTCAGTTAAGAACACATTCTTATTTTCATTCACGGCCTAGATGGGTTAACTGCCTCGTTCAGGGGAAGAACGACAGATTTTCACCTTGTCAGCTCGGGGGATTGCGAGAGGGACGGAAGCTATACTGTTACACTGGCAATACTAAAGTGCCTATAAGAACATCCAATAGTCAAAGGTTAGTGAAATACAAATGGTATAGAGAGAAATAGTCCTATAATTCCTATGATAACTACAACCTAAAACTTCCTAACTGGGAATATTGAAGAATCATGTTAAAAGGAATCACCAGCTTTCATATGTTCTCATGTTCTGAGCAAGGAACTTAAACGTTAGATTTCTTACATCGCACATATTGCACTTTTACTTTCTTCTCCAACACCTTGTTTTTGCATTATTTAAACCAAATTGAACATGTTTCATTATTTATTTGCAGCTGAATTTATTTTATTGATGTATTATATTAAGTTAAAATAAGTGTTCATTCAGTATTGTTGTAATTGTCATTATTACAAATAAATAAAAAACGGCCAATTAATCGGTATCGGCTTTTTTGGTCCTCCAAAAATCGGTATCGGTGTTGAAAAATCATAATCGGTCGACCTCTACTATCCATTTATGCTTTGAAACGAACTGCCTATGCTTATCGAAACTCAGCATTTAGAAAGTTAGAAATTCAATGTAGCCAGTGTTTAAAAGAAAACTATTTGAAATATATATTTTTATCTATATGGATATCGATCATGTGCCTCCACAAGATAGACTCACTGCTGCACTACAGTCTGAGCCACCTGTCAGGTGAGAAATAGAGAAGAATATCTAGACTAAGTCTGTAAATAGTGTCCAGCAGAGGTCAATATTTTGGAAGCCATAGCAGGAGCCACTGAATGAGGGATCAAATAAAGCTTTGTATGTCATTTATCAAGTGGTAACTGCTTCTCACATTTGCTTTGAATTAAACGTTTTCAACTTACTTTTACATAAAGAAAACACGTTGGATTCATAAGCTTTTTAATTTAAACACTTTTTGAAAAAGAAAACAATTCTAAATACTCTCAAGATTAGATTAGATACTAGTGTGCTACGATTTCAGGATAGCTTCCTTTGCTGTATCAATAAAAATAATTTAGCCGTGCGAGGCCCCCGCCATTTTCCGTTTGTGGTATAATAAATAAAAAAATCCCCATCAAAATCTGTTTAAGCTAGCAATATCTGTTTCTTTGCATGGGCTGTGTCTCAATCCACCACATCCGCACACATATCAAACCCCTCAAAAATGCTAACCTCTCCTGTTATTGTAATGTGACAGGTTAGCATGTCTTACTCATTATTTACAATTAATTTAGAGCTCTCCGTAATCATGGTAGCATCCGTATTAATGTAGAAGTGTTCTTATCTGTTCTTATTTATAATAAAAGTGACAATACATTATTTACAATTGGGGACAAAATAATCTGAAACAACCAAAACAAAAAGCAAACGTCTCCAACAAGTTTGTAGAGTCACAAGCTAGATGTAATCATTGCATGCAAGAAATATGGGACCAAACACTAAACTTTTGACTACTTTAAATACACATACAAGTACATTTATCCCAATACTTTCAGTCCCCTAAAATGTGGGGACTATGTACAAAAAGTGCTGTAATTTCTAAACAGTTCACCCAATACAGTCGGACCTCAGTCATTGTTTCATTTCAAATCCAAAGTGCTGGAGTACAGAGCCAAAACAGAAAGTGCTACTGTCCCAATACCTTGTACCCCCTGCACATCGACTCAGTACTGGTACCCCATGTATATAGCCAAGTTATCGTTACTTGTTGCGTATTTATTCCTTCAATTATCTTTTTTTCCTCTCTTCTCTGCATTGTTGGGAAGGACCTGTAAGTAATCATTTCACTGTTAGTCTACACCTACTGTTAATGAAGCATATGACAAATACAATTTGATTTGATTTAGTGCTTTGAAAACCACATCGGAGCTCCAGTATCAATCTTCCCACCACTACCCCCACCCTCACTCCATAAATGAATTAGCCCTATTACTTGACAACTGTGTTTTATTTTGAACAGTGTACTACCACCGACCAATGTTTTTAGTTCTTACAACCAGAAGTATAATATATTAATGATAACTTCACACATACCTATACTGGGCTTGGCCCTTAGGGGCAGGAGATTGAGGGCTGTGAAGGGGACAGTGAGGCTGGTGGACTAGACAGCGGGGCGCTGAAGTTTACCCCATAGCTAGCAGTGAAACTGGGCACTGCACTGGTCCTCCATCCCCACCAACGGCATCAACAGCGCCACCAGAGAGCACAGGAGCAGGCAGAGCAGCAGTTCCCATCCGCCAAGGAGACGGCCACTTCTGTAACGCCACCACACCGTTAATGCAGCCATCATCACTGATGATGGTATCCTCCATTCTCAAGTGACACATTCCCCATCTATTCCAGTTGGGCTAGCCGAGTAACAGCTGTGTAGGAAAGAGGCAGAATCAGGAGCAGTTCACACAAAAATCAGTGGTGGAAAAATGTCCAGTTGTCATACTTGAGTTAAAGTAAAGATACATTAATAGAAAAATCACTCAAGTAGAGGTGAAAGTCACTCAGGAAAATACTACTTGAGTAAAAGTATTCATTTTAAATATACTTAAGTATCAAAAGTAAATGCAATTGCAAAAACAGACTTAATTATTTGTACTTTTAAAATATCTGAGTCTGCCAGATCAGAGGCAGTAGGGATGACCAGGGATGTTGCCTTGATAAGCTTGCGAATTGGACCCTTTTCTTGTCCTGCTTAGTATTCAAAATGTAACGAGTACTTTTGGCTGTCAAGGAAAATGTATTAAATGATTTTCTTTAGGAATGTTGTGAAGTAAAAGTACAGATACCCCCCAAAACTACTTAAGTAGTACTTTGAAGGATTTTCACTTAAGTACTTTACGCCACTGCACAAAATGTATGATCGTTTCATTTTTGATAACTGTGTCAGTTGTGTGCATGTCAAAAGAAAAACTTCGGGAGGCATTCTTTAACGTTAAACATAGTTTCCTAAGATGTGTTCAAATGAGTAGATAAATAATGAATTCAACCAACTAGTGGCTATATGGCTAAATATAAATATATTATATATTAAGGGAAACGTAAAGTAAGAATTTAACATACACTGCTCAAAAAAATAAAGGGAACACTTAAACAACACAATGTAACTCCAAGTCAATCACACTTCTGTGAAATCAAACTGTCCACTTAGGAAGCAACACTGATTGACAATAAATTTCACATGCTGTTGTGCAAATGGAATAGACAACAGGTGGAAATTATAGGCAATTAGCAAGACAACCTCAATAAAGGAGTGGTTCTGCAGGTGGTGACTAAATCAAATCAAATCAAATCAAATCAAATTTTATTTGTCACATACACATGGTTAGCAGATGTTAATGCGAGTGTAGCGAAATGCTTGTGCTTCTAGTTCCGACAATGCAGTGATAACCAACAAGTAATCTAACTAACAATTCCAAAACTACTGTCTTATACATAGTGTAAGGGGATAAGGAATATGTACATAAGGATATATGAATGAGTGATGGTACAGAGCAGCATACAGTAGATGGTATCGAGTACAGTATATACATTTGAGATGAGTATGTAGACAAAGTAAACAAAGTGGCATAGTTAAAGTGGCTAGTGATACATGTATTACATAAGGATGCAGTCGATGATGTAGAGTACAGTATATACGTATGCATATGAGATGAATAATGTAGGGTAAGTAACATTATATAAGGTAGCATTGTTTAAAGTGGCTAGTGATATATTTACATCATTTCCCATCAATTCCCATTATTAAAGTGGCTGGAGTTGGGTCAGTGTCAATGACAGTGTGTTGGCAGCAGCCACTCAATGTTAGTGGTGGCTGTTTAACAGTCTGATGGCCTTGAGATAGAAGCTGTTTTTCAGTCTCTCGGTCCCAGCTTTGATGCACCTGTACTGACCTCGCCTTCTGGATGATAGCGGGGTGAACAGGCAGTGGTTCGGTGGTTGATGTCCTTGATGATCTTTATGGCCTTCCTGTAACATCGGGTGGTGTAGGTGTCCTGGAGGGCAGGTAGTTTGCCCCCGGTGATGCGTTGTGCAGACCTCACTACCCTCTGGAGAGCCTTACGGTTGAGGGCGGAGCAGTTGCCGTACCAGGCGGTGATAGAGCCCGCCAGGATGCTCTCGATTGTGCATCTGTAGAAGTTTGTGAGTGCTTTTGGTGACAAGCCGAATTTCTTCAGCCTCCTGAGGTTGAAGAGGCGCTGCTGCGCCTTCTTCACGACGCTGTCAGTGTGAGTGGACCAATTCAGTTTGTCTGTGATGTGTATGCCGAGGAACTTAAAACTTGCTACCCTCTCCACTACTGTTCCATCGATGTGGATAGGGGGTATTCCCTCTGCTGTTTCCTGAAGTCCACAATCATCTCCTTAGTTTTGTTGACGTTGAGTGTGAGGTTATTTTCCTGACACCACACTCCGGGGGCCCTCACCTCCTCCCTTTAGGCCGTCTCGTCGTTGTTGGTAATCAAGCCTACCACTGTTGTGTCGTCCGCAAACTTGATGATTGAGTTGGAGCGTGCGTGGCCACGCAGTCGTGGGTGAACAGGGAGTACAGGAGAGGGCTCAGAACGCACCCTTGTGGGGCCCCCGTGTTGAGGATCAGCGGGGAGGAGATGTTGTTGCCTACCCTCACCACCTGGGGACGGCCCGTCAGGAAGTCCAGTACCCAGTTGCACAGGGCGGGGTCGAGACCCAGGGTCTCGAGCTTGATGACGAGCTTGGAGGGTACTATGGTGTTGAATGCCGAGCTGTAGTCGATGAACAGCATTCTCACATAGGTATTCCTCTTGTCCAGGTGGGTTAGGGCAGTGTGCAGTGTGGTTGAGATTGCATCGTCTGTGGACCTATTTGGGCGGTAAGCAAATTGGAGTGGGTCTAGGGTGTCAGGTAGGGTGGTGATATGGTCCTTGACTAGTCTCTCAAAGCACTTCATGATGACGGAAGTGAGTGCTACGGGGCGGTAGTCGTTTAGCTCAGTTACCTTAGCTTTCTTGGGAACAGGAACAATGGTGGCCCTCTTGAAGCATGTGGGAACAGCAGACTGGTATAGGGATTGATTGAATATGTCCGTAAACACACCGGCCAGCTGGTCTGCGCATGCTCTGAGGCGCGGCTGGGGATGCCGTCTGGGCCTGCAGCCTTGCGAGGTTAACACGTTTAAATGTCTTACTCACCTCGGCTGCAGTGAAGGAGAGACCTCATGTTTTCGTTGCAGGCCGTGTCAGTGGCACTGTATTGTCCTCAAAGCGGGCAAAAAGTTATTTAGTCTGCCTGGGAGCAAGACATCCTGGTCCGTGACTGGGCTGGGTTTCTTCTTGTAGTCCGTGATTGACTGTAGACCCTGCCACATGCCTCTTGTGTCTGAGCCATTGAATTGAGATTCCACTTTGTCTCTGTACTGACGCTTAGCTTGTTTAATAGCCTTGCGGAGGGAATGGCTGCATTGTTTATATTCGGACATGTTACCAGACACCTTGCCCTGATTAAAAGCAGTGGTTCGCGCTTTCAGTTTCACGCGAATGCTACCATCAATCCACGGTTTCTGGTTACGGAATGTTTTTATCGTTGCTATGGGAACGACATCTTCGACGCACGTTCTAATGAACTCGCACAGCGAATCAGCGTATTCGTCAATATTTTTATCTGACGCAATACGAAACATGTCCCAGTCCACGTGATGGAAGCAGTCTTGGAGTGTGGAGTCAGCTTGGTCTGACCAGCGTTGGACAGACCTCAGCGTGGGAGCCTCTTGTTTTAGTTTCTGCCTGTAGGCAGGGATCAGCAAAATGGAATCGTGGTCAGCTTTTCCGAAAGGGGGGCGGGGCAGGGCCTTATATGCGTCGCGGAAGTTAGAGTAACAATGATCCAAGGTTTTACTACCCCTGGTTGCGCAATCGATATGCTGTTTTCAGATTAGCTTTGTTAAAATCCCCAGCTACAATGAATGCAGCCTCCGGATAAATGGTTTCCAGTTTGCAAAGAGTTAAATAAAGTTTGTTCAGAGCCATCGATGTGTCTGCTTGGGGGGGGATATATACGGCTGTGATTATAATCGAAGAGAATTCTCTTGGAAGATAATGCGGTCTACATTTGATTGTGAGGAATTCTAAATCAGGTGAACAGAAGGATTTGAGTTCCTGTATGTTTCCTTCATCACATCATGTCTCGTTAGTCATGACTACAGACCACTTCTCAGTTTCTATGCTTCCTGGCTGATGTTTTGGTCACTTTTGAATGCTGGCGGTGCTTTCACTCTAGTGGTAGCATGAGACGGAGTCTACAACCCACACAAGTGGCTCAGGTAGTGCAGCTCATCCAGGATTGCACATCAATGCGAGCTGTGGCAAGAAGGTTTGCTGTGTCTGTCAGCGTAGTGTCCAGAGCATGGAGGCGCTACCAGGAGACAGGCCAGTACATCAGGAGACGTGGAGGAGGCCGTAGGAGGGCAACAACCCAGCAGCAGGACCGCTACCTCCGCCTTTGTGCAAGGAGGAGCAGGAGGAGCACTGCCAGAGCCCTGCAAAATGACCTCCAGCAGGCCACAAATGTGCATGTGTCTGCTCAAACGGTCAGAAACAGACTCCATGAGGGTGGCATGAGGGCCCGACGTTCACAGGTGGGGGTTGGGCTTACAGCACCGTGCAGGACGTCCAACACCGTGCAGCACCGTCCAGCACCGTCCACCGTGCAGCACCGTCCAACACCGTGCAGGACGTTTGGCATTTGCCAGAGAACACCAAGCTTGGCAAATTCGACACTGGCGCCCTGTGCTCTTCACAGATGAAAGCAGGTTCACACTGAGCACATGTGACAGACGTAACAGTCTGGAGATGCCGTGGAGAACGTTCTGCTGCCTGCAACATCCTCCAGCATGACCGGTTTGGCGGTGGGTCAGTCATGGTGTGGGGTGGCATTTCTTTGGGGGGGCTGCACAGCCCTCCATGTGCTCACCAGATGTAGCCTGACTGCCATTAGGTACCGAGATGAGATCTTCAGACCCCTTGTGAGACCATATGCTGGAGCGGTTGGCCCTGGGTTCCTCCTAATACAAGACAATGCTGGACCTCATGTGGCTGGAGTGTGTCAGCAGTTCCTGCAAGAGGAAGGCATTAATGCTATGGACTGGCCTGCCTGTTCCCCAGACCTGAATCCAATTGAGCACATCTGGGACATCATGTCTCGCTCCATCCACCAACACCACGTTGTACCACAGACTGTCCAGGAGTTGGCGCCTGCTTTAGTCCAGGTCTGGGAGGAGATCCCTCAGGAGACCATCCGCCACCTCATCCGGAGCATGCCCAGGTGTTGTAGGGAGGTCATACAGGCATGTGGAGGCCACACACACTACTGAGACTCATTTTGACTTGTTTTAAGGACATTACATCAAAGTTGGATCAGCCTGTAGTGTGGACTCCAAATCCAGACATCCATGGGTTGATAGATTTGATTTCCATTTATCATTTTTGTGTGATTTTGTTGTCAGCACATTCAACTATGTAAAGAACAAAGTATTTGATAAAAATATTTATTTCATTCAGATCTAGGATGTGTTATTTTAGTGTTCCCTTTATTTTTTTGAGCAGTGTATAAATGTTCATTCATAGTCGTAACATAGGGTTTGTACATTTCATGTTTCACGCATGGTTTTAATTACGATCCTAACAATTTAAGTATGGATTTCTTCAGTTGTGGCAACACACAGTTTCATCAGCTGTCCATCTGGCTGGTCTCAGACGATCCCCGCAGATGAAGAACCCGGATGTGATGTTCCTTGTCTGGCGTGGTTACATGTGGTCTGCGGTTGTGAGGCTGATTGGACGTACTGCCAAATTCTCTAAAATGACATTGGAGGCGGCTTATGGTAGAGAAATCAAGATTAAAGTATCTGGTAACAGCTCTGGTGGACATTCCTGCAGTCAGCATGCCAGTTGCACTCTCCCTCAAAACTTGAAATATCTGTGGCATTGTGTTGTGTGCACATTTGAGGTATTTTGTTGTCCCAAACACAAGGTGCACCTGTGTAATAATCATGCTGTTTAATCAGCATCTTAATATGCTACACCTGTCTGGTGGTGTCACGCCCTGACCTTAGTTATCTATGTTTTCTTTATTATTTTGGTTAGGTCAGGGTGTGACGAGGGTGGGTATGCTTGTTTTGTATTGTCTAGGGTTTTTGTATGTCTAGGGTGTTTGTAAGTCTAGGCATATGTAGGTTTATGGTGGCCTGAATTGGTTCCCAACCAGAGGCAGCTGTTTATCGTTGTCTCTGATTGGGGACCATATTTAGGTAGCCATATTCCCTTGGGTATTTTGTGGGTTCTTGTCTATGTGTAGTTTCCTGTTCAGCACTCTTTGTATAGCGTCACAGTTAGTTTTGGTCAGTGTTCATTCTTATAATAAAGAGAATGTACTCATAACACGCTGCGCCTTGGTCTCCTCCCTACAACGGCCATGACAGGTTGGCAGAGGAGAAATGCTCACTAACAAGGATGTATGAAATGTGAGCACAAATTTTGAGGGAACTTCTGTGACCTTTTATTTCAGCTCATGAAACACTTTACATGTTGCGTTTAATATTTTTGTTCAGTGTAGTAGGCTAACTGTATTACATTTAGAAAGTAACCTACCCAACCCTGGGGACATTTTGTGTAAAGGCAGAATGCTACTGATGAAAGGAGGGCATGTTTATTTTAAGTAGTGTGCAGTGTATATATCTACATCCCTGCTCTGCTTTGACGATTATCTCCCAATCCATGTTCAAAATCATGTTCAAGACTTATTAAGCCTTGTTTACACTGCAAGCTTTAATGCTCAAATCAGTTTTGTTTTTCAATGCTCAAATCAGTTTTGTTTTTGACTGTCCAAACGGCAAGTTACAAGTGTCTAAACAGCAAGTTATACAAGTGACCAAATTGAATGTGTGTGTTCAGACAGCAGTCATTTGCTGATATGGCTACGCTAATTGCCATAGTAACGATAGGTGCATGCGCAGTGGTGTAGGCTGATTGGTGGTGGTTCTCATGCTTCCTATCACTCAAGAACATGCTGACCAGACGCGTGTGCGAGCTTTGCAAAATAAAATTAGAAATCCATGTTTTTCAATTATTGCACCCACACTGCTCGCACGCGCCAACGAGCATCTGCAATGCCAAGGGCTAAAATAGAACTCCTATTCTGACACAGATCGCGCTGCAAGTCTTGCCTCTCCCATCTCCTCATTGGTTTATAGAAGCAGGTACCCACGTGCCATCTCCTCATTGTTATACCCACGTGGGTGATAGAAAGACTAACTGTTTTGGCGGTTGTCATGGTAATACTATGAAAGTGTAGATGGATCACCATATAAGTTCAAAGATGAAAAAGCCTGGAAGGAGGAGAGATGACTCGAAACGATTTGATTGGCTGTTTTGTGTGGATTAATTGTCGGAGTAGAGGACCTTGTGCATTTCAGATAAAATAACAACTCAATGTTTATATCCCAGGACAAATTAGCTAGCAACAGCAAGCTAACTAGCTAAATTGCCATACATGTTTAATGCTTTTCGACCTGTCCCCAAATTAATGTCATTGGTTCAGAGTTTGTTTTGATATTTTAACCTGCGCGTTGTGATCGCGTTTGGTATAGTTGGACAAAATTTGGTTCCGTGTTATGTTTTGGGTTCCGTGTTATGTAGCAAACTAAAGTCTCAGCAATGCCTGCAATGGATGTTTCAAAGTTGCTTTGAATGTTCAAAATCATAGTATAAGAACACTTTTAAGGGATAAGTTGACCCAACTTTCAAAACACATATTTTTTGGCTAGCCACAGCAATCAACTAGCTAGTGTTAGAGTTGCGTCAATTCGAATCTGGTATCAGGATAAATATGACACTGAGTCACCGATTGTATACTATGTATTTTTTATTAGTTAAGCAATAAGTGGTAAATGCAATTTTCATATATACGGGTTCTCTGTCCCACCTCGCAGGGCAAAACAGAGAACTGACTTGTTCCTGACAAAGATATTATAAATATACTCTGACAGTAATAGTTCCACTTCCGAGCCGGCCTGTCAGAGTAGAGACTGGGCGTGGTTTAGACTCACCCAGCCTATCGTTGATTGTTGGCGCAGAGGCTGGTCCCAATCCCCTAAGCGCTTCAGTTGATAGATGCAACTGTTGCTGTGAAGAACATCCATGCGTTCATGCTCGATACCGTTATCTCGCACCTGGCTCCTGTTATCTAACAAAAGACCACTTGTTCTCGCAACCCCACAATCTGAATGTGTCCCCCCCCCAACTCATTGCACAGTTCCTGTCTTCATGCTACTCTGTATTTTTCCATCACAAGAAAGGCCCATGGTCCTGAAACTGTTAACAATGTTTCAAGTCAGCTATGTTGCATAACACATACATACATCCACACAAGCCAACAGCAGATCATATTAAATCACATATATGGGCTTGCAAACAGGGCTTACAGACTACAAAGGGAAGCACAGCCGCGAGCTGCCCAGTGACACGAGCCTACCAGTGAGCTAAATCACTTCTATGCTCGCTTCGAGGCAAGCAACACTGAGGCATGCATGAGAGCATCAGCTGTTCCGGAAGACTGTGTGATCATGCTCTCCGTAGCCGACGTGAGTAAGACCTTTAAACAGGTCAAAATACACAAGGCTGCGGGGCCAGATGGATTACCAGGACGTGTGCTCCGGGCATGTGCTGACCAACTGGCAGGTGTCTTCACTGACATTTTAAACATGTCCCTGATTGAGTCTGTAATACCAACATGCTTCAAGCAGACCACCATAGTCCCTGTGCTCAAGAACACAAAGGCAACCTGCCTAAATGACTACAGACCGGTAGCACTCACATCCGTAGCCATGAAGTGCTTTGAAAGTAATTTGAAATGTAATGTAATGTAATGAAAGGCTGTTAATTGACTACAGCTCAGCGTTCAACACCATAGTACCCTCAAAGCTAATCACCAAGCTAAGGATCCTGGGACTAAACACCTCACGACAGCCTATAGGGAGGAGGTCAGCGACCTGGCTGGGTGGTGCCAGAATAACAACCTATCCCTCAACGTAACCAAGACTAAGGAGACGATTGTGGACTACAGAAAAAGGAGCAGCGAGCACATCCCCATTCACATCGATGGGGCTGTAGTGTAGCAGGTTGAGAGCTTCAAATTCCCTGGTGTCTACATGCCACATGAACAACAAACTAGATTGGTACAAACACACGAAGACAGTCGTGAAGGGGGCACGACAAAGCCTTTTCCCCCTCAGGAAACTAAAAAGATTTGGCATGGGTCCTGACATCCTCAAAAGGTTCTACAGCTGCAACATCGAGAGCATCCTGACCGGTTGCATCACTGCCTGGTATGGCAATTGCTCGGCCACCGACCGCAAGGCACTTCAGAGGGTAGTGCGTACGGCCCAGTACATCACTGGGGCAAAGCTGCCTGTCATCCAGGACCTCTACACCAGGCGGTGTCCACCAGGCGGTGTCAGAGGAAGGCCCTAAAAATGGTCAAATACCCCAGCCACCCCAGTCATAGACTGTTCTCTCTACTTCCGCATGGCAAGCGTAGCGGAGTGCCAAGTCTAGGACAAAAGGCCTCTCAACAGTACCCAAAAGCCATAAGACTCCTGAACAGGTAACCAAATGGTTACGCGGACTATTTGCATTGTGTGCCTCCCCCCAACCCCTCTTTTGCGCTGCTGCTACTCTCTGTTTATCTTATATGCATAGTTACTATAATTATACATTCATGTACATACTACCTAAATGGTCCGACCAACCAGCGCTCCCGCATATTGGCTTACCGGGCTATCTGCATTGTGTCCCACCATCTGCCAACCCCTCTTTTGACGCTTCTGCTAATCACTGTTCATCATATATGCATAGTCACTTTAACGATACCTACATGTACATACTACCTCAATAAGCCTGACTAACAGGTGTCTGTATATAGCCTTGCTACTCTTTTTTCAAATGTCTTCCGGCAATCCGGCCGGCGACGGTGAAACTCCCGCAGCAGTTCGGGGTCCAAGACATCCGAAACCGGAACCCAACAACTCTCCTCCGGACCATACCCCTCCCACTCCACAAGGTACTGAAGGTCCCCTGCCCGACGCCTCGAATCCAGGATGGAACTAACAGAGTACACCGGGGCCCCCTCGATGTCCAGAGGGGGCAGCGGTGTACAGCGGGGCACCGCACCTCAGATTCCTGGAGCGGACCAGCCACCCCCGGCCTGAGGAAAGACACATGGAATGAGGAGTTAATACGGTAATCAGAGGGAAGCTGTAATCTGTAACACACCTCGTTCACCCTCCTCAGGACTTTGATGGGCCCCACAAACCGGGGTCTCACTGCGGTGACGGTCCGCGCTGTTCTTCTGGTGAAGTGCAGCTCGCTGGAGATGAACATGGGCGGCCTTCCATGTCTCCTCCTCCTCCTCCTGATGCCATGGCGCCAGAACCGGCTTGTACCCCAATACGCACTGAAAGGGGGAGAGGTTAGTGGAAGAGTGGCGAAGTGAGTTCTGTGCCATCTCGGCCCAGGGCGCAAACACCGCCCACTCCCCCGGCCGGTCCTGGCAATAGGACTGCAGAAACCTGCCCACATCCTGGTTGACTCTCTCTACCTGCCCGTTACTCTCGGGGTGAAAACCTGAGGTAAAGGCTGATCGAGACCCCCAGACGTTCCATGAACGCCTTCAAAACTCTCGATGTGAATTGGGGACCCCGATCAGACACTATATCCTCAGGCACCCCGTAGTGCCAGAAGACGTGAGTAAACAGGGTTTCCGCAGTCTGTAAGGCCGTAGGAAGCCCGGGCAGAGTGAGGAGACGACAGGACTGAGAGAAACGATCCACAACGACCAAGATAGTAGTGTTTCCCTGTGAAAGAGGTAGATCGGTTAAAAAAATCCACAGATCGGTGTGACCAAGGTCATTGTGGAACGGGTAAGGGGTGTAGATTACCACTGGGCAGGTGTCTCGGAGCCTTACACCGGGCACACACCGAGCAGGAGGAAACATAAACCCTCATGTCCTTAGCCAAGGTGGGCCACCAGTATTTCCCAGTCAGACAGCGCACCGACCGGCCGATCCCCGGATGACCAGAGGAGGGCGATGTGGGGGCCCAATAGATCAACTGGTCACGGACAGCAGACGGAACGTACATACGCCCGACAGGACACTGGAGGGGAGCAGGCTCTGTACGCAACGCCTGCTCTATGTCCGCGTCCGGGATAGTGCGCCTGCCTTCGTATTCTGGGAACCTGGTCTGTAAGACAGGGTAAACACAAAATGGGTAAAGGACATGGTCCACCTTGCCTCCTCGCTGCCTGGATGTACTCCAGATTGCGATGGTCAGTCCAGATGAGAAAAGGGTGTTTAGGCCTCTCAAGCCAATGTCTCCACGCCTTCAACACTTTAACCACAGCCAACAGCTCCCGGTCCCCCACATCATAGTTACGCTCCGCTGGGCAGAGCTTCCTCGAGAAGAAAGCACAGGGGCTGAGTTTTGGTGGCGTACCCGAGCTCTGTGAGAGTACGGCTCCTATCCCAGCCTCGGACGCGTCCAGCTCCACTATGAACGCCAAAGAGCGATCTGGATGGGCCAGCACGGGAGCCGAACTAAACAGAGCTCTTAGCTGCCCAAAAGCCCTGTCCGCCTCAGCCGACCACTGCAACCGTACGGGACCCCCCTTCAGCAGTGAGGTAATGGGAGCAGCCACCTGGCCAAAACCCCGGATAAATCTCCAGTAGTAATTGGCAAACCCTAAAAATCACTGCACCTCCTTTACCGTGGTGGGAGTCGGCCAATTACTCACAGCTGCAATGCGGTCACTCTCCATCTCCACCCCTGATGTGGAAATGCGATACCCTAGGAAGGAGACAACCTGCTGAAAGAACAGGCATTTCTCGGCCTTGACGTACAGGTCATGCTCCAACAGTCGTCCAAGTACCTTGCGCACCAAAGACACATGCTCGGCGCGTGTAGCGGAGTATATCAGAATGTCATCGATATACACCACTACACCCTGCCCGTGCAGGTCCCTGAAAATCTTGTCTACAAAGGATTGAAAAACTGATGGAGCATTCATCAACCCATACGGCATGACTAAGTACTCATAATGCCCTGAGGTGGTACTAAACGCTGTCTTCCACTCGTCCCCCTCCCGGATACGCACCAGGTTATATGTACTCCTGAGATCCAGTTTGTTGAAGAAGCGCGCCCCATGCATTGATTCAATCGCCATGGCGATAAGAGGTAGCAGGTAACTGTACCTCACTGTGATTTGATTTAGACCTCTATAATCAATGCACGGGCGTAGACCTCCATCCTTCTTCTTCACAAAAAATAAATTTGAGGAGGCGGGTGAAGTGGATGACCGAATGTACCCCTGACGCAGGGATTCAGAGACATATGTCTCCATAGCCACAGTCTCCGCTTGCGACAGGGGATACACGTGACTCCTGGGAAGCGCAGCTTCTACCAGGAGATTTATCGCACAATCTCCCCGTCGATGAGGTGGTAATTGAGTCGCATTCTTTTTTACAGAAGGTGAGAGCCAAATCGGCATATTCTGGGGGGGATGCGCATGGTGGAGACCTGGTCTGGACTTTCCACCGTGGTAGCACCAACGGAAACCCCTACACACCCCCCCCGAGCACTCTCGCGACCACCCTGTGAGAGCCCTCTGTTGCCAGGAGATAGTGGGGTTATGCTAACCACAGAAGGCCTAGTACCACGGGAAACGCAGGAGAGTCAATGAGGAAGAGACAGATTTTCTCCTCGTGACCCACCTGCGTCACCATGCCCAAGGAGATGGTGACTTCCCTGATTAGCCCGAACCCTAATGGTCGACAATCTAGAGCATTTACCGGGAAAGGTCTAACTACATGAATAATAGGGATCCCTAAACTACGGACTAACAACGCTCTGTAGATAAAATTCCCAGCTGCGCCTGAATTGACAGGCGCCTTATGCTGGGAATGCGTGGGAAAATCAGGGAAACAAACAGGTACAAACAGGTGGTCAACAGAGGACTCTGGATGAGTGTGGTGCAGACTCACCTGGGGTGACGCCAGAGTGCCCTGCCTGTTGCCTCTACTGCCAGAGGAACAGACACGGCACTGACCAGCAGTGTGCCCTCTGCGGCCACAGATGGGGCACGTGATGGCTCCTCCTCCAGTCTCCCTACGCGCAGGCCCTCCCAACTCCATGGGCACCGGAGCGTGGGTGCTGGAAGATGGCACCGACAGAGCCCCCTCTGGACGTCCGCGGGTGACCAGCAGGTTATCAAACCGGATGGACAAATCCACCAGTTGGTCGAAGGAGATGGTGGCATCGCTGCAGGCCAGCTCACGTCGGACGTCCTCGCGTAGTCTGCACCAATAGTGGTCGATGAGGGGCCCTGTCGTTCCAGCCTGCTCCAGCGGCCAAGGTTCGGAATTCCAGGGCGCTCCTCGTCCCCTGCCTCAAATGAAAGAGCCGTTCCCCCTCTGCTCTACCTTCGGGTGGATGGTCAAAGACGGCCCAGAAGCGAGGTGAACTTCCCGAAGTGGGCCAACACAGCGTCTTCTCCCCACACGGCCTTTGCCCACTCCAGGCCTCTCCCCGAGAGGCATGAGACGAGGGCAGAAACTCTCTCCCTTTCCGAGGGAGCTGGGTGCACAGTGGCCAGATAGAGGTCCAGTTGTAGCAGGAATCCCTGGCACTGTGCTGCCGTCACATCATATTCCCTGGGAAGGGAGAGATGCATCCCACTGGGACTGGGTCCGGACGGGACGGGTAGAGGTAACCCCGGTTGCCCTGGTCGAGGCACTGGGGAGACTTCCTGTCTCTCCCAGCGGTCCATAGTCTGGACAACGCGATCCATCATGGTACCAAGATGATGTAACATAGCAGAATGTTCCTGGACGCTCCTCGACTCCTCTAACTGCGGCCCCTGCTCCTGCTGACTCCATAGTTTGGTGTGTAATTCTGTCAAGGGTATGTACGGGAGGCAAAGTCAGGTGCAGGAGAGCAGAGTGTAGTGAACAGGTGCACTTTAATTCCGTTCCACAAAATACAGCACATAAAAACAATAACATGCCAAAAACACGGAACATGGCAAAAGGAAAGCGCCCGATAATAATCCACATCACAAACAAACAATTGCACACAAAGACATGGAGGGGAAACAGAGGACTAAATACATGCAGTAATTATGGAATGAAAACCAGGTGTGTAACGGAACAAGACAAAATCAATGGAATATGAGAAATGGAGCGGCAATGGCAAGAAAGCCGATGACGACGATCGCCGAATGCTGCCCAAACAAGGAGAGGAGCCGACTTCGGTGGAAGTCGTGACATAACTAGTTAATTGTTTACAAACAAAGTAGTGAATGTGCTAGAAAGCTAAACAGTTATCTAGTATGAGGTTTCTGTGTTATGCACTATAGCCCGTTAGACTCCAAGTTTGATAGACTCCACTATTAAACTATATTTCAAACTGGACAGAGTGAACGGGGTGACTAGGGAAATGCGCAGATACATGTTGTGTAAGGTACTGTAAAACCTAAAAACTAATTATTGGCCCGTCGTCTCAGCGAATGCTTGAAATAGCTGATAAGAACCTTGATAGTGCTGCTGCAAGTGTTATGTGTTTTTTTTGTGTTTTTATTTTAATTTCGTTTTTGAGTATATGTGCGTATGTATGTACGTATGTGGGTATGTATGTATATATATATGTACCAAGGAAAATATATAGATTAAGAAAAATAAATGCTTTTATTTGTCTTTATCATTCATTTTAATTGTATTTTTATTTTTTCAAATGTATTATTATTTTTGGACTTTTTCTTTTTTTAAAGCCTGTCACATCTGTGAATGTGGAATGTGTTTTGTTGGTTGATTGAAAAACAAGAATACTTAATAAAACTTTAAATTGAAAAAAAAACTGCATTGTTGGTTGTAAGTAAGTATTTCACTGTAAGGTCTATGTTGTATTCGGTGCATGTGACTAATACAATCTGATTTAATTTGATTTGGAGCGGAATTAGTGGAATGGTATCAAATACATAAAACACGTGCTTCCATGTGTTGGATGCCATTCCATGCGCTCCGTTCCAGCCATTATTATGAGCCGTCCTCCACTCATCAGCCTCCACTGATGCATACATAAGTACACCCACCCGCATACATACACACACTCTTCCCAAAGGGCTGAGGCCTGCGCTAAAGCTGCAGCTGTCTTCTTCCTCTGCGGTGCCCAGGGAAAAGTGTGATTTATAGCATGAGAGAACTCTACTCTGCAACCTTAAGCAGTTCTAGCTGCCAAGTGTATTTACTGTACAGGCCCCATCCTGCACTTTCAATTGAATGGGGGTGGAGGTGTAGACTACACACAACAGTGGCCTTGGCAGTGGCAGTGTCCAAATAGCCATGCCTGCGTCCTAAATAGTAGGCCGTTTGAAATTGCGAAGAATATGACAACAGCTGATCTTTTAGATATGTGCTACCGAAATCAAGAAATTGTCACGCATGCTCCCGCTCTTCCTCCCTCTCGCGCTAAGGGGCGCCAGGAACCACAGCATTACGCACTCATGCCACCATCAGTACGGCACACCTGCCTTCCCCCTGTCACACGCATAAGCGATCATTGAACTCACGTGGACTCAATTACTTGTGTCATTACCTTCTTTATATCTGTCTGTTCCCAAGCTCTGTTCCCTGCATCGGGATTAATGTCTCATGTTTGTGTTACCCGTGTTCTGACGCTGCTCCTGTCTTCTTTCCTTGTCTGTTCCCGAATAAATGTCTGACTCCCTGTACCTGCTTTTCCAGCATCACTCCTTACACAAATAGCGGAAAACAACGCAATCTTAGTATGCCTATGCGAAAATATAATGTTTTATAGTATGTGAATTTTCGAAAGTCGAGTATGGTTTAAATGCCAGGATGTTTTACTAATTTCGGCTTTTCTTCCAGTAGAATTTGATGCACACTTTTCGACAATGCATGGAAGAGGTGGGTTGCGAGTGATAGGCCCTAGTTCTCTTCAAGTAGTCAAACAACAAAAACTAAACTACTTATGCCTAATTAGGGAAGACACCGAATAGCGAAGTTTATGCTGTGGTGTTCAAATGTAGCCTAAGTAGTTTTGTTCTCCTTAAAATGAACATGAGTATTGCATCGTACTGTAGGCTACATCTTTGAAAACATATGACATTTTTATTACATTTTTTACCCAAAGTGGATTTCTGTTTTCTCATTGAAAAATGTTTCTTGTTCTCTTGGCCTTTGTCAGAGCTTCTAAAATAAATACTAAACATTTGATTTCTGAGTGTGTCGGGCACCGGGGACTTGAGATGTGACCTGCATTATAGATGTCATGTTAATCAGGCCTTTTGACTTGAGCACATGGATTGTTTGAGTTTTGTAGGCTAGGCTACCTATTTAATTTATGGATCAAGCCTTAGCAGTCATTCTGATCTCATTCCCAATGATCAATACTTTAGTTCAGTATGTTGCTCTCCAGCGGTTCTGAATTTGCGATGCACCTGACTGTCCATGTTTTTCTGTGCAATAGCTTTTCAAAATTAAATGGAGTCGAAGCCTTTTGATTTGAACATTTGAAAACGTTTGGTGTGTGTACTGGGCTAATTGATTTAATTGATATATGTTACAGCGCTTTGGTTTCACTAATAAATATATTGAATTGGAACCAAATGATCTGTTTCTGTCTTCCGTTCCTGTTAAATAGGATAGATGGGCTATTTTTATATAATTGATTTTTTACCTTTATTTAACTAGGCAAGTCAGTTAAGAACAAATTCTTATTTACAATGACGGTATACAATGTAGGTCGAATGTGGTAGTCTGCCTATAACCAGCCTGAGTAGACCTATAACACCATTCCTATTATATTCTGAGTTCAGAGAAATTCATTGAATTGGAAACTAGCTATTATCAGGCTGGTTAATGCCATGCATGTCTGTTGAATTTGGAAAACACCACCCGCACTAGGCCCCACCAATACTCAGCCAGTCAGGAGCCGCTACTGCGTTGCGTGGCATACTGCATACTACTAAATGGTACATGCTAAATAGTATGTGACGGTGGGCAGTACGCTAGTATGGGTATTCGGACACGGCCACTGAGTGATTTAGTGAAGGAGAGTGAGAGAGAGAAATAGAGCGTGTAATCCTTGGGAGAACTTTAATCAAAATGTTGCAAATCATTACATCTCCCGGCTGTAGGGAAATGTAATGCTGTTAAAGAAATCCCCCCTTTGCCCCCACATACTGTACATACAGCCGGGTAAAACCAGCCAGTCCTTCAGTATATACAATTCTCTCTTCACCAGGCCACATATATGATTACAGGTGTGCCTTGGAGGAAAAGGCCTTCCATAATTCATAAAACATGCCAAGGCCTTATATTGCTGGCCCATGGTTAACATACTGTATATTTGGGAAAGAAAAAAACAACAACCCCAAAAGCTCATCCTATGATGTGATGATTCAAAGCTTTTATTCCTTCATCTAAAGAAATGTCAGAGGGAAAAGAGTGGTGTTTCTGCACCAGTGGCTGTCGGTGCCGTTTAAGATGAGGGAGGATGTTTATTATTTTTTTAATGAGCATGGCCTTATTTCTTTCGCAGCATATTGGATGACCGTCATTCATATTCCATTTATCCAGTTCAATGTAACATAAATAGGTTTAGGCTAGCAATACCCATCATGAGGTTGCTACATCATGAGGTTGCTACAACCTAGCCTATGAATTAAAGTTTACAACGTAAACCCACAATAACAATCCGGACATACCCCAACCAAAAACCCTTGATGAAAGGAGATATCTGTACCACGCTGAGAGCCTGTACTGCAGCATTCAATGTCAGCAGAATGAACCCTAATGACTCGGTGGTAAAATGCGTACAAGGCAAGCAGGTACGAGCTCCACAAATCCATTAGGGCTGTACAGACTCAGAATACAGACTCAAACTTGAATTGATACTCATACTCGCAACGAATGTGGCAAGGACAACAAACTATCATGGACTACGAAGGCAAATCCAGCTTTGTCGTGCCCACCAACACATTCCTCCCAGATGAGCTTAACACATTCTATGTTTGAGGCAGACAATGCCGAGCCTTCCAGGAAGACTCTCGCTGCTCCGGAAGACCAGGTGGTTTCGCTTTCCAAGGCTGATGTGAAGAAAACTCTCAAAAGAGGGAATACTCACAAAGCCACCGGCCCAGATAGCACCCCTGGCCGCTTCCTCAGAGTGTGTGCTGACCAGCTGGAGGGTGTCTTCTCAGACATCTTCAAATAGTCCCTGTACCAGGCTGTAGTCCCCACCCGCTTCAAGGAGACCACCATTGTCCCAGTGCCCAAGAGTAACAAGAGATGACATGCCCAAATGACTATCGCCCTGTTGCACCCCGGTCAGCATGAAGTACATTGAGAGTCTGGACAGACTCCAATTTGCCTACCGCCCCAACAGATGCCAATTTGCTTACCGCTCCACTGAAGATATCGTTTATTCACATGACCCAAACACATTTGGACAAGAGGAAAGCCCTATGTAAAAATGCTGTTCATTGACTACAGTTCAGCATTCAACCCTATTGTTTCCTCCAAGCTTGACACTATTTATTTTATTTTATTTTACCTTTATTTAACCAGGCAAGTCAGTTAAGAACATATTCTTATTTTCAATGACGGCCTGTCTGTTCAGGGGCAGAACAACAGATTTGTACCTTGTCAGCTCGGGGGTTTGAACTCGCAACCTTCCGGTTACTAATCCAACGCTCTAACCACTAGGCTACGCTGCTGCCCATAAGCTCAGAGCCCTGGGTCTGGACACCATCCTCTGCAACTAGATCCTGGACTTCCCGACGGGCACACCACTGACTCTGAGGATTGGCAACAACACCTACTCAACACAGGGGCCTCCTAGGGGTGTGTCCTCAGCCTTCTGCTGTACTCTCTGTTCAGCCACTTCTGCGTGGCTTTGCACAACACCAACTCTATCATCAAGTTTGCTTACGACACCACGGTTGTAGGCCTGTTAACCAACAACGACGAGTCAGCTTATAGGGAGGAGGTACAGTAAGTGAACTGGTATTGCGGTACCAAGACAATAACCTTTCCCTTAATGTCAGCAAAACAAGGTAGTTGATTGTTGACTTCAGGAAGCAGAGGAGGGAGCATGCCCCGATCTACATAAATGGGACTGCAGTTTTTAGTTTCTTGTCGTCCACTTCACAGAGGACTTGACATGGGCCAGTGGTGGCCCGTCTTTTTGAGCCCCACCTGTTTAACTAAAAAACAACATGTTTTGCAAGTTATTTTTTTCAGATATCAGTTTGGAAACAATGTAAAAACGTTTTTGAGTTAATAAAGCTGCATACAAACATGGTCTCTTTTTTGCTTTCTTGAGTAAGGCAGCTCCCAAATGCAGGTGTTTCAGCCTAGCTCAGTGCTTTCCTAAAGTGGAGGGGCAGCCAGTGAACAAAATACAGAGCGTAGGGGCAGCCAGTGAACAAAATACAGAGCGTAGGGGCTGGTAATATTTTCTAGCTGTGCCGAGATTGGCTCATTGTTCTGTCACTCATGGGGACAATCTACGGGGAGAGCTAGAAAGTTCAATTCCCTTGGGTGCTGCCGTAGATTTACTTTAGAGGTACCCATCCAAGAAGGCTCAAGGTCATTGGCCACAGATAAAATGACGTCAAATAACGTTATATCTACGGGAGCTTTCGGTACATATAAGTGTCTTATATCGGCTGAAAGCTTTAATTCTTGTTAATATAACTGCACTGCCCAATTTACAGTAGCTATTACTGCGAAAAAATGCCATGCGACTGTTTGAGTGATAGGTTTTATAAATTCACCTCTGAAGGTGAAATTTGTACTTACATTCTGAAATCTTGCTCTGATTTATCATCCAAAGGGTTCCAGAAATAACATGAAGTGTCGTTTTGTTAGATAAAATCATCAAGGTCCATATAGCATGCACTATCGATTTTGTTTTTCCACTCGTTCAATTTGCAAAGAAAGGAATCTGTGAAAATCTAACCCTAAACGTTGTTTCAAGCAGTCAATTTACATTCGTATGTATTCCTCAGAGATCCTACAACGTAACAAAACTTTACTATATCATTAGGGGTGTCGAATATCCTATAGGACACCAAATTTGGTCAGAGAGCGACGCCTTCATAGCACGCGATGACGTGGCCGTTCTTCATTTGATCGACTGTATCTTTGTCAAATAAATACCAATCAGGGTCAAACAAAGCTAGCTAGATAGCCAATGAGCTGGGTTTCAGCGGGAGTATCTGGAAACCCTGTCTCTGTTGCAAAATGTAGGCGCTAACCTTTTGCGACAGCATGACTTTTCATTTTAGACAAAGTATTCGAATATTCAGAGTTATGAAGTTATGAAAACTGGTTGTTTTGCAAATGTTGAACTTATAATATGGCTACTAACACTGGAAAAGCTAAATCAAAGTCCAAGTATACAGATTTGACAATATTCTTGCAGAAAAATGTAATATCAATGCCTATGTCTCCTTCAGGATTTGCCCAAATGTACCTGGGTGTCTTCACACTGAATGTCATGTAGTTCGCTCATTCTTGAAGTTATTCCACTGAACACCATCGGAATTACAACCAGAGTGATGGCTTGAACTGGGACCTTTCTCTTGCATTTCAAAGATGGTGGTAGAAAAAAAGGTTGTTTTTTCTTTTCTTTTCTTCTATAAGATCTATTATGTTATATTATCCTACATTCAAGTCACATTTCCACAAACTTCAAAGTGTTTCCTTTCAAATGGTATCAAGAATATGCATATCCTTGCTTCAGGGCCTGAGCTACAGGCAGTTTGATTTGGGTATGTCATTTTAGGCAAAAATTGAAAAAAAAAGGGGTTATCCCTAAGAAGTTTTAATATTTTGCTTCTCCTGCCTGCTATTCGGTGGATAGGGTGTGTGCTCCAAGTGTGGGTTAAAGGGCCTCTTTTCCAAGCTTAAAAGGATAAACATTCAAACGCAACACCATGGGCCAGAAAAGGTTGAATACATTGGCAATGCTGTCAATCCAACATGACTTCTGCCGTGTTCAAAACAACTGGAAACTCGGAACTGGGAAATCTCAGACTTCTGTTAATTCAAGACAACTGGGAACTTGGATAAAAATAAGCTCAGACTGGAAAAATACGTTTTGAGCGACTTTGATGACAAAGTTTGATGACAAGAAATTTGTCCACCTGTTCAATTGAGCACAGCAAAACGGTGAGTCCAAAAACATCTTGTATGCTGCTGCATAAATGATGTAATATGCCAGGGAGATATGTATACTGTAGCTAAGAAAGTCATTTGTGTGTATTGGTGTGAATTGTTAGATACTACTGCACTGTTGGAGCTAGGAACATCCGCAATAACATCTGGTAAATATGTGTATGTGACCAATTTTTTTTTATTTGATTCAGTTGAAAATAAATAATAATTGAGAGGGAAGTAATGAGCAACGGCTGAGGGAATCATGCAGTTATGAGATGGATGACCCTCGGGTCATAAAAATGTGGGCTAATTCTGTGTCCATCTGGCATATGCTCATATGAGCTGAAACCTCTGGGCTGCAAGAATAGAGAAAAAAATGTGGGTGAAGTGATGAAATCACTGATGAATGCTAATTCAGAGCACTTAATGCAATTAAATGCTTCATGTCACTTTGGCATCATTATAAAAATAACACAGTCTTACAAAAACAGGTTTGGCATCTGTTATCTGGGACAGATTCATGTTCTGTTATCTACCAGATCATTGGTACCAAGTGATTGCTGTGCGTTATGCATGAACAACAGGCCAACGGTGCGAGACAGGCATTCATTACCTGCATCATTCAACGAATAGAGTACATTTTGGGTAGTGCGCATTTGTCCAACATTTTTATTTATTTTACAAAATGTTTACAATCTGTAATAAAGAACAGATGTTCAACTTCATAGAAAAACATGTTTTCCCATCTCTTGGGTAAAAAAAAGAAAGAAAAAAATAAGATAGTATGTACCAATAAAGTGCCATTAAAGTAAAAGACATTGCTTGTCTATCTATCTATGGGTAACACTGTTGACATGTTATACATGGCACAATCATTTTTCCTCTACAAAACACCAGCAAATGGCCAAAAAGAGTGGGACCAGCTCACTTGCTTTTACACTATGATTTCACTATTCTATGTAGAATGTTTATTTTATATTTTCATTTTTTTAAAGGAATAGTTTCACCATATTAAAACGAGAGTTCAGTTCAAGTGCATAACAGGATTAACCTTAAAATTAGGTACAGATGTAAATTAATCACTAATCACATGAAGTACATAATAATCTTCAGAAAGGATTTTGACAAAGAAAGAACACAACTAGGGCTTTACAATGTTGGTGAGAACTTGAAGAAATGTTGGGGTTAAGTGGGTTGAAATCTTCCTAGAAGTAGGAAAAACAAGGCACATTTCAAAAATCAGATTTTTGGCACTTTAGCAAGTCTTTTCATATACAAAGTCTGATTTATTGAATTTTCCATGTGGTCTATATTAAAGGACACTTAATTTAATATAACATGCTTTTAAAATTAAATATTGGTGAACGACTTCAACTTAAAATATCAATGGAATACAAAAGGGACTCCTTTTGTGGAACGACCCACCTCTCTCATGCCTCATGTTATTTTTATTTAATTTTTTTATTTAACCTTTATTTAACTAGGCAAGTCAGTTCAGAACAAATTCTTATTTATAATGACGGCCTACCAAAAGGCAAAAGGCCTCCTGCAGGGATGGGGGCCTGGGAAAAAAATAAAATAAACACAATATAAATATAGGACAAAACACACATCAGATAGGGGGGAGTGAGGCCGAAGAGGGTTTTTATAAATAAGCATCAACCAGTGGGTCTTGCGACTGGTATACAGAGATGACCAGTTTACAGAGGAGTATAGAGTGCACTGGTGTCCTATAAGGAGCATTGGTAGCAAATATGAAGGCCGAATGGTAAAGAACATCCAGCCGCTTGAGAGCACCCTTACCTGGGTACTCCCTTGGTGACAGGCAGTGGCTGAGACAGCAGATTTTCTCACTTTGTACACTGCACTCTTTGAGAGAGGTAGTTAGCAAACCAGGCCAAAGACCCCTCAGAGACACCAATACTCCATAGCCGGCACACAAGAATGGAATGGTCTACTGTATTAAAAGCTTTTATATATACTGTAGGTATGAGGGTTTGTGTAATCTGCATAGGGATGAATCAGATATGTAATACCTGCAGTTAGTGCTCCATTACAGACAATTAAAAAACACACCTGTCTCAGGGTCACTTTCAGGGTTTATCAAGAGATAAAAATCCATCCACCCACCTGGAGAGAGAAAATAGATACCTGTCAGGCCCAGTGAACAAATCTCCCTGGCACAGACACATACACTCTCTCTTAATCGCTCTCTGTCTCTCTCAGTCCCTCTCTTTGTCCCCCTCTCCGCAGACTCTCTCTCCCTGGCCCACCTTAAAAGAGCCGTGCACCTGTCTGCGGATAGGCTTTGTTCTGGGTGACAGAGCTGAGTGTTACAGATAGAGGGATCTCCTTAAACCGTCAGAGGTAGAGAGAGAGAGAGAGGGGAGAGATATGGAGGAATGACCACTTTCTTTTCACTCTGTATGGAGTATGGATGGCTCAAAGTGCAGGGAATTGGGTGAAAAATGGATGACTGTGTGGCTGCTAGATGTACTGGAGGGAGAGAAGTCCTCCCTGATGTACTCTTTAGAAGACTGAGTCATTTCAGTGTCCAACTTTAAATCTCAGTCGAACAATCATCACAAAATATAATTTAGTATCACACTCTTTATATAGTTTTATGTAACAATCAATAACATAGATGTTTTCTCTTATATAACCTAATGTAGGCTAGCCACAGGTGTCAGTCTCCTGTGGTGTGGTAGCTGTTCCTCTGAGCTAATTGGGTACTAGTGGGCTCCAGCAATGCCACAAGGTGAACAGTTGATGACGTGGTGTGTGGGCTACAGCACTGTGCAGAGAGAAAGTAGATAGAAGTAGCCCAGAACAGAAGTCTCAGGCCTCTGCTGTAGGGCAGCCACTACCAGCTACTACTGTTTCACTTATCAATGAGCATCCCCATCTGCATTCCCCAGCTCAGCTCAGGGGGAGCGGGTGGATAAGCCACTACCTCAGCACTATAGCACCCTATTACCTTGTTAGTGCACTACTTTACTACCATAGGGCTCTGGTCCAAAGTTGTGCGCCATAAAGGGAAAAGGGTGCCATTTAATATGCAGCCCAGGAGTCAGATACTTTCAGAGACATGTCTCAGTACACAGAGATGGTTCAGCTTCTGTGGGTGGCAGGAAAACATGATCTTGTCATACACACAGAGCGGATGCGAGGTGGTTGTCTGGTGGGTTGACTTGATTGGTTGTTATGACATTGTTTTGAAGTAATGTACTTTCTTTGATGTTGACTAGAAACGACATATTACAAATAACAGTATGGGTGAAAATATGAAATGCAATTTCCTTTGTTAAACAGCTGTTACTGGATGATTTCCAGCTTCCTGAATACTCAATGCTTGTACTACTTACTATAAGTAGATTCTGAGGGGCTTGTTCACCTGCAGTGGGGTAAAACAAAAACTCAGGAAGTGAAGGGACACTAATCTCAAATAGTCTCCCTGTAACATTACAAATTATAATAAGCATTACTGTCATAATGGAGTACTGATATGCCATTATATGCACCATGAGATACATCTGCTGCACCCTTATTTCCTGTCCAGTATTTTTCCTGTGCCTATATTGTTCCTGTCCAGTTTTTTTTATCTGTCTATGAGTGGTCAGGGAAGTGAATCGAGTTGTCGTATTACATGCATCAGATGTAATGTTTTCCTCAAACATAAAGATTAATGTATATCAAATCATCTGAATAAGCTGCCAGCAGGTGGGGGATTAGGGGGGCTAGGGGCACCAATGGCATCAACATCAGATTAATCATCACAGTCCCATAAGGTGGTTAAGCATGAAGCTCCCATCTGGCAATATGCTCCTTGTAACATCACTAGTGAGAACTATCAAAACAAACAGCCACTGTCCAGTCCTTCAAGCACCACATCTGCACCACATATGCAAGGCCTGTGTGTAGTTAGCATGCTGAAACCCCCAGAACCAGGGTGCCAAATCTTCAGCAGCATATGAAAGTTCTGTCTGCTTCAAAGGAAATTGGCCTTGGTCCAACTGCCCCACAGGCCTGTATGAATTTAAATAAGACAGGGAACAGTTTTTGTTGTTGGGTGTGTGGGTATTGATCTGGACCACTGGACATTGCTGAGTAAGTACACTAAGTGAAAAAAATTATAAAATATAGCTTTCTCTCCATCTCTTTCTATGTCTCTCTTGCATCTCCATTTTTGTAGAAATTAATTGGTTCAAAACTGTTCACACATGGTATGTTTTCAGTACTTGATGCATTCTCTGATCCTTTGATTGGGTGGACAACATGTCAATTCATGCTGCCAGCACTCTGATAGATTGGAGGACATCCTCTGGAAATTATCATAACTACTGTGTAAGTCCATGGAAGGGGGTGAGAACCATGAGCCTCCTAGATTTTGTATTGAAGTCAATGAACCCAGGGAGGAGGATGGAAGCTAGCTGTCCTCCGGCTACACCATGGTGCTACCCTACAGAGTGCTGTTGAGCCTACTGTAGACCTTCATTGCAAAACAGTGTGTTTTAATCATTTATTTTGTGATGTGAATATATTTATATATTTATTATGATATTTTAATGGACAAAATGCCTTTCTTTCAAAAACAAGGACATTTCTAGGTGACCCCAAACTTTTGAACGGTAGTGTAAGAGGATTCAATGTACGTATTATGTACAGATAGGATATGAACTGAATGAATGAACCCACTATGGACTTTGGTGTGAGAACAATAACTTGAACCCAAAGCACATCATTCAATATCTCTATTAGAGATGATCTTAAAAATCACGTCTAAAGAAAAAAGGGTGATATTCTGCTTTTTTTAACGGCACATTTCTATGTCTCTTCTGAGTGGGTTGTGGAGAATGTGCTGAGACTGTGGAAGGTGTAGAAAACTCTCCTGTGAGGGGCATCTGCTGTGAGGAAGCATCTCGCCTGCTTTAATTCATGAGCTGTTTTCACCCTGATCACGCACAGACTGCTCGTTAGAAGCACAACCAATGAATGGAGGATACACATAATTAGAGTAGGGTGAAATAACAGCCACCACAGTATGCAAAGGATACTGTCACACCCTGATCTGTTTCACCTATCTTGTGCTTGTCTCCACCCCCCTCCAGGTGTCCCCCATTTTTCCCATTATCCCCTGTGCATTTATACCTGTGTTTTCTGTTTGTCTGTTGCCAGTTTGTCTTGTCTCGTCAAGCCTACCAGCGGTTTTCCTGTACTCCTGTTTCGCTCTTGTCCCTGTTTTCTAGTTTTTCCGATTTTGACTATTCTGCCTGCACTGAGCCTGCCTGCCGTTCTGTACCTGTCTGGCACTGCCCTGGACTGCTGACTTCTGCCTGCCCTGACCCTGAGCCTGCCGTTCTGTACCTTACTGATACTGCCCTGGATTACCGACCTCTGCCTGCCCTTGACCTATCGTCTGCCTTCCCCCTGTTTTGTTAATTAACATCTGTGATTCGAACTGTCTGCATCTGGGTCTTATCCTGAGTTCTGATCGTACTAACTGGCCATGACTGACCCAGCAGACTCAGACTCAGACCAGCTCTGCAATGCCGTCTCCTCCTAAGGAGCCACCATTGGATGGCACGAGTTACTTCGAGGTCTTATGGAAGGATTCCAGACCTTGGCGGAATGCCATGACTGTGTTTTGAATATATTGCTGGAGCAATTCCAAGAATGTTCTGTTAGACAGACGGCGACGACAGTAACCTCCCAGCCACTCAGTAACCCCGCTGTCAGCAGAACATCTTTCCAAGCCACTCTGGCTTCCCGAGAACCCTGCTTTCCTCCCCCCGGAACGCTTCGCTGGAGAGTCGGAAACCTGTCGGGCGTCTCTCCCGGTGTTCCCTCATCTTCGAGCTGCAGCCCTTGTCCTTCCCTTCGGACCGCTTGAAGGTAGCGTATCTTATAACGCTGATGTCCGGGAGGGCTCCTGCCTGGGCTCCGGCAGTGTGGGAACAACAATCTGCCATGTGCTTCTGTCTGGAGGAGTTTGTGGCGGTGCCGATGCAACTCTGCAGAGCTAGGCTTTCTCCAGCCGAACGTTTACGCAGACTTAACACCAAAAGTTGTCTGTATTGCGGGACTGCCGGTCATTACATGTTTACCTGTCCATTAAAAGACCAGGTAATCAGTAGGTACGAGTACTCAAGTGGGCCATACGGATGGATACTTTCTCTTCTCCCCTTACTCGCACCCCTCTCCATGCCATCCTGCTGTGGGGTGACCAGTCAAAATCTCTCCTGGTTCTCATTGACTCTGGGGCCGATGAGCGTTCCATGGACGCTACCCTGGTGTCAGAGCTGTTCATCCCCACTCAGCCCCTCTCCATTCCCATGGACGCTAGAGCACTGAATGGGCGCTCTATAGGCAGTCACCCACAATACTACTCCTATCAACCTGCAAGTGTCAGGGAACTCCAGCGGCTCCAGTGACTGTATTCACTGTCGGGTCTGGAGACCAAGGCTATGGGGACGTACATCGAGGATTCCCTGGCTGCAGGGTGTATCCGTCATTCTACCTCCACGCTGGTGCAGGGTTCTTCTTTGTGGAGAAGAGGGACCGGGGCCTCAATGACATCTTGGTTAAGAACACCTACCCACTACCACTCATTGCCTTGGCTTGCGAGACACTCCAGGGGGACACTATTTTCTCTAAGTTGGACCTGCGGAATGCCTACCACCTAGTGCGGATATGGGATGGTGATGAGTGGAAGACATGCTTCAACACTGCTAATGGACATTCGATCTGACCAACGCTCCTGCTGTGTTCCAGGCCCTGGTTAACGATGTTCTCCGTGACATGTTGAACCGGTTTGTTTTCGTCTACCTCGACGACATCCTTGTTTTTATCCCGCTTAGTTCAAGAAAACGTTCTCCACGTCTGACTAGTCCTCCCGCTTCCCCTGGAGAACCAGCTTTTTGTCAAAGCAGAAACATGCGAATTCCATCACCCCACCATCTCATTCCTTGGATACATCATCGTTGCTGGTAATGTGCAGATGGATCCCGGAAAGGTGAGAGCGGTGGTGGATTGGCCCCAACACACGTCCAGAGTGCAGCTGCAACGCTTCTTAGGATTTGCCCATTTCTAACCCTGGCTTCCCCCCTTTCAGCACTCACCTCTCACAAGGTCCCATTCACATGGTTCCCAGCTGCTGACCGGGCATTCCTGGACATTAAGCACCGCTTCAACACAGCTCCCACATTAATACATCCGGACCCGTCCTAATCAGTTCGTGGTGGAGGTAGATGCTTCAGATTGGAGTGGGGGCTGTCCTGTACCAGCATTCTGCCCTGGACCCTTAAGATGCATCCCTGCGCCACCTTCTCTCATCGTCTTAATGCTATGGAGAGGAATTATGAATGTATGTAAGGAATCAAGAACTACTTGCAGTGAAGATGGCATTGGAGGTGCAGAGGCACTGGTTAGAGGAGGTGGAACATCCATTCATTGTGTGGACAGATCACAAGAGCCTGGAATATCTCCACCGCCAAGCATCTGAAGTCCAGGTAAGCTCAATGGGCCCTGCAGTTCACCCGGTTCAACTTTACTATCTACTACCTCCAGGGGTCCAAGAATGTTAAGCAGGATTTGCTTTCACACCGCTATAACCCTGCTGCTACATCCTAAAAACCAGAGAACATCCTTCCTACCTTGTGTCTGGCAGCTACACTCATCTGGGGAATAGAGAACCAGGTCTGTGAAGTGCAGTGTTCCCAGCTGCTCCTCACTTCCCAGGGGGAAGCCTGTTAATTTCATTAATCCAAATGCCAGAATGCTTTTCTGTCCGTTTCAACGCAGACTGTCCAACTTGCTTGTTGAGACGAGATCGAGTGTAGATCAGAGATTGCCTTCTTAATACTCTATGATATTGATAATGGCCAATGTGTGCCTCTTTTGTACCTTATCATTGGGAATTCACAGAGCAGCATCTGTAATCACCACTTGGATCACTTGAGTGACCCTGTGGCAGGGTCGCTACATCAGAAATCCTGCCAGTGTGGTAAGCAAGAGAACAGTGAGACTTGTTATTATGGTAAAGGACTCTTTTTTTTTTAAATCTGTTTTTCTCTTTGTATTTCATTGCTGAGCAAGGGGTCAAAATGTGCAAACAAAATGTTTACTACCTCAGATTAAAGATTTCGGCTTTACATTCCCAAAATGGAAAGGTGAAATTCTAATCCCTTGCTAAGTGTCCTGTTCCAGACAAATCTGCTATGAAATATCCTACAAACACCTGTAAAATTGTCTCCAGTCTTCTTGCCAATCTGGCCATAATTAGAGTCAATGTTCTTAGCCAATTCCATTTAAGTTATTTCCAGTCATGTCCCGAGTCCTATTCAATTACCTTCTCACTTCTCTTCTCCCGACGATCCTAACGTCTCCTCTCCTCTGCTCTCTTTACACATCCTATCTCTCTCTGCTCAGATGGGGATACAGGAACAGTGACCGTGCTGCCAGGTTAAACCAGTTCAGGCCACTGAACCAGACTGCTGAGCCATGCTTAATTTCCAGTCTGACAAGCCCCAGGCATTCCAAAGGCCTCCGTTCCAAGTGACTTCCCCCTGGCTAATGCGTGACCTGCACACCACAGAGTTGGTTCGTACATCACTAAAGTAATTTGGCTGGAAGCTTCTCAGCTCTGTCTCAAGCATCACCATCACTCTGTGTCTAATATCTGGGCTTATTATCTCTCAGCAATGTAGAGAGAACACCTTATTTCTAGTGGACAGATATCTGTGAATACATGTTTTTCCTGGCCTTCCTCCCTTCCCTCCCCTGCCCATGTGGATAAAGCCTGTTAATGTAAAGATTTAACACAGAGCCATGCTGGCCCATCTGTGCTTATGACTGCCGGCACACTGCCATCTGTAATCCTCCAGGGTGTTTACCGGGAAGCTGTGCGCATTAGCGTGTGTGTGTGTGCGCGAGACTATGTGCATACCAAATACACTGAGTGTACAAAACATTAAGAACACCATCCAAATATTGAGTTGCATGCCTCTTTTGCCCTCAGAACAGTTGGAAGCATTGGACTCTACAAGGTGTCAAAAGCATTCCACATGGATGCTGGCCCATGTGGACTCCAAAGCTTCTCACAGTTGTGTCAAGTTGTCTGGATGTCCTTTCTGTGGTGGACCAAAACCCAGCAGTGTTGCAGCCACGTTTCATCTTCAATGCCCTTGCTGATGGAAGGAGGTTTTCACTCAAAATCTCACGATACATGGCCCCATTCATTCTTTCCTTTACACGGATCAGTCGTCCTGGTCCCTTTGCAGAAAAACAGCCCCAAAGCATGATGTTTCTACCCCCATTCTTCACAGTGGGTATGGTGTTATTTAGATGCAACTCAGCATTCTTTGTCCTCCAAACACGACAAGTTGAGTTTTTTACCAAAAAGTTCTATTTTGGTTTCATCTGACCATATGACATTCTCCCAATTTTCTTCTGGATCATCCAAATGCTCTCTAGCAAACTTCAGATGAGCCTGGACATGTGCTGGCTTAAGCAGGGGGACATGTCTGGCACTGCAGGATTTGAGTCCCTGGTGGCGTAGTGTGTTACTAATGGTAGGCTTTGTTACTTTGGTCCCAGCTCTCTGCAGGTCATTCACTAGCCCCCCCGTGTAGTTCTGGGATTTTTGCTCACCGTTCTTGTGATCATTTTGACCCTACGGGGTGAGATCTTGCGTGGAGCCCCAGATCGGGGGAGATTATCAGTGGTCTTGTATGTCTTCCATTTCCTAATAATTGCTCCCACAGTTGATTTCTTCAAACCAAGCCGCTTACCTATTGCAGATTCAATAGTCTTTCCAGCCTGGTGCAGGTCTACAATTTTGTTTCTGGTGTCTTTTGACAGCTCTTTGGTCTTGGCCATAGTGGAGTTTGGAGTGTGACTGTTTGAGGTTGTAGACAGGTGTCTTTTATACTGATAAGTTCAAACAGGTGCCATTAATACAAGTAACGAGTGGAGGACAGAGGAGCCTCTTAAAGAATAAGTTACAGGTCTGTGAGAGCCAGAAATCTTGCTTGTTTGTAGGTGACCAAATACTTATTTTCCACCATAATTTGCAAATAAATTCATTAAAAATCCTACAATGTGATGTTCTGGATTTTCTTTTCTCATTTTGTCTGTCATAGTTGAAGTGTACCTATGATGACAATTACAGGCCTCTCTCAACTTTTTAAGTGGGAGAACTTGCACAATTGGTGGCTGACTAAATACTTTTTTGCCCCACTGTATGTGATACCACTTTCCATGCCAATAAAGCCTTTTGAAGGGAATTTAATCAATAGCACTGGTACACATCATGTGGAAGATGGGGGCCATACAGTTGAAGTCAGAGGTTTAGATACACCTTAGCCAAATACATTTAATTCAGTTTTTCACAATTCCTGACATTCAACCCTAGTAAATATTCCCTGTCTTAGGTCAGTTAGGATCATCACTTTATTTTAAGAATGTGAAATGTCAGAATAATAGTTGAGAACGATTTATTTCAGCTTTTATTTCTTTCATCACATTCCCAGTGGGTCAGAAGTTTACATACACTCAATTAGTAATTGGTAGCATTGCCTTTAAATTGTTTATCTTGGGTCAAACGTTTCGGGTAGCCTTCCACAAGCTTCCCACAATAAGTTGGGTGAATTTTGGCCCATTCCTCCTAACAGAGCTGGTGTAACTGAGCCAAGTTTGTAGGCCTCCTTTCTCGCACACGCTTTATTCAATTCTGCCCACATATGTTCTACAGGATTGAGGTCAGGGCTTTGTGACGGCCACTCCAATACCTTGACTTTGTTGTCCTTAAGCAATTTGCGACCAAGCTTTAAGTTCCTGACTGATGTCTTGAGATGTTGGTTCAATATATCCACATAATTCCCACAACATAATGCTGCCACTCCCGTACTTTACGGTTGGGATGGTGTTCTTCGGCTTGCAAGTCTCCCCCTTTTCCCTCCACACATAACGATGGTCATTATGGGAAAACGGTTCTATTTTTGCTTCATCAGACCAGAGGACATTTCTCCAAAAAGTACGATCTTTGTCCCCATGTGCAGTTGCAAACCGTAGTCTGGCTTTTTTATGGCGGTTTTGGAGCAGTGGCTCCTTCCTTGCTGAGCGGCCTTTCAGGTTATGTCAATGTTGGCCTCGTTTTACTGTGGATATGATACTTTGTACCTGTTTCCTCCAGCATCTTCACAAGGTCCTTTGCTGTTGTTCTGGGATTGATTTGCACTTTTCGCATCAACGTTTGTTCATCTCTAAGAGACAGAACACGTCTCCTTCCTGAGCGGTATGACGGATGCGTGGTCCCATGGTGTTTATACTTGCGTACTATTGTTTGTACAGATAAACGTGGTACCTTTAGGCATTTGGGAATTTCTCCCAAGGATGAACCAGACTTGTTGAGGTCTACAATTTTTTTTCTGAGGTCTTGGCTGATTTCCTTTCATTTTCCCATGATGTCAAACAGAGGCACTGAGTTTGAAGGAAGGCCTTGAAATACATCCACAGGTACACCCCCAATTGACTCAAATGATGTTAATTAGCCTATCAGAAGTTTCTAAAGCCGTGACATAATTCTCTGGAATTTTCCAAGCTGTTTAAATGCAGTCAACTTAGTGTATGTGTAACAGAATAACTTTACGTCCGTCCCCTCGCCCATACCCGGGCGCGAACCAGGGACCCTCTGCACACATCGACAACAGTCACCCTCGAAGCATCGTTACCCATCGCTCCACAAAAGCAGCGGCCCTTGCAGAGCAAGGGGAACTACTACTTCAAGGTCTCAGAGCAAGTGACGTAACCGATTGAAACGCTATTTAGCGCACACCGCTAACTAAACTAGCCGTTTCACATCCGTTACATATGTAAACTTCTGACCCACTGGAATTGTGATACAGTGAAATCATCTGTCTGTAAACAATTGTTGGAAAATGACTTGTGTCATTCACAAAGTAGATGTCCTAACCGACTTGTCAAAACTATAGTTTGTTAACAAGAAATTTGTGGAGTGGTTGAAAAACAAGTTTTAATGACTCCAACCTAAGTGTATATAAACTTCCGACTTCAACTATACTTTTTCTTGCCACTGTATGACCTAAGGCTGATAAATTAATAAAAGGCTAATTCATTTATCTAAAGAATGACTGTGTGGGTGAATAGAGAGAGTTGGAGCAAATAGTGTTTTATCTGCAATGAGGGTGTTATGTGACAATATTATAGTTGGTTTGGGTGATACAATTGTACAGCGTTGACATGAGGTTATTTTTTTCAAGAGGGTTTAAGTAAAGGACAGCAAAAAAGGACCAGGACAAAAATGTGTATCAGTGTACCTATGCACATTTAGTCTTATCCAGTTGATAAAACCAACTGCTATTTAATCCTACTTTTTAACAGTAAGATTAAGGGACAAATGGCTCTTATAAGAATCATGCCATTTCTGTGCCCCAAAGGTTATGACTATACTCTACCACTATTAAGAATTAATATTGAAATTGGACCACAAAAAGACAGCTGATTTCTTTGAATGGTTCTGGTGAGTTGACAAAACGAGCACAGATAGTCCTTTCAGATATCATCTCAGTAGATGGCAGTATTTGTTCTAATGCCCCAGTCCAGCGCAGTATAAGGCAACACCATCAACCACCAACTGAGTGTCCAAATATGAACTGTAGTAAAGCAAAAGTGCATTCAATCATGCTGAGTGACAAATTGTATTTTTTAGATGAAAGCATTTTCTGTGCGCTAAAGGTTACCGCTACACATAATGACCATCTACTTATAACCCCTTATTTCCAATATCCTCTCATTTAATCTGCATTGTTTGGCTGGATTTCAGGCAAACAGATTTCCGCAAGGAAGCATATAGCCTAATGCATTTATCTCTCAATTTAATCTATATAATGGCGCTGAGGCTGTGCACTTTCCAGTATGTTTTTATGCATGGGGAGAACACTATAACACCCAACTTACTATAAAAGACAATCCAAACGGCATGCTACTTGACAGGACCAGAATCTTATGTGGATTTCAGGGCAGAGTAGGAAAGCCAGACAAGGGCACAGCACACATCCACGCCAGTGGAGAGAAACACGCCCTGATTCTGCTCTGTGATTTAAATGTATGACTCGGCTCTGGCCAGACGATAGACTGCTTGACTGCATGAAAGGGAGAGCATGTAGGCAGGGTGGCTGACGACAGGTACTGAGGGGAGAGAAGTGTTAACGCGGGGGAAATGAGGTCACATCCTGGTGAATCGATGGTTCCTCATTTAAACCCTCAGTGTTGTCAGTTTTGATGTTGTGGAGGAAATTCAGTGCAACATTGGCCTCAAAGTAACAACAAATAAAGAAACAAATCATCCAACAGCAAAATGATGGGGCCTATAATAGCCTTTCATTCTCTATACACTCTTAGAAAAATGGTGCTGTCTAGAACCTAAAATGGTTCTTTGGCTGTCCCCATAGAGAACCCTTTTGAAGAACCCTTTTTTTCCAATTAGAAACCTTTTGATTCCAGGTAAAACCTTTCTGGGTTCCATGTAGAACTCTTTCCACAAAGGGTTCGGTAACGCTTCACTTGAAGGGGTCTTTATTATAGTGTAAATGCACTGTAACTGTCACGATTGTCATGGGAAGAAGTGGACCAAAGCGCAGCGTGGTACGTGTTCATTCTATTTATTTTATAGTGAACACCAACAACAACAAAACAAATACGAACGTGAAGTTCTACAGGGCAAAATAACAACCAATGCAAAAATAAGATCCCACAAATGAAAGAAGGAAAAAGGACTGACTAAGTATGATTCCCAATCAGAGACAACGGTAGACAGCTGTCCCTGATTGAGAATCATACCCGGCTAAAACAAATAGAAAACATAGACTTCCCACACGAGTCACACTCTGACCTAACAAACATAGAGAAAAAAGGATCTCTAAGGTCATGGCTTGACAGTAACAAGCATTGTAGTTAATTGTAATGACCAAGGGGTAACAATGAATACTTGTTACCATGCTTGTTACAAATGGGCAAGTTTTCACTAAATTCACCAATTTAGTATTTTGTTTCTACTCAACTGCATCCGATCCAGTAATAACTATAACAAGGTTCTAATCTCTTGTGGACAGATGCACTGCGTGTCCTGAGATTACGTAGGCTCTAATTACCTACCTGTGAACGCACATGTCAAAAACTTCCACTCAATGTTGTTGCTAGCACTTTCCCCCAAAAACTGTACCATCTGGGTTAACTTGTTTGAGTTTACAAAAACAGATCAGATAAAGGACGATCTCACAGACTAGTGTCATCCTCAAGTGGGAGGATAAACACACAAGTACACCACAGAGTACATGTAAAATCTGCATAAGTACAATGTAATTACGAGGTGTTACACAGGATTTAAAAATGTTTTATCTATGAGATGTAGAACAGTTAAAGGATTTTTATTTTCACAGCTGCGTTGTACAATGCAATTTACTGCAGCATTTAACCAAGGCTTCATTATACTACAACCATTAATTGCATATTACAGTCTTACAAACAAACACCTCGGAAAAACATTTCCATTGACCTATTTGTTTTAAAGAACAACGTGGCACACTTGCTGACAATGAGTCTGAAGTAAAGTGTCAACAATGTGGTGGATATCTAAAACAGAATAATACTTCCACTTCCTGATTTATAACACTTGTATAAACAAGTTGGCAGCCACTAATGCTTAGAACAATTCATCTATTGTACTTATTGACTACATGATATCACACTACTAAACATTACAATGAAGCAAATTAAAATAGCAGCTACTATTTTGCATATTCAAGATTTTTGATATATATATATCAGAAACCTTCAATATGCAAAATAGTAGCTGCTATTTGTGCCCTATGCCCAGTCTTAATATTGGGCAACATCAGTACCTGTAAGGGAGTGATTAATGTGGCTCTACTCTCCCTCACCTTCCTGTACACATAGCAGGGATTCATTACTTGTGCTCTATGTTCTTATAAGAGAACTTATTTTATATCTATTCATTTTATTGATTCCTCCTGGACGCAACACTACTGAGGTGTTTTTCTCTTTCTCTTTCACTCATTCCCTTTCTGTCTCCCTCACTTGCTCTTTTTTTGTGCATGTGCGTGTGATACTCAAGTAATAGTTATGTTTGTGCACAATTCCCCCCTCTGAAGGCTAGCTTCCACGGCTTCATCTCTGTCCTATACCAAGCAGGATATTGCTTGAGGAAAGCAGCGCTCCATAATTTGCTTGATTCACACTGATAATTTTTTAAGAAACCACATACCCTGTATGGGTAGACTTTCAGGTCTTCTGTGTCAAATCTAAACCAAGAGACCTGGAGTTGAGAACAAGAGGATTTGACAGGAGCAAGCACTGAAGCACATTGGCCAATGACAAATCAGCTGACCCAGCTCTACAGTGGGCTCAGCTCACAGGAAGTGTAACAGATTATGGGGAAGTCAAAGTTAAGGATCCACCACACTCAGTGGTAACCTATTTTTATTTAACCTTTATTTAACTAGGCAAGTCAGTTAAGAACAAATTCTTATTTACAATGACGGCCTAACAAAAGGCAAAAGACCTCCCGCGGGGACGAGCTGGGATTAAAATAAATAACATAAATAAAATACAAAACACACATCACGACAAGAGAGACAACACAACATTACATAAAGAGAGACCTAAAGACAACAACATAGCAAGGCAGCAACACATAACAACACAGCATGGTAGCGACACAACAACATGACAACATGGTAGCAACACAACATGGTAGCAGCACAACACATGGTACAAACATGATTGGGGACAGACAACAGCACAAAGGTAAAGAAGGTAGAGACAACAATACATCATGCAAAGCAGCCACTACTGTTAGGAAGAGTGTCCATGTTTGAGTCTTTGAATGAAGAGATTGAGATAACTATCCAGTTTGAGTGTTTGTTGCAGCTCTTTCCAGTCGCTAGCTGCAGCGAACTGTAAAGACGAGCGATCTAGGGATGTGTGAGCTTTGGGGACCTTTAACAGAATGTGACTGGCAGAATGGGTATTGTGGAAATGAGGGCTGCAGTAAGATAAGGTAAGAAGAGGTTCCAGATAATTATTTGACTGACTGCATAGAGGTCTGGGCCTGTATCCACAAAGCGTCTCAGAGTGGAAAATTGGTCAAAAGTGCTGAGAATAGAGATAGTTTACTCCTATTCTTAAGGGTAAAAATAAAAGCTATGCATGATGCCTCTTTCCCACCTAGTCGACAGATAATGAATAATGGTAAATGCTCTGTTATTCAAATAAATAAATAAAGTAATCCAACAATGTGTATGCCGCCATCTTGTCTATTTCAAATCGTCTCTCATTGATTGAGAGGTGGATCCACCCCAAAGTGCAGCACGTCATCATGACACTCACCTGTCTTGATTCATGAGAGAAGATTTGAAGAAGATAAGATGGTGGCGTACACATTATTGGATTACTTCATGGAGCAACAAAATGTATTTATTGTTATAACGGAGAATAATGGAGCATTTTCTAAATTAAAACTCGATCTGCAACTGGACACAGACATTTTCAAAGATACACTTTTGGCCGGATCGAGAGCGGAGATAATATCACCAAGTTAACGTTGGTCGAAAATTCTCTGTGCTACACCAAACAGTACACTGTTTGACTTTTCTGTCATTTCAATAGTAAAACACTGTAGGATGTACAGTATAATACCATAAATGTGTTTTACAGCATTCATGCTCTAGATTGCACTGCATTTTGGAGATAAAATGCTGAAAAATACTGTTGTTAACTGTAATTTGGGAAGCCTGTAAAATGTTTTCCAACTTACTGTATTTCTTTTCAGTAATAGCTTATACCTACTTAGATTCAAATGATCCATTTCAGGCGGCAACCTCATGCTGTCGGGTGAGACGTAGCTCAGACTAGTTTTAGTAAATATCTTCTTGAAGCGGCTGTGAAGTGGAAGAATATCTTTAGCAGCTGCTGGGTAGGTACCTTGCCTTGTTTATAAGTACAGTGCATTCGGAAAGTACTCAGACCCCCTTTTCCTAATTTTGTTACGTTACAGTCTTATTCTAAAAATGGATTACAAAACATATCCCTCATCAATCTACACACAATACCCCATAATGACAAAGCTAAAACTGAAATATCACGTTTAAAGTATTCAAACTCTTTACTCAGTACTTTGAAGCACTTTTGGCAGCGATTACAGCCATGAGTCTTGGGTATGACGCTACAAGCTTGCCACGTCTCTATTTGGGGAGTTTCTTCCATTCTTATCTGCAGATCCTCTCAAGCTCTGTCAGGTTGGATGGGCAGCATCTCTGCACAGCTATTTGCAGGTCTCTCCAGAGATGTTAGATCAGGTTCAAGTCTGAGCTCTGGCAAGGCCACTCAAGGACATTCAGAGACTTGTATTGAAGCCACTCTTGCGTTGTCTTGGCTGTGTGCTTAGGGTAGTTTTCCTGTTGGAAGGTCAACCTTCACCCCAGTCTGAGGTCCTGAGTGCTCTGGAGCAGGTTTTAATCAAGAATCTCTCTGTACTTTGCTCCATTCATCTATCCCTCGATCCTGACTAGTCTCCCAGTCCCTGCCTCTGAAGAACATCCCCACAGCATGATGCCGCCACCACCATGCTTCACAGTAGGGATGGTGCCAGGTTTCCTCCATACGTGCAGGCCAAAGAGTTCAATGTTGGATTCATCAGACCAGAGAATCTTGTTTCTCATGGTCTGAGAGTCTTCATATGCCTTTTGGCAAACTCCAAGCGGGCTGTCATGTGCCTTTTACAGAGGAATGGCTTCTGTCGGGCCACTCTACCATAAAGGCCTGATTGGTGGAGTGCTGCAGAGATGGTTGTCCTTATGGAAGGTTCTCCCATCTCCACAGAGGAACTCTGGAGCCCTCTCAGAGTGACCACCGGGTTCTTGGTCACCTCCCTGACCAAGGGCATTCTCCCCCGATTTCTCAGCGGCCAGCTCTAGGAAGAGTCTTGGTGGTTCCAAACTTCTTCCATTTGAGAATGATGGTGGCCACTGTGTTCTTGGGAACCTTCCCCAGATCTGTGCCTAGACACAAACCTGTCTCAGAGCTCTACGGACAATTCCTTCGACCTCACGGCTTGGTTTTTGCACTGTTAACTGTGGGACCTTATATGCAGGTGTGTGCCTTTCCACTTTCCAATCAATTGAATTTACCGCAGGTGGACTCCAATCAAGTTGTAGAAACATCTCAAGGATCATCAATGGAGACAGGATGCACATGAGCTCAATTTCGAGTCTCATAGCAAAGGGTCTGAATAATTATGTAAATAAGGTCATTTTTATACATTTGCAAACATTTCTCAACCTGTTTTCACTTTGTCATTGTGGGTTATTGTGCATAGATTGATGATTTTTTAAGTTTAATCCATGTGAGAATGAGGTTATAACATAACAATGTTGAAAATGTCATGGGGTCTGAATACTTTCCGAATGCACTGTATGCTTAAATCATTAGTCATTTTTGTGCACTGTAGAAAACAACACATACTTCATTTTACCCACATTCAATACTAATTTAAAATCAATAAATGTTTTCTGTAAAACAATGAAAGCAGACTGTAGTTCAGATAGAGCCTGGCCAACAGTGGGGACAATAGCATACAGGTGCAGTTATTATTATTTATTTTACAGACAAACCAGTATTGTTAATGTAAACAGTACTGGACCCAAAATCAATACATGCGGGAACCCTTTCGTAATTTTAAGGAAACCTGATACCATCAGAAAATACAGTGTCATGTCTGTCAGGTCGTTTGTAAACCAATTACACGCAGCCTGGTCCAGGCCAATTACGGACAACCTTTGAATTAGTAATGCATGATCAATAGTGTCAAAGTCCTTTGACAGGTCATTGAAAAGGGCAGCACAATGTTGCCTTTTCTCCATACATTTATGTACATAATTTATAACCAGTGATGCAGCAGAGATTGTCTTTAGACCTGGTCATAGCACTGACTGATGAACATTCAGAATACATTTCATAGTCCAGAGAGTTGAGAGTTGATCGATTGCTAGGTTTCCATCCAATTATAATCTTCTAAAATCTGCTTAAAAAATGTGTGCATTTTCCCACCTTAGATGTGTTTCCATCAAACGGACTTATTGCTGACAAAAAGCTGTGCGTGATGTAGTGCACACAACTTTTGCCGTTAAATTCCCCAAAAATACAAGCTAATTGGATTTACATCCAATTACAGCTCAAAGATACAGAGCAGGAAGGCTACCTACATGATGAGTTTATTCTGGATAAGAGTGAGATTATTTTTTATTTGCCAACTGGCAGCCAAGGATTGATCATCATATCACCAGAATAAGAACCTTGAAATGTATTGTAAAGGAGCATCAAGCTCATCACCGTGCACTTTCACCACCCTGTGAAGTTCCTCTGTTGCCTAATAAACTGCGTGCTTTCCCGAGTCATAGTGGGAGGACCACACAACATTCACTACATGGCCCAAAGTATGTGGACACACCTTCAAATGAGTGGATTTGTCTATTTCAGCCACACCCGTTGCTGACAGGTTTATAAAATCGAGCACACAGCCATGTAATGGGCAATAGTTATTTAGGTCACAAGGGTATAACGAACTGTTCCCGAGACACCAAGACTACCCCATGTCTATTCTAAATAATACAACGTTCCCATAGCGGAGTCAAATAATGGAACACCCAATACTATCCATGGTAAGGATTGTAATAAAAAAATCGAAAACATTAAAAATACAACAATTGATAAAGAAATCAAATACAAATACACTATTCCATTCAAGATCGGGAATGTCGTAAAATAATCTGTATCCGGCTTTCTATTTAAATAGATAAAAGACAGCATTAGAAGAAAGCACAATTATTGAAATAATACATCTTCAAATATAAATTACTGCAACACAAAAGTACTCAAAAGCCTGAAAGTATGTAGGAATCAACATGGTAGGGATAACACAGCAAGCAGAGGACATAAAAGGTACAGTATGAGACCATTTTTGGGGTGAGGAAAGACAATGCATATTGACATGAAATACAGTATGGCAAGCCCTCGACTTGTTTGGCATGTTTCGCAGACTATTTCCTCAAGAACAAGCAGTTCAAGACTAACCAGGAAGTTGAACCTGAATCCCCCACCCCACTTTTCCCTGGGAGAGACCGCATGATGACTTTTCTCTATGAGAAAACCAAGCCATTATTGTGTCTGTATGCACTGTTTCATTATTTATAGCTTGACCTTCATTAGGAAATCTAATCTGCAGGGTACATGAGCGGGCCTCCATGTACTCCGAGGTGAAAGTGACTTTGCTGAAGTGCGTCAAAGTGGGTCAGATAGGCTGTTCCATGCGGGGGGCAGTGCTGCTGTACTGAAATATTTACATACTTGGCAAGCACACAGCTACTGCCCCAGGTTTAGGTCAATGATTTACATGCATTGGAGAGACTGTTCCCATGAAACATCTGTTAACAGCATAGTGTAGAGGGAAAGAGATGTGAAAGTTTTCAAAAGAGAAAAAAAACATTGTATTAATATGACACAATTAGGTAATATTCTTAGGCAGGCATTACATCAATTGCAGAAATGGCTTTGACATATGTGTGGTCGACTCTATTACTTAATAACAGTGTCAACAGGGAAATCTTCTGAAAGATATCTGGGATTTTAGTTTTTATTCTGTTCCCAGGCTCTGCAGACCTTCAATACTCTGGAGAGCAGTAGCTCTTTTTATCTCAATAGAAATACTGCATAATCTGTATTCAACTTTCTATTTATATAAACAGATAAAAGACAGCATTAGAAGAAAGCACAATTATTGAAATAATACATCTTCAAATATAAGTTACTGCAACACAAAAGTACTCAAAAGCCTGAAAGTATGTAGGAATCAACATGGTAGGGATAAAACACAGCAAGCAGAGGACATAAAAGGTACAGTATGTGGCTATGTGTGGGTATATATGTGGGAGGAATGTAGTTGTGATGGGGAGGGTGTATTTGTGATTGTAAAAGTGTGGTGAGTGAGGTGAGTGAAAAAGAAAAATGGTTGCAAATGCCAGAGCCCATGTGTGTCTCTGAGCAGAAGTTGTGACAGAGAGAGTTTTCAATTTTGTGCAGATATGGGATATACTTTTTAAAATAAATGACAAATATACTTTATTTATTTATCGTCCTATCATGACTTGTTTGAAGGGCCATACAGCAGCTAGTTTGTCTGCTTGCTGATGAAGTTGTATGGCACCAAAGTTATGGGACTGTTCTCAGAAATCAGCATGTATCTGACTCTGACAGCTGGTACTGTGTCTTGCTACTTTATAACATTTAGCCAAAGCGATAACGTCAAAGAGCGCAGTCAGCTTTGCTATGGAACTCGGCGCACTAATCACGGCAGAAGAACAGATATTATGACAATTCCTTTGTGCATTAGCTAGAACTTCAATACATTAGCTAGCTAGCTACAGCGGGTATTCAGCATTGAGTGTGTGAATTGGCGTTGTTGGCATCCATTCCTTTCGTTTAATATGGATTGAAAAAGATTGGCTTTAGAATTTGTGGTGGAAGTTCATGAAAATTGAATAATAGCGTCTGTAGAAAAACAAAACAAATGGGTAGATTTTTACACTGAGTGTACAAAACATTAGGAACACCTGTTAATTCCAGGTGAAAGCTATGATCTCTTATTGATGTCACCTGTTAAATGAACTTAAATCAGTGAGGGGAGGAGACATGTTAAAGAAGGATTTTTAAGCCTTGAGAGAATTGAGACATGGATTGTGTATGTCTGCTATTCAGAGGGTGTATTAATATGACACAATTAGGTAATATTCTTAGGCAGGCATTACATCAATTGCAGATATGGCTTTGACATACGTGTGGTCGACTCTATTACTTAATAACAGTGTCAACAGGGAAATCTTCTGAAAGAGATCTGGTATTTTAGTTAACAGTGTTTTTATTCTGTTCCCAGGCTCTGCAGATCTTCAATACTCTGGAGAGCAGTAGCTCTCTTTATCTCAATAGAAATACTGCATACAATAAAGGAAGGTTTAGCAACGAAAACATGTAGATAATTGGGTCATTGTGAATATGTACCTTTCAGCTATGCCCAAATGATTGCAGTGTCATTGAGATGATGTTCTATGGGACATGTTGAACATTAGAGCCAGTACCCGCATTCTGTTGAAACATGTTCATTCTGTACCACAACGTGAGTCAAATTCATGCAAAATTATTAGAATATTTTTCATGTACAGTGAATAGATCCCTTTCCAACCACCTGAAACACATGGATTTTGTGTTGTAGATATGCAGTAATAGAGTAGTGGCCTGAGAGCACACACTTAATGTGTTGTGAAATCTGTTGTGAAATGTTTTGTAATGTTTTTCAAATGGCATAATTGTCTTAATTTTGCTGGACCCCAGGGACAGTAAGGCAGCAGCAAATCCATAATAAATACAAATACAAACAACTGTTGTCTGATTCTCGATTATAATGATATAGGAATAGTAATGAATTTTATTCAGTATAATGGTTTCTTGCATCAAACAAACCAAACATGTTCAGTCACCTCCTTGTCTGAAGGAAAGGTGAATGAACAGGTTTATGTCAAGCCCTGCATGTCTCATGGAATGTAGGCCTACATTGAACACCACACATTGGCTGCTACTGTAGGCTAAATGATAGAACAGCTATTGCCATGTATAAATGTTATGGAATACATTTTCTCCATTATGTTTGATGGTAGGCCATTCTGGTAAGCCTACATTATGATTAAATAGCCACAGTAGCCTGCTTGACCACTGTCTGAAACTGTAACTAAGAGTGGCTAAAGCCTCAGTGTTCACAGTAAACGAGTGCTGGAAGTTGCACAGAATTTTAACAACATTCAAGTTTGCTCTCAGCAGATGTGAAATTTGCTCAATGCCGAAGAAAATTAGAGGGAACATTGACCATGACTACATGGCCACGCAAGTCTCCAACTCAGTCATCAAGTTTGCAGACGGCACAACAGTGATAGGACTGATTACCTGGTGAGAACCCTGGCGTAGTGGTGCCAGGAAAATAGCCTATCCCTCAGCTAGGATGTCTCCAGCCGAACGCGTACGCAGACTTGAGACCCAGTTGTATGTATTCCAGTACTGCCGGTCATTATGTGTCTACCTGTCCCTTCAAGAGAACTAGCTTATTTGTCGGAATAAGTACTCTGGTGGGTCTTAAGGACAATTTTTCTTCTCCCCCTACTCGCCCTCCTCTCCATGCCACTCTGCTGTGGGGCGACCAGTCCAAGTCTCTTCAGGTATTCATCGATTCGGGGGCCGATGTAAGTCTCATGGACGTTACCCTGGCGTCCGAGCTGGGCATCCCCACTCAACCCCTCTCCATTCGCATGGGTGTTAGAGCGCTGGACGGGCGCTCTATTGGTCACCCACCAGACCACCCCCGTCAACCTATGAGTGTCGGGGAACCACAGCGAGACTATTCAATTCCTGCTGGTTGAGTCTCTGCATGTTCCCGTGGTATTAGGATTCTGTTGGCTCCAGCGACACAATCCCTCCATTGACTGGGCTACTGGTGCCATCATAGGCTGGAGCCTGTCCTGCCACATTCATTGGGGCGGCAGGGTAGCCTAGTGGTTAGAGCGTTGGACTAGTAACTGAAAGGTTGCAAGTTCAAATCCCCTAGCTGACAAGGTACAAATCTGTCGTTCTGCCCCTGAACAGGCAGTTAACCCACTGTTCCTAGGCCGTCATTGAAAATAAGAATTTGTTCTTAACTGACTTGCCTAGTAAAATAAAGGTAAAATAAAATTGTCTGAAGTCAACTCTGCCTGCCCCAGGACATCTTCCTGGGGGCTTGGAAATTGCCCCGGACCTCTCCGCCAGCTCTGCAGAGTACCAGGACATTTACATTTACATTTAAGTCATTTAGCAGACGCTCTTATCCAGAGCGACTTACAAATTGGTGCATTCACCTTATGACATCCAGTGGAACAGCCACTTTACAATAGTGCATCTAAATCTTTTAAGGGGGGGGGGGGTGAGAAGGATTACTTTATCCTATCCTATAGGTATTCCTTAAAGAGATGGGGTTTCAGGTGTCTCCGGAAGGTGGTGATTGACTCCGCTGTCCTGGCGTCGTGGGGGAGTTTGTTCCACCATTGGGGGGCCAGAGCAGTGAACAGTTTTGACTGGGCTGAGCGGGAACTGTACTTCCTCAGTGGTAGGGAGGCGAGCAGGCCAGAGGTGGATGAACGCAGTGCCCTTGTTTGGGTGTAGGGCCTGATCAGAGCCTGGAGGTACTGAGGTGCCGTTCCCCTCACAGCTCCGTAGGCAAGCACCATGGTCTTGTAGCGGATGCGAGCTTCAACTGGAAGCCAGTGGAGAGAGCGGAGGAGCGGGGTGACGTGAGAGAACTTGGGAAGGTTGAACACCAGACGGGCTGCGGCGTTCTGGATGAGTTGTAGGGGTTTAATGGCACAGGCAGGGAGCCCAGCCAACAGCGAGTTGCAGTAATCCAGACAGGAGATGACAAGTGCCTGGATTAGGACCTGCGCCGCTTCCTGTGTGAGGCAGGGTCGTACTCTGCGGATGTTGTAGAGCATGAACCTACAGGAACGGGCCACCGCCTTGATGTTAGTTGAGAACGACAGGGTGTTGTCCAGGATCACGCCAAGGTTCACGCCAGGACCTCCGGGAAGGGTTCAGTAAGGGCCGGGCCACTTCGCTTCCGCAGCACTGACCGGTATCCAAGAAGGTCAAGCCCGAGGCACTGGCACGGCACTATAGTGCCGCAGCTACACCCCTGGAAGCCGAGACCTTTCCCCCTGCTCCAAGATCGTTATCCCCTCTGCTGTTCATCCTCTGTTACCCTGTACCCTTCGTATTTCTCCTACCTTTTCTGTGTCTAGAGTCAAAACCATGTCTGACTGCCCCTTGTCTTCTGTTTCTAGACCCATTCCTCCCCCGTGTCATCGATGGCCAGCCAGCGTACACGGTGAGACGCCTCCTGAGGCGCCTCCTGTTCGACCATGTGGCAGGGGTTTGCCTTGACCTGTCGTTTGCCTGCCCCAGTTGTTACAATAAACATGGTTACATCACCCAGTCTGCACTTGGGTCTTACCTTGATCCCTGATAGGCACACTTAACCAGCATGGCTACCACTGCATTCTGCAGCGATACGCCATCCCATCTGGTTTGCGCTTAGCCCCATTTGTTTTTCAACAGGTCAATGACCCAAAACACACCTCCAGGTTGTGTATGGGCTATTTGACCAAGAAGAGAGTGATAGAGTGCTGCATCAGATGGCCTGGCCTCCACAATTTCCAACCTCAACCCAACTGAGATGGTTTGGGATGAGTTGGACTACAGAGTGAAGGAAAAGCAGCCAACAAATGCTCAGCATAAGTGGAACTCCTTTCAAGACTGTTGCCAAAGCATTCCTCAGGAAGCTGGTTGAGAGAATGTCAAGAGTGTGCAAGTTGTCATCAAGGAAAAGGGTGGCTACTTTGAAGAATCTCAAATTAACATATATTTAGATTTGTTTAACACTTTTTTGGTTATTACATGATTCCACATGTGTTATTTCATAGTTTTGATGTCTTCACTATTATTCTATAATGTAGAAAATAGTCAGAAAAAATAAAAACCAATGAATAACTAGGTGTGTCTAAACTTTTGACTGGTACTGTGTTTGTAAACTTACCATTCAAAAGTACCATGATGATTTAGTGTCCATATAGCTGTACCATGATAATTGCACTGCTACTGAATAAACCTCTGATTGTTCTCCACTATTCCACTCCCTACTGTGTATACTGTATATATTTAAAATAATAGATATATTTACCAAAAAAAGTATATAAATGGCGGATTGGAAATAATGTAGATAATTACGTTGATAGTAGCCACAATACATCTCTCAAGGTTCTAAACGTCATCATAACCGCCATCAATAAGAGGCTACTACTGTGCAGCCGTATTCATCGACCTGGCTAAAGCTTTCGACTCTGTCAATCACAACATTCTTATTGGCAGACTCGACAGCCTTGGTTTCTCAAATGATTGCCTCGCCTGGCTTACCAACTACTTCTCTGATAGAGTTCAGTGTGTCAAATCGGAGGGCCTGTTGTCTGGACCTCTGACAGTCTCTATGGGTGTGCCACAGGGTTCAATTCTCGGGCCGACTCTCTTTTCTGTATACATCAATGATGTTGCTCTTGCTGCTGGTGATTCTCTGATCCACCTCTACGCAGACGACACCATTTTGTATACTTCTGGCCCCTCCTTGGACACTGTGTTAACTAACCTCCAGACGAGCTTCAATGCCATACAACTCTCCTTCCGTGGCCTCCAACTGCTCTTAAACGCAAGTAAAACTAAATGCATGCTTTTCAATCGATCGCTGCCCGCACCTGCTCGCCCGTCCAGCATCACTACTCTGGACGGCTCTGACTTAGAATACGTGGACAACTACAAATACCTGGGTGTCTGGTTAGACTGTAAACTCTCCTTCCAGAATCACATTAAGCATCTCCAATCCAAAATTAAATCTAGAATCGGCTTCCTATATCGCAACAAAGCATCCTTCACTCATGCTGCCAAACATACCCTCGTAAAACTGACCATCCTACCAATCCTCGACTTCGGTGATGTCATCTATAAAATAGCCTCCAACACTATACTCAACAAACTGGATGCAGTCTATCACAATGCCATCCGTTTTGTCACCAAAGCCCCATACACTACCCACCATTGCGACCTGTACGCTCTCGTTGGTTGGCCCTCGCTTCATACTCGTCGCCAAACCCACTGGCTACAGGTTATCTACAAGTCTCTGCTAGATAAAGCCCCGCCTTATCTCAGCTCACTGGTCACCATAGCAGCACCCACTCGCCACACACGCTCCAGCAGGTATATCTCACTGGTCACCCCCAAAGCCAATTCCTCCTTTGGTCGTCCAGTTCTCTGCTGCCCATGACTGGAACGAATTGCAAAAATCTCTGAAGCTGGAGACTCACATCTCCCTCACTAGCTTTAAGCACCAGCTGTCAGAGCATTTTACAGATCACTGCACCTGTACTTAGCCTATCTGGAAACAGCCCATCTGTCTACCTACCTCATCCCCATACTGGTATTTATTTATGTATTTATTTTGCTCCTTTGCACCCCAGTATCTCTACATGCACATTCATCTGCCGATCTACCATTCCAGTGTTTAATTGCTATATTGTCATTACTTCGCCACCATGGCCTATTTATTTCCTTAACTTACCTCATTTGCACTCACTGTATATAGACTTTTTGTTTTCTTTTGTTCTACTGTATTATTGACTGTATGTTTTGTTTATTCCATGTGTAACTCTGTGTTGTTGTACAGTGGGGCAAAAAAGTATTTAGTCAGCCACCAATTGTACAAGTTCTCCCACTTAAAAAGATGAGAGAGGCCTGTAATTTTCATCATAGGAACACTTCAACTATGACAGACAAAATGAGAAAAAGAAATCCAGAAAATCAGAAAAATCCAGAAAAATTTTAATGAATTTATTTGTATATTATGGTGTAGACCTCCACACGTCTGGTTCATCCTTGGGAGAAATTTCCAAATGCCTAAAGGTACCATGTTCATCTGTACAAACAATAGTACTCAAGTCTAAAAACCATGGGACCACACAGCCGTCATACCACTCAGGAAGGAGATGTGTTCTATCTCCTAGAGATGAACATACTTTGGTGCGAAAAGTGCAAATCAATCCCAGAACACCAGCAAAGGACCTTGTGAAGATGCTGGAGGAAACAGATACAAAGTATCTATATCCACAGTAAAACGAGGCCAACATTGACATAACCTGAAAGGCCGCTCAGCAAGGAAGAAGCCACTGCTCCAAAACCACCATAAAAAAGCCAGACTACGGTTTGCAATTGAACATGGGGACAAAGATTGTACTTTTTGGAGAAATGTCCTCTGATCTGATGAAGCTAAAATAGAACTGAATGGCCATAATGACCATTGTTATGTTAGGGGGGAAAAGGGGGTCGCTTGCAAGCTGAAGATTACCATCCCAACCGTGAAGCATGGGGGTGGCAGCATCATGTTGTGGGGGTGAAGTGCAACCGCAGGAGGCTGAAGAAATGTGGCTTGTCACCAAAATTCCTCTCAAACTTTTACAGATGCACAATTGAGAGCATCCTGTCGTGCTGTATCAACGCCTGGTATGGCAACTGCTCCGCCCACAAACGCAAGGCTCTCCAGAGGGTGGTGCGGTCTGCACAACGCATCACCGGTGGCAAACTACCTGTCCTCAAGGACACCGACAACACCCGATGTTACAGGAAGGCCAAAAAGATCATCAAAGACAACAACCACCCGAGCCCCTGCCTGTTCACCCCGAAACCATCCAGATGGCGAGTTCAGTACAGGTGCATCAAAGCTGGGACCAAATGACTGAAAAACAGCTTTTATCTCAAGGCCATCAGACTGTTAAACAGCCATCACTAACACAGAGTGGCTGCTGCCTACATATAGACTTGAAAGTATTGGCCACTTTAATAAATGGGGTTTACATATCTTGCATTACTTATCTCATATGTATATACTGTATTTTATACCATCTATTGCATCTTGCCTATGCCGCTCTGTCATTACTCATCCATATCTTTATATGTTGCCAGCAGCATACCACCCTGCATACCACTGCTGCCTTGCTTCTGAAGCTAAGCAGGGTTGGTCCTGGTTAGTCCCTGGATTGGAGACCAGATGCTGCAGGAAGTGGTGTTGGAGGGCCAGTAGGAGGCACTCTTTCCTCTGGTCTAAAAATTATCCCAATACCCCAGGGTGGTGATTGGGGACACTGCCCTGTGTAGGGTGCTGTCTTTCAGATGGGATGTTAAACAGGTGTCCTGACTCTCTGTGGTCACTAAAGATCCCATGGCACTTATTGTAAGAGTAGGGGTGTTAACCCCGGTGTCCTGGCTAAATTCCCAATCTGGCCCTCAAACCATCACGGTCACCTAATTATCCCCAGTTTACAATTGGCTCATTCATCCCTCTCCCCTGTAACTGTTCCCCAGGTAGTTGCTGTAAATGAGAATGTGTTCTCAGTCAACTTACATGGAAAAACAAAATATATTCTTATTCCATTCATTTACTTAGATTTGTGTGTATTAGGTAGTTGTGGAATTGTTAGATAACATGTTAGATATTGCTGCACTGTCAGAACTAGAAGCACAAGCATTTCGCAACACTCGCAATAACATCTGCTAAACATGTGTATGTGACCAATAAAATTTGATTTGATTTGATGAAAAGTCCCCATTCGCTAGTCCTTCTTTCATTCATGAAATGTCAACAAGTCTCTTCATGTTTGTTCAAAATTCCTGAAGGAGCTCAATGATAACAACACATTCCTATGCTATTTGGAAGCTGCTTTCTTTCTCAACGTAATATTCTAAATCTTTTTCATAAGGTAAGGTTAACTTCCGTGGGAATCTTTACACCAAGAGCATGTGTTTGTTGCAACCATTTTCGTGTGTGTTCCTTTTAACTCTTAACTTTCTCACAGTCTGAACTGTCAGCCGTTTGCTTCCAGAAATTAGGACAATTGCTATTGGGACTCTTAGGCTACAAACAACTTGTTTAATGGAATGGCTTTTTAGTTACTATAACATTTTCTTAATCACATTGTTTGGTTCTAGGTTATGAATTTAGTAGGTGAAGTTAAATTGATGTACAGTGCCTTCAGAAAGTATTCACACCCCTTGACTTTTCTCAAATGTTGTTCTCAAGGTGGTTTTAAATGGATTTCATTGTAATTTTGGGGGGGAAACAATCTTCACAAAATACTCAAAATAATAGTAATGTCAAAGTGGAAGAAAAATTCAAACATTAGTCCCAAAAAATATATACAACTAAAACACTAATATATATTGATTAGAGAAGTACTTAGCCCCTTGGTACTCAGTTCATTTCTTTGCCACATGTTTAGCAGTTTTTCTTTAGTGCCTTATTGCTAGTAGTATGGGTTGGGAATATGGTTCATTGTTTAACTAGCTAGCTACATGTTTAAACAAAAGTCCACTTTTACAGATGATTACATGACCCATCAAGTTAGCCAGGTGTGTCTGGGGGTGATTATGGCCATCTATTGTATTTCATGAGCATGTGTACATGTCAAGACAATAGTGACCCATCCACTTAGCTAGGGGGGGGATTATGGCATTTCTTTCACGTGACCCATCAATTTAGGCAAGTGTGTTTGGGTAAGCATAATCTAATAATTATACACATTGTATTTTTGATATTGCTACTATGCAAATATGCCAGTAACCATTTGACTGTAGCGTGTACAACTTCTGTATCCTGTGCATGTGACAAATACACTTTGATTTGATATAGTGTGTGTTTACCAGAGACGGTAATGTGAAGAAAAACATGACCTGCACCAATGTCAGATCAGGAAACAGACCAAGGACTAAAGTGTATTTTTACCTGGAATTTCTCCTATTGTAGATTAATACTTTCACCCCTAAATACTAAAGTATTCTTTGGTTGTTTAAAATACACTACCTTACTCACTCTTCTTAGCACATGGCCTCACATGTGAATCCTTAAAGAGATCAGTGGGGCTCAGGCTTAAGAGGTTGTGAACGATGCTAAATAGGTGTAGACAACAAAGAGCTCTCCAGTAGATGTGCCAAAAAATTAAAGGGCCACTTTCTCCACGTAGGTTTACCAGTTTATAAACTTTCAAAGCAGAATTACGTTCCCATTGTTTTGTAGCTCTGAGTTTATACTTTTATCCAATGTAAAAAAAAAAAACATTCAAAATTTTGCAACATAAGACTGAATCGAGGTGGTCGGGCACATTTTGTTGTGTTACAGCCTGAATTTAAAATGGAATAAATGTAGATTTTGTGTCACCTACACACAATACCCCATTATGTCAAAGTGGAATTACGTTTTATGGACATTTTTGCAGATGAATTGCAAATGAAAAGCTGAAGTATCTTGAGTCAATAAGTATTCAACCCCTTTGTTATGGCAAGCCTAAATAAGTTCAGGAGTAGAAATGTGCTTAACAAGTCACATAATGTAATATGTTGCATGGACTCACCCTGTGTGCAATAATATTGTTTAACATTTTTAAAAATGCATGACTACCTCGTATTTGTACCACAGTGGAGGCCGCTGAGGGGAAGACAGCTCATAATAATGGCTGGAACGGAGCTAATGGAATGGCATCAAACACATGGAAACCATGTGTTTGATGTATTTGATACCATTCCACTATTTTCGCTCCAACCATTATCACAAGCCCATCCTCCCCAATTAAGGTGCCACCAATCTCCTGTGCTGGACCCCACACATACAATTATCTGTAAGGTCCCTCAGTTGAGCAGTGAATTTCAAACACATATTCAACCACAAAGACCAGGCAGGTTTTCCAGTGACTCGCAATTAAAGTCACCTAATGGTAGATGGGTGAAAAAATAATCCCTTTGAGCATGGTGAAGTTATTAATCACACTTTGGATGGTGCATCAATACACCCAGTCACTAGAAAGATACAGGTGCCCTTCCTAACTCAGTTGCCGGAGAGGAAGCACACTGCTCAGGGATTTCACCATGAGGCCCATGGTGACTTTAAAACAGTTACAGAGTTTAATGGCTGTGAAAGGAGAACATTGTTGTTGTTGATCCATCCTCAGAGTGAAAAGAAGGATGTCTGTAGAGAATCAAATTATTCCAAAACATGAATCCTGTTTGCAATACAAACGGACTGTCATAGCTAGCCACCATCCCTGAAATGCTGTAGAATGCATCTGCAGGTAGCTAAAGCTAACCGACTAGGTTCAATGTTAGCTAGCTAGCTAACATTAGGCTATAACTAGCAATGCAAATGGATTTCTGAGATATTAATAATATTACTACACATATCATACACGTAAGGTTATCTAGCGAGTCAGCAAGCTAATGTTTGCTAGCTAGCTTACAGTACACTTTCATTTGCAATGGAAACAACTTTCTGACTAAATTAAAAAGGTATAATATCTGAAAATGTACCTAGACTCTTACCTGTATACATGGATGAATGCTTCACGGCAGACTGGAACTCCTTTAACTCCCTTTTGTTTGGACAACTTGTTTGGCAGTGTTGTGTCAAGTCATTTTTCACACTGATCTTTGTCTATAGCATTGCTGCCCAGCAATATTGTTGAGAGTAGTAGCAACCCTTTTGCAGTTCTCCATGGCAAACGTTATATCGTTCATTCCTGAAACGGGTCGCAAATGTGGAAAAAGTCAAGGGGTGTGAATACTTTTTGAAGGCACTGTATGTGCTGCAGCATTGAATACATCCAGTCCAGAAAAAGTTGTAGTGGTCAAGTACAACTTGAACAAGTTGTAGTATGGGCCTACCTACAGTACAAGATGCATGTTTTTATTTTATTAAATATTATTTACTGAAAAACTGGAAGGACATAGCATGTCATGTTCTTTTTAGTTAGCATGCAGATGCAGTCATTACAGACAGAACCTGTTCTGACTGAATCATTGTATTCCTTTTATTTAGGCTAAAAAAACAACAGAAATCATGGATGCCTCATCCAACACATCAGTCTATGATGACTACGATGATTCAGTGGTAATACCTTCCCAGTCCCCAGTCATCTATGAGATGTATCAGATGAAGGCTGGCTTTAGATACATTTATGTGTTAGTGTACTCAGCCAACATTCTGCTGGGTCTGCTGCTCAACTCTGCTGTCATCTTCAGGACTGTAAAATGCAGGTCCAAGAAGAAACTGAGTCAACAGATGTTAATCCTTGGCTTGGCTGTCACCCACCTCGTCTTCTGCCTCTTCGCCCCACTTTACCTGATCACTGCCTGGAACTACTTCTCCTGGACATTTGGGAAGGTTGTCTGCAAGCTGGGGTCCTACGTGATGTTTATGAACATGTTTTCTGTCTCACTGATGATCACCTTCTGGAATGTGTGCTGGAGTGTCCCTGGATGCTTTGAACACCGCATGTCCACCAACATGGTCCTGCTGTCCTGGTTCCTTGGGGCCATACTGAGTACCCCCTCTCTACTGTCCAGGGCGGTTCAGTACACTGCCGATGGACATGTCTGCATTGACGACTATGGCTATACTGGAAGCTCCCAGATGTCTAAAGAGGGAAGGGAGAGAATGATGGCAGTGTTGATCTGTCGCTTCATTGTCGGGATGCTGCTCCCTTTGGGTGCGAGATGTGTCAGCTGTTGCTGCATGAACAGCATGGGAAACAACCAGCTGAGGCCACGGGTTATTCGACCTGTGACTATTGCCCATTTCCTATGCTGGACTCCTGTCATTAGTCTCTCTGTGCTGCAAGTCACAATGGGGACAGGCAGCAGGTTGTTCACATACGCATTGCCCCCGGCCACTGCCCTGTCAGTCTTAAACAGCTGCATCTCTCCTATCATCTGCATATGGCAGGAGAAGAAGGAACAGAACCTGAGAGGACCCCCTCGGGTGGAGGACAACAGAGATGAGGATGAGGAGATGACATCCCTGACACGCTAACAATAAGGAGGATAATATCCGTAAGCAGTAATGGGAAAACAACATACTGTAAACACCATTTGCAATTTATGAACAGCTTGAAATGTAGTTAGAAATAGTGATATCATGCAAAATCTAAAATATTTTTTTATGAATTGTAATAAATACTTTATAAAATTGTCTTGTTAACAACTCACTGTATGTATAATTAATTACACATTGTACATAAAGATCTCTTGAGGTCATACATTACTTCTTGTTTTTAACCTGTGTTTATTTTCAATTAAAATGCTTGTCAAGTAAAGATTTGATGAAACACATAACTATTAACATTTCTGAAAATACCTCTTTTCAATTAAATTTGCCAATTTGCCATAGTAGAAATGTGACACCAACAGTGTGGCATAATGTGACACAATACTTACAACAAGGGGCTACCAAGCCAAAATAGAGTACTGAAAGTAGTGGAGTGGAATGGACATGTTTGGAAAACTGCACAGTCAGCCAGTGCTGTTGTATTGGTCAAAAACGGAGAGGAGTGCTAGGATATCACAAGTGACAATCAATTGAGAAGCACCACTGGACAGTGACATGTCAGCACCATCAATTGGTCTGTAAGGTAGGCTATTGTCTTTTCCTTCATTTCGGAACCATTGTTTCAGATCATCTAATGTTATGCTTGTGCTATAGATGACATATTAAGTTAATTGTTTGGATAATTGTCAAGTACTGATTTAACGAATATAGGCAATATCTAATACATCTCTAATTGAGGATGTTTTCAACGCTTGCAAAACATATCTTACATTTTCACGTAGGCCTATAGACATCAGTATTTTATTGAGGAGAGGGAGAAATTGATGAAGGCCATTGATGAAAGCCAAAATGTGAAGTTTTTAACTTTGCTAAAAATACATTAAAACTGCTTCAGGATCGGTGTCCCGTCCGTGGGACAGTTTAGCTAACGTAGGCTAATGTGATTAGCATGAGGTTGTAAGAAACAAAACAAAAATTCCCAGGACATAGACCCACTGTATCTATCTGATATGGGCAGAAAGCTTACATTTTTGTTCATCTAACTGCACTGTCCAATTTATAGTAGCTATTGGAGTGAAAGAATTCCATGCTATTGTTTGAGGAGAGTGCACAATTATGAACTTGAAAATGTATGAATAAACCAGTTAGGCACATTTGGGCAGTCTTGATACAACATTTTGAATAGACATGCAAGATTTCACTGGATCACTCTTAAACTTTGCACATACAGTGTTGCCATCTAGTGGCCAGTCTAAATTGCGCCTGGGCTAGAAAAATTAATTTAGCCCTTCCTCTTGCGTTTCAAAAATGATGGTACAAAAAATATATTTGTATTATCTCTTACCAGGTCTAATATGTTATATTCTCCTGCATACCTTTCACATTTACACAAACTTCAAAGTGTTTCCTTTCAAATGGTATCAAGAATATGCATATCCCTGCTTCAGGGACTGAGCTACAGGCAGCTAAGACTGAAGACTTGGGTATGTCATTTTAGGCGAACATTTTTTAAAGAAGGGGCGGATCCTTAAGATACGTTTTTAATGGTGAGCAAGCGTCGAGCCTTTTCCTTTTCAATTTTCATTGAAGAGAGGGAGGACACGGTAGTAGGAGGATAGTGAGGAGAGAGTTTGTGACAAACTAGCGATGGCCCTGGAACTCCAACCCACGTGATCACGAGCACATACAGTCAGGTCCAAAAGTATTGGCACTCTTGATAAAGATAGGCAAAAAAATACGATTAAAAAAATGATGCAAATACTGAGCTCTTTGGTATGCTTTATTTTTTGTAGAAAATTACATTATTTTACACTTATACATTTCCTCATTTTATGTTTTGATTTGACGTTTTAGTCATTTTGTAGACACTCGTAACCATAGTGACAATTAATGTATTCATCTTAAGATAGCTAGGTGAGACAACAAAATATCACAATCATAGCAAGTACATTTGCCCTCAAAGTATTTTTCAGCAAAGTCAGTGGTAGTAGGAAAAGACAAGTAAAAAAATACAAAATAATAAAAAGAGGACCAGTGGAAACTAAATTGCCCCATAACATCAAAGATCCACCACCATATTTTACAGTATGTATGAGGTACTTTCTGCATATGCTTATTTTTTTAATACCAAACCCACTACTGGTGTGTGTGGCCAAATAACTCTATCTTCAAATCATCTGACCATAGCACCGCCTGGAGTTTGATAAACGGCATTGGAACCGGTGCTATGGTCAGATGCCATGAAGATAGAGCTCTTTGGCGTCTAAAAAACGGAAGTGTACCAGGACATTTTAGCCAAAAACTTGGTTGCCTCTGCTAGGCCACAAGAAATGGTTAATTAACCACAAAATCAACATTTTGCAATGGCCATCTCAATCTCCGGACTTGAACCCCTTTGAAAACCTTTGGTTTAAATTGAAGAGGGCAGTCCATAAGAGCAGACAAAGGCTATCAAATATCTAAAAATATTCTGTATGGAGGAATGGTCTAAGATCCCTCCCAGTGTGTTCTCCAATCTCATAAAATACTTTAGAAAATGGCTCAGTGTAGTTATCCTTGCAAGGAAGGGAGTACTGAAAACAAGGGTGCCAATAATTTTGTCCCCTACCATGTTCAGATGTCTTTTGTTACTTCTAAACAAAATCCTCCTTCTCTGAGCAATTGTATTGAGCATGCAATATAGCTCAGTATTTGTATTATTTATTTTACACAGTCTTTTTTTCATCTTTATCCAGGGTGCCAATCGCTTTACCAAATAGACCACCTCAGATTTGTTTGAAGTGGACATGTTCAGAGACAGACATGTAAATTACCCATGGCTAGAAGACAGACTTTGAAGTAAAGGGTCAATTGAGAACAAGGGGGTGATCAAAACCATTTCCTAACGACAATGTCTTATCTTCACAGGGATTGTAAGCCAAATAACTGCAATACAATGGAGGATTATACATATGAATATGATTATAGCAATTACACCTATGACAATGTTACTCCTCTCGAGGATTTAGATTTCAAAACTCACAAGACATGCTTCACAGAAGTTTCATGCGCCTCCCTCCTGGTGGTCAATGTAGTTATCTTCCTGCTGGGGGTTTGTGGGAATGGGGTGGTCATCTGGATCGCTGGTCTCAAGATGAAGAAGACAGTCAACACCACCTGGTACCTCAGCCTGGCCGTCTCCGACTTCATATTCTGTGCCTGTCTCCCCTTCAACATCATCAACACGGTGACAAAGGACTGGATCTTTGGGCTCTTCATGTGCAAGTTCACCTCTTTTGTGATGTTCCTCAACATGTTCTGCAGCATCTTCCTCCTGGTCGTCATCAGTGTTGACCGCTGTGTGTCAGTGATGTTTCCAGTGTGGGCTCAGAACCACCGCACCATGGGCAAGGCCTCTGTAGTGGTGGTTCTGGCCTGGGTTGCCTCTGTCGCCCTCAGCATCCCCTCCATAGTGTTCAGAGACGTCAAAACCCATTTAGGGATGAGAAAGTGTTTCAATAACTACAGAGACCAACACAGCCACAAGATGATCGCAGTGAGTCGGTTCATTGGTGGGTTTGTGCTGCCATTCTTTATCATCATCTTTTGTTACTCTGTCATCATCCTGCGACTGAGAACCAACCGAATGATGAGCAAGTCCTCCAAGCCCTTCAAAGTTATGACTGCCCTGATAGCCACATTCTTCATCTGCTGGCTGCCCTACCATGTCTTTGTACTACTTGAGCTGAACCACCAAAACTACAACCTGGAGGTTATAAGAGCTGGGCTTATGGTGGGCACTACTGTAGCCATAGCTAACAGTTTCCTCAACCCAATGCTGTATGTTTTCATGGGCAATGACTTCCTGCAGAAATTCAAGAGCTCCATACTGTCTAAGATGGCGAATGCCATCGGAGAGGAGGGCCACACCACCAGCCGCTACCTCTCCAGGTCCAGCTCCATGGAGGGCAGCCGCAGAACCTCCACACACATCTAAATCTCTATGATGATGGTAAGGCCTCAGTGGCTGCAGACGCTTTGTCTTGTAGAAATGTCATATAAGGTGTATTTTCACTTTATGATCTAATGGACTAGTTATATTTGTCATATATTTGTATAATCACAAGTAGTGCTCTTTGTCTCATGTTAAAACATCTATCTGTTTGATATGTTTCTCCCATGAGCTCCAGTATATTTTCCTACCTTAACTTTTTCCAACCAATTTGAATGTCATTATCTCACATACAGAATGCGATGGAGGCCTTGCTGTGGAGTGATCTTTTGTAGTGATGTGACATAACATAGGGTTATAACCTATTTACTAGACATATTGAAATAACAACCTAATAACCTAATAATAATAACCTCTGTATAATGTGTCCCTGTAGATGTTAATCTTACAAGCAGAAGTCCATTTGTTTCAGTGAGTGACCAAGCTCAAAGTTCAACGACATCAGTGAAAACAGGAAATGCTCCTGTTTGACAGCCATGTCTCTTGAGGGGAAATGTTTTTTGTGGGGAAATCATTGTGACCTCTTTGTGGTAATTTGTGTAAATTAAGCTGAAACATATCCCTACCGCTGAAAAAAAAGATACCTTCTAAAAGGAAATGAACATCACACTGCTTACAGTACGAAGAGCAGAAAGACTATTCACACACTTTGAAGTGTACACTGGGTGTACATAACAATATGAACACCTTCCTAATATTTGACATCAGAACAGCCTCAATTCGTCTGGGCATGGACTCCAGAAGGTGTCGATAGCATTCCACATGGACGCTGGCCTATGTTGACTCCAATGCTTCCCACAGTTGTGTCAAGTTGGCTGGATGTCCTTTGGGTGGTGGACCATTCTTGATACACATGGGAAACTGTTGAGTGTGAAAAACCCAGCAGCATTGCAGTTCTTGACACAAACCAGTGCACCTGGCACCTACTACCATACCCTGTTCAAATGCACTTAAATATTTTGACCTGCCCATTCACCCTCTGACTGGCACACACACACAATCTGTGTCTTAATTGTCTCAAGGCTTACACATATTTCTTTAACCTTTTATCTATACTGATTGAAGTGGATTTAACAAGTTAATTTAATAACGGAGCATAGCTTTCAACTGGATTCACCTGGTCAGTCTATGTCATGGAAAGAGCAGGTGTTCATAATGTTTTGTGCACTCAGTGTATATACAGTGCATTTGGAAAGTATTCAGACCCCTTGACTTTTTCCACATGTTGTTACGTTACAGGCTTATTCTAAAATGGATTGAATACATTTTGGGGAGCATGGGAGCATCGCTGCACAACTATTTTCAGGTCTCTCCAGAGATGTTTGATCGGGTTCAAGTCCGGGCTCTGGCTGTGCTACTCAAGGATATTCAGAGACTTGCGCCGAAGTCACTACTGCGTTGTCTTGGCTGTGTGCCTACGGTCGTTGTCCTGTTGGAAGGTTAACCTTCACCCCAGTCTGAGGTCCTGAGCGCTCTGGAGCGGGATTTCATAAAGGATCTATCTGTGCTTTGCTCCGTTCAGCTTTCTCTCAATCCTGACTTGTCTCCCAGTCCCTGCCACTGAAAAACATCCCCACAGCATGATGCTGCCATCACCATGCTTCACTGTAGGGATAGTGCAGGTTTCCTACAGACGTGACGCTTTGCATTCAGGCCAAGGAGTTCAATCTTGATTTCATCAGACCAGAGAATCTTGTTTCTCATGGTCTGAGAGTCCTTTAGGTCCCCTTTGGCAAACTCCAAGCGGGCTGTCATGTGCCTTTTACTAAGGGATAACTTCCATCTGGCCACTCTACCATAAAGGCCTGATTGGTGGAGTGCTGCAGAAATGATTGTCCTTCTGGAAGGTTCTCCCATCTCCACAGAGGAACTTTGTGACCATCAGGTTCTTGGGCACCTCCCTGACCAAGACCCTTCTTCCCCAATTGCTCAGTTGGCCTGGCGGCCAGCTCTAGGAAGAGTCTTGGTGGTTCCAAACTTCTTCCATCTAAGAATGATGGTGGCCACTGTGTTCATTTCAGCAGAAATGTTTTGGTAACCTTCCCCAATCTGTGCCTTGACACAATCCTGTCTCGGAGCTGTACGGACAATTCCTTCGACCTCTAGGCTTGGTTTTTGCTCTGCCATGTCAACTGTGGGACCTTATATAGACAAGTGTGTGCCTTTCCAAATCATGTCCAATCAATTGAATTTACCACAGGTGGACTCCAATCAAGTTGTAGAAACATCTCAAGGAAGTTGATCAATGGAAACAGGATGCGCCTGAGCTCAATTTCGAGTCTCATAGCAAAGGGTCTGAATACTTATGTAAATAAGTTTGATTTTTTTTTATACATTTGCAAACAATTCTAAAAACGGATTTTGATTTTAAAAATGAATTTAATTCATTTTAGTGTAATGCTGTAATGTAACAAAAGGTGGAAAGTCAAATCAAATCAAAATCAAATGTATTTATATAGCCCTTCGTACATCAGCTGACATCTCAAAGTGCTGTACAGAAACCCAGCCTAAAACCCCAAACAGCAAGCAATGCAGGTGTAGAAGCACGGTGGCTAGGAAAAACTCCCTAGAAAGGCCAAAACCTAGGAAGAAACCTAGAGAGGAGCCAGGCTATGTGGGGTGGCCAGTCCTCCCCACATAAAAAAAAAGTCACAAAAAAAAAGTAAAGGGGCCTGAATACTTTCAGTCAAGGGGTCTGAATACTTCCCGAATGCACTGTATACATCTGCCTCAGCTATTGCAAACATCCATACACAACATAACGTCCAGCCCTATCCAAAACAAATCATTTGTGGTCGTCTGGATCCCTGGATATTGTGTTTTAGAACAAAACTCTTCATTTATATTTCCTGCCATATATCACCCAGCTTGTGGACAGGTTTCTATGCAATCAGATTTGTACCATGACATGTAATTCATCCCACCTCACCAACTGTCAGATCATCTGCTGTGACACTGAAAGTCAAGTGTTATTAAATACCCTAGCTGAGAATCATATTGGAGAGTCCTGTGTTTACGTGTGAACAACACATTTCACACAACCATTGTTCTGTTCAATCTACCTCTTTAATTAGTTTATCTGATGAATAAGATGAATCGGCTAGGATCTTGTGTTGCAGGGGTAGGCAACCCTGGTCCTAGAGTGCCGCAGCCACTTCATACTTTTGATTTAACCGACCTGGAAGACCATGTGTGTTGAATTTATGCAATCACTGAACTTATCAATTAGCTCAGTTGATCAGGTGTGGTGCCTAGTTGTAACAACATCCTGCTATATGTGTGGCACTCCAGGAACAGGACTGCCTACCCCTGTTGTCTGTATATTGGACCATGTTTGTAATTATTTATGGTAAACCACAGAAAGAGAAGCTGCTTGTTAAAAGGAACTTAACTGGGAAGCGGAAAGCATTGTCACATTCTAACTGAATTGCATTTGTAATTAAATCCAATGTTTTAAGAAATAGAAAGAAATGGAAAGTTAATTGATGTACACCTGTTTTAATGTATTTAATAATTAAAAATCATGTGACATAAACAAACTCCTGTGTCCAACCATCTTTATGTGTATGCCATAAACAGTTTATTGAAAAAGTGCATGTAATTACATTAGTCACCCAGCAGTTGCAAAACAGCATGCATCATACAGTGGGGAGAACAAGTATTTGATACACTGCCGATTTTGCAGGTTTTCCTACTTACAAAGCATGTAGAGGTCTGTAATTTTTATCATAGGTACACTTAAACTGTGAGAGACAGTTTGTGGGAATGGGATGGTCATCTGGATGGTCATCTGGATCGCTGGTCTCAAGATGAAGAAGACAGTCAACACCAACTGGTACCTCGGCCTGGCCGTCTCTGACTTCATATTCTGTGCCTGTCTCCCCTTCAACATCATCTACATGGTAACAATGGACTGGAACTTTGTGCTGTTCATGTGCATGTTCACCTCTTTCATGATTTAACATGTTCAGCAGCATCTTCCTCCTGGTCATCATGAGTGTTGACCATTTTGTAATGGTCGTATATCCAGTTTGGGCCCAAAACCAGTGTACCGTGAGGATGGCCTCTGCAGTTTTGGTCCTTGCCTGGGTCATTTCTGTTGCACTCAGCATTGCCTCCATAATGTTTTGTCATGTCACCACAGACTACACAACAACATGCTTTAACAACTACCCATCCCAAAATATCCATCTAACTGTAGTTGTGAGTCGATTTGTCAGCGACTTTGTGCTCCCTCTCCTCCTAATCATCTTCTGCTACTCTGTCATCACCCTGCAACTGAGGACCAACAGGATGACCAGGTCCTCCAAGTCCTTCAGAGTCACATGACTGCCCTGATAGCCATGTTCCTCATCGGCTGGCTGCCCTGCCATGTCTTCATTATACTGCAATCCGGAGCCAGGGGTAAAGCTTATCTAACTGTTATTCCTGAAGGTCTGAAGATATGATGGACTAAATACATACTAACCAACGTCTGGTGTACTTTTACTACCATACAACATTTATTTCAGATTGCATGTTTATTTGGAATCGCAGTCCTTTACTTCCATTCTATTACCTTATTTATAATCACATTACATTCATTCCATACAAAATACATTCAAATGTGACGCCCCTTTTGAGATTAGTGCGAGCCTGTCAATGAAAGCAAAAAACACTCAAAGTTAAGGTCCTATGTCAAAAATAGAAGAGATAGCTCCCATTTACTTGTTGCATTATAAATATATTTGTAATTTTGTTGCACGTACTATAAAAATATATGTGTATATTTTGGAAGGAATTTTTTCTTTCATTGCACTCTTTCTACATGTGACCAATAGAGACACACGCACATTATATATACATCAGTCAACATAAAATGGTGGGTGTACAAAATCAAATGCTTCACTTACAGATTATTTTGATGTATATTAGCTTTCTATTCTCTGTTGCACATTACCTATGGCTAGGACTATTATATACCTGTACATGTAGCTTGTTTTGCGATACCGAAGCAATCGAGAAAATGGGGTGCTTCACTTTCAGCATTACTCACCTTCAACAAAAATGATCAGGGATCGTATATCAAGAACAAAAAGCATTGAGGGGAAAACTCTCATCTCAAATCATCTATAACTTGAATAAATGCCTTTTGGGCCTTTGGGGTAGTAAGCGTTCAGCTACAGTACATGCTACAGCTGTATTAACCTTACAGTGAAACACTTTTTGGATCATATTCAAGTTAAATAAATGAAGACAAATATTTAAATAATGAACCTTCATTATCTCTTAGTTATGAAGTCACTCAAACAGAGACACAATATTACTTTTGATTGATTTTGGTGTGTTTGAGTCATTATAGGCAGGCAAATTTGACTGACCCCCCATAAAAAAATGTATAATTTGAAGTGTTAAACTATCAGGGTATGCTTGATAACTCCACAGTCTTGATCTAACGTGCCTCAGCCACACAGTGAGGTGGCATACAATTATTGATTGTTAACCCTGCCTCTTCCCAGCCTGTATTGAGTTATGAGCCAAATGGAAATCTCAAACATTCAATCAGTGCATTGCACTGACACAATATTTGCAATAATTGCATAACAACGTCCTTGGTATTTTGTTTCATAAGCTAGAACACTCTCGACACTAGTGTGTCTGATGATGCATTAAGCGGACAGTTTAATATCAAATATCATCAATAATGTATTCACATTACCAATAATATTTGATATTAGTAATCATTTTATTTTCTCTACATTTCAACTTAAAGCCAACAGTCAGCTGACAGAAAAGGCACCACATTGTAATTTTGCTTCTAACCACCATCATAAGGAAAGCAACAAGTTCTGCAGAGTGATTTAGCAGAAGTGGTAGTTTCAAAATAGCGCTGTTTAAGGGAAAACTCCATTCAATAAATCCACAATAAATGTATCATGCGCAGTGTGTCTGGCTGACCACATCTGAGGAGACCAAGGACGAACAAGCTGTCGATGAGTCGAGGCTAGTTGTTGAAAGGGCTGTCTTGACAAGAGTCAGGAGTGTTCCATAGAGCCTGATGGTCAAAATAAACTATGGAGAGTTAATTATTTAGTGTTCCAGAGCTGTTGCCAGTAACCAAAAGGACAGCTGTAATGCACAGATGTAATGACTCAGTAGGACTGATACAGCACAGTTTTAAGAGAGGCCACTGCTTCAGAGAAGTGCTGTATTACCTCTTCTTGTTCGAATACTGCTGAAGTATGAGGAGAAGAGTGAAGATCTAGCCTCATGGTGGGTTCACAGGGGTAGACGGAGAGATGAGTGTTCAGTCCCATTCATTACCTCTTTTAGATGGACACAGGGGTTTTCGCCAACCAAATCCAAGTCCAATAGTACGGTTTTGACCACCTCCTAATTTTAAATCTAGTGGCTCTCAAACATACTGTATTCAGCAAGTGGAGGTATAGATTTTTCCTCTCTAACAAAGCAAAACATTTAGTTGAAAATGACAGATCATTAAAAGGTTTTGTGACATTTCAAACCATTTCATGAAAGAGTATTTGTTCTCCTAATCAATACGGTTGTGAGCCTGTCAGTCAAACAAATAAAAGGAAAGGGATGTGAGAAAGAAGGAGACAGAGAAGTGGTGGGGAACAGAGAAGTATATTAAATAAAAACAAATTTCCTACACATAGATTTTCACTTCATGTGACTTTTATATTTGAAGCCATTTGGACATGGTTGACATGAATTAATCCTAGAACGAAGGGAAGGGATAGAAGAACAGAGTGAGAAATGGAGAGAGAGAGAGGGAAAGGAGAGGAGATATTATCTCGGAGTGGGTCGGTACTCCTTCGGCACCCCGGCCATGTTCCTCTTCTTTAGGGAAGCGTCCACAGTCATGACCAGTTCGTCAATGCTAGTGCGCATCTCAGGTGTGTACGGGTCATAATCCAGTTTACGCAGGCCGGAGCGCTTGAATTTACCGTCCTTCTGTCCCTCTACACAGAGCAGGCGGTCCTCGGCCACCTCCAGGTCCAGAAACAGGACCATGTCCTTGAGCTTAGAGAACAGCTCCCTCTTCAGCTCCTCAAAGTGGACCACATGGACGTTCCTCCCATAACGCAGCCAATCCAGTGTGTGGGACGCCCACCAAGGAGCATAGTTCTTCACAAACTCAGGCCACTCTGCAAAACAACACACAACACCAGAAGCAGATGAAAAATAATCAAGTTGTGTGAGAAGGCATAAAATTTTAGTTAAGGGTACACAATTGATCTCCAGCATATATCAGTTATATTCAATGTAAATAATTATAATCCAAAATTGGAAGAAAACACCTATAAATGGGGCACTATTGGCTGTATGAGCAGCCCAGCAAACAGCAGGAAAAAATACAATTTGAATATAATTTTAGAATACAATCTCTGCAGCTCTCTACATCCCCAGGGAACGCAAGGTTTGTGGATCCATTCTCTCTGCAGAAGAATCATCAAACACTGATATTATTTCATTTAAGAGGTCTGGTGCAATTCACCAAGTGTAATCACAGCACATAATGCCTTCTCTGAGACCCGGGATTCCTTGGGGGGATTAAATGAATGACACAGAACAGAGCAAGTTTTTGTCCTTTTAACAGATAGACCTGCTGCAGTCTGGGAGGCTCAGGATTTACCACCAGGGTCAATGGAGAGCTGCAGGGGCGGGACATACTGTAGAGCAGGTGACAGCTAGGATAGGGATCTACTGTTGTGGCACCAGTAGGTCTACCAGCACCCTACAGTATACATTGTCCTTCAGTTGACTGCTAAGACAGTTCAGTGCACCATACCCTTTTGGAATACTTTACTGCAGAAACCTTTCAATCTTTTATAAGCCACAGTCCATAAAGGAGTTGGCAGGCGAAACCAGGGCTGCTTTAGCATGTACCTTTATTGGGAGGAGAGGAATGGATGTTAAAGTGTAAGTCTGCTGAGTTAGCAGTGCAGGCTTGGGGATTCAGATGATATGAGAGTGGAAGTTATACTGCCATAGTGAACTTCAGAAGAACATTGCACGTTAAAGGGCAGCAGTGAAGCAGAGAAACAGTTCTCTTATCAGATAGCGAAACCAAATCTGGAGAGCCAAAACACCACAGCTATTGAATCCCTCTTGACAAACCTCATGCATTGTATGCCATGAAGCATTGGTAAATACAGTAGGCAGTCCTAATCCGAGTAGGATAGTACAATTCAGCTATTTTAATGTAGTATGTGAATGGATAGAGGTTTGTTTGTTTGTCAGTCAGTTGGAGTTCAGTTACAGTGGCCATGGACCAAGGTTGTTGAGACCCTCTGGACATCAGGAAGTACAGAATGTTAGCCTATAAGGGGGGCAAAAAGCTAATACAGTACACTGAAAGGAGCTGTGTGAATAACTTCATTATGTAGCTAAGGGACATTTGTTGGTTTATGGATGGTAAGATAATATTTTTGACAAATTCAATAATGTGCCTTAATCATCCAGAGACCACTTCCGAATATGACACATAGCCTACCGATACTTATGCATGTGTAACATTCAAATACTATCGGCAAAATAATTTTTGGGGGATTCAAGGTAATTGTGAGGCTGCAGTGCTTTAAAAGGCGTCAGCAACTCTAACAGTAACTCTAACGTCATCATAACAACCTACAGTACAGCCCCCCTCTAAGGCCTGGGGCCGGTGATCACACAGCTGGGGCCGGCTCTTACACAATGTCCTGCTGAGTCAGAGGTTCCATCTCGAATGGCACCATGTTCCTTATTTTGTGCAATATACAGTATAGGGAATATAGCAGGGTTCCCCAATAGACAGCGAACGGGCCAAATTTGTCCCGTGGGTAATTTTATTTGGGCCCCCAAATTGTTGGACATGAAAGACTAAAATCACCAGGAAATCAGCTCAAACACATTTTTATTTAGAAAATATGTTCCCAAACTTACAAGGGATTTCAGATAAGAGCTGTGGTTGCCATGGTTACTGACACACTCTGAAATGTGTGGAGGGAAACATTTATAATATGAGAACATACCAAAAACAATTCTGCCCATTGGAGGAGCTGAAAATGAGAAAATCTTACAACATGAGGCCAAAACCCCATTATATCATTCAGATATTGAAAGCCTCTGTGGTTGACCACATTAGTTAATAAAAAATACATTATAAGGAATAAGGTTTTGAAGTGTCTGTCCTATATCTAAGAGTTCTAAGAAAGCTCAGGAAATATATTTGTTTTGTTTTTACACACATTTAACCCCTTATTTTGGTTGGCACAAAACTACATCCATTCATTTGTATGGGTCATGTGACACATGTCTCTCCCTTTCTAAAGAATGGGCTTATTAGTTTATAGGCCAAACCGTTTGGATGCTACAGACGTTTTTGTGAGAAGAACGATTTTCGGGATGTCTCCTGGTCTGACAAACAGCGCAGTAGCTTTTGCCACTTTCCACCGCAGATGTTACTTAGATTAAAGCACTGGTGCATCAGTAAACTCTAGGGGGTTTTAATAAAGAGAGAGCCACTGAAAATGGGCATTCAGTAGCATGATGGGGAAAAGGCATATGCACAGTATGCCAAGCCTGTTCATATCTGTTGATTTCACTTAGTCATGACTCATCAATAATTTATATCACATACCCTTATTACTGTGTAATTATACTAATGTAATTACTGTTACAAGTATTGTAATTACTAATGATTGTACTTACACTGTACTTACAGCAGTAACCCTATTAATCTTAGCTCTAACCCAGACTCTAGCTTCATGTCAACACCTCGGCTCAACCCCAACCCTAACCCTAAGTAAAGTATAAGTACAGTGTATTAAAGAGCACTGTAATATAAAGTATAACTGACAGTTGATTAGATTAATCATTTTCATTGCAAGACAGCGGAAGGACACAATGCACAAATACAGTAGGTCGAAAAAAAGTACAAAAAATAAGCATTGGCATTCGCTGAGGACGAGACACTGAATTGTGGACACAGTGACAACATGTTGTCATCATTGGCTAAAGTCTCACCTTTCCCTCTCCAGTGGGCCTGAGAGGCAAATCCAATATGGCCGCCGTACTTGCGGTTGAACTCAGCCATGAGGGCTTTGTAAGGGTTGCGGATCATGACGATGCTGGCGTCAAAGGCTTCAATCTCCTTCTTGCCACTCTCATGTGTTTTAATGCAGATGGTCCTACCACTCCGCCAATGGTCTCGCTCACCTTTGAAGCCTTAGAAAAAAAGTATATATATACAGTACCAGTCAAACGTTTGGACACACCGACTCATTCAAGGGTTTTTCTTTATTTGGACTATTTTATACATTGTAGAATAATAGTGAAGAGATCAAAACTATGAAATAACACATATGGAATCATGTAGTAACAAAAAAAGTGTTTAAAAAAAAATCTAAATATATTTTATATTTGAGATTCTTCAAAGTAGCCTCCCTTTGCCTTAATGACAGCTTTGCACACTCTTGGCATTCTCTCAACCAGCTTCATTAGGTAGTCACCTGGAATTCATTTCAATTAACAGCTGTGCCTTGTTAAAAGTTAAAATAATGTATTTCCTTCTTAATGCGTTTGAGCCAATCAGTTGTGTTGTGACAAGGTAGGGGTGGTATACAGAAGATAGCCCTATTTGGTAAAAGTCCAAGTCCATATTTTGGCAAGCACAGCTGAAATAAGCAAAGTGAAATGACAGTCCATCGTTACTTTAAGACATCAAGGTCAGTCAATGCAGAAAATTTCAAGAACTTTGAAAGTTTCTTCATGTTCAGTCGCAAAAACCGTCAAGCACTATGATGAAACTGGCTCTCAGGAGGACCGCCATAGGAAAGGAAGACCTAAAGTTACCTCTGTTTGCAGAGGATGTGTTATTTCATAGTTTTGATGTCTTCACTATTATTCTACAATGTAGAAAATAGTAAAAATAAAGAAAAACCCTTGAACGAGTAGGAGTTCTAAAATTTTGGACCGGTAGTGTATATATGGAAATGCTTAAAGTGTCTTTTTTACTGTGTAAGTGACTGCATGACTTCCCAATGTATGACTGGCCAGTACCCATGTCATCTTTTACGTCTAAGTGAGGCCTACAGTACCTTTGTTGTAGAGGGAGCCATCAAAATAGTAGCTGCCTGTGTAGAAGCCGGTGGCCAGCTCTATGAGGTGGCGGGCCCAGGTGTTGCCAGCCCCGGGGAAGCTGGCCAGAGCAATCAGCTGCTTGGAACGCGTGGGCAGGAAGCGCCGGTCCATGCAGCGGTTATCTGAGGGAACACAGGATAGAACACAGGTCACACACGTGATACACAATAATGAATGACAAAATTAAATACACAGCCTTATTTGTGTTCCTTACTAAAAAATAGTCTTATTAACCTGCCACAGAATTGAAATTGCTGGACAGTGAGGGAGAATGTCAAAGGGTCTCTGTACTTTAGCTTGACAGTAGGAATCTCAAATGGCTTCTGTAAGCCCCTGAAGGACTGGTGAACATAGACAGCTCTTCAGGTTCATACATCCTAGACCTAGAGCAGACATGTGTTTCTACTATAGAGGAAAAAATATGGCAAATGTCATGTATAATGCCTTTGAAATCCAGTCACTGCTTCAAATGTCCTGCACTGTAAACACAAATCAATAACTTACTTGTAACAGATGACATTCACATTCTGACTATCTCTGAAACTCACTTGGATAATACCTTTGATGATTCAGTGGTAGCAATACATGGTTATAACATCTATCGTAAAGACAGAAATGCCAATGGGGGTGGTGTTGCGGTCTATATTCAAAACAGTTCCTGCATAGCTTAGAGAGGATCTCATGTTAAATACTGTTAAAGTAATATGGCTACAGGTTAATCTGCCTCACCTAAAGAACATTATTGTGGGAAGCTGCTCTAGACCACCAAGTGCTAATAGTCAGTATCTGGATAATATGTGTGAAATGCTTGATAATGTATGTGATTTCAACAGAGATGTTGACTGGCTTTCATCAAGAAAAAACGTCAAACTGTAACCAGTGCCTGCAACCTGGTTCAGGTTACAGACAACCGACCAGGGTAGTTACAAACAGCCCAGGAATGAAATCCTCAACATGTATTGATCACATCTTTACCAATGCTGCAGAAATGTGCTTTAAAGCAGTATACAAATCCATAGGATGTATTGATAACAATATAGTAGCCATATCTAGGAAAACCAAAGTTCCAAAGGCTGGGCCTAATATAGTGTAGAAGAGGTCATACAAAAAGTGTTTAAATGATTCTTATGTTGATGATGTAATTAATATTTTCTGGTCTGTGGTTTGTAATAAGGAGCAACCAGATGCTGCACTTGACACATTTATGAAATTAATTATTCCAGTTACTAATAAGCATGCACCCATTAAGAAAATGACTGAAAAACAGTTAAATCCTCTTGGATTAATGAGGAATTTAAATGTTTTATGGTTGAGACGGATGAGGTAAAAGATATGGCAAATAAGTCTGGCAGCACAACCGATTGGCAAACGTACTGCAAATTGAGAAATCATGTGACTCGGCTAAATAAAAATACAAATAAACTGTACTATGAAAAGAAAATGATATAAAGAATGATGGTAAAAAGCTTTGGAGCACCTTAAATTACATTTTTGCCAAAAAGGCAAACCCAGCTCCATCATTCATTGAATCAAATGGCTCATTCATCACAAAACCCACTGATATTGCCAACTACTGTAATGATTTTTTCATTGGCAAGATTTGCAAACTTAGGCATGACATGCCAGCAACAAACGCTGACACTGCACATCCAAGAATATCTGACAAAATTATGAAAGACAAACATTGTATTTTTGAATTCCGTGGTGTGGAGTGTGGAAGATGTGAAAAAAGTATTGTTGTCTATCAACAATGACAAGCCCCCCAGGGTTTGACAATCTGGATAATAATAGTAGACAATATTGCCAAATCTTCCATTTAAGCCTACTGGAAAGTGTGTGCCCTCTGGCCTGGAGGAAAGCTAAAGTAATTCCACTACCCAATAATAGTAAAGCCTCCTTTACTGGCTCAAATAGCCAACCAATCAGCTTGTTACCAACCCTTAAACTTTTGGAAAAAGTTGTGTTTGACCAGATACAATGCTACTTTACAGTAAACAAATTGACAATAGACTTTCTGCATGCTTATAAGGGAAGGACATTCAAAAGCACTTACACAAATGATTGGCTGGGAGAAATTGATGATAAAAAGATTGTGGGGGCTGTTTTTTTTCAACTTCAGTGTGGCTTTTGATATTATCGATCAGAGTCTGCTGCTGGAAAAACGTATCTGTTATGGCTTTACACCCCATGCTATATTGTGGAGAAAGAGTTACCTGTCTAACAGAAGACTGTGTTTTTAAATGGAAGCCTCACCAACATAATCCAGGTAGAATCAGGAATTCCCCAGGGCAGCTGTTTAAGCCACTAACTTTATTCAATCTTTCCTAACGACATGCCACTGGTTTGAGTAAAGCCAGTGTGTCTATGTATGGGGATGACTCAACACTATACAAGCCAGCTACTACAGCGACTGAAATGACTGCAGTTAGTTTCAGAATGGATGGCAAGGAATAAGTTAGTCCTAAATATTTCAAAAACTAAAAGCATTGCATTTGGGACAAATCATTCACTAAATGCTAAACCTCAACTAAATCTTGTAATGAATAATGTGAAAATTTAGCAATTTGAGGTGACTAAACTGCTTGGAGTAACCCTGGATTTTAAACTGTCATGGTCAAAACATATTGATGCAACAGTAGCTAAGATGGGGAGAAGTCTGTCTATAATAAAGCCCTGTTCTGCCTTCTTAACAACAGTATCAACAAGGCAGGTCCTACAGGCCCTAGTTTTGTCACACCTGGACTACTGTTCAGCCATGTGGTCATTAATAATATGCATGTCAATCTCTCATGGCTCAAAGTAGAGGAGAGATTGACTTCATCACTACTTGCTTTGTTAAGAAGTATTGACACCCATGCATTCTCCACAAGGCATACCACCAGAGGTCTCTTCACAATCCCCAAGTCCAGAACAGACTATGGGAGGCGCACAGTACTACATAGAGCCATGACTACATGGAACTCTATTCCACATAAGGTAACTGGAACAATCAATAGAATCAGATTTTAAAAACTAGTAAAAGTACACCTCATGGAACAGCGGGGAGCAGGGACTGTGAAGAGACACACAAAAAGGTACAGACACATGCATACACACACAAGTGCTAGCACACGCACTCCACACACATACTGTACATTGTACTATTGTTGTATGGTGGTAGTAAATATTTTGTATTGTAGATACAGTGCATTCGTTATTCAGACCCATCTACACCCAATTCCTCATAATGACAAAGCAAAAACTGTTTTTTATTTTATTTTTGCAAATGTATTACAAATAAAAACTGAAATATGACATTTACATAAGTATTCAGACCCTTTACTCAGTACTCTGTTGAAGCACCTTTGACAGCGATTACAGCCTCAAGTCTTATGACGTTACAAGCTTGGCACACCTGTATTTGGGGAGTTTCTCCCATTCTTCTCTGCAGATCCTCTCAAGCTCTGTCAGGTTGGATGGGGAGCGTCACTGCCTAGCTATTTTCAGGTCTCTCCAGAGATGTTCGATCCAGGCTCTGGCTGGGCCACTCAAGGACATTCAGAGACTTGTCCCGAAGCCACTACTGCGTTGTCTTGGCTGTGCTCTTAGGGTCGTTGTCTTGTTGGAAGGTGAACCTTCACCTGAATATGAGGTCCTGAGTGGTCTCGAGCAGGTTTTCATCAAGGATCTCTCTCTGTACTTTGCTCCATTCATCTTTCACTCGAGCCTGACTAGTCTCCCAGTCCCTGCCGCTGAAAAACATCCCCACAGCATGATGCTGCCACCACCATGCTTCACTGTAGGGATGGTGCAAAGTTTCCTCCAGACGTGATGCTTGGCATTCAGGCCAAATAGTTCAATCTTGGTTTCATCAGAACAGAGAATCTTTTTTCTCATGGTCTGAAAGTCCTTTAGGTGCTGTTTGGCAAACCCCAAGCGTGCTGTCATGTGCCTTTTACTGAGGAGTGGCTTCTGTCTGGCCACTCTACTATAAAGGCCTGATTGGTGGAGTGCTGCAGAGATGGTTGTCCTTCTGGAAGGTTCTCCCATCCCCACAGAGGAACTCTGGAGCTCTGTCAGAGTGACCATCGGGTCCTTGCTCACCTCCCTGACCAAGGCCCTTCTGCCCCGATTGCTCAGTTTGGCCAGCTGGCCAGCTCTAGGTAGAGTCTTGGTGGTTCCAAACTTCTTCCATTTAAGATTGATGGAGGCCAATGTGTTCTTGGGGACCTTCAATGCTGCAGACATGTTTTGGTACCCTTCCCCAGAGCTGTGCCTCGACACAATCCTGTCTCAGAGCTCTTCATACAATTTCTTCGACCTCTAGGCTTGGTTTTTGCTCTAACATGCACTGTCAACTGAAGGACCTTATATAGACAGGTGTCTGTGCCCTTCCAAGTCATGTCCAATAAATGTAATTTACCACAGGTGGACTCCAATCAAGTTGTAGAAACATCTCAAGGATGATCAATGGAAACAGGATTCACCTTTTAAAAAAATATATATATATGCAAAAAAAATCTAAAAACCTGTTTTTGCTTTGTCATTATGGGGTATTGTATGTAGATTTAAGAGGGGAAGAAATATTTGATCCACTTCAGAATAAGGGTTGGAACGTAACACTATGTAGAAAAGGTCAAGGGGTCTGAATACTTTCCGAATGCTCTGTATGTAGTGGTATAATAATGTTATATGATGTAATGTTTTATATTTTGTTTTATATGTGATGTAAGTGCCTTAATGTATTTGGACCTCAGGAAAAGTCACTGCTGCTTTGGCTAATGGGGATCCCTAACCAATACAAATACAATGACACTCTTGAACTAGAGATTGCTTCATATATGTGTAAGCTAAGTCACCCTTGATACAAGTTAATGCTTAGCAACAGTGTAATGTGATGTACTACAAGGCAAAGGCCTGTGAGTAACATCACTGCGGTGGTGTAAAGTGCTTAAGTAAAAATATATTAAAGTACTAGTTAAGTAGTTTGTTGGACTTTACTATTCATATTTTTGGACTACTTTTACTTTTACTTCACTACTAAAGAAAATAATGTATTTTTTACTCCATACATTTTCCCTAACAGCCCAAAATACTCAGTTACATTTTCAATGCTTAGCAGGACAGGATTTTTTTTCAAATTCACACTTGTGTGCTGTCTGGTTTGCTTAATATAAGGAATTTTACATTAATTATATTTTTAATTTTACTGTTGATACTTAAGTATATTTTAGCAATTACATTTACTTGTAATACTTAAGTATGTTTAAAACCAAATACTTTTAGATTTTACTCAAGTAGTAATTTACTGGATGACTTTTACTTGAGTCATTTTCTATTAAGGTATCTTTACTTTTACTCAAGTATGACATTTGAGTACTTTTTCCACCACTGTGTGACTGCAGGACTTGGTTGGTGTGAGAGCAGCCCTGTGGTGGTTACGATGTTGCAACTCTGAAGACTGTTTAAGGAAGCAAGAGATGGTACAATACGTCAGTTTGTGTTCTGGGACAGCTGTTGATGCACAGGCTTTCGCCATACTGGAAATTAAAATAAATGTCACATGAAACATGGCCAGTGATTAAGAAACAAATAATTGTACAATTTATATAGCCAATGTGTGTATACTACAGAATGTTTACGTTTTAAAATGTATTTGACTGTTTTTTTATTGTATCCTTATATAATATGACTGGTCCAGAACAGTATGTTGTTATACATTGTTTATTAGAGCCTCTATTTCCAGCTCTGAATGTAAGAAGTGCTGTTGCAGCATTAGGGCAGCATTGCTCACAGCCTCTCTGGGCTTCCATCCGCTGAGGTGAGACAAAACAGCAGCAGCATCCATGGTGATGGTAAAGTGTAGTGTACCGCAGGGCAGCTCTCTAGGCCCTCTACTCTTTTTTTCATTTTTACCGAGGACCTGCCATGTGTGTCCATGTATGTTTATGATTTAACCATATGTGCATCAGCAACCACAGCTAATGAGTCACTGAAACCCTTAACAAAGAGTTGCAGTCAGTTTTGGAATGGGTGGATAGCAATAAACTGGTCCTGAACATCTCTAAAACTAAGAGCATTGTATTTGGTACAAATCATTCCTTAAGTTCAAAACCTCAGCTGAATCTGGTGATGAATGGTGTGACTGTTGAACAAGTTGAGGAGATTAAATAACTTAGTGTTAGATTGTAAACAGTCATGGTAAAAACATATAGATTCAATGATTGTAAAGATAAGGAGATATCTGTCCGTAATAAAGAATTGCTCTGCCTTTTTGACACCACACTCCCAAAGCAAGTCCTGCAGTCTCTAGTTTTATCTGATTTTGATTATTGTCCAGTCATGTGGTCAAGTGCTGCAAAGAAAGACCTAGTTAAGCTGCAGCTGGCCCAGAACAGAGAGGCACGTCTTCCTCTTCATTGTAATTCATTGTTAAGGGCTAATATTAATACTTTGCATTCTAGTCACTCTTGGCTAAGAGTTGAGGAAATTCCAGATTGTTTGCATAGTTAATTTACACACAGCACTGACACACACACTTACCCCACCAGACATGCCAACAGGAGTCTTTTCACAGTCCCCAGGTCCAGAACAAATTAAAGGAAATGTACAGTATTATACAGAGCCATGAGTGCATGGAACTCCCTTCCATGTTATATAGCGCAAGTGAACATCAAAGCAACACCTCACGGTATAACGCCTTTCCCTATGTGACCTACTTGTTGTGTGTATGTGCTTATAGATGCACACACACACTACATGTTAATGTTTTTAAATGTAAATTGTAATGTATTTTATCTGCAATGTATTTTTCGTTATTTGTCGGACCCCAGTAAGACTAGCTGTCGCCATTGGTGTCGGCGAATGGGAATCGTAATAAATCAAATCAACTGGTGATGGTGTGAAAGCAGTGGGCTAGCTGTTTCACAAGAACACTCTCACCTATGCTCAGAAACACTGTACACAAATGGCTTCCTGTACCACTTCCAGCACTCTGCTATTCTCTTCTACTTAAAGAGCATCAAAACAAATATATGGGAATCCATCCTTTAATATGAATAACATTGGTAATGGTAATTGATGTAGTTATATCCAGTCACTACAACTAGAGAGGGCTTAGAAGGATGAAGTCAGTGGTAGATAGTGGCTTGTTTACCTTGGACCTGTGTCTGGTACACCACAAAGTACTCGTCATTCCCACAGCTCTCAAACTCCTCGCCATGGCAGCGGTGCAGGCACAGGTCCTCATCCTCCATCTCATGGAGGGAGAAGTGGGGGGTGGGGAACCCACAGAGACACCTGTCTCCAGCTAGGACCGCTAGGGACAGCTCCTGGAGGACAGGAAGGAGGGAGCCCAGGGACATCAGAGAGATAAAGATGATGTATATGATACACACACTCACACACTGTAAAAATAATCTAGTTGTTTCAACAAATTATTATTAAGTAAATAGTTCTACAGCCTTTTTTGTTTACTCAACTTTTCGGTCCATGTGCTACCTGAACTTAAAATGTTTAGCTCTAACTTGGGAAAACTTAGGCAAAAACTCAGTAAATGTAAAATGATGTGTTTGCTCAACTTTTCTCACATGTTCATTCAACTATAAGGCTGTGGAACTGGCTGCACACACACACACACACACACACACACACACACACACACACACACACACACACACACACACACACACACACACACACACACACACACACACACACACACACACACACACACACACACCGTGCTTTTAACATAATGTTTTCAACTTACATATTCGACACACATTGACATCACATTGACGTCTTACATCAGCAGTTACTTAATAATAAATAGTTGAAACAACAAGTTTTTTTTTTTTTTTTTTACAGTGGAAGCACTTGTAGGCACACATACACATGACATGTACGCACCCTCACATAACACAAATACACCTGCTCTCACTCAAACAGTACCAAGCAAACAGACATCACAATCTCACACATCACAATATGTACATTTCCCTCACCTTTTCCGTACACATGTCCACACACTTCTCCACTGACATGTTCTGGATGACAGCGCTGATGGGCAGGGCCAGGGTGACGTTGTCAGGCCTGTGGAAGCACCCCTTAAAGATGGCACTCCCATCTGAACCAAGGACAAACACAATATACTAGATTAGTATCAACACATTTTCATGTGTGTTCTGACTGGACAAAGTAAACGGACCCCTCCCTTGGCCTCACTAGGAACCTAACACAAAGCATGAGGCCCTGACCCAACAGTGGCCTGCCCTGAGCAGTTACCACCACATCAGAGACTGCCTGGCTCTTCAACACTGGCTGTCTCAACACCATTTAGCCCCAAGCTGTCCCTATGGGCTACCATAGTGCACACACTGTTGAACAGCAAATAACAGGCCCAGACATACTGTAGAACAGTAAATAACAGGCCCAACAATACTGTAGAACAGTAAATAACAGGCCCAGCCATACTGTAGAACAGTAAATAACAGGCCCAACCATACTGTAGAACAGTAAATAACAGGCCCAACCATACTGTAGAACAGTAAATAACAGGCCCAGCCATACTGTAGAACAGTAAATAACAGGCCCAACCATACAGTAGAACAGTAAATAACAGGCCCAACCATACTGTAGAACAGTAAATAACAGGCCCAACCATACTGTAGAACAGTAAATAACAGGCCCAGCCATACTGTAGAACAGTAAATAACAGGCCCAACCATACTGTAGAACAGTAAATAACAGGCCCAACCATACTGTAGAACAGTAAATAACAGGCCCAGCCATACTGTAGAACAGTAAATAACAGGCCCAACCATACAGTAGAACAGTAAATAACAGGCCCAACCATACTGTAGAACAGTAAATAACAGGCCCAGCCATACTGTAGAACAGTAAATAACAGGCCCAGCCATACTGTAGAACAGTAAATAACAGGCCCAGCCATACTGTAGAACAGTAAATAACAGGCCCAACCATACAGTAGAACAGTAAATAACAGGCCCAGCCATACAGTAGAACAGTAAATAACAGGCCCAACCATACAGTAGAACAGTAAATAACAGGCCCAACCATACTGTAGAACAGTAAATAACAGGCCCAGCCATACTGTAGAACAGTAAATAACAGGCCCAGCCATACTGTAGAACAGTAAATAACAGGCCCAGCCATACTGTAGAACAGTAAATAACAGGCCCAGCCATACTGTAGAACAGTAAATAACAGGCCCAGCCATACTGTAGAACAGTAAATAACAGGCCCAGCCATACTGTAGAACAGTAAATAACAGGCCCAGCCATACTGTAGAACAGCAAATAACAGGCCCAGCCATACTGTAGAACAGTAAATAACAGGCCCAACCATACTGTAGAACAGTAAATAACAGGCCCAGCCATACTGTAGAACATTAAATAACAGGCCCAGCCATACTGTAGAACAGCAAATAACAGGCCCAGCCATACTGTAGAACAGTAAATAACAGGCCCAACCATACTGTAGAACAGTAAATAACAGGCCCAGCCATACTGTAGAACAGTAAATAACAGGCCCAACCATACCGTAGAACAGTAAATAACAGGCCCAACCATACTGTAGAACAGTAAATAACAGGCCCAACCATACTGTAGAACAGTAAATAACAGGCCCAGCCATACTGTAGAACAGTAAATAACAGGCCCAGCCATACTGTAGAACAGTAAATAACAGGCCCAACCATACTGTAGAACAGTAAATAACAGGCCCAACCATACTGTAGAACAGTAAATAACAGGCCCAGCCATACTGTAGAACAGTAAATAACAGGCCCAACCATACTGTAGAACAGTAAATAACAGGCCCAGCCATACTATAGAACAGTAAATAACAGGCCCAGCCATACTGTAGAACAGTAAATAACAGGCCCAACCATACTGTAGAACAGTAAATAACAGGCCCAACCATACTGTAGAACAGTAAATAACAGGCCCAGCCATACTGTAGAACAGTAAATAACAGGCCCAGCCATACTGTAGAACAGCAAATAACAGGCCCAGCCATACTGTAGAACAGCAAATAACAGGCCCAGCCATACTGTAGAACAGTAAATAACAGGCACATTGACACTCTCGCTCTCTCTGTTTCTCAGTTAAGCTATTCTCTGTTAAGTCCATCTTCCTCTATCTCCTCAGCCTGCCGTCTCACAAAAGACACCCTTTCCTTTTTTGGTAATGAAATGCTTCATTGGAGCTTCCTCGGCTAGCGTGTCACTTAACTATAAATGATCAGCCCAGGGCCCCGAGAACTAGAGCACCTTTCTAACTTTATTAGGTCTGTGTGTCTTACTCATTATGGTAACATATCATAGATGCAAATATTAAGCTGCATGAGTGCATGAGTTAGCCTAGATCTAATAATGCGTGTGGAGACTACACATGATCTTTCTGATTCAGTATTACAAATAGGTATATAGAGATAGGGGAAAGGGACATTATAACTGGAAAGGAAAGGGTGAAAGAGAGGTAGGAGTTTTTACTCAGAAAATTGGGTCTTATGTCTCTACAAACGTTCTGCTGCTGATCAGAGGGGAAAATGGGAGGCTGCACTGTTTCCCAGACAACCGGATGATAACAATCTGCAGTGCAGAGGACAACAGAGGATAAAACATCCTCCCGTTCATTTCCTCTTTTGAAGAATGCAGCAGGGTTCTTGTCACATGATGTCTGCGATCAGGGGTGTCAGAGCATGCTCAAACACATTTGAAAAAGAGCAATGCTCAGCCATCTGGAATATGCATGCTTCAGCAAACAGGAAAAAAGGAGAAATAACAACAATTACAGAACAGTGTTGTTATTTTAACCCCCAACAAGCTTGGAGCCACTTCCAAAAGATATACTACCATAGATTGTGGATTGGTGTCTATGTGCTTATCGTTTAAGAGACCTAGGAGATAGTAGAAGTGGGGGAGGAGGAAGGGTTTGAGAGGGAGTAAAAGGAGAGGGAGGAGGTGCACCCTACCCTGTTGCCTCTGAACATCCTATCACACTTAACTACCCGTCCCACCCATAGACATTAATATCAGTACATAGCGATAACCCGGACATCATCCATGTATTCCTGTGGAAAACTCCTGATGGCGTATGAAGCCGGAATTACTTGAATTTGAAGTTTGCCATATTGCTGAATCATCCTGCCTGAGAGAGTCAATCGGAAGCCTCCTCGTAGCCTGCCGGCCCGTGATTGGTCTACGTCAGCACGTGGTCCTGTGTGTCGATAAATTTAGTAGTATTTAATGAAATATCTAGATTTCTATTGAACTTTAAAATAATTCACTGTGGGGATCAAACTTGATCATTTTAGAGACCAACACGGCTGTCTCAATTTTTTTATTTTAGCCCTTTGGCGATCGTAGGCTTTCTAGAGCAGACCAGGGTTTTTGTTCTCACAAAACGAGAGCCCTGTCAAAGTGAAAAACACGGCTCGCTGGGCTAGGTAGCACAGCTCTTTGGGGGAAAAGTAAACAACTAAACCGGGTTGCACCCGACCCTGGAAAAAATATTCACCGTCAAACCACCAAGAACTAAATATTTTATTAGCATAATTTATTAGCATTGATTGCAAAACAGTGCCAGGGACTGTGTAGAATCCTTTCAAGTATCTACTTTGCAGTTAGTTAACCTATAATGTTTTTTTTGCATTTTAGCCTATAATATGAGGTAGAAGTCAGTCATGTTGAAAGAGAACAGCACTGTGGTATGATTGCCTGGCTGCTCCTATCAGTACCCCTCTGTTTGTCATTGTGTCGGGTGCACCATGTGTAACGGATGTGAAATGGCTAGCTTAGTTAGCGGTGTGCGCTAAATAGCGTTTCAATCGGTTACGTCACTTGCTCTGAGACCTTGAAGTATAGTTCCCCTTGCTCTGCAAGGGCCGTGGCTTTTGTGGAGTGATGGGTAACGATGCTTCGAGGGTGACTGTTGTTGATGTGTGCAGAGAGTCCCTGGTTCGCGCCCGGGTATGGGCGAGGGGACGGTCTAAAATTATTCTGTTACATTGATGCTGTTGACCCGGATTACTGGTTGCTGCGGAAAAAGGAGGAAGGTCAAAAGGGGGGTGAGTGTAACGGATGTGAAACGGCTAGCTTAGTTAGCGGTGTGCGCTAAATAGCGTTTCAATCGGTTACGTCATTTGCTCTGAGACCTTGAAGTAGTAGTTCCCCTTGCTCTGCAAGGGCCGCGGCTTTTGTGGAGCGATGGGTAACGATGCTTCGTGGGTGACTGTTGTTGAAGGTCCCTGGTTCGCGCCCGGGTATGGGCGAGGGGACGGTTTAAAAATTATACTGTTACACATGCCCCCTAAGTGGAGTACCCATGCCCAGGTGGAGTGTGGTGATAGGTGGTTAAAGCTCACAGTGGCGCGCTGACTCCTGGCTCAGCTCCAGTCTGTAGATGGACAGGCGATTGGCCCCTCCACACAGGTTGCCCTTGTCGCCCTTACACTGCATGATGCATTCACTCTCAGAGGCGTTGGGGGCCTGGATCTTGTGGCCACAGTAGCACTCCGCCCCAAACTCTAGGCCTGAATACAGGTATCCCCTGGTGAAAGGAAAACAGAGGGGGTTAACATGTTAATACATCAATAATGGGGGGGATCACGTGACCCTTGAACGAGGTGGCCGCATGAACTGATAGCTCCGCACATGTAATTTCCAATTCTTATTCATAAGTTAAACCCCATTAGCTTTAGTAAAAAAAGCCATGGTGGTTACAAAAGTCGACATTACATGTGACATTTTGGCTGTATGGCTGGGCCTGTTATTTGCTGTTCCACAGACTCGAGCAATAGCAGCGGAAAAAGCCTCAGAGAAACAACTAGCTTCAGAAAAAGCTAGTGCCATTAGCCAGGAGCATGACGACCATCCCTTCCCGAGGCCCAACAACTGCCAACCTACTCCTCTGTCGAAGACATCCTTTCTGAGCTGAGATCCAAACATACAGAACTCAACATCAAACTCAGCTCAGTGTGATAGGGGACAAAGTGACAACCCTGGAAAATGCCTTGCCTGACATCAACAACAAGATAGCCATCAACGTAGGGTGCCTGGATTAGCCAGATTTGGGAATACAATCATTGGAAAATTCACTGGCAGATGCAGTGAAAACAATAGCATATGCTGAAAAGGAAACAGAGCATCTGGAAGAGAAAATCAGAGGACCTGGAAAATAGGGGGTGAAGGAATAACTGTTCTAATAACCCTGTCTGAAAAAGAAGAGGGAAACATGTCACTGATCCGCTACCTACAACACAACCCCCCAGAATGGCTCCACCAGTCCACCGACAGGCCCATAGAACTGGAGAGAGCTCACCAAGCACTGAGGCCTACACCAGCAGCCAGACAACCACCGCGCCCAATCGTCATACGTTTCCTGAGATTTCACTGACAAGGAACGAGTGCTACAGGCAGTGAAAATCAACACCATTTCAGTGTAAAACGCAAAACTCACCTTGCACCAAGACCTGTCAGCTGGAATACGTCGAAAGCGCTGAGAGTTTGACGAGGTGAAGAAACACTTCATTAACCAAGGCATCTTCAGGTGATTCAAATACCCAAACGCGTTCAGGATTCTTCACCAATGAGCCATATCACACTTCAAAACTCCCGAAGAGCCAAATAGGTTTTTGAAGGACAATCCTGGCCACTGAGAAACAGACCAATGACGAAAAGCGATTACTGTTATTACTATTGTAGGTGAGACAACATATCTGCCATCCAATATTCCAGCCACCCGGCGAAATGTAATTTTAGCAGTCTATTTATTATTTTTGGGGGCTGCGTGAGGGATAGGCCCTATAGCCTAACCTAGGCCTGCAAAATATTTTGCCTACTTTTATTTCCAAATTTTTAGCCCCTTTTACGATCTTGTATCATCACTGAAACTCCCCAAAGAGCTCGGAAGGTGAAGGTTGAGTCATTCGTCCTCCGAAACATGACCCGCCAAGCCGCGCTTCTTAACACCCGCCCGCTTAACCCGGAAGCCAGCCGCACCAATGTGTCGGAGGAAACACCATTCAACTGACGACCGAGGTCAGCCTGCAGGCACCCGTCCCACCACAAGGAGTCGCTAGAGAGCGATGAGCCAAGTAAAGCCCTCCCGGCCAAACCATCCCCTAACCCGGACGACGCTGTGCCAATTGTGCGCCACCCTATGGGATTCCCGATCAAGGCCGGATGTGATACAGCTGCACCTCTCGGGAGAAAATTCACTATTTACAGCCTGTTATCTTGTTTGTAGAACATATAGGCTATTTGGCAGACAACGTGATCAGACACTGTGTCAATTCAATATTAGGCCTATAGCTTACTTTAAAAAATGTATTTCGAATTTTCACCTCGCAAGGCTGCAGGCCCAGAAGGCATTCCTAGCCGCGTCCTCAGTGCATACGCAGACCAGCTGGCTGGTGTGTTTACGGACATATTCAATCAATCCCTATCCCAGTCTGCTGTTCCCACATGCTTCAAGAGGGTCATTATTGTTCCTGTTCCCAAGAAAGCTAAGGTAACCCCGCTATCATCCAGAAGGCGAGGTCAGTACAGGTGCATCAAAGCTGGGACCGAGAGACTGAAAAACAGCTTCTCTCTCAAGGCCATCAGACTGTTAAACAGTCATCCATCATTAACATTGAGTGGTTTCTGCCAACAGATTCAATCTCTAGCCACTTTAATAATTGGATGTAATAAATGTATCACTCGTCACTTAAACAATGTCACTTTATATGTTTACATACCCTACATTACTCATCTCATATGTATTTTCTGTACCCTGTACCATCTACTGCATCTGCCTATGCCATTCGGCCATTGCTCATCCATATATTTACATGTACATATTCTTAATCATTCCTTTACACAACATTTTTAGATAACTTGTTAGATATTACTGTACGGTCGGAACTAGAGGCACAAGCATTTACCTACACTCGCATTAACATCTGCTAACCATGTGTATGCAACCAATAAAACCCATAGCACTTTCGAGTGGCTAGATGTTCTTTACCATTCGGCCATCAGATTTTCCACCAATGCTCCTTATAGGACACATCACTGCACTCTATACTCCTCTGTAAATCGGTCATCTCTGTATACCCATCGCAAGAACTACTGCTTTATTTTTTATTTTATTTTTTTGAACCCTCATAGGCCTCACTCCCCCCTATCTGAGATACCTACTGCAACCCTCATCCTCCACATACAACATCCGTTCTGCCAGTCACATTCTGTTAAAGGTCCCCAAAGCACTCACATCCCTGGGTCGCTCCTCTTTTCAGTTCACTGCAGATAGCGACTGGAACGAGCTGCAAAAAACACTCAAACTGGACCCTTTTATCCACATCTCTTCATTCAAAGACTCAATCATGGACACTCTTACTGACTGTGGTGGCTGCTTTGCGTGATGTATTGTTCTCTACCCTCTTGCCCTTTGTGCTGTTGTCTGTGCCCAATAATGTTTGTACCATGTGTCACAGGCCGGCTCATAGCCTGTGGCAAAAAGGAGGGGACACGAACAACAGGTATAGGCCAATCAAAAAGGTTCTTTATTATAAACCAAAAACGAGCCCATGTGGCTCCAATCACTAACGGCCCACCTCTGCCTGCAGGAGGAACCGCCCCTGCAATACAGAGGAGGGGCAGTGACACATGTTTTGTGCTGCTACCATGTTGTGCTGCTGCCATGTTGTGATGCTACCATGTTGTGATGCTACCATGTTGTTGTCATGTTGTGTTGCTACCATGCTGTGTTTTCATGTGTTGCTGCCATGCTATGTTGTTGTCTAAGGTCTCTCTTTATGTAGTGATGTGTGTTTTATCCTATATTTTTGTCCTATATTGTTTTATTTTTTTAATCCCTCGTCCCCGCAGGAGGCCTTTTGCCTTCTGGAAGGCCATCATTGTAAATAAAAAGTTTTTCTTAGCTGACTTGCCTAGTTAAATAAAGGTTTGTCCGTCTTCGCTTTGACCTCTGTAAAACATCTCGAGGTCAAAGACCTGGAAATTCAACACCTCCATGTTATGAAACAAAGCATTTCATTCATTGGTCACTAAATGGATAGACAACTACTGTACTCACAAGACAAGAAAGACTCCTGTTTCTCTGGCCACAATGTGGGATGCTGCCAAAGCCACATTAAGAGGTCATCTAATTGCATATGTTTCCTCCTCGAAAAAGCAATGGAAGCACACATGTTAGATCTTGAGAGGGAGCTGGAACGTTGCGAAAAGTACATGAACAATCCCCAGACAGTGCCACCTGGAGTCAACCTAAAACAGCCAAAGTCAACCTAACAGTGTTGCTCGTCCTACTGGCCCATAAGCTTGCTGGATTTCGACTACAATATAATTACCAAATTGCTCGCCAAAGACACTCCTCTTTCCAAAATAACAAAAATGTACCAAACTAGATTTACTAGAGACAGGTACTCTTCTGATTACTTTCGCCGTCTTTTTGATATTATAGATCAAGTAAACGCACAGAAGACCCTGTCCTGCTGGCTTCACTGGATGCTGAGAAGGCGTTCAACAGGATGGACTGGAGCTTTCTGTTCTCAGTCTTAGAAAGGTTCAATATGGACCCAAACTGTATTAAAGGATGCCCGCTGTCCCCTCTGCTCTACTTATTGGGGGCGGAGCCTTTAGTGGAGTTGATAAGGAGCAATCCAAGTATTATGGATGTTTATGGAGGCGGCCTTCAGCACAAGATTTCACTCCACGCGGAAGATGTCTTGCTCTATGTATCCCACATCCTGAGAAATCAAGAGGACAAGTACATTAGAGTGTCTAGTTTGAGAAACAGACGCCTCACAAGTCCTCAACTGGCAGCTTAATTAAATAGTACCTGCAAAACACCAGTCTCAACGTCAACAGTGAAGAGGCAATTCCGGGATGCTGGCCTTCCAGGCAGAGTTCCTTTTGCCCATCTTAATCTTTTCTTTTTATTGGCCTGTCTGAGATATGGCTTTTTCTTTGCAACAGCATCCCGGAGTCGCCTCTTCACTGTTGACATTGAGACTGATGTTTTGTTGGTACTATTTAATGAAGCTGCCAGTTGAGGACTTGTGAGGCGTCTGTTTCTCAAACTAGACACTCTAATGTACTTGTCCTCTTGCTCAGTCGTGCACCAGTGCCTCCTACTCCTCTTTCTATTCTGGTTAGAGCCCATTTGCACTTTTCTGTGAAGGGAGTAGTACATAGCCTTCATTTCTCAGAACAAAAATAGACTGACGAGTTTCAGAAGAAAATTTGTTTCTTGCCATTTTGAGCCTGTAATCGAACCCACAAATGCTGACGCTCCTGATACTCAACTAGTCTAAAGATGGCCAGTTTTATTGATTCTTTAATTAGCACAACAGTTTTCAGCTGTGCTAACATAATTGCAAAAGGTTTTTCTAATGATCAATTAGCCTTTTAAAATGATAAACTTGGATTAGCTAACACAACGTGCCATTGGAACGCAGGTGTGATGGTTGCTGGTAATGGGCCTCTGACATTTAGGAAGATATTCCATATAACATCTGCCGTTTCCAGCTACAACAGTCATTTACATTTACATTAACAATGTCTACACTGTATTTCTGATCAACTTGTTATGTTATTTTAATGGACAAAAACGTGCTTTTCTTTTTTTTTTAAACAAGGCCAACGGTAGTGTAATGTATATGCATGTGTTTTGGAGTTGTAGAGAGTACTGTACTTCTGCACACAAAATATTAGATTACAGTTTGATATGACCCTGTGTCTCTATCTTCAGAATGCTCAGCAGGAATTTGTTCTTGATCCAGACATAGAAAATGTGTTTATGACTATCACATACTTTGCTAAAAAATGTATTATCTAGTGTGAGCTTCTAATTCCTCCCCTACATTTAAAATGTGGATTTTAAAAGCTCACTTATGACCTCAGCAAGAGACAGCCCAGGTCTAATGGACTCTGGTCTCCACTATTCAACTATATTTTAAACTGGACAGAGTGAATGGGGTGATTAAGGAAATGTGTGTATATAAAGTACATACTGTGTAAGATGCTGTAAAACTAATTATCTGCTTGTTGTCTCAGCAAAAGCTGGAAATAGCTAATATGATCACAGATAGTGTTGCTGCAAATGTGATGTTGTTTTTTAAGAAAAACATATTTATGTCTGCTACATATGTTTGTTTGTTGATTGAAAATAAGAAAAATTAATAAAACTATATCATCAATAATAATAGAGAGGCTCTGTCTCACACAATAATATTCTGCATTGGTTGCAACATGATAAGAAATAAAAATGTCCCTACAGCAGCAATACTCTCAGTGCTTCTAGTACTTCCTGACAATCTGTAAGCATCTCGACTCACCTACTGCAGTCTGCAATGTCTGACCAGAGGTAAGTGGTCTTGTATTTCAGAACTCGATTATGCATGCAGTAGCAAGACGCACATCAGCCTCTCTCTCAGCAGCTCTCTCTGCAGTCAGTCCAGTAATAGGGTGATTGACTCATAGACAGTCAGCTGGGTAACTAGCAGTAACCTCACTCGCTCTCTTCAAGATGAAGAGAGCCCTCTGGGTGGACAAGGGTGGGACCAGAGAGAGATTGCATGCAGTAATACTGCACCAAGACACCAGAGCTTTTTAAAGAAATACATTTTCCAGGGTGATGCTGATTCCGAAGTCCATGCAGAGTACACTATTCTGGAAGGCTCTATCCATCAAACACACATGGCCTTGGGGTACAGTAACCTGGCAGTGGCACATGAGAGATGCATACTTGATTCCTCTGAGTTCTTTAGAATGTCAATAGATGGCCAACACTACACAGCCTTTACACAAAAAATGCTGGGTTTGTTAGGATGACCCAACTGCTGGGTTGCAGACATTGGGTCACTTAATTTGGTTGTTTTATTTTAAATCAGCAAAGTTGGGTTGTGGATGCTGGAGTATTGTTACTGAGTTATTGAGATATGGCCCAGCGGGTTAGATCAGAAGACCAGGGCTTAGTAGGGGCGTGGCTTTCAGATAGTTATTTTTGGCCACCAGTGAGAGTAAATGTAATTTTGTTCTGTTGTATTTTTATCACATGTTAAGGTTGAACACTGAAACCTTTATAGCTTTAATGAAGCTTACACACGTGTATGAGTTCCTTAAGAGCCTATGCATTTCCCAGTGTTGGGATAGTTACCACTTTGTTACAATATGTTATTACTATGTTATTAAGGTTTTATTGGAATATGTAATGTGAAAAAACATTAAAGGAAAACAAAAATTTGCACTGTACAAACTTAACATGATGACATTTATGCTCACTGGTGGCCAAAAATAACTATATAAAAGCCACGGACCCTGATAGTGCATGACTCCTGAAAATAACATATAGATTACATTAAAAAAGACCCAGCTGCTCAGTCAACCCAGCATGAAAATGAATACAAATCCAATTCATGGTTAAATTAATTAACTATTAAAGGCCCAGTGCATTCATTTTGTGTGAGGAGAATTTTGTTTTTGTACTCAATAATACCCTGAACAAAAACATAAATGCAACATGCAAAGTGTTGGTCCCATGTTTAAAAGATCACAGAAATGTTCCATATGCACACAAAGCTTATTTATCTCAGATTTTGTTAGCAAATTTGTTTACATTCCTGTTGTCATGACATTGCTCTGTTCTCTCTCTACTCTACAGATTGGCCCTTTGTTAACATAGAGAAAGTCTGGTAACATCAAAAGGTTGGGAACGGAACCATATTTCAGTAATCCAACCAGATTAAAATATTTATTGGTACTTAAAGAGTATGATGTCAGATCAGTTGTCATCGGAGGCATTATTACTGATGATACGACATAAACTGTATCTTGGAAAGTCAGATTCACATGGAATTCTTGTGCAATTTAAATGTTTAAATATGAAACTATTTGTGAAAAGATTCAATGTAATTCTACCTTCTAAATGAGAGAATTGTTTTCAAAAGTGAACTATGCTTACTCAGTGTCCCCGCCCAAGTGAACAGGCATTGGTTGTGAACTATGAAGCACACCCTTCTCTCCCCCACTACAAAAGCCCATTGACGAAAGTCAACCTAGTGTTCTCGATGACGTGAGGACTGATGTCCATACGTCTAAAAGGGCTAATTTCAACTACAGAACTAAACCAACCTCAGCATGAGCTCTGGTTGCGAATGGTTGAACGACTACAACCTAACCAAATTAACATTGTGTTCCCGATGACGTGTGGACTGATGTCCATACGTTTAAAAGGGCTAATTTCAACGTGGAGGTGACGATCAACACGCTGGAAGCATGACCTTCGACTATACCAGCCAGAATATAGCATGAGCTTATAGTATGGCAACTATGAACTCTTATTCACTAAAGAAAGGATACATCCAAGATGTCGAGTTATCAGCAGCAGCTGTAAATGTGGGCTATGAAAGGACAAACAATCTCTTCAGAAAGACAGGGTACTACAACGTATACGTTCTACCACGCGACTACGATACTACAACGTATCCTTTCTACCACAAGACATATTCTTCAAAGGACAAGGGAGATCTCTGCTGGGCAACTCAGCCTTCCATCTTCGACCAATCTATCGAAGCGCAGATCAGAGTAAATATTTCTTGCATTTTCCATTTCCAAATGGGCGGTTATTTAGAATGCATACGATTCTGTATTTACGATGGCATAGCTTCATTAGTTCCGATAGAGACCCAATCCTTTTGTTCCTCAGTCTTCCCATGCTTCATTCAAACCCAACCCCCTTTCTCTGAGTAACCAGCTGTCATATCGGTTCCAATCGCTAGGGACGTTTTCTTGTAAGACATAATTAGTAATCAATGTATGATCCATCCTGTGTACACTATATGTAATTCTGTGTGATTATTTAGGTATTTAGTAAATAAATAGTTAAACCAAATTTTGTATTGCTGATTCAACTGGTTAGCCAGGTTTTGTGAAGATAACCAAGAATTTTACGATGTTCAGATGAGACTGAATAAGTTAACGATTGATAATTGACTGCTATTGATATACAATATTACCAGGTCTTTAAGAGTTTATTCGAAAGACAACAGCTCTATAAACCTTCCGTGGTGCCCCGACTTCCTAGTTAATTACATTTACATGATTAATTTAATCAGGTAATATTAATTACAGAGAATTGATTTCATAAAATAGCAAGTCATATATCACTTAATCCATAGTAAAGACACGACACTGTTAGTGAGCGTTTCTACTTTGTCAAGATAATCCATCCACCTGACAGGTGTGGCATATCAAGGAGTTGATTAAACAGCATGATCATTACACATGTGCACCTTATGCTGGGGACAATAAAAGACCACTCTAAAATGTGTATATGCGTGCCTGCGTGAGTGTGCGTGTTTGTATATGTGTATATGCGTGCCTGCGTGAGTGTGTGTGTTTGTATATGTGTATATGCGTGCCTGCGTGAGTGTGTGTGTTTGAAACATAAACATTTTTTATCCTGTCATTCCTCAGCCAAACAGTTACAGTAGTAACCACCAATGAATTTAGAAGTAGCAAGGACAGTAAGCACACTAGAGGACATTTGATTGCTTGTTGTCTTTGTACTGAATCGTCGTGTTTGTGAGTTTTTATATTCCCAGGCCTACCTTTCAGCACAGTTGTCCTGGCAACGGAAGACCGTCATTTTCTTGTAGTCGAAAAAGGACACTCCCCTAAGTGCTCTTTTCGCTGTGTCGTCGATATAGCAGCCGATGTACTTCGCTGTAAGAGAGAAAAGTATAACATTTCTGATAATAAATCAAATATGCACAATTCAAGCAGACCAATGCATATTATAGGAGACAAGGGAGAGAGGCAATAATACTGTTTGAAATAGCACATGTTTTGTTTAGCATGGAATTCCATAGTTTATGTGAGTAAAACATGCACATTTAGTACATTTCCAAAGGTAATTGCTTATTATTACAGCCATGGTCAATTATGTAGAGACATTCTATAAATCAGTAAAACAACTTTTAAGTAAAATCCCAAATCATCAATTTGATCCATACAGTGAAGACATATTGAAGGGCAATGTTTCTGCTCAAGGAATCAACACCAGACTAGCATGTTGATTTATTTATAAAGACACACAACTCCTTCTAGTGGCCTGCTACTGCAATGGCACTCAGTACACTTCCTCCCTGACTTATTTGAAGTGAGTATTGAGGGAGGGAGGGAGGGAGGGATGTCCTTCTGCAGTGGGACTGGTTGATCCTTCCACACTTCCTTCCTGCTCTGTCTGTGAGGTAGCATGCTGGGTAGACCAATCCAAAACCCTCACCATCTGTCCCCTGGGGGGTTGAACAATGCACATCCTAACCCACCACATTACTGTAATTGTAATGGTCTAAAAGGCAGTAGAGCGGCAGCATGTGGTGCTCTGTAGGACCTTGCAGTAATCTTCCGCCCAGACATAGCAGCAGAGTGGACTGATCACTAATCTGCTTTATGACAAAGGGAAGCAGTGATTTAGCTCAACTGAACTGCACTTCAGTGGGGCTGCCCTTCCACCTTCCGTTTTTGTGCTGAGTTTATTAAATTAAATAATCCGATCAGCAGCCACACAAGGAAGCAGAGATACTATATCTATCTGCAAGTTGTGATGTAAGCACAGTCATGTGGCAAGAAGATTAACAACAGACACAAATATGAAGTCTATACTGTACGAACAAATACTGTGTGTACACAGATGTATGACAGGAGTGTAGGGAGTGTAGAGACATAACTCAGCCACCTGTATAGAGTTTTATTCAGGGCTGTGATGATAGTTAAAGTAGGCATCTCTCTAAATCAGAAGATCTGGTGTTGACAGGTGATGGATATAGTGGTTCCATTTCAAACAGCTTTGTTTTTTCCTCTCGGTTTCCCAAACAAATAACAGACATGTCAGAAACAATCTGCCTCTCTGAGTTTGTCACCATAGTATGAGCTTATTGTCTCCCCTCTCGTATCATGTTATTATCTTATCATAATCTTATTATAATCTTTTATAATAATCGTATTATTATTATATACTATACAGTAATGTTCTCGCCTCATGAGGGATGTCAACAGATAAAATGAATCTGTACTGGATTACAACGATACCCTTGCTGGATTACTCCTTGAAACAGGGTAGATGAGGTGGTTGGATACAGGGGAAGACAGTATTTGGTTAATGTTTCTTTCAGACAGTGTGTGTGCTTGCGTGCGTGTGCTTACATGTGCAAACGGGTGCGTACCCTTGTGTGAATGGTGGGGAGCGGGTTGGGTGTGGCTGCTCTTGACGAGAACATGACAGGGGCCTGGAGTGTGATGAGGTGGTGGTGGGGGTGGTGGAGTACTGTGGCACATAGGAGTTGTGGATGAAGTGGAGCAGTGTCACTTTGAAAGCACTAATTACTCTTTCAGCTAGCGCTCTGCCGTGGTCCTGTGGGGTTTATCACTTCACAGAGAAAGAACAGAGGGAGAGGAAGACAGGAAGAGAGAGAAAGAGAAAGAGAGAGAAAGAGAGAGAGAGAGAGAGGGAGAGAGAGGAGAGAGAGAGAGAGAGAGAGAGAGAGAGAGAGAGAGAGAGAGAGAGAGAGAGAGAGAGAGCAAGGACATCCTAGACAGAGAGGACATACTACATGGAGACAAACTGAGGTCCTCTCGTATGATCTGATAATCCGTAGCAATAATACATGTACTATATAAAGCCTGTTTGTGTTTCTCTCAATCAGAAAGATGGATAACAATCATGTACCATATGAATACCACATGAATGTAACAAAAACAATCCCTGTGCAAATCAATTCCACCCAGGAACTGCTTGTGCTTGTAATACCTATTTCTCTCATTCAAAGGCTAACTATATGTAGGTATCCTTGTACTACGAAGGTAATAACCATAGAGATTCTATCTCTATTATTATACTGCTGTCATCTGGTACAACTCCTACTATATACTTTAAAGTCCAATATGGAGAGTGTAAAGATCATTGAAAAGGATCATATGATTAGGGCGGTGCGCTATGCTGTGCACTTCTGGCACTTCCAGTCTGCTACCAGCTGCTCACAGCAGCCAGCTTTGTGGAGTCCCATTCTAAATTAATCTACATCACTTCACAGGAGCTCGATCTAGCTCTTTTTGGGAAAGGTTAATTGGACATGGACATGCTACATATGGACATGCTACATATGGCCCATGAAAATGAGCCGTGAAGGATTTTACCCAAGATTGGAGATCTATGCTTATGAGTGTGAGACTTTCAGAGATAGAGACAAACCTTCAATTAGCTTATTTTTTCAATTATATTTTGTGGTTTGGTTCCAAGTCATTTGTCTGTGGCTTCTCAGTATCTAGGTAATATTTACAATGTCACACCAGATGTTGCTAAGGATAGCTCCATTATGTAGGAAAACATACATAATAAAATATAGGGAAAACCTGCTATCAATGTAAAGCAGTGCGTTCTGAATATCTCCCTCAATGGGTGTTGACTGACTGTGGGCAAGGAGGACCAGGGTGGGTGGCATCACAGAGCTAACTGAGCCCCTGGTTCCAGATCTCCCTGGGAGACAGGTCTTCATCTCCCTGGAGCTACAAGCTCTCACAGTCTTAATCGTCACATTTTTAAGTTATTCCAAACATCACATTATTAAGTGTTTAAGGTTAAGTTTAGGAATTAACTCCACATTTGTACGGTTAGGGTTCAATTTAGACATTAACTCTGAATGGTTAATGTAAGGGTTAAGGTTTGGGATAGGTTTAAAATAAAAAAATATTAAAAACAACTTTCTTTCGCTGGATTCAAACATGCATCATTTGGAATCAGAGGTAGAAGCTTAAGCCCATCCACTATCCCCATCCACAATGTCCTTGCAAAACCTTGAAGGTAACAGTGCTCACTGTTGCCCCTTAATAGACAGTTTCCACATCATCTCCCAACGTCTTCAGAAATGGATGAACGTCAAATACTGGCTTGTTTTACAGGTGACCTGCCTGTCCTGGAGAGGCATCACCTGAAGGGCTAATTACTTGTTAAATATCCAGTCACTTAAATGCTGCATCAAATTTAAATGGCTGTCGTTTTGCCAAGGCCTCCAGCACAATAATATCCACATTAACCTTGAGCAACACTCTGAGGGTGAATGTGTATTTGCCTATCCACAAATGCCTGTGTGTCTGTACATGTGGAATACTGTGCATTTCATAATGAACAGTGAATACTCAAGGGGCCATTTAAGTTTGATAGTCACTTAAACGGATAGTATATTTCTTCAGGCTGTTGCAGTGAAATAATAAATTACTCTATTGTCTATAAACCTGTCATTTTTTATACAACATAAACAACTGGAGTTACAGATGTAGGATCGTAATTTGAGCCAGCAACAGGACATATGAATGATGTGGATGACAATTAATGGACATTTTTGTAGGGGTTGAAACATTATTCGTAAGGGAAATTCAAGTCTGAAATTTCAAAGTGGAAATGTCAAACTTCAGAAGCATTTTAAACCTTGAATACCCTACAGGTTTTACATTTACTGCATTGCAGGAAAGGTCTCCTGCAACAGGGTGATCAAATTAAGATCATAAATCTGTAAGTCAGAGGTGACTTTATCAGACAATGATTCTTATGTATAAAACCAAGCTGAGGGTGTCTAGTTAAATACACTACAGGACCAAAAGTATGTGGACACCTGCTCGTCGAACATCTAATTCCAAAATCATGGGTATTAATATGGAGTTGGTCCCCCCCTTTCTGCTGTAACAGCCTCCACTCTTCTGGGAAGACTTTCCACTAGATGTTGGAACTTTGCTGCGGGGACTTGCTTCCATTCAGAGTATTAGTGATGTTGGGCTATTAGGTCTGGCTCGCAGTCGGCGTTCCAATTCATCCCAAAGTTCTCGATGGGGTTGAGGTCAGGGTTCTGTGCAGGCCAGTCAAGTTCTTCCACACCGATCTCGACAAACCATTTCTGTGTGGACCTCGCTTTGTGCACGGGGGCGTTGTCATGTTGCCACAAAGTTGGAAGCACAGAATTGTCTAGAATATGCTGTAGTGTTAATATTTCCATATATCAATATCATATATCACATATCAATATTTCCAAACCCATTTCATGAAGCTCCAGTTCCTGTGCTGACATGGCTTCCTGAGGCAGTTTGAACTCGGTAGTGAGTGCTGCAACCGAGGACAGACAATTTTAACGTGCTATACGCTTCAACACTTGGCGGTCCCGTTCTGTTTCCAATTCACAATAACAGCACTTACAGTTGACCAGGGCAGCTCTAGTAGGGCAGAAACTTTAAGAAAGGACTTGTTGGAAAGGTGGCATCCTATGATGGTGCCATATTGAAGGTCACTGAGCTCTTCAGTAAGGCCATTCTACTGCCAATGTTTGTCTATGGAGATTGCATGGCGGTGTGCTCAATTTTATACACCTGTCGGCAACCGGGGGGGTCTGAAATAGCCAAATCCACATACGTTTGTGTATATAGTGTATACCAAACATGTACTGTAGGTACTGTACAACTAGCAATGTATCAACATAAACTTTTGACTCACCCCGTCCGTCGTCCAGATCTTTGGCGTTGCGTCCCTTGAGGGCGCGGTTCCAGCTGCTGGTGTAGTCTACTCCCCTACCCTCCCAGTCCTTCCCACCAGCCCCTTTCATCCAGGGAGGGCCGTACCTCCGTGGGGTGGGTCTGCGTGTATCTTTCAACACCCTCCCCATCATTCCTACCCCCCGGCCGTCTGAGGAGGCCACCCTGTTCCCTATCCCAGATGCTACCATGGGGTCCCGGCCCCCATTTTCCCCCGTGGAGCTGTCCCCTACAAAGCCAGAGTGCAGGAACACCAGGCTCCCAGCTGTCAGGTAGAGGAGGATGAAGGAGAAGAAGCGCACAGGTTTCCTGCGAAAGTAGCGTTGGATTTTCAGCAGAGGCCTGGCCATGCTGGCTCCCCCTGCTCAGTCACAACGTCCCAGGGACACCCAACCATAAAGCAGCAGAGCAGGACAACACCCCCCTAAAGCTACTAAGAGGTTCAATCACACAGGACAGAGAGTCCAAATCCAATTCTGGTTGGGGAAAAATAATTGCCTACCAGGTAAAAAAACACACACAACAAAGGTATCTTGAGCTAAGGAGTGTGTGTGTATGGGATCTCTGCATGAAGGGGTGTGTGTGTAGTGCTGGAGAGTGTGTCTCCAGTGTGTGTCTCTCTACATTCCCTCTGAGAAAGCATCAGGAGGGCAGAGAGCTGATGGTGGGGCCATGGCAGGAAAGGTGATTTGCTGAGACTGAAAGACGACCACAGCTCCACAGAGGCCCTTTCCACCGCCAAGCAGATGGAAGACGCTTTTACTCCCTCCAGCCATTTACCGCGACGGTCTGTGACGGAGGTTGTGGCTCGCCATCTGAAAGTAAAATAAGCCGCATTAAATCAAATCAAAATCGAATTGTATTTGTAACATGCTTCATAAACAACATGTGTAGTCTAACAGTGAAATGCTTCCTTTCGGGCCCTTCCAAACAATGCAGAGAAAAAAACATTGAAATAGAAGAGAAAAAAAAGAGAAATAATAACACAAAGAATAAATAGAAAAATTCTAACACACAATAACTTGGCTATGTACACGAGGTACCAATATCGAGTCAAGGGGTACAAGGTAGTTGAGGTAGATACTGTATGTACATATAGGGAGGGATAAAGTGACTAGGCAACGGAATAGATAATAAATAGTAACAACGGAGTATTTGATGAGTCAAAAGAGATTAGTGCAAAAAGGATCAATGCAGATATTCCAGGTAGCTATTGGTTAACTATTTAACAAACTATTTTACCAGTCTTATAGCTTTGGGTGTAGTGCCCACCCACACACACCATCTCCCCACCTCCTCAGCAACACTCAACCATCATGCACCAGGTTGCAAAGAAATAAACTAACACAAATAAATAAACAACCTAACCCGAAAAAAGCAGAAGCAGTGGCAAACAGCACATTAGGGTTAGATATGGCCAAAAGATACATCAAAATGAATCTCACAAATAAATACAAGACACTATTATTAAGACAAATGCATCAAACTAAAATACAAAATACTTTTGCAAAGTAGAGTATTTACATAAATACACTTGCAAGTACACGGCTTCACTACAACAGCATTCTCAGTAGCTCTAACGACAAGTGTTTTACTTGCTATGGCTGTGAAATGTGGTTGTTTATCTACCTCAGTTGAATGCACTGACTGTAAGTCGCTCTGGATAAGAGTGTCTACTAAATTAGCAAAATAATAAACAATTAGAAAGTACACTGGGTAATATCATTGACCTTGTTTCGGGGCGGAGCTCATTAACACAATACCCAGCATGCTTTAATGTTCATTTTTACATTTTCATTTATGTATTGGTAATTTAGAAGACACTCTTATCACACCATAATGCCATTAGACTTCTGATATCAATGCAAGGTGAAATTAAATAATAATAATTAAATAAAGTTATTAGAAAGTATTTTATATTTTGAAAATACTAATTACAGTTCTTGAAAGTATCTTGCTACTAATACATTGGATTGTAGTTAAGGCCGGTGAAATACAAATGACAAAATGCTCAAAAGTAATTGAAATACATATTTCTAATATATCTCTGATTAGAGTGGATGAAAAGCTTTGGGCTGTGGTGGTTGTTGCCTTCAGTTCATACTAAACCCAACTGTGGGTGGTCCTCTCTGTTCCAACTAGCTCTGAGCTCTACAGGCTTCATTATATCTTCTAAATGAGATTGGAATGGAAACACTGGATGGGGAGGGGAAACATAGGAGTTCCACCCCACAGCAGTCGAGTTAACCTTTTACTGCAGTTGGCTAAATCAGGGTCACACAGAGTGTTTCTTGGTAGTACTAAACAAATCTACTTTGAAACAAAAGTATACACCTCACACAGCTTAAAAAAAGAAGACACCTATATACCATGTCAGATATAGAGTTGAAATGTATTCAGTTTAGCGTTTGCATCCCAATATTACACTTTATATACATCATAGAAGACATAGAAACACCGGATTTTCGGCAGGTTTTTTAAAATAATGTTTATTCATTATGAAATTATGAAAAATATGAATAACATTCTACCCATGAGGTCACTATGTCATTTGATTGCAGGAAATGGCTACAATCCTCTCCATCACGGATGGTATGAGTTGCTGAATTGAAAAATAAATAAAAAATCCCATTCTGTTTCAGTGGTCCCAGATCAGGATCTGGTAACATTCTTTATATTAACAACACTACAGATGTAGGATCTTAATTTGAGCCAGTTTACTACAGCAGGAAAATAATCCTGCAGCAACGGGAAATGTGAAATATCATGCGGAATATAATTAATGGACATTTGTCTGGATATCTCAAGTAAGACGGGCGTTCTTCATTCATTAAAAAATATGTGAAAAAAAAAATATATATATATTATTTTTTTTTACGTTTAAAAAAATATATATGTGCTTAATAGCAAACTCTTTGGTGATCTGTAAACATTTTAAATTACGAGCCTAGTTTATTTCTTATGGAGAAAAAAAGGATTCTTCCTGGCTAGCCTTGATTGGCTGAGATAATGGAGGGGCTGGTCATGCTGAGAGATGATTCCTGATTGGTCTACCATGCCACAGGCTACTGTCTATAACATAATGGGGGTTTCCTGATCAGTAGTCTACCACAGATTTTTATTTTAAAGATAATAGCAATGGACAATTGCAAACGTGTTGCTACAGCTCTCAACGTCATCACTGCCCTGAATTTAACTGCCGCTATTGACAAAGCTCAGTAGGAGAATGTTGTGATGGGCTACTCTCTGGAGGTTGACAGCCTGACTCGCTCTTGACTCTGAAAGTGAATCAGATGACGAAGCAATCCTTGACTTGGGTAAAAACAACATTGTCATTTCTGATGATTTCTGATGACAGTGGTGAGGAAGAAATGAAGATCAACAGTATTGTTGTGGCAGAATAAGTGGACCAAGTTTTGAACTCAGTGGAATGCCCAGTAGAAGCAGAGTATGAGGAGATGAACAAAACTCTGAAGTTCGATTGCAAATAAGGAGAGAGTCGAAAAAAGAACTCAGAAGGCTCTTGTATAAAACAACTCTCACTGCGTTAAATCTTTAAGCAAAGGGCAAACACAGCATCCATGACAGAGACAAACAAAGATGATTCTTGGAATATTGAACACTGTCAATGTCAACTGGAGCGACATGACACAACATAACAAGAATGCTGAGCAGACGAAAAGCAAATGACAGAGAACCTTTTACTTAACCATTAGAAACCCAGACCCGGTTTTCCTTGCATAAAAACATCAGTAGTGATAGGACTGCTCAAGGAGACCCCAATTAACATATTTCTGAAGAAAAAATTAAAATGTTGGTTAACAAAAAATGCATGCAAATGTATGGTTTGCATCACTTAATGCCGTTTGTTACACAACACACTTTCAAGTACTTAGCCAAAAATGTAGATTTTTAGTTGAAAATATACTCAGGCCATCTCTGGACATCACATGAAATATGCTGAATGAGCATACAAAACAATGCCTCTTCAGCAAGTGTGTAACACCTTCTGGAGCTTGTCTATAAGTTGGAATAACAAGTTAGCACATTTCAAACAAGCATTACTTTCCCATGTTTCCCCCATGAGTCTGTACTTTTATAAAACATACAAAAAAGCCAATATCGATTTGATGGAATAGGAAAAAACTCTACCACTCTTTCAGTGTACCACCTTAGCGGGTGGTGAAAAAAGAGTGTCCTTATCTGTCCTCTGAGTCACGCTATGGCCATTATAAGGTTTGTGTTTACACCCAATGCCTTGGGAGATTAAGGTGTTTGAGGTCAGAGCATTCAGAGGGGAGGAGGGGGGGTAACCTTGACTTAGAGGCAGACCTTCATAAAAGGTACTACAGTACATATAAAGGTACTCAAGTACTTCCCCTCATGCGCTCTTCCTCCTTATTTTCACTTTCTAACCATGGCATGCAGACACAGACATATTATATCTGCCTAGCATTCTTTTACATACTGGGATTGGCATGTAGGCCAGAGGCAAAAAACACCTGGGCAGATTTTGGGCATGGTTGGGGAGAAAGATAAAGGGCACACAACTGGTGGCAGATGGCAGAATGTTACAGTATACACACATGCACACACACACTTGCAATCACCCTATTAATTATTTATAAGCACACAATGGAAAAAATGAAATTGAACTACAAACTCCACCTGAGAAGAGCATTTCTAATTTGCAGGTTCAAATGACCGTAATAAGAGTGGATGCAGAGGTCACTGACTTCAAACAAGACATTGAAACACAGACAGGTTTTGTATGTAGGGGGGCAGAGAGTTACAGGTGTCCTTACATTCTCTAATTGCCAATTGGGGTTCTATGACTTGCCGTGAGTTTACAATGTTTAAATGAGCTATAAGAGGCCCTTGAAGTGAGAACCTCCTCGAGTATTGGGGTTGGACTGTGTTCATATCTGGCTGACCACTTCAGAAGGTGGTCAGGGCAACATTTCTCCTCAGTCTGGATGCAATCAGGCACATTTTTGGGATGACATCATCAGCACTCTGCCACAAGTCTCCAGAAAACTTGTGTTTTCGAAGTGAGGCACCTTTTTTCATTAAACGTTAGAGGAAATATGTTCCTAGTGTGTGAGGAACGTGTTTATTGGCTTCAAAATGGCTAGCCAGCTAGCTTATTTACAAAAAAATGTTTTTGTGTGGCTAGAGTTATGCTAACCTGTTTGCAATCCCTTTAACTTTGCTAGCTAACTTGCTGGCTAGCTACAGAGTTTCACTGGCTAGATAGCTACAGTAAATGGCTCCTGCCATCAAGTTGTTGTTGTGTTCTTATCAGATGTATCCTGTTCCACCGTTTGCAGAATGCATACTGGCATTTGAATACATAAAAAAAGGGAATCCAGACACAACATGGACATTTAAATGTAGGCGTATACACATGACGTGTTCGAAATTTCATGATCTCCATGATCAGAATACAAAAGCTGCATGAACTGTCAAGTCTAGACACGGCGTGATTGACCATTAATTCACATTCATATTAAATGAGCCAGCAAATATTTAATCCGAGTGGATTCTGGCGGGAGAAATGTCAGAGTTAATCGTTACCGGGCAGTCGGGCAGCTCAGTGCGTGCTGTGGGCCATGGCTCTGCAGGACACTCCATAAATATACTTCATATCTGCCCTGTGACTTATTGAGCACTAGGCAAGGGGCTCTCCTGCAGAGTGGATGCTGTCACCTCACTCATACCCTTTACAGAAAGCCTTTACTGTAAAACAAAATCAGGCCATGTTTTTTAGAGCCCAATTCATAGAGTCCCATTTGAACCACATTCTTGCCAGGATAAACCATTTATATCTCCCGTGCACATGCTGGGAAGTGTGGGAGTAGATGTGGATCAATGTGGGTGGACGTCTATTTGAATAAATCTATTGAATATACACCATTATAAAGGAATCCGTGATTTTTTTTTAGGCAGGTCCTAAGAAACATTTTAAGACAAATTGTTTCTTTTTACGAATAGAATGCCATATTCTTTGTTTAATTATGTTACTGGTCTGTGCAGCCAAAAGTCTGCAGCATGTGCATGAAATCACAACCTGGTCTCAGAGCATTTCATATTATTCTGTATGTAAATTAAATACACTCCATTTAGTATGATACGTTACATTTTAAACGGTATTAATTCATTTGTGGATGTCCATCACCCATTTCGTATGATTATAAGTACAAATTTGCAAAATGTACAATATGTTACGAATTTGCAAAATGTACAATATGTTATGAAAACTAGCTAGGTGGCTAATATTAGCTAGCTGAATACCGTTAGCTTGGCTAGAGGTTAGGGTTAAGTTTAGGAGTTAGGTTAATGGGTTGCAGTTAGGGTTAGGGGAAGAGTTAGCTTACATGCTAAGTAGTTGCAAAGCAGCTAAAAAGTAGTTAACAGTTGAAAAGTTGCTAATTAGCTAAAATGCTAGAGTTGTCCATGATGAGATTCGAACTAGCAACCTTGCTACACATTTGCGTTATATGCCCACCGATCCACCCCAACCAACCACCCTACTTACATTATTACCAATCAGGCTGTTATGGTAGAGTGGTCAGATGGAAGCCACTCCTTATTAAAAGGCACATGACAGCCCGCTTCGAGTTTGCCAAAAGGCACTTAAAGACTCTCAGACCATGAGAAACAAGATTCTCTGGTCTGATGAAAGCAAGATTGAACCTGGCACTATCCCTATGGTGAAGCATGGTGGTGGCAGCATCATGGTGTGGGGGTGTTTTTCAGCGGCAGGGACTGGGAGATTAGTCAGGATCAAGGCAAAGATTAATGGAGCAAAGTACAGAGATATCCTTGGTGAAAACCTGCTCCAGAGTGCTCAGGACCTCAGACTGGGGTGAAGGTTCACCTTCCAACAGGACAACTACCCTAAGCACACAGCCAAGACAACACAGGAGTGGCTTCAGGACAAGTCTCTGAATGCCCTTGAGTGGCCCAGCCAGAGCTCAGTCTTGAACTCGATCGAACATCTTTGGGAGACCTGAAAATAGCTGTGCAGCAACGCTCCCCTTCCAACCAGTCAGATCTTGAGTGGATCTGCAGGGAAGAATTGGTGAACCACCTCAAATACAGGTGTGCCAAGCTTGTAACGTCATACCCAAGAAGACTCAAGGCTGTAATTGCTGCCAAAGATGCTTCAGCAAAGTACTGAATAAAGGATCTGAATACTTATGTAAATGTCATATTTCATTTTTCTCTTTATAGAAATTAGCAAACATGTCTAAAAACCTGCTTTGACATTATGGGGTGTTGTGTGTAGATTGATGAGGGGAAAAAAACGATTCAATCAATTTTAGAATAAGGCTGTAACCTAACAAAATGTCCAAAAAGTCAAGGTGTCTGAATACTTTCCAAAGGCACTGTATATCCAGATGATGCTGCATACCATTTTGCGCAATGAAGATGTAGGCATGTTCGAGGTGTAAGAGCATAGTGTGTGCCAATGCATTACGGCTACATTTCATACTAAGCTGTAGGCAGAACTTTACGCAATCATGACTAACACCTTGATCACACAGACAGCGTCAATGGCAAAATGGTATGCAGAATCATCTGGATATGTGTCCCCTTCTGCTATCATTTCTGTCAAGCTGTTTACTATACAGTAGAATGCACTGCAACTGCCTCTAACGCGATGCTGCAAGGCAAACGTAGCATTCCATTGGAAATGAATGTACTTCTGGTGTACCTAAATGCAATGATGCTGTCGGTGTGATCGAGGCGTAAGTAGGTTGGCGGAAATAAAAGTATAGGTATTTGTTGCTGGCAATATCTTTCATATATGAAGAAAAGTCGGCAAAAAGTTGGCGGGATGCTAAAGTTGGTGGAAAAACGTCTTGGTTTAAAAACGGTTTCTATCCCACCTAGCTCAGGGAACAGGTCAACTGAGACCACCTTATGTGACCACCAGCCTTTCTGTCCTACACTGTCCTACCCAGTCCTGCCTTGCTGGCTCTCTGACAGGTGTCACCGCCTCTGTCACTAACAGCCTTCTTATATACACAGAGTGTACAAAACACTAAGAACATGACATATCCATGACATAGCTTTTAACTGGATTCACCTGGTGAATTAGTTAGTCACCTACTGAGTGAGTCGTGTTTATATGCCTTGTGTTTGGCCCCAGATGAGGATAATACAGACCACTTTTGTAACATTGAATCAAAAAAACAGATAATTTGATTAAATATAATTATCTCCTTATCTGTTTTCATTCATTATCATTTGTGATGTTATTGGATTACCTTGTATAAACCACTATAGTAGGCTCAAGGGTGTGGGGTTTCCACGTCACCAAGTTCAATAACAAACAGGCACCAGTAGCACAATTAGAATGCATTTATTAAGGGTTTTGGTACACTGGGGAAATGCACCAATCACCTCACAGTCCACAAGCCGTTCTCATTGTCCGTTCCATTTTCCAGGTGTACTCCTCACACTGGGGTCATCAGCCAATCCGGTCCGGTACACAAGGGGGGGGTAATCCGACAGTCCAGGTCACCACAGGTAATCACAGCTATCGCTCTTACAGCTATCGCTCCTCCTCTGCCCCTTTGTGCAGGCTGCTGCCTCCTTTATCCTCAAGCACTCCTTGGCTTAACCATGTCACGTTCTGACCTTAGTTCCTTTGTGATGTCTTTGTTTTAGTATGGTCAGGGCGTGAGTTGGGTGGGCAGTCTATGTTCTTTTTTCTATGATTTGGTATTTCTGTGTTTGGCCTGGTATGGTTCTCAATCAGAGGCAGCTATTGTCCCTGATTGAGAACCATACTTAGGCAGCCTGTTTTCACCCTTGAGTGGTGGGTGATTATTTTCTGTTTGGTGTTTGTATTCTGCACCAGACAGAACAGTTTCGGTTTCGTTCGTTCACTTTGTTGTTTTTGTTCAGTGTTCAATTGCTTTATTAAAAATATGGACACTTACCACGCTGTGCGTTGGTCCTCACCTTCCAACAACAACGGCCTTTACAAACCACCTACAGCCTCCCCTCGTTGGGGCAGGAAGTTCATATAAGGCTCGGCGGTGGAGCCAGCTACCTGCAAGATATCTCCCCTCAATTACAACTCGCCAACTCGCCCTGCCGTCTGCCACACCAAATAAAAATAAACATTTCTCTAGATATTATTGTCATGAATGGGATAATCTCAAATTGTTTTTCATAAATGTCTAACATTTTTATGTTCTTATGCCAAGAAAATAAATTGGGTAGAAATGCAATGGTAATGACATTATGTTGAGAGAGCAAACAGGAGAACTATGCTGTGCAGAACATCAATAAACGAAAACAAATCAGTCCCAGAAAATAATATTTTCCAATGGTCAAATAACTAAGACATAAAACATACGGTTTGTGGTTTGGCTTGGCCCTTACATACTATACTGTATGTATCCAATTTCTGTTATTTTGTATTTTATTTGCCAAATGAACCCTATTCCACTCCTGAATTATTGGGAAACAGGGCGACAAAGAGCTCTGAAACAGAGTTGACCACAGCTGGTTTAAATTTTATTTTAATCAATCCTCTCCTCTGATTTGTGTTGGGCTTGGCTGTGACTGGCTTCCTCCCTGATGATATTGCATTCTACAACAGTGATAACAGCATCACAACATGGCTGAACAAGGGCCAGTGTGGGGCGAGAGAGAGAGAGAGAGAGAGAGAGAGAGAGAGAGAGAGAGAGAGAGAGAGAGAGAGAGAGAGAGAGAGAGAGAGAGAGAGAGAGAGAGAGAGAGAGAGAGAGAGAGAGAGAGAGAGAGAGAAGTGTGTGGGACTGATGAGAGGCCAGTGTGGGGCCGGAGAGAGGAGTGTGTGGTTTTTCTGAAATCCTGGTTGAAGGATTCCGGATTTCCTGCATATTCCCTCCTGGTTCTGGTAAGCCTCCAACCGGGATTTTGGGAAAACCAGGGAATTTATTGAAAGTCTCAGGAATTTTGCAAAACTAAATCCCAAGGCAATGCTTTAACTGAGGTCTGTGAATTGAAGCTAAAATCCTCGGAAGATGAAACAGTGCGACTGTTGGCCCTCAGATGCATTTGTAATAGTTTTTTGTTTTGTTTATGAAAGAAGGAGAGGAGCATCCAGCATCTTGGTCAAATAAGTAGTAGTACATGCTCTGCAGTTCTATGCACATGTAATGATGTCTGAGGGGGAAAAAACTGTGTTCGTTGTTTGAAGTAAAGTCTTTGTTGTTGTAATATGGCAAACGGACGTGGCAGTTTCACCGCTACGGATTCCAGCTTTAAGATCTATTCCAGGCGTAGCTCCTAAGTGACACAGCTCTTTATAAGATAAGCACAGATGGTGCCTGTGAGTGTTGGTGGAGCCTTGAAAACGGTTGTGCTCAGGAGGTCCTGGCAATAAGTATTGAGGGGCAGTGGGTAAAGAGCACAGGAGCAGCTCTGTTTGCTCTGTGTCTGGCAGTGTACAGTAGTAGCCAGCCACACGGTGCAGGTGTTTCACATCTTCATGCCAACCATTTTGATTAGACCCATGTTTGATCCTGGAGTGTGCCGGCTGGTATCAGTGATTGGCTCAATTCCCAATTCATGGAATTAGTGGTAGCCACTCAGAGGCTGTGGAAGCTTGTCAGTGGGGCTGTGTGGGAAACTTCCCAGATATATCCTGTCTTTCGTAAGATTCGTCCTCTGAAGCTAACATAGCACTTTGAAAACAGCTGTCATAGCCCTTCACTGGGTGCCCAAAATAAACTGTTATCACTGGTGAACAGTTTTGGGGAGTACATGTAGTTTAACTTGTAATTTAACTAAATTTTGCAGTAGCTTGGCAATAGTTGACCTAAATTGTAATCTAGGTAGTGTTTTCAGAAGTTAATTACTTTTCTGCCATGTAGCGGTTTAGCTAACTACTATAACTACACACTACTTTATTTGCAATAATAAAATAAAATATGGGAGAAGTCGGTAAGAATTTCCTTTATTTTTCTGCATCAGACCTACCTGATTCTCACTTGAAATTCAGTTGTTGTGTTTAATAGACTAACTTACACATTCTGCAATTCTGTCAATATGACTCTAAAGTTCTTGCAATTTCTTATCTATGACATTTCAGATTTAGTAGTTTGGAAGTAGTTTGGATGTAGTGAACAACTTTTTAAGTGTAGCTTTCATGTAGATTAACTTATTTCAGTGTAATTGGTAGCTTGGTAAACTATATTTTCAAAGTTGCTTCCCCAACACTGCTGGTTAGACAAGGTTTATTACAGTTAGTGACATGATTCTTTGGCACAGAAGTTGTATAGATGCTGTAGTTAGGTAAAGTGTCTCACACGAGCCGTAGTTGGGTGCAGTATCTAACACTATCTGTAGTTGGGTACAGTATCTAACACTATCTGTAGTTGGGTACAGTATCTAACACTAGCTGAAGTAAGGTACGGTATCGAACACCAGCTGTTGTTGGGTACGGTTTCTAACACTACCTGTATTTGGGTAGGTTTTCTAACACTAGCTGTAGTTGGGTACAGTATCTAACACTAGCTGTAGTTGGGTACAGTATCTAACACTAGCCGAAGTAAGGTATGGTGTCTAACACTAGCTTTACTTGGGTACGGTGTCTAACACTACCTGTATTTGGGTAGGTTTTCTAACACTAGCTGTAGTTGGGTACAGTATCTAACACTAGCTGTGCTTGGGTACAGTATCTAACACTAGCTGTAGTTGGGTACAGTATCTAACACTACCTGTAGTTGGGTACAGTATATAACACCAGCTGTACTTGGGTACAGTATCTTACAATAGCTGAAGTAGGGTACAGTATCTTACACTAGCTGTACTTGGGTACAGTATCTTACAATAGCTGAAGTAGGGTACAGTATCTTACACTAGCTGTACTTGGGTACAGTATCTTACAATAGCTGAAGTAGGGTACAGTATCTTACACTAGCTGTACTTGGGTACAGTATCTAACACTAACTGTATTTGGGTACAGTATCTAACACTAGCTGTAGTAGGGTACAGTATCTAACACTAGCTGTAGTTGGGTACAGTATCTAACACTACCTGTAGTTGGGTACAGTATATAACACCAGCTGTACTTGGGTACAGTATCTTACAATAGCTGAAGTAGGGTACAGTATCTTACACTAGCTGTACTTGGGTACAGTATCTTACAATAGCTGAAGTAGGGTACAGTATCTTACACTAGCTGTACTTGGGTACAGTATCTTACAATAGCTGAAGTAGGGTACAGTATCTTACACTAGCTGTACTTGGGTACAGTATCTAACACTAACTGTATTTGGGTACAGTATCTAACACTAGCTGTAGTAGGGTACAGTATCTAACACTAGCTGTAGTTTGGTATATTATCTAACACTAGCTGTAGTAGGGTACAGCAACTAACACTAGCTGTAGTTGGATACGGTGTCTAACACTAGCTGTAGTAGGGTACGGTGTCTAACACTAGCTGTAGTAGGGTACGGTGTCTTACACTAGCTGTAGTAGGGTACGGTGTCTAACACTAGCTGTAGTAGGGTACGGTGTCTAACACTAGCTGTCGTAGGGTACAGTGTCTAACACTAGCTGTAGTAGGGTACGGTGTCTAACACTAGCTGTTGTAGGGTACGGTGTCTAACACTAGCTGTCGTAGGGTACGGTGTCTAACACTAGCTGTAGTTGGATACGGTGTCTAACACTAGCTGTAGTTGGATACGGTGTCGAACACTAGCTGTAGTAGGGTACGGTGTCTAACAATAGCTGTAGTTGGATACGGTGTCTAACACTAGCTGTAGTTGGGTACAGTATCTTACACTAGCTGTAGTAGGGTACGGTGTCTAACACTAGCTGTAGTAGGGTACAGTGTCTAACACTAGCTGTAGTAGGGTACAGTATCTTACACTAGCTGTAGTAGGGTACAGTATCGAACACAAGCTGTAGTTGGGTACAGTATCTTACACTAGCTGTAGTAGGGTACAGTATCGAACACTAGCTGTAGTAGGGTACGGTGTCTAACACTAGCTGTAGTTGGGTACAGTATCTAACACTAGCTGTACTTGGGTACAGTATCTAACACTAGCTGTAGTTGGGTACAGTATCTAACACTACCTGTAGTTGGGTACAGTATATAACACCAGCTGTACTTGGGTACAGTATCTTACAATAGCTGAAGTAGGGTACAGTATCTTACACTAGCTGTACTTGGGTACAGTATCTTACAATAGCTGAAGTAGGGTACAGTATCTTACACTAGCTGTACTTGGGTACAGTATCTTACAATAGCTGAAGTAGGGTACAGTATCTTACACTAGATATACTTGGGTACAGTATCTAACACTAACTGTATTTGGGTACAGTATCTAACACTAGCTGTAGTAGGGTACAGTATCTAACACTAGCTGTAGTTTGGTATATTATCTAACACTAGCTGTAGTAGGGGACAGCAACTAACACTAGCTGTAGTTTGGTATATTATCTAACACTAGCTGTAGTAGGGTACAGCAACTAACACTAGCTGTAGTTTGGTATATTATCTAACACTAGCTGTAGTTTGGTATATTATCTAACACTAGCTGTAGTTTGGTATATTATCTAACACTAGCTGTAGTTGGGTACAGCAACTAACACTCGCTGTAGTTTGGTATATTATCTAACACTAGCTGTAGTAGGGTACAGTATCTTACACTAGCTGTAGTAGGGTACAGTATCTTACACTAGCTGTAGTAGGGTACAGTATCGAACACAAGCTGTAGTTGGGTACAGTTTCTTACACTAGCTGTAGTAGGGTACAGTGTCTAACACTAGCTGTAGTAGGGTACAGTGTCTAACACTAGCTGTAGTAGGGTACAGTATCTTACACTAGCTGTAGTAGGGTACAGTATCGAACACAAGCTGTAGTTGGGTACAGTATCTTACACTAGCTGTAGTAGGGTACAGTATCGAACACTAGCTGTAGTAGGGTACGGTGTCTAACACTAGCTGTAGTTGGGTACAGTATCTTACACTAGCTGTAGTAGGGTACAGTATCGAACACAAGCTGTAGTTGGGTACAGTTTCTTACACTAGCTGTAGTAGGGTACGGTGTCTAACACTAGCTGTAGTAGGGTACAGTTTCTAACACTAGCTGTAGTAGGGTACAGTATCTTACACTAGCTGTAGTAGGGTACGGTGTCTAACACTAGCTGTAGTAGGGTATGGTGTCTAACACTAGCTGTCGTAGGGTACGGTGTCTAACACTAGCTGTAGTTGGATACGGTGTCTAACACTAGCTGTAGTAGGGTACGGTGTCTAACACTAGCTGTAGTTGGGTACAGTATCTTACACTAGCTGTAGTAGGGTACAGTATTGAACACAAGCTGTAGTTGGGTACAGTATCTTACACTAGCTGTAGTAGGGTACAGTATCGAACACTAGCTGTAGTAGGGTACGGTGTCTAACACTAGCTGAAGTAGGGTACGGTGTCTAACACTAACTGTAGTAGGGTACGGTGTCTAACACTAGCTGTAGTAGGGTACGGTGTCTAACACAAGCTGTAGTTGGGTACAGTATCTTACACTAGCTGTAGTAGGGTACAGTATCGAACACTAGCTGTAGTAGGGTACGGTGTCTAACACTAGCTGTAGTAGGGTACGGTGTCTAACACTAGCTGTAGTAGGGTACGGTGTCTAACACTAGCTGTCGTAGGGTACGGTGTCTAACACTAGCTGTCGTAGGGTACAGTGTCTAACACTAGCTGTAGTAGGGTACAGTGTCTAACACTAGCTGTAGTTGGATACGGTGTCTAACACTAGCTGTAGTTGGGTACGGTGTCTAACACTAGCTGTAGTTGGATACGGTGTCTAACACTAGCTGTAGTTGGATACGGTGTCTAACACTAGCTGTAGTTGGATACGGTGTCTAACACTAGCTGTAGTAGGGTACGATGTCTAACACTAGCTGTAGTAGGGTACGGTGTCTAAAACTAGCTGTAGTAGGGTACAGTGTCTAAAACTAGCTGTAGTAGGGTACGGTGTCTAACACTAGCTGTAGTAGGGTACGGTGTCTAACACTAGCTGTAGTTGGGTACAGTATCTTACACTAGCTGTAGTAGGGTACAGTATCGAACACAAGCTGTAGTTGGGTACAGTTTCTTACACTAGCTGTAGTAGGGTACGGTGTCTAACACTAGCTGTAGTAGGGTACAGTTTCTAACACTAGCTGTAGTAGGGTACAGTATCTTACACTAGCTGTAGTAGGGTACGGTGTCTAACACTAGCTGTAGTAGGGTATGGTGTCTAACACTAGCTGTCGTAGGGTACGGTGTCTAACACTAGCTGTAGTTGGATACGGTGTCTAACACTAGCTGTAGTAGGGTACGGTGTCTAACACTAGCTGTAGTTGGGTACAGTATCTTACACTAGCTGTAGTAGGGTACAGTATTGAACACAAGCTGTAGTTGGGTACAGTATCTTACACTAGCTGTAGTAGGGTACAGTATCGAACACTAGCTGTAGTAGGGTACGGTGTCTAACACTAGCTGAAGTAGGGTACGGTGTCTAACACTAACTGTAGTAGGGTACGGTGTCTAACACTAGCTGTAGTAGGGTACGGTGTCTAACACAAGCTGTAGTTGGGTACAGTATCTTACACTAGCTGTAGTAGGGTACAGTATCGAACACTAGCTGTAGTAGGGTACGGTGTCTAACACTAGCTGTAGTAGGGTACGGTGTCTAACACTAGCTGTAGTAGGGTACGGTGTCTAACACTAGCTGTCGTAGGGTACGGTGTCTAACACTAGCTGTCGTAGGGTACAGTGTCTAACACTAGCTGTAGGAGGGTACGGTGTCTAACACTAGCTGTAGTAGGGTACAGTGTCTAACACTAGCTGTAGTTGGATACGGTGTCTAACACTAGCTGTAGTTGGATACGGTGTCTAACACTAGCTGTAGTTGGGTACGGTGTCTAACACTAGCTGTAGTAGGGTACGGTGTCTAACACTAGCTGTAGTAGGGTACGGTGTCTAACACTAGCTGTAGTAGGGTACGGTGTCTAACACTAGCTGTAGTTGGGTACGGTGTCTAACACTAGCTGTAGTTGGATACGGTGTCTAACACTAGCTGTAGTTGGGTACGGTGTCTAACACTAGCTGTAGTTGGGTACGGTGTCTAACACTAGCTGTAGTTGGATACGGTGTCTAACACTAGCTGTAGTAGGGTACAGTATCGAACACTAGCTGTAGTAGGGTAAGGTGTCTAACACTAGCTGTAGGAGGGTACGGTGTCTAACACTAGCTGTAGTAGGGTACGGTGTCTAACACTAGCTGTCGTAGGGTACGGTGTCTAACCTTAGCTGTCGTAGGGTACAGTGTCTAACACTAGCTGTAGTAGGGTACAGTGTCTAACACTAGCTGTAGTAGGGTACGGTGTCTAACACTAGCTGTAGTTGGATACGGTGTCTAACACTAGCTGTAGTTGGGTACGGTGTCTAACACTAGCTGTAGTTGGATACGGTGTCTAACACTAGCTGTAGTTGGATACGGTGTCTAACACTAGCTGTAGTAGGGTACGATGTCTAACACTAGCTGTAGTAGGGTACGGTGTCTAAAACTAGCTGTAGTAGGGTACAGTGTCTAAAACTAGCTGTAGTAGGGTACGGTGTCTAACACTAGCTGTAGTAGGGTACGGTGTCTAACACTAGCTGTAGTAGGGTACGGTGTCTAAAACTAGCTGTAGTAGGGTACGGTGTCTAAAACTAGCTGTAGTAGGGTACGGTGTCTAAAACTAGCTGTAGTAGGGTACGGTGTCTAACACTAGCTGTAGAAGGGTACGGTGTCTAAAACTAGCTGTAGTTGGATACGGTGTCTAACACATGCTGTAGTAGGGTACAGTATCTAACACTAGCTGTACTTGGGTACAGTATCTAACACTAGCTGTAGTAGGGTACAGTATCTAACACTAACTGTATTTGGGTACAGTCTCTAACACTAGCTGTAGTAGGGTACAGTATCTAACACTAGCTGTAGTTTGGTATATTATCTAACACTAGCTGTAGTAGGGTACAGCAACTAACACTAGCTGTAGTTTGGTATATTATCTAACACTAGCTGTAGTTTGGTATATTATCTAACACTAGCTGTAGTTGGGTACAGCAACTAACACTCGCTGTAGTTTGGTATATTATCTAACACTAGCTGTACTTGGGTACAGTATCTTAAAATAGCTGAAGTAGGGTACAGTATCTTACACTAGCTGTACTTGGGTACAGTATCTAACACTAACTGTATTTGGGTACAGTATCTAACACTAGCTGTAGTAGGGTACAGTATCTAACACTAGCTGTAGTTTGGTATATTATCTAACACTAGCTGTAGTAGGGTACAGCAACTAACACTAGCTGTAGTTTGGTATATTATCTAACACTAGCTGTAGTTGGGTACAGTATCTAACACTAGCTGTAGTTTGGTATATTATCTAACACTAGCTGTAGTTGGGTACAGTATCTAACACTAGCTGTAGTTCGTTACAGTATCTAACACGAGCTGTAGTAGGGTACAGTATCTAACACTGGCTGTAGTTTGGTACAGTATCTAACACTAGCTGTAGTTGGGTACAGTATCTAACACTTTCTGGAGTTAGGTACAGTATCTAACACTAGCTGTAGTAGGGTATGGTGTCTAACACTAGCTTTACTTGGGTACGGTGTCTAACACTAGCGGAAGTAGGGTACGGTGTCTAACACTAGCTGTAGTAGGGTACGGTGTCTTACACTAGCTGTAGTAGGGTACGGTGTCTAACACTAGCTGTCGTAGGGTACGGTGTCTAACACTAGCTGTCGTAGGGTACGGTGTCTAACACTAGCTGTAGTAGGGTACAGTGTCTAACACTAGCTGTAGTTGGGTACGGTGTCTAACACTAGCTGTCGTAGGGTACGGTGTCTAACACTAGCTGTAGTAGGGTACAGTATCGAACACAAGCTGTAGTTGGGTACAGTATCTTACACTAGCTGTAGTAGGGTACAGTATCTTACACTAGCTGTAGTAGGGTACGGTGTCTAACACTAGCTGTAGTAGGGTACGGTGTCTAACACTAGCTGTAGTAGGGTACGGTGTCTAACACTAGCTGTAGTAGGGTACGGTGTCTAACACAAGCTGTAGTTGGGTACAGTATCTTACACTAGCTGTAGTAGGGTACAGTATCGAACACTAGCTGTAGTAGGGTACGGTGTCTAACACTAGCTGTAGTAGGGTACGGTGTCTAACACTAGCTGTAGTTGGATACGGTGTCTAACACTAGCTGTAGTAGGGTACGGTGTCTTACACTAGCTGTAGTAGGGTACGGTGTCTAACACTAGCTGTAGTAGGGTACGGTGTCTAACACTAGCTGTCGTAGGGATACGGTGTCTAACACTAGCTGTCGTAGGGTACGGTGTCTAACACTAGCTGTAGTAGGGTACGGTGTCTAACACTAGCTGTAGTAGGGTACAGTATCGAACACAAGCTGTAGTTGGGTACAGTATCTTACACTAGCTGTAGTAGGGTACAGTATCTTACACTAGCTGTAGTAGGGTACGGTGTCTAACACTAGCTGTAGTAGGGTACGGTGTCTAACACTAGCTGTAGTAGGGTACAGTGTCTAACACTAGCTGTAGTTGGATACGGTGTCTAACACTAGCTGTAGTAGGGTACGGTGTCTAACACTAGCTGTAGTAGGGTACGGTGTCTAACACTAGCTGTCGTAGGGATACGGTGTCTAACACTAGCTGTCGTAGGGTACGGTGTCTAACACTAGCTGTAGTTGGATACGGTGTCTAACACTAGCTGTAGTTGGATACGGTGTCTAACACTAGCTGTAGTAGGGTACGGTGTCTAACACTAGCTGTAGTAGGGTACAGTATCGAACACAAGCTGTAGTTGGGTACAGTATCTTACACTAGCTGTAGTAGGGTACAGTATCTTACACTAGCTGTAGTAGGTTACGGTGTCTAACACTAGCTGTAGTAGGGTACGGTGTTTAACACTAGCTGTAGTAGGGTACGGTGTCTAACACTAGCTGTAGTAGGGTACGGTGTCTAACACAAGCTGTAGTTGGGTACAGTATCTTACACTAGCTGTAGTAGGGTACAGTATCGAACACTAGCTGTAGTAGGGTACAGTGTCTAACACTAGCTGTAGTAGGGTATGGTGTCTAACACTAGCTGTAGTAGGGTACGGTGTCTAACACTAGCTGTCGTAGTGTACGGTGTCTAACACTAGCTGTCGTAGGGTACAGTGTCTAACACTAGCTGTAGTAGGTTACGGTGTCTATCACTAGCTGTAGTAGGGTACGGTGTCTAACACTAGCTGTAGTAGGGTACGGTGTCTAACACTAGCTGTTGTAGGGTACAGTATCGGACACTAGCTGTAGTTGGATACGGTGTCTAACACTAGCTGTCGTAGGGTACGGTGTCTAACACTAGCTGTAGTTGGATACGGTGTCTATCACTAGCTGTAGTTGGATACGGTGTCTAACACTAGCTGTAGTTGGATACGGTGTCTAACACTGGCTGTAGTTGGGTACGGTGTCTAACACTAGCTGTAGTTGGATACGGTGTCTAACACTAGCTGTAGTTGGGTACATTATCTAACACTATCTGTATTTATGTACAGTGTCTAACACTAGCTGTAGTAGGGTACATTATCGAACACTAGCTGTAGTTGGGTACAGTATCAAACACTAGCTGTAGTAGGGTACAGTATCGAACACTAACTGTAGTAGGGTACGGTGTCTAACACTAGCTGTAGTAGGGTACAGTGTCGAAAACTAGCTGTAGTAGGGTACAGTGTCTAAAACTAGCTGTAGTAGGGTACGGTGTCTTACACTAGCTGTAGTTGGATACGGTGTCTAACACTAGCTGTAGTTGGATATGGTGTCTAACACTAGCTGTAGTTGGGTACGGTGTCTAACACTAGCTGTAGTTGGATACGGTGTCTAAAACTAGCTGTAGTAGGGTACAGTGTCTAACACTAGCTGTAGTTGGATACAGTATCTAACTCTAGCTGTAGTTTGGTACAGTATCTAACAATAGCTGTAGTTGCATCTCGCATACTATCCAAAGGCAGCTCTGCAATTACCACAAGATAGTGAACATCAGCCAGACAATAGATATCTTGAACACCAGTAATAGTTTGAATACCTCCAATCCATAATTGTCAACATCTGTCTTTCGGAGAGAGATACCGTCTATAGCCTATAGAGATATGGTGAAAGATACAGTGCTGTTCTAATTGGGATAGGGTGGAAGATACAGTGCTGTTCTAATTGGGGTAGGGTGGAAGATACAGTGCTGTTCTAATTGGGATAGGGTGGAAGATACAGTGCTGTTCTAATTGGGATAGGGTGGAAGATACAGTGCTGTTCTAATTGGGATAGGGTGGAAGATACAGTGCTGTTCTAATTGGGATAGGGTGGAAGATACAGTGCTGTTCTAATTGGGGTAGGGTGGAAGATACAGTGCTGTTCTAATTGGGATAGGGTGGAAGATACAGTGCTGTTCTAATTGGGGTAGGGTGGAAGATACAGAGCTGTTTTAATTAGGATAGGGTGGAATATACAGTGCTGTTCTAATTGGGGTAGGGTGGAAGATACAGTGCTGTTCTAATTGGGATAGGGTGGAAGATACAGTGCTGTTCTAATTGGGATAGGGTGGAAGATACAGTGCTGTTCTAATTGGGGTAGGGTGGAAGATACAGTGCTGTTCTAATTGGGATAGGGTGGAAGATACAGTGCTGTTCTAATTGGGGTAGGGTGGAAGATACAGAGCTGTTTTAATTAGGATAGGGTGGAATATACAGTGCTGTTCTAATTGGGATAGGGTGGAAGATACAGTGCTGTTCTAATTGGGGTAGGGTGGAAGATACAGTGCTGTTCTAATTGGGATAGGGTGGAAGATACAGTGCTGTTCTAATTGGGGTAGGGTGGAAGATACAGAGCTGTTTTAATTGGGATAGGGTGGAAGATACAATGCTGTTCTAATTGGGATAGGGTGGAAGATACAGTGCTGTTCTCATTGGGATAGGGTGGAAGATACAGTGCTGTTCTAATTGGGGTAGGGTGGAAGATACACTGCTGTTCTAATAGGGATAGGGTGGAAGATACAGTGCTGTTTTAATTGGGATAGGGTGGAAGATACAGTGCTGTTCTAATTTGGGTAGGGTGGAAGCTACAGTGCTGTTCTAATTGGGGTAGGGTGGAAGATTCAGTGCTGTTCTAATTGGGGTAGGGTGGAAGATTCAGTGCTGTTTTAATTGGGATATGGTGGAAGCTACAGTGCTGTTCTAATTGGGGTAGGGTGGAAGATTCAGTGTTGTTCTAATTTAACACCTGGTGAGGTAAGCACAGACATGATATTTTATGCTACCAAGGGAAAGAGTAATGTCAAAGGAGAAACATAAGAAACTGAAGGATGTGAGGAAATGGTAGTACAGTGTTGAGAAAGACATAAAGAGGTACTTTATGCAAGGGTAGCCTAGTGGTTAGAGTGCTGGACTAGTAACCGGAAGGTTGCAAGTTCAAACCCCAGAGCTGACAAGGTACAAATCTGTCATTCTGCCACTGTTCCTAGGCCGTCATTGAAAATAAGAATTTGTTCTTAACTGACGTAGCTAGTTAAATAAAGGTCAAATTTTAAAAAATGCAATAGCACATTTCTAATGTTTGTAAACAAGTAAATTCGTACACAGTGGCACGCAATGAAGTGGCAGATGCCAATAATGCCCATGCATTTGGCACAAAAAGGATCCAACAGACCAATCACAGGATGGGGTTTTAGGTGAGCCATTTAAAGCTGAGAAATTAAGCCCATGGGTGGCAGGGAAAAGGCTCATTGTAATCCTTATAATACTCAATGGACCATTAAGCTCACTGGTGTCCTTTTTACAGTGAAAGAGGTAAATAAAAGGCTCTAAAAATAACGTTATCCTATACAGTAGCAACTGGCCCTGTACAGTAGTAGCCTTAGCTGAGTGTGGTGTAATGGAGTAACTACATCAGTGTTGAGAAACATTTTCTGAGCATAATCAAAGGAAAGACTATTTTTTCCACCCATTTGTTTCTACTCTGTTGTTTCCATGGCACCATATCGGTGCCTATTGGTGCCATGGAAACTGAATAGTAAAAATAAACGGGTGGTAGTGATAATAGCTTCCTTTGATTATAGAACATGCCCAAAAGCACTGAAGTGTGATTAAGCAAATCAAAACTGGACTGTCCAGGTTCCACCTGCCATTTCCACAAAATCCGAGTCAGCTTTCTTTTGTTCCACAGGACACTAGGCTGTGTGAAAACACAATATATTCATGAAGCTTTTCAATTTAGGGAGGTAGGGGGAGGGAGGAAGGAAGGAAGGAGAGAGATAGAGAGGGAGTGAGTGTGGCTGAGAGAGAATGAATAAAACAGTGCAGCAACCTTTACAGCATCACAGACTCAGAATTAACCAACACAGAGAAGGAGCCATTACATTCCAAAAGGAGCCATTGATGGGCACAACCGAAGAGGTACTTTCATTCTGTCCTCCTTACCCAGGTGTCACCCTTCAGTCTAAAATCTGAGAAAATACCTCAGATTCTTCCACTCGTCTGAGCCTCTGCCCCCCCCACGCTGTCTCTCCACCTAGCCAGCCCAGCCCCCTGCCCGTCGGCCCTAGACGGACATTTGAAAATCAACTGAGTGAATTAGCCCTCTGACGGCTCCTGTAAAGAAGTCATTATTTGCAGTGATGCTGAATGGGGAAGCTCTGTCAATGGGAGATCAAATGATGTCTTCCACTCACCAGCCTGAACAAAGCGTTTATTCAGGGCCCACAGAATATCTGTATTTTTCCCCCAGAGTGAAGCGTTTCCCCTTGCTTCCAGCTTTCCCACTGGCAGGATTGATTGGCTTTAATTAAGAAATAAATCTCATAGCCATGTTATTCTCTGAAATTCAGTCCACTGTGGTTGAAGGAGATAATTTTTTAAAGACACACTTTCATGTTTTAAACACCCTTTAAAAACAGTCTGAACATCTAATTACATATCTGAATACAAGACGAGTTCAGGGTTCCCAACAAATTACTAACTTTACAGTAGTTACAAAATTTACAAGGGGTGGACAGAAACCTAGCTTAAATCAACACAAATCACATGCCGACAAACACACACACACACACACACCACAGTTACTTGGAGTCATTCATTAACTGAAAGGAAGGCTCTTAGTTTTTCCATGTTGACAGAACAGGAAGCCACTTAACTGAGCTTGCTAGAGGGGAGGAACCAGCTCCTACTCTTTCCCAGCTTCTACGTTACACCTTATCTTACATCAGCCTTCCTGCCCTTTGTCTTAGTAATAGAGCAGCTCAGAATCTTTTCCAGGGATTTTCTTTGTATCTAAGCCACACGTGTATGTCCAAATCCAATATCCTGGTTACTCATTACTCCAGAACCACTGCTCAATGGCCTGTGTTCTTAAACACAGTCTGGATTTAATGATCCAACAAACATGGGCAAAGTTATCTGGATGTTGCTGGGACATACGCCTTGGCATAGTGAGTAGACACTGAGCGAGAGAAAGAGAGAGAGAAAGAGATGGTGGTGCATTCACAAGCAAACCAATGTTAGTAGTTTGAAAGAGTAAAAGAGCTTGTGTTGTACTTATACAGTGTTTTTTTTCTTCTTAATTAGGCTATATTGTCTCTTCTGACATATTCTTTTGAATGTAGATTTCAGATTTCAGACAATGACAGAATGCACTTATGAATGAAATTCACATGTGGAAACTTGAACGTCAAACTAAACTTGACTTCAACAGCAGCCAATGATCCCCTAAAGCCCAAACTCAGCTAAAGAGCCAAGCAGCCATCTTACCTCACCTGGGCTCACCTGACCTGCCTGCTTACTTGTGGACAGAACTAATCACCAAATCCCCTATCCTGTTCTGTCCATAGACACGCACAAACGCACACACACATGCACGACACACACACACACACACACACACACACACACACACACACACACACACACACACACACACACACACACACACACACACACACACACACACACACACACACACACACACACACACACACACACACACACACACACACACACACACACACACACACACACACACACACACACAGTGTAGATAATGTCAAGACGTAGCAGGAGCAGGCAAGAGCAGTTGAATCTGGATTGTGTAAAGCGTTAACCAGCCTTCCACCCCCAACCCGTCCGTCAACCCTGTCCCCTATCCCCCTTTGGCAAAGCCATCTCCTCCTTTTAGCATCAACACCTCAGCTACTGTGAGCATAATGAAATTTCACACTAACAAAACAGCCATTCTGAGCTGCCGCACCAGCATTATTGTGATTTTTTTTGGTACCCTTCCCCAAATAATGTCCAATCATTTGAATTTACCACAGGTGAACTCCAATAAAGTTGATCAATGGAAACAGGATTCACCTCAGTTCAATTTCGAGTCTCATATCAAAGGGTTTGAATACTTATATGGTATTGCTGTTTTTTATTTTTAATACATTTGAAAAAATGTCTAAAATCCTGTTTTTGCTTTGTCATTATGGGTATTGTGTGTAGATTGATGAGAGAAAATTGTAATCAATTTTAGAATAAGGCTGTAAGGTAACACAATTTGGAAAAAGTGAGGGGATCTGAATACTTTCCAAACGCACTCTATACTTCCATAATTTTTTTTACGTGGTACCATGATTTTTTTATTATGCTAATTAGATTTCCGTGGGCACTGACATCGACTCTAGGCGGTTTAAACTATGAGGGTCACAAGGAACAACCTATTTTAACATCCTGGGAGTCTAATGAAACCAAAAGGCACATCCAAAGATCGCACACATAATGTTTAAAGTTGCAGCAGAAAATGGTCGTGTGGACAAAGAATGACTTGGCACAATGTGAGCTAAATACAGCAATGCTTGAGTATTTCATACAGTACTGTACATAAATTAGCTGCAAGAGCAGATATTTACTGAGCTACATTTCAGCTTTCAAAATCGTCCTTCATTGTAGACTGCTTGAAAGGCACAATGTATAGAAAGCACACATCCTCACAATGTTCATGGACTCTATACTCTGTCTAAAGATCTCCTCAAGGATAACCTGACCAGCTGGATGACTATTTTGAGCAATAGAAATTGAGCAGACTGCAGAGGCCATGGCCTAAACCTTAGCACACAAAAATAGTAAATGATGAGAATGGGAAGCTTGCAAACCTGCCTCTCACCCTGATGAACACTACTTTATCTCTGCAGTGGATAACCTCCAAAGGCTCAGGCTATTTTGGCTTTTAATATGAGCTCTGCAACGGTGAGCAGTCACGTCAGGCAGTGGCCAGGACCCACTGGGCTGGATGCACATGTTTGGGGGGAGAGGGGGGGATGGGGGGTAGGGTTGGGGTTGAAGGTTCTATGAACATGCCTCCTCTTGCGGAACAGTCACTGAACCATGGGCCTCCTCATCAAGCCAATCTGCCTGAAAAGGCAGAGTAGTGCCAGCAGCCAGATATCATCACAGCCACATTAATTAAAGAGGGGCCATCATTAGAGTGAGTCCCTGTTGCTCACTGCTGTTTCTATTTCTGGACAGACTGTTGTTATTGTTATTGTTGTAGCTCCTTTTGCCTCTTCACTCAGACAGGAAGGAAGATGCTAACAGGTTGCTTAATAATGAAGAGGAGCATAGTGACATCTACTGTAACCTCAATCTCCACTCCAATACGGGTAGTTAAGAATTAGTATCCAAAAAAGTGCATTCCTGTTACACACCACTAATTTAGTGTAGGTGCTGCCCTTTAGTAAACTGATTAAACATAAAGAAAAGGCACAACTCTATACTAATCATTTAAGAATCATTATCATTGCTTTTCAGGTCTCAGAATGCACCACCTATTTCTGTCCATGCAACAAAATAATCACATGACATGAGATTGAGAAAAAGGAAGTCAAGAAACTGCATTTGACTTATGATACAGTGGTTATCATAAGTATCCACCCCCCTTGGATGTCTTCACATTTTATTGTGTTACAAAGTGGGATTAAAATGGATTTGACATTTTTGTAAAAAATCTATACAAAATGTCGCAAAAATTATAACAGGTCTTAAAACTGTATGAAAAATGTAACACTAACATACTTTGATTGGATAAGTATTCACCCCCCTGAGTCAATACATGTTAGAAACAGCTTTGGCAGCGACTACAGCTGTGAGTCTTCTTGGGTAAGTCTCTAAGAGCTTTTCACACCTGGATTGTACAATATTTGTCCATTATTTCTTCAAGCTCTTTTAATGTTAAGGTGTGGGGGTCATGGCTAGACAGCAATGTTCAAGTCTTGCCATACATTTTCAAGCAGATTAAAGGGTAAGATGCATGGGTTTTTTCTCACCATATTTACATATTTACTACTGGCACATGTTTTGCTTTACACTCAGATTGCAATTTAATAACAAACATTTGGCAAAACACAACACACAATTCTCTACCTTTGGCACAACCTTCACAACTAAAATGTCTTATGTGCAAATGAAAAGCAACACTGTTCAACAAGCTAAGCTCAATTACCAATTGATCAATTTCACTCTTCACATGTGACCAATTGTATGAATGTTCACTTTGCAATCAGACCTTTGTTATGGATAAAAAGGCCACAGGTGAGTACTCCTGTGTTTGGAGAACAATGGAAGCAAACTTGGTAGAGGTGGAGGTGGGGGTAGAGATGGGGGTAGAGGTAGAGGTGGAGGAAGACCAAGAACAAGGAGAGTAATCTCTGATGAAATTCGGGCAACTGTGGTGGACCATATGGTCAACCATGGTTTGACCTTGAGAGATGCTGTGTAGAGAGTGCAGCCCAATCTGAGCCGCTTCACCGTAGCATCCATCATCCAGACGTTCCAAAATGAGAATAGGTATGCACTGCAGACATTGAACCTATCTACTACTTCTCCTACTTGTCAGTAGTACAACATAAAGCACAGTATGGGGAAACAGAGTAAATGTTTCAGGTATTACTGTATGTATAAATTTGGGAGCTATACTATTTTGTAACATGTTTATCTTGTATACTGTACTACTGCAGTGCTTACTGTACTGTATGCTATTTTGTTTTTGTACACCTGAAAGACGGTAACCACATGGTGGTAGAACGCGTCTATTTACAGACAAACAGGCGACTGCCATTGTGCAAATTATTGAAAACCCTACCATCTTCCATGATTTTGATTGCTGTGTTTCATTTTTTGCAAGATATCTGTGGGGTTTGGGGGAATTGGCTAACGGTTTTGTTTTGTGTTTAGAGTATAGAGTACCTGAAATGTAGTTTCAGGAAACGTGTGTTAACAATTGGGAAAACTGTAACTTATTTCCGGATATCTTCGGACCTACCCACAATGAACCTTTTCTCAACATCATATGGAGGATCTACTCTGTGCTACTGAGTTCGTAGCTAGGTCAAGCTGGCTAAGGTTAGCTACACCTCATGCTCTTCACAGACTTTGTGGTCGTTATCTAGTGGGAACCCGTTAGCACTGCAGACTCTGGTGCCTTCTTGCTGTGGGCTCAAAACAAAAGAGAAAATGGTGTCCTTTTTGTTCTGTCAACTACTCAGCATGTTCTTTGTGAAGTAGGCTATGGGAATTTTGTAACTTTTTCCACCTTGGCTTAGCGCGCTAGCTGACTGACATCTGGAATCTATCTATTTTGGATAAGAGCAACTGTTATTTGGATAAATAGCTTACTGGCTGACTAGCTTGATAAGTTAAATGCATGTAGCTAACATTCTTTTATGTTTGGTTAGATGGCGTTATGCACACTACCAGTCAAAAGTTTTAGAACACCTTCTCATTCAATGTTTTTTCTTTCTTTTTTATTATTTTCTACATTGTATAATAATAGTGACGACATCAAAACTATGAAATACCACATATGGAATCAAGTAGTAACCAAAAAAGTGTTAAACAAATCAAAATGTATTTTATATTTATATTTTATATATTTCTTCAAATAGCCACCCGTTGCCTTGATGACAGTTTTGCACACTCTTGGCATTCTCTCAACCAGATTCACCTGAATGCTTTTCCAACAGTCGTGAAGGAGTTCCCACATATGCTGACCACTTGTTAGCTGCTTTCCTTCACTCTGCGGTCCAACTCATCCCAAACCATCTAATTTGCTGGTCGGGGGATTGTGGAGGCCAGGTCATCTGATGCAGCACTCCATCACTCTCCTTTTTGGTAAAATAGCCCTTATATAGACAGTAGGTGTGTTATGGGTCATTGTCCTGCTGAAAAACAAATTATATTCCCACTAAACCCCAACTAGATGGGATGGCGTATCACTGCAGAATGCTGTGGTAGCCATGCTGGTTAAGCGTGCCTTGAATTCTAAATAAATTACAGACAGTGTCACCAGCAAAGCACCCCAACACCATAACACCTCCTCCTCCATTCTTTGCGGTGGGAAGTACACATGTGGAGATCATCTGTTCACCCACACCGCTTCTCACAAAGACACGGCGGTTGAAACCAAAAAATCTCCAATTTGGACTCATCAGACCAAAGGACAAGTTTACTCGTGTTTCTTGGCCCAAACAAGTCTCTTCTTTATTATTGGTGTCCTTTAGTAGTGGTTTCTTTGCAGCAATTAGACCACGAAGAACAATAAAAATCTCTGAAACTGAAAACACTTATCTCGCTCACTAGCTTTAAGCACCAGCTGTCAGAGCAGCTCACAGATTACTGCACCTGTACATAGCCCATCTATAATTTAGCCCAAACAACTACCTCTTCCCCTACTGTATTTATTTATTTTGCTCCTTTGCACCCCATTATTTCTATTTATACTTTGCACATTCTTCCACTGCAAATCTACCATTCTAATGTTTTACTTGCTATATTGTATTTACTTCGCCACCATGGCCTTTTTTTGTCTTTACCTCCCTTATCTCACCTCATTTGGGATATAGACTTGTATATAGACTTATTTTTCTACTGTATTGTTGATTGTATGTTTGTTTTACTCCATGTGTAACTCTGTGTTGTTGTATGTGTCGAACTGCTTTGCTTTATCTTGGCCAGGTCGCAATTGTAAATGAGAACTTGTTCTCAACTTGCCTACTTGGTTAAATAAAGGTGAAATTTGAAAAATTTGAAAAAATTCACACAAGTCACCCCTGAACAGTTGATGTTGAGATGTGTCTGTTACTTGAACTCTGAAGCATTTATTTGGGCTGCAATTTCTGAGGCTGGTATCTAATGAACATATCCTCTGGAGCAGAGATAACTCTGGATCTTCCATTCCTGTGGCGATCCTCATGAGAGCCAGTTTCATTATAGCGCTTGATGGTTTTTGTGCACTTGAAGAAACTTTCAAAGTTCTTCAATTTTCAATTTTTCAAATTGCTTGACCTTCACGTCTTAAAGTAATGATGGACTGTAGTTTCTCTTTGCTTATTTGAGCTGGTCTTCACATAATATGGACTTGGTCTTTTACCAAATATGGCTATCTTCTGTATACCTCCTACCTTCTCACAACAGAACTGATTGGCTCAAACACATTGAGGAGGATAGAAATTCCACAAATTAACTTTGAAAAAGGCACACCTGTTAATTGAAAAACATTCCAGGTGACTAACTCATGAAGCTGGTTGAGAGAATTCTAATTCATGAAAGCAAATGGTGGCTATTTGGAGAATCTCAAATCTAACATATATTTAGATTTGTTTAACACTTTTTTGGATACCACATGATTCCATATGTGTTATTTCATAGTTTTGATGTCATCACTATTATCCTACAATGTAGAAAATAGTAAAAATAAAGAAAAACCCTTGAATGAGTAGGTGTTCTAAAACTTTTGACCGGTAGTGTATGTCCAAAACTTGATTTATTTGAGGGTAGCTGCAAGCTAGGTGTTGATAGCAACTCGCTGACCAATGTAACGTTAGCAGGCTGGTAGGGCTAGTGTTGGCAGGCTAGTAGGGATAACGTTAGCAGGCTAGGTGGTTAGCAACCCTGCAAGTTGATTTGTAACAAAACATTAATAAAGTATTTGCTTGTAAGTTGGCTGAAAATTTTACTGAAACCAGTAGTCATGAGTGCAAACGATTTGGTTTAATTTGAAATTACGCATTTTAAGTTATTTCTGTTGGAGTTTACATTATAAGGACTTTTGTATTCTTCGGAATTCTGATTGGCTTCATGGATTAACTCCAAAAATAGAAATGTGAGGTGTAACTTTGTATCGGGACTTTTGATGTGTATACTAATGCCAATCCATATGTTAAATTTGGTTACGTTTATGCTAACAACCCTTTAAGTCAAACCTGTAACTTGGCCACTCGGGAACATACACTGTCTTCTTGGTAAGCAACTCCAGTGTATATTTGATGCAACCACCACCATGCTTGAAAATAAGAATGAAATATGGCGCTGGAATGTATAGCAGATGTTTTAGGGATTCCTGACCATTTCTGCTATTCTTTTTAATTGTTTTGCTTTTGGACATCATAGCAGGGATAACTAGCCTCGATTTGGATAAAGATTTCTAATTTAATGAGAAGGAGACACAGGACATACTGCTCACCCCGGACCAGGCCCTAATCCCTGACACTCGAAGAGAAAGAGACAGTGCGGGTACCCTGATGAAGCTACTGCAGATAGTAAATAATCTGCCTCTCCCCTTTGTTCTATTGAAGAATGTACAATCACTGGAGAACAAACTGGATGAACTCCGTTTGAGACTATCCTATCAATGGGACCTGAAGAACAATGACATGGATAATATTCTAGCTGGTTTTCATATGCATCGGCAGGACTGAATGGCAGCATTGGGTAAACTCAAGGGGGGTGGTGTGTGTCTCTTTGTAAAAAACAGCTGGTCTGCAATCTCTAATATTAAGGAAGTCTAGTTATTCGCCTCTCCTAAATTAGAATACCTCATGATAAGCTGTAGACCACACTATTTATCAAGAGTTTTCATCTACATTTCTTGTAGCTGTCTATTTACCCCCACAAACCGATGGCATTAAGACCATACTCAACAAGCTGTATAGGCCCATAAGAAAACAACAAAATGCTCAACCAGTGTTGGCCCTCCTAACTTCCGATGATTTTAATGCAGGAAAACTCATTTCTGATGCTAGTCGGATGTGGCAGGGCTTGCAAACTATCACAGATTACAAAGGGAAACCCAGCCGCGGGCTGCCCAGTGATGTGAGCCTACCAGACAAATGAAATTCCATCTATGCTCGCTTCGAAGCAAGCAACACCTAACCATGCATGAGCGCACCAACTGTTCTGAACGACTGTGTGATCACACTCTCCGTAGCCGATGTGAGTAAGACCTTTAAAACAGGTTAACATTCAGAATACCAGTTCACATACCGCCCCAACAAATCCACAGATTACACAATCTCTATTGCATCCCACACTGCCCTTTCCCACTTGGACTAAAGGAACACCTACCTGGGAATGCTGTTCATTGACTGGAGATCAGTGTTCAACACCATAGCTTAGCACTAAGCTAAAGACCCTGGGACTGAACACCTCCCTCTGCAGCTGAATCCTGGACTTCCTGAAAGGAAGCCCCCAGGTGGTGAGAATAGGCAACAACACAGCAGACCGTAAGGTGCTACAGAGGGTAGTGCATACAGCCCTGAACATCACTGAGGCCAAGCTTCCTGCCATCCAGGAACTATAGTTGAAGTCGGAAGTTTACATACACTTAGGTTGGAGTCATTAAAACTCATTCTTCAACCATTCCACAAATTTCTTGTAAACAAACTATAGTCTTGGCAAGTCGGTTAGGACATCTACTTTGTGCATGACACAAATCATTTTTCCAACAATTGTTTACAGACAGATTATTTAATTTATAATTCACTGTATCACAATTCCAGTGGGTTAGAAGTTTACATACACTAAGTTGACTGTGCCTTTTAAACAGCTTGTAAAATTCCAGAAAATTATGTCATGGCTTTAGAAGCTTCTGGTAGGCTAATTGACATAATTTGAGTCAATTGGAGGTGTACATGTGGATGTATTTCAAGGTCTACCTTCAAACTCAGTGTCTCTTTGCTTGACATCATGGGAAAATCAAAAGAAATCAGCCAAGACCTCAGAAAAAAATTGTGGAGGAAAAGGGGAGGCTTGTAAGCCGTAGAACGCCATCCCAACCGTGAAGTACGGGAGTGGCAGCATCATGTTGTGGGGGTGATTTGCTGCAGGAGGGACTGGTGCACTTCACAAAATAGATGGCATCATGAGGAAAGAAAATTATGTGGATATATTGAAGCAACATCTCAAGACATCAGTCAGGATGTCACGCCCTGGCCATAGAGAGGCTTTTTATTTTTTATTTTGGTTAGGCCAGGGTGTAACTAGGGTGGGCGTTCTATGTTCTTTTATCTGTGTTTTTGTATTTCCTTCTTTTTGGCCGGGTATGGTTCTCAATCAGGGACAGCTGTCTGTCGTTGACTCTGATTGAGAACCATACTTAGGTACCCTGTTTTCCCACTATGGGGTTGTGGGTAGTTATTTTCTGTTTAGTGTTTTTGTTGCACATTGCAGAACTGTTCGTTTGTTGATTTGTTGTTTTTGTTCCAGTATTCATCTTTATTAAAAGTATTATGAATACGTACCACGCTGCACTTTTGTCCTCTTCTCCTTCTCCCAACGACAATCGTTACAGAACTACCCACCACCAAAGGACCAAGCAGCATGGTAAGGAGGAGCAGCGCTAAAGGAGGAATGGACATGGGAGGACATTCTGGACGGCAAGGGATCCTATACATGGGAGGAGATCCTGGCTGAAGGGATCGCCTCCCATGGGAACAGGTGGAGGCAGCCAGGAGAGTGGAGGCAGCAGGAAAAGGGAGCCAGCGATTTGAGGGAACACGGCTGGCAAGGAAGCCCGAGAGGCAGCCCCAAATATTTATTGGGGGGGGTGCAACCGGGGAGATTGGCGGAGTCAGGTAGGAGACCTGAGCCAACTCCCCGTGCTTACCGGGTGGGATGTCGTACTGTTCAGGCACCGTGTTATGCGGTGGAGCGCACGGTGTCTCCAGTGGAAGTTCGCAGCCTGGTACGTTACATCGCAGCTCCTCGTATTGGCCGGGCTAGAGTAGGCATCGAGCCAGGAGGGATGAAGCCGGCTCAGCGCATCTGGTCTCTAGTGCGTCTCCTCTGTCAGGGTTATCCTGCGCCAGCTCTGCGCACTGTGTCTCCAGTGCGTCCTGTGCCTGCTCCCCGCACGTGCCGGGCTAAAATCACCATCCAGCCAGGACGGGTTGTGCAGGCCCTTAGTTCGAGACCTCCAGTGCGCCTCCACAGCCCGGTCTATCCTGTGCCTCCTCCAAGGACCAGGCTGTCTCTCCGTCTCCTTCCTCCAGGTTCTCCCTCCTGTCCGGAGCTGCCAGACCCGCCCGTACGTCAGGAGCTGCCAGAGCCGCCCTTCAGTCAGGCGCTGCCAGAGCCGCCCGTCAGTCAGGCGCTGCCAGAGCCGCCCGTCACTCCGGAGCTGCCAGAGCCGCCCTTCACTCTGGAGCTGCCAGAGTCGCCCTTCACTCCGGAGCTGCCAGAGTCGCCCTTCATTCTGGAGCTGCCAGAGTCGCCCTTCACTCCGGAGCTGCCAGTTGCCCTTCACTCCGGAGCTGCCAGAGTCACTCTTCACTCCAGAGCTGCCAGTCACCCTTCACTCCAGAGCTGCACTATTATTATGAATACGTACCACGCTGCACTTTGGTCCTCTTCTCCTTCTTCCAATGACAGTTGTTACACAGGAAGTTAAAGCTTGGTCGCAAATGGGTCTTCCAAATGGACAAAGACCCCAAGATTTCTTCCAAAGTTGTGGCAAAATGATTTAAGGACAACAATGTCAAGGTATTGGAGTGGCCACCACAAAGCCCTGACCTCAATCCTATAGAAAATGTGTGGGCAGAACTGAAAAAGCGTGTGCGAGCAAGGAGGCCTCCAAACCTGACTCAGTTACGCCAGCTCTGTCAGGAAGAATGGGCCAAAATTATTGTGGGAAGCTTGTGGAAGGATCCCAGAAACATTTGACCCAAGTTAAACAATTTATAGGCAATGCTACCAAATACTAATTGAGTGTATGTAAACCTCTGACCCACTGGGAGTGTGATGATAGAAATAAAAGCTTAAATAAATCATTCCCTTGTCACGGCTGTTGAAGGATGAGGACCAAGGTGCAGCGTGGTGAGCGTTCATTTTCTTTATTTGAATCAAAATGACACCAAACAAAACAATAAACACTACAAACACCAACCGTGAAGCTCAAAATCAAAGTGCTCTAAACAAAGTCAACCTCTCACAAACCCAGGTGGGAAAAAGGGTACCTAAGTATGGTTCCCAATCAGAGACAAAAATAGACAGCTGTCCCTGATTGAGAACCATACCCGGCCAAACACAAAGAAATAGAAAACATAGAACACAAAACATAGAATGCCCACTCCAACTCACGCCCTGATCAAACCAAAATAGAGACATAAAAAGGATCTCTAAGGTCAGGGTGTGACATCCCTCTACTATTATTCTGATATTTCACATTCTGAAAATAAAGTGGTGATGCTAACTGACCTGAGACAGGGAATCTTTACTTGGATTAAATGTCAGGAATTGTGAAAAACAGTTTAAATGTATTTGGCCTAGCTGTATGTAAACTTCTGACTTCAACTGTATATACTACGCGGTGTCAGAGGAAGGCCCAACAAATTGTCAAAGACTCCGCTACCGCACGGCAAGCGGTACCGGGCCGACAAGTCTAGGTCCAAAAGGCTCCTTAACAGCTTCTACCCCCAAGCCGTAAGACTGCTGAACAATTAATCAAATGGCCACCCAGACTATTTGCATTGACACCCCCCGCCCTTTGTTATTACACTGCTGCTACTCACTGTTTATTGTCTATGAATAGTCACTTTACCCCTGCCTACACGTACAAATTACCTCGACTAATCTGTACCCCCGCACATTGACATAAGTTAAAACTGCATTGTTGGTTAAGGGCTTGTAAATAAGCATTTTACGGTAAGGTCTACTACACCTTTTGTATTCTGCGCGTGACAAATCAAATTTGATTTGATTTGCCATAGATTTTCTGTTAATTACCAACATTACTGAAGATTCCGGTAACTTTGGTAAATTACCGGTAGCTTTGCAACCCTTATAGCAATATCACACTCCCAGCCCTGGCCTCAGTCTAACCTTGCAGCGAGGTCCAGTGAATGGGTGAATGTTTCCGGGAGGGAATCAGTGAGGCCCTGAATGAGCTGAGTCATCTTCAGAGCACATCTATAAGATACCTGTTACTGACACATGCACAGTCACCACATAGTAGAGTAGACACAGGAACTGATGGGAGCCATCATGGCCTGGGCCCTGGCTGCCACATGGCTGACCAGGCACTGTGTAATAATGTGACACTCCCACACATCTCACCAGACTTGTGTGACTTCACTGCCAGATGGATAATGAATATAGGCCTTGTGAATGGAAACTGCGTGCTTACTGATCCCCACCAGACCGGAAACTAGGCTAATACTTAAGACATGCTTAGAGCCTTATCCTATTTGATGCTTCTAGTGCAGGAGCCAACTCTTTGTATTAGAACAATGTGGAACGGTAGCAAGGCAGGTCTTATTGTAAATAGACAGAGCTTGGCTACTGCATTACATTACATTACAAAATCTTAGTCATGAAGAGCATAAAACATATTGTAAGTACATTTAAGGTTCACCACACCCTTCATGTACTTGTTCCCAACGGTGCATACACATTTAACTACTTATCCCATGATAATTACACAGCAGTAACAGGCCTGCTGTATGTAGAGAATCTTAGCAGGAACAGTGGGATGCACCCCGGGATTTTGCCAGGAGTTTCACTTCACAGCATTCGGACAAAGCTGCATGGAAGCTGTGACAGCCCAATTAGGGCCCAGTGAGCAGAGAGGAGAGGAGATCTGAGGCTGCTGCCTCTCCCTGTACAAGCTGAAATACAGATCAACAGGGGATCTCTTCTCTTCTCCTGTGTGACTCAGTTGGTGGAGCATGGCGCTTGCAATGCCAGGGTTGTGGGTTTGATTCCCACGGGGGACCAGAACAAGGGAAAAAAGTATGAAAATGTATGCACTCACTGTTCTGCTCTGGAGCTGTTCTGGATAAGAGCGTCTGCTAAATGACTCAAATGTATATCCTTTATCAGACCAACCACTGGTGCTGCATTGGAGGGAGGAGGGGAGTATTATGAGGAGAGGGCTCAGAAATATCTCTTCCTTTTCTTCTTTTAAGTGAAGAACGTCTGATTTTTCACAGAGCTTTCTGAATGTGGATTTAGCTCTGCTGTGCCAGTCCGTTTCCGGATGTCCAGATATCTATGGGTAGAGTTGCAGATTCACCATGATTCTCTACTTAATTAGGCCTTAAATTGGTAAAATTGATTATTGGGCATGAATATTATTGTGAAGATGAGGTATGTGAAATTTACTACATACCATACTATAGTTGCATTCTTTTAACAGCAAGGGGCAACAGCAACAACGTAGCTCAGGCAGTAAGTAGGAAGCTCTCTCCTCCATTTATATGCAAATGAAACAATCTTATGTTCAGCTGGCCCATCCCTGGATTTTGTGTTAAATGCTCTACAACAAAGCTTTCTTAGTGTCCAACAAGCTTTCTCTACCCATAACCTTGTTCTGAACACCTCCAAAAGGTCATGTGGTTTGGTAAGAATAATTTCCCTCTCCCCACAGGTGTGATTACTACCTCTGAGGGTTTAGAGCTTGAGGTAGTCACACAAGTACTTGGGAGTATGGCTAAACAGGACACTGTCTTTCTCTCAGTTAAATCTAGACTTGGTTTCCTCTTTCGTAATCGCTCCTCTTTCACCCCAGCTGCCAAACTAACCCTGATTCAGATGACCATCCTACCCATGCTAGATTACGGAGACATAATTTATAGCAGGTAAGGGTGCTCTCAAGCTGCTAGATATTCTTTACCATCTCGGCCATCAGATTTGCCACCAATGCTCCTTATAAGACACATCACTGCACTCTATACTCATCTTGTAAACTGTTGCAAGGCCCACTGGTTGATGCTTATTTATAAAACAGTCTTAGGCCTCACTCCCCCATCTGAGATATCTACTGCAACCCTCATCCTCCACATACAACACCCATTCTGCCAGTCACATTCTTTTAAAGGTCCCCAAAGCACACAAATCCCTGAGCCGCTCCTCTTTTCAGTTCACTGCAGCTAGCGACTGGAAAGAGCTGCAACAAACACTCAAACTGGACAGTTTTATCTCAATCTCTTCATTCAAAGACTCAATCATGGACACTCTTACTGACAGTTGTGGCTGCTTTGCGTGATGTATTGTTGTCTCTACCTTCTTGCCCTTTGTGCTGTTGTCTGTGCCCAATAATGTTTGTACCATGTTTTGTGCTGCTACCATGACGTGTTGCTGCCATGTTGTTGTCATGTTGTGTTGCTACCATGCTGTGTTGTCATGTGTTGCTGCCTTGCTATGTTGTTGCCTGCTATGTTGTTGCCTTAGGTCTCTCTTTATGTGGTGTTGTGTTGTCCTATATTTACATTTTATTCATTATTACTTTTTAAAATCCCAGCCCCTGTCCCCGCAGGAGGCCTTTTGCCTTTAGGTATGCCGTCATTGTAAATAATAATTTGTTCTTAACTGACTTGCCTAGTTAAATAAAGCTTAAATAAATAAATCAAATAAAAATATCTGGGTAATATCCGCAACTTGTTACCAAACAGAGCACGAATTCATTAGGCAGAAACTGTAGCTCAAAACAAAAAGATAAATGGTTTAATAAATGCAGTGTTTATCTTTCCTCCCACATGATCCAGCCTAAGGAAGCATTCATTACTTTAATATGTGAATTAATTTGCAGAATGTAATATAATAGTGCGGAAATCGCCAGGCTTTGGTAGTTGTGTGTTAAATATCAATGGGGCTTTGGCTCAACATTAGCCCAAGATAAATGGCTCACTGAGTTAAACACTGGCGCCAGTAACTACGATACATTTCCCTTCTCCAAGATGCAATGAAAGTGGACCCAGAGAACTAAAAGTCTGTGTTTTAGGAGGATGTGTGTTGGCAGGTGGCACCCTCTTGATAAGCCAGGTAGAAAAACAGGTTCCAGTACTTTCACGCAGACTAAGGCTTGTTTGTTTGTCAGCAAGTTCAAGAATGAACAAGAGGGTCTGTTATTGTAGGTCAGCAACTACAATTGGCTGATGTTGCAATCTCTGTGACTGGCCACATCTCAAGGTCAGCCATTCATTGACTACATAATGGACTATTCTTTCTCTCTTTTTCCTCACTCTATTTCTCTCGTCTCCCCACTCGTTCTACTTCTCGGTCTCTCTCTCTCTGTCACACGCACGCACACATACACGCCTTAATGTCGAACCCTCTAACTCCCCTTGGCAGTTAGTGTTGGTCATTTACAATGATATGAGAGTCAGCCTGAATGACACTTTAGAGGACAGGATGATGGAGGATGGAAGATGGAGCAGAGAGTTGGCGAGACTACAAGGAGACAGTGCAAACGCCACGTCTGGGACCTGATTCCTAATCAACCCTGAAAACTCGGAAACACTTTACTTGACAACTAGCGTCATAACAAGTTATGACACAGTCATAACCATGTCATAATATGTCATAACAGTTGACATAACTTGTCATAACCTGTCATAATATGGTCATAACACTACACATATATTTAGACCTCTTGTAACATATATTGCATTATTTTACGGCTGGTTATGACACCTACATAAGAGTGTCAAAACCCACAAAACCGACCATACAAGGCCAAATATTCAATTAAACCATAGTCTACAGTATGTTTGTTGTATAACATTTTATGAAATTGACCATATTAAATTATCATAGTAATTGCTCACAAATTTATGTCAGACACACACCTACCCCAATGCTCTGTTGCTGATGTATGGGATGAATGCAGGAGCAGATTTCAGGAGCAGGAAAAGACACCCTCTTTTTGTCTGATGACTGACATAAGGACATGTACGTGATAGACCTATCTGGTTTATATGATTATGGTGGTCATAATGCTTCATGACAGTGTCATAAAGTGTATTTTCTTAGTCCAAGTAAAGTGACACGTGATGGTCATAATGCTTCATGACAGTGTCATAAAGTGTATTTTCTTAGTCCAAGTAAAGTGACACGTGATGGTCATAATGCTTCATGACAGTGTCATAAAGTGGATTTTCTTAGTCCAAGTAAAGTGACACGTGATGGTCACAATGCTTCATGACAGTGTCATAAAGTGGATCTTCTGCAAGTTATTTAAAATGAAAAAATGTCTGTAAACAGAATTCATTACAACAACAACAAACGACTTAAGAAACAAACTTTCAAATGAAAGGAAACTTCTTGACAGGGAAAAAATACATTTCAATAAATGTGAGTTTTGACACTCTTATGTAACCAGCCATAACATAACACAATATATGTCACCACATGTGTAAATAAATATATGTGTCATGCCAGTGTTATGACCATATTATGACAAGTTATGTCAGCTATTATGACATATTATGACATGGTTATGACTGTGTAAAGTTTCACATGACAAGGCTTGAAATAGCGGCTTTGGGAAAGTCCTTCTACATTGACTGACTATCGGACCTAATCAACCATTTTAGGTTAATAAGCATGTGTGTGTCAGGAAAGAGCTTAATAACATATTCATTATCTATTTCAACTCTGCCAACTGAGAAGACCTGGCATTATTAACCTCACATAACCAGTTGATTGATGGATGTGAATGCTGGGTATAGATGACTGACAACGCCATATGAATACATTTAAATAATCAAAACACAATACCAATTCAAGTTCAACGATCCAAATAGGAACGGAGAGTATGAGCCTGCTGAACCACATTATAGTATATACTGTAAACACCACCGTCCTTATAGAGTGGATTCATTGTATCTCCACACACCGACTAGCAGTGTTAGAGTAACGACCTTGGTTAATGACAGTAATGATGACAAATCATCTCCTTGTTTCTGTGACAGTGCATGTTTCCCTGCCCTTTCTACGGCGTTCCGCAGTCATCCATCACCATGGGATGCCTCTAACGCTGCTGATCCATCGTCCTTCCTCCTCGGCCAGATAGACACAGTTAGAGATGTTAACAAAGTACAGTGACAGAGTCCCCATCGCGCAGGGAAAAACACTTGTGATTCACTGACGTCTATATCCCTGCATACTGGACCCCCAACCACACACCAGCCCCACCCACCACCACAACCCCCTTCCTAAAACCAAACAATAGTCACGGGCAGGTGGGCTAAACAACATCCTCTCCCTCAGTGCCCTGCTGTATCTGCGTCTGCTGGAGGATGCCCAGCAGAGAAACAAGTGTTACTTTGATTGGACAGGCCTGGGTTCACATCCTTCAAAGAGGGGGGAGAGGAACATCTTTCCACACACTGGCTCTTGAAACTCCTCATAGAGCATCAACATTAGCATAACCAAAAAATGTAAGCGTTTGATGAGGATAAAATGAGTGAAATGTATAAAGGAGAAACATGTAAGTATGCACACACGCACAATGTCATACTTCATTAGGACATTATCTTGTTACCTAAATCTTGTTTTTTCCCCACCACCCAGAATGGCCTTTCCTCACTCAAGGTTACCTTATCACCTGTCCAGGCAGCTATTACTTGAGTATTATTTACTGAAAAAGCCCACGGTTGCGGATTATCCCTGTCAAGACAAAAAAATCTGCCAAAATATGTATGCAGCAAGGCTAGCCCTCCTCAGGCCTTCCTGTAACTGATCAAAGAGTCTTGCAGATAATCCCCACTCCAAAATCATCTTGACATTTGAGGAAACATTAGCAGGGAAATGACGAAAGGCTCGGCACACGCATACTCAGGCTGACTGGCTATCGTTCAGGCAAATGAGAAATAAGGGCACTCAGGCTATCCAGAAGGCCAAAGTTAGTTACTTTAAGGAGCATTTCTCTCTCTGTGGGTCTAAGCCCAAGAAGTTCTGGAAAACGGTTAAAGTCCTGGAGAATAAATCCTCCTCCTCACAGCTGCCCATGTCCCTTAATGTTGATGATGTGGTTGTTACTGACAAGAAGAACATGGCTAAGCTCTTTAATCACCACTTTATTAAGTTAGGATTCCTATTGGACTCAGCCATGCCTCCTTGTCCATCCAACATTTCCTCATCTCCCACCCCTTCTAATGCAACTATCCATGATGCTACTCCCTCTTTTTCCCCTGCCCAAAGTTTCTCCCATTAGGCAGTCACTGAGTCTGAGGTGCTAAAGGAGGTCTTTAAACTTAACCACAAAAAAACATCTAACTCAGATGGTTTAGACCCTTTCTTCATTAAGGTTGCTGCCCCTATCATCGTCAAGACTATCTCCAACCTTTTTAACCTGTCTCTCCTTTCTGGGGAGGTTCCCATTGCTTGGAAGGCAGCCACAGTTCATCCTTTATTAAAAGGGGGAGATGAAGCTGATCCTAACTGTTATTTTGCCCTGTTTATCAAAAGTGTTGGAAAAACTTGTCAATAATCAACTGACTGGCTTTCTTGATGTCTATAGTATTCTCTCGATTATGCAATCTGGTTTCCGCTCAGATTATGGATGTGTCACAGCAACCTTAAAGGTTCTCAATGATGTCACCATTGCTCTTGATTCTAAGCAATATTGTGTGGCTATTTTTATTGACTTGTCCAAGGCTTTTGATACGGTAGACCATTCCATTCTTGTGGGCCGGCTAAGGAGTATTGGTGTCTCTGAGGGGTCTTTGGCCTGGTTTGCTAACTACCTCGCTCAAAGAGTGAAGTATATAAAGTCAGAAAATCTGCTGTCTCAGTGTCGCGCCCTGGTCGAAGTAATGTATGTTTGTCTTCATTTATTTGGTCAGGCCAGGGTGTGACATGGGTTATTGTGGTGCGTTTTTGTCATGGGGTTTTTGTGGGGTGTCTAGCATAGTCTATGGCTGCCTGAGGCGGTTCTCAATCAGAGTCAGGTGATTATCGTTGTCTCTGATTGGGAACCATATTTAGGCAGCCATATTCTTTGAGTATTTCATGGGTGATTGTTCCTGTCTCTGTGTTAGTTGTTACAAGATAGGCTGTATAGGTTTTCACATTCCGTTTGTTGTTTTTGTATTGTTCGTGTTTTTTCTTCATTAAAGATGTATCGAACTAACCACGCTGCATTTTGGTCCGACTCTCCTTCGACGGAAGAAAACTGTAACAGAATCACCCACCACAGCAGGACCAAGCAGCGTGGTGACAGGCAGCGACAGCAGAAGCAGCGAAAGGAGGAATGGACATGGGAAGACGTTTTGGATGGCAAGGGTTGTTACACTTGGGAGGAGATACTGGCTGGAAGAGATCGCCTCCCATGGGAACAGGTGGAGGCACTTAGGAGAGCAGAGGCAGCCGGAAAGAGGAGCCGACGATACGAGGGAACACGGTTGGCAAGGAAGCCCGAAAGTCAGCCCCAAAAAGTTATTGGGGGGCTCAGGGAGAGTGTGGCAGAGTCAGGGTGCACGATGTGCCCGTCTCCGGAGTCTGACCAGAAGACGTTTTCCCCTTTTACGAAGTCGTTTTTTTGGGTCGCCGGCTGGGATCCATTCCGTTGTCCTGGATGAAAGGCAGAACACAGGATCTGCTTCGCGAAAGTCATATTCTTGGTCGTACTGATGGTGAGTTGACGCTGCTCTTATGTTCAGTAGTTCTTCTCGACTGTATGTAATGAAACCTAAGATGACCTGGGGTACCAATGTAATAAAAAACAAAAAACTGCATAGTTTCCTAGGAACGCGAAGCGACACGGCCATCTCTGTCGGCACATGGAGCAAGCACGGGTTATATTAGAACCAATCACAAAGATGTCATTGTACATACTGTAGATGTTTCTGCCATGTCCCTCTGACTTGACATGACTAAGCCATCACTATATGAGTCCTACATCTCTACTTATAGAGATCATAGATGAGACAATGCCTAATTTACCTGTCAGAATTTGGAGGCATTAAACTGTTTTCATTGAGATGATGGACGTGTCTTATTCACTGTTCTTTCCTTCAACCACTGATGAACCTCTTTATAACTGTCAGGCCATAGATCTGCTGTTCTGTCTTTCTATGATTCTTATTCTCAGTGGTGTAAAGTACTTAAGTAAAAAATACTTGAAACTATTGCTTAAGTAGTTTACTTTACTTTACATTCATATTTTGGACAACTTTTACTTTTACTTCACTATATTCCTAAAGAAAATGATGTACTTTTTATTCTATACATTTTCCTTGACACCAAAAAGTACTCGTTACATTTTGAATGCTTAGCAGGACAGGTCATCCCTACTGCCTATGATTTGGCGGATTCACTAAACACATGCTTCGTTTGTAAATGATGTCTGAGTGTTGGAGCGTACCACTGGCTATCCGTAAATGTAAAAAACAAGAAAACGGTGCCGTCTGGTTTGCTTAATAGAAATGATTTACACTTTTGCTTTTACTTTTGATACTTAAGTATATTTTAGCAATTACATTTACTTTTGATACTTAAGTATATGTCAAATCAAATACTTTTAGACTTTTACTCAAGTAGTATTTTACTGGATGACCTTCACTTTTACTTGAGTCATTTCTATTAAGGTATCTGTAATTTTACTCGAGTATGACAATTGAGTCTCTTTTTCCAACACGGCTTATTCTGCAGCAAAACAGTATTTGACATCGAGTACAGAGAAAACCATCAACTCCCTCTGTCTAATGTGCCACTTCCCTGAGACACCGCACTGACGAAACCCAGAGAACAGCGAGGAGCGATTGTCCACATGCCAGAGCTTAAGCACTCAACACTGAAGCTCCTTTTTATAGCCAGGCTACTTCTGTATACACCCTAATGAGAATCTTGGCATCCGTTCATGATAATGAAATATCAATAGAGAGAGAGAGAGAGCACATCATCAAACATACATACAATACAGGACAGTACAGTGCCTTTCCATAACACAGCAGGGTTCAGAAGGTTTCATTGCTATGACCAGCTCAGCCATGGATGTTCTCTTTATGTCAGCTCCTCTGGTTATATTCACAGACCAGAGCCACTTATTCTGATCCATGAGGAGTCACTGAGAGTTCACCAAGAGGATAAAGAAGGAAGCCATATAAACTGAAGGTATTCAAAGCCTTCTTCACTATGCTGCTGTTGCTGCTATCTGGTCATGGCTCTACAGAGAGGTGCATATCTGAGGGGCTTTAAAGTGCTCTATTGGGCTGGGTACTAAGCCTGCTAGAATCTGAAATTCTAAATGAAATACTACCTACATACTAGATTTTTTTTTACTTAAAAAAAAGATTATTGGAAGGTTGAAAGGAATGAGTACTCACAACTGTTTGAATGTGTCAGCTGGCCTGGTGAGTAATTGGTAATGAGTAATGAATTAATATATATAATGGGCAATACTAGAAAATACTGTACCATGCATCTGTTAATACCATGGTTAGTTACCATGTAGGGCGACCCAGCCCCCAAAGTGACTATTTACACTGAATGCATTGATTCCTCTGTTTTGTCTTAGGAATTCAACATTCTCTGTGTTGATCTCACCAACCCCCATTGTCACACCTCTTAGAAGCAGAGGTTCTGTTGTCTTTAAAGGTCTGTAGGTCTTATATCTCATTGGAGATTAACCAGTAATGCTGTTGGTCAACAACTCAGATTTTGAATCTAAACAACTGAGGCTTAAAGAAGGTCTTAGATTCATTGTCTCGCTCTCCTTTTTGTTCCTGATCTGCGCTGGTGAGACAGTCTCTCCTTCTCTTTCATTCTCTCCCTCTCCCATGAGCTATGGGCTCCCTCTCTGATCATGCTTAAAATAATGCCTTGTAATGCTTGTTAATGCTTTGTAACTTAAGCTGTATGTCTTGTATGGCATAAGGCTCCCGAGTGGCGCAGTGGTCTAAGGCACTGCATCTCAATGCTAGAGGCATCACTACAGACCCTGGTTTGATCCCGGGCTGTATCAAAACTGGCTGTGATCGGGAGTCCCATAGAGCGGCGCACAATTGGCCCAGCATCGTCCGGGTTAGGGGAGGGTTTGGCCGTGGTAAGCCGTCATTGTAAAATAAGAATTTGTTCTTAACTGACTTGCCTAGTTAAATAAAGGTAAAACAAATTATTCAGTATGTTATTTTGTTCATTTTACAAAGTCATTAAATACACTTGTATTTAGAATTCCATTTTCAGACATTTATTGATTCCCTATTACTGTAACTCAACTTTAGTCTCTTGCATACTGCTAAATCATCTTTGTGGAGTCAAATAATTAATTTAATGGGCCAATTGCTTAGTCTTACTATGAGTGGCATGTGAGGTATATATAATACGCACATATCAAATATTACTTCACTACAACCATTCCAATAACAGTCATTGAGAGCACCTGAATGTCTCTTTTTCCTATCTAATTGCAAAGGGGCGAGAGAAACATTATTCAGATATACTGTTGCTGTTTGGCACAGCATCACTCAGAATCCAAACCCCTTTGAGCATTCTTATCTTTAGCCTGTCCCCCCACTTTCTCAGCCTCAGGCTAGTAGATGGCTGCAGGGTGGGACGGCTACTGCCAGCTACACTTAAGCTAGATAATGGTTTCATTTGTCAAAATGAGTGACTTGTAATTCATCAACCTCTTTTAAAAGTACAAGGTGTTGACACATATAAAATATATACACAACTTGTCAGTAATAGTGGGTGCCCGGTTTTATACTTACTTTCTCCAGAGGGTAATTACTATAGCCTACTGTACTGTACTATGGCAGCAGTCTGAACAATTCCCAGCATTAATAACTGGGTAGTTCAGCAGCCTTGTGGTCATTTTTAAAGACTTAACATATTGCTATTATATTATTCTGACCCAAGAATGTTAGGGTTAAGGTTAAATGTGGGAATGTTTGCTCATTTCCAGTACTGAATAACTGTGCATCTGGAGAGCACCTGCTGACAGATGATTCTTCATTATGAATACCACCAAATATCAATTCAGTTCATTTCCCCATTACTGAGCTCCCACAAAGAAGAATACATCTAACACATCTCTAACCCTGTCATTAGCCTCAGTAACAGAATAACAGAGGGTTAAGGAAGGGAAGGCAGGAAGTCAGGAAGGCAGAAAGGCAGGCCGGTTTCCTCTGCTATCTGAGGTGGATCTGCAAGTCATTCTGCTAGTTAAACATTAGCAGGAGGGCTCTAATGAAAGTCCAGCTGCCTCACACTTTGGTTAAAGTGAGAGTTTCGATGTGTTGATTCTCACGGCCAAACAATATTTACATAGAGCAAGCCCTCCAGAACAGGCAGGGAAATAATGGCATGCAGCCTGGCAGAGCCACTGACTGTGCCTGATTACACACACTGAGATGAGTTGGCTACTGGTGCAGAGGGCACTCTCACATTTCCATTAGCACAACTAACTAATCCAAATAAACCCTGCATGTATCAGGTGTTGTGAGCTTCAGGGGAGCTGATCGTTTTACACACACACACACACACACACACACACACACACACACACACACACACACACACACACACACACACACACACACACACACACACACACACACACACACACACACACACACACACACACACACACACACACACACACACACACACACACACACACACACACACACACACAGAAAATCAAACAACCTCTTCCTGACTTGACTTTGTCTAATTGATTACAGACTAAAGAGAGCTCCACTTGGTTTGTGGGAATATAGCAATATAGCATGGATTGAATTTTAATTTTTGGGCAATGATTTACACAAAATACTCTGTAATGTCAAAGTGGAAGAAAAATCTTAACATTTGTGAAGAAATTATAAAAAAATAAACTAACATATATTGATTTCATAAGTAGTCAACCTTCTGAGTCAATACATGTTAGAATCACCTTTGGCAGCGATTAGAGCCCTCCTGCTGTGAATCGTTCTGGGTAAGTCTCTAAGAGATTTGCACACCTGGACTGTACAATATTTGAACATTATTATTTTTCAAATTCTTCAAGTCCTGTGAAGTTGGTTGTTGATCATTGCTAGACAGCCATGATGATGTCTGGTCATAGATTTTCAAGACAATTTAAGTCAAAACTGTATGTAACTCGGCCACTCAGGAACATTAAATGTTGTCTTGGTAAGCAACTCCAGTATATATTTGGTTCTAGGTTATTGCCCTGTTGAAAGGTGAATTTGTCTCCCAGTGTCTGTTGGAAAGCAGACTGAACCAGGTTTTCCTCTATGATTTTGCGTGTGCTTAGCTCTATTCTGTTTATTTTAGTCCTAAACAACTCCCTAACTCTTGCCAATAACAAGCATACCCATAGCATGATGCAGCCACCACTATGCTTGAAAATATGAAGAGTGGTACTCAGTGATCTGTTGTGATGGATTTGGCCCAAACCTATCACTTTGTTTTCAGGATATAAAGTTCTTTCTTTGGCACATTTTTTGTAGTTTTACTTTATTGCCTTATTGCAAACAAGATGCATGTTTTGGAATATTTTTATTCTGTACAGGCTTTCTTCTTTCCACTCTGTCATTTAGGTTAGTATTTGGTGAGTAACTACAATGTTGTTGATCCATCGTTAGTTTCTCCTATCACCGCCATTAAACTCTGTAACTGTTTTAGCATTGGCCTTATGGTGAAATCCCTGAGCGGTTTCCTTCCTCTCCGGCAACTGAGTTAGGAAGGATGCCTGTATCTTTGTCGTGACTGCGTGTATCGATACACCATCCAAAGTGTAATTAATAACTTCACCATCCCCAAAGAGATATTCAATGTCTGTTTTTTTACCCATCACACTTATTTGTGAGGCATTGGAAAACCTCCCTGGTCTTTGTGGTTGAATCTATGTTTGAAATTTGCATTTCGCATTCGCATTCACATTTTTACTCCTGAACTTATGTAGACTTGCCAAAACAAATGACCTCTACGGACTCAAGATATTTCAGCTTTTCATTTTTAATTAATTTGTAAAAAATTCAAACAACATAATTTTACTTTAGCATTATGGGGTATTGTGTGCAGGCCAGTGACAAAAAATCTACATTTATTCCATTGTAGATTCAGGCTGTAACACAACAAAATGTGGAAAAAGTCAAGGGGTGTGAATACTTTCTGAAGGAACTGTATATGAGAGTCTGTGGTGGTAATGGTAGGCCAATTAATAGGCCCTCAGGGAAATCTTGAAATGTCTGTTGAAATTTTCAGCTCAATGGCAATGACTCTCTCCACCATTATCAGTGGTAATGGTCTCTCACCACCACCACCTTCAGTAGGCTTGGAAAATAATAAACTATAGGCTACTGTAGGCTACATTAATATATTTGTATGACTTAAATTCATGTCAGTGGCCCAGTGGCCCAGCATACATAAAGATCCGAGGGGAGAGTGGGTTTGCTGGTTTGCTGAAATTACCCTGCACTGTCTGATCTTCAAAACAATTGTGATGGGGGCACTTATCAATGTCTCAGATGCTATACAGTAGAAACCAGCTGATAGAAACAGACGTGATCTAGTAGAAATCTGCTGGTAGATGTTAAATCATACAATAGAAATCTGCCCATAGAAAATGCATATAACAGCCTAGTAAAATTCTATATCTGGTAAAACATTTTTTGAATCAATGTTTGACAACTTTCATCGAACTGAATATAATATGATAAGGTCTGTAACCTACCTCAAATAGGAGTCATGAGAGAGACATCCAAAGGTGAGTACAATCCATTACCGCATATTCGGGAAATCTTTGGTTGAACCTAATGCGCGGGTAACAGAAAGATGCAACTCTGAAATAAGAATGGGTCTGAAAACAGCTCTCATGCACAATCTTGGTCCTTGCTTGGAGAAAATTCCTCACAATGTCAAGTAAATAGATCCAGTGGTAGTCTAAATGTTGAGATCGGGTAACTCATTTATGAATTCGCCATAACGTCCATGCGTGGGTGTTCTGTCACTGAGTGTCTCAATCCCGTTACAAACCAATCTGGGTCCAGTTCTATAAAACATTCATTGGATGCTGCCACACGTTTATTTACAATGAGAGAATGTGGAATATGGTCCTTGAAGCAAACCAAATGAAATTGAACACGGTAGGCGGGAGACTATCCTTTCTGTACACCGCTGTCATATATTTGGGTCAATGTCGGTATGATGCCGCCAGCGTGTCGCGGTGAGACGACCTGTCTATTCTCTTCGTGTCCAGACCGCCTGTCTAACAGCCCTGTGGATCGCGCACACCACAGCGGTAACCGCGCTCTGCGCTCCACACAGACCGATTGCATTGCCTACTGTATTTAAAGAGACACAGCAGAAAATACACGCAACTAAGGGCGCGGTGACTGTGCATTTCACTGTGCATTTTGCAGTAACTACTTTTCTATTGCATATATTATAAACCATACAGGCCACCCTACACCATAAAACAAATAATTCCTCCTTGAATATTAATGTATGATCCATGTCTTGAATTAATTATATGGGTATTTATGTATGATTCTTGTCTTGAATTAATTATATGGGGCAGGTAATGGTCACCTTGACATGATTTATTTTATTTATATATTTTTATTTAACATTTATTTAACTAGGTAAGTCAGTTAATAAGAACAAATTCTTCAGATGCAGTGCATTAGACCGCTGAGCCACTCGAGATTTGTTTCTACTGTGTAATGTCACAACAGTGCAATACACCAAAACATCATACATCTAATTCTGTTTTCGTGAAAACATATAACTGTGATGGCTTTCTCCAACATGGAATCTCGACAGTTTACAGCAGTTGGCTTGAGAATCATACTAGCCTAATGAAAGTCAATGGTAGAGCAGCCATCTAAACGTATCCTTACTGCTTTCATCAATGTATGAATCTAAGAGCTGTGACTGAGAAACGTTCTGGCACTGCAGTGGGCAAGGGAAGAGACATGACTGTGACCCTTTATTCTCCCCCAAAATGTATATTCTTTTTTTCTATTCAATTTAAGGCCTTTATTGGCATGGCAAACATATGTTTACATTTCCAAAGCAAGTGAAATAGATAAACAAAAGTGAAATAAACTTTTTAATATTGCTGCTGTGATTGCACACTGTGATATTTCACCCAATAGATATGGGAGTTTATCAAAATTGGATTTGTTTTCAAATTATTTGTGAGTTCGTGTAATCTGAGAGAAATGTGTGTCTATAATATGGTCATACATTTGGCAGGAGGTTAGGAAGTGCAGCTCAGTTTCCATCTCATTTTGTGGGCAGTGTGCACATAGCCTGTCTTCTCTTGAAAGCTCTTTCTCAATAGCAAGGCTATGCTCACTGACTCTGTACATAGTATCACGTTTTAGTGAAGACCCAGATGCAGACACCGTCGAGGTAACAAAAGTTTATTGCTAGAACAGGTTCAGACAAAACAACAGGTCAAGGGCAGGCAGAGGTCAGTAATCCAGATTAGAGTCAAGAGGTACAGAACAGCAGGCAGTCTCAGGGTCAGGGCAGGCACACAAAGACAGGTGAAACAGATCAGGGTATGACACACAGTCAAAGATTTCCTTAATTTTGAGTCAGTCATGTGGTCAGGTATTCTGCCCCTGTGTACTCTCTGTTTAGAGCCAAATAGCATTCGAGTTTGCTCAGTTTTTTTGTAAATTCTTTCCAATGTGTCAAGTGAATATGTTTTTAACGGCTCTTTTCTGGATTTTGATAATTAGCGGGTATCGGCCTAATTCTGCTCTGCATGCATTATTTGGTGTTTTACGTTGTACACCGAGGAAATTATTGCAGAATTCTGCATGCAGAGTCTCAATTAGTTTTTTGTCTCATTTTGTGAATTCTTGGTTGGTGAGCGGACCCCAGACCTCACAACCATAAAAGGCAATGGGTTCTATAACTGATTCAAGTATTTTAAGCCAGATCCTAATTGTTATGTCGAATTTTATGTTCCTTTAGATGGCACAGAAGGCCCTTCTTGCCTTGTCTCTCAGATCGTTCACAGCTTTGTGGAAGTTACCTGGGGCGCTGATGTATAGTTTTTTGTGTGCTCTAGAGCAATGGTGTCTAGATGGAATTTGTATTTGTGGTCCTGGGAACTTGACTTTTTTTTTCTTACTGAGATTTACTGTCAGGGCCCAGGTCTGACAGAATCTGTGCAGAAGATCTAGGTGCTGCTATAAACATTTGATTCTAGTAGGGTGAGGCCGGGTGCTGCAGACTGTTCTAGTGCCCTCTCCAATTCGTTGATATACAATGCCTTGCAAAATTATTAATCCCCAATGGTGTTTTTCCTATTTTGTTGCATTACAACATGTCATTTAAATTAATTTTTTATTTAGATTTCATGTAATGGACATACACAAAATAGTTCAAAATTCAAAAAAATTCAAACGGAAAAGTGGTGCATGCATATGTATTCATCCCCCTTTGCTATGAAGCCCCTAAAAAAGATCTGGTGCAACCAATTACCTTCAGAAGTCACATAATTCGTTAAATAAAGTCCACCTGTGTGCAATCTAAGTTCCACATGATTTGTCACATGATCTCAATATATATACACCTGTTCTGAAAGGCCATAGTGTAAGGCGTCTAGGTGTAGCAGGGAAGGCGGAGTCAGGCGCAGGACACAGAGATTAGTAATTCACGTAACTTTACTCAAAACATCAAATATTTCAAGAAGGAAATTAATCAAGCTCACAAACACAGACTAACTTACAATGAACAAACACGAACAAAACCATGGGGGAACCAGAGGGTTAGATAAGGAACATATAATTATGGGAATGGAAACCAGGTGTGTAAAATGAAGACAAAACTAATGGAAAATGAAAAGTGGATCGGTGGCGGCTAGAAAACCGGTGACGTCGACCGCCGAACGCCGCCCAAACAAGGAGAGGGACCAACTTCAGCGGTAGTCGAGACACCCAGAGTCTGCAACACCACTAAGCAAGGGGCACCACCAAGCAAGCGGCACCATGAAGACCAACAAGCTCTTTAAACAGGTCAGGGACAAAGTTGTGGAGTGGTACAGATCAGGCTTGAGTTGTAAAACATATCAGAAACTTTGAACATCACACGGAGCACCATTAAATCCATTATTCAAAAAATTGAGTGAATATGGCACCACAACTAACCTGCCAAGAGAGGGCCGCCCACCAAAAGTCACAGACCAGGTCATTAGGGCATTAACCAGAGAGGCAACAAAGAAACTAAAGACAACCCTGAAGGAGCTGCAAAGCTCCACAGCGGAGATTGGAGTATCTATCCATAGGACAGCTTTAAGCCGTACACTCCACAGAGCTGGGCTTTATGGAAGAGTGACCAGAAAAAAACGCCTTGCTTAAAACCTATCTGGGATATGTGGGACAGTAGTGTCCCACCTCGCCAACAGCCAGTGAAAGTGCAGGGCACCAAATTCAAAACAACAAAAAATCTCATAATTAAAATTCCTCAAGCATACAAGTATTTTACACCATTTTAAAGATAAAATTCTCATTAATCCAGCCACAGTGTTTGATTTCAAAAAGGCTTTACAGTGAAAGCACCACAAACGATTATGTTAGGTCACCACTAAGTCACAGAAAAACACAGCCATTTTTCCAGCCAAAGAGAGGAGTAACAAAAAGCACAAATAGAGATCAAATGAATCACTAACCTTTGATGATCTTCATCAGATTACACTCATAGGACTTCATGTTACACAATACATGTATGTTTTCTTCGCTAAAGTGCATATTTATATTTAAAAAATCAAATTTTGCCGTGTTACGTTCAGTAGTTCTAAAACATGCAGTGATTTTGCAGAGAGCCACATCAATTCACAGAAATACTCATCAAAAATGTTGATTAAAATACAAGTGTTATACATGGAATTAGCGGTATACTTCTCCTTATTAATGCAACCGCTATGTCAGATTTCAAAAACACTTTACGGAAAAAGCAAACCATGCAATAATCTGAGTACAGCGTTCAGACAACACTGAGGATGTTAATGATAATGTAGAGGATTTTCCCAAGGTTGCTGTTGACGCATATCCCACGGTAGTTATTGGGGTCAAATTCTTCAACACTTTTGTGGATTAGGGTGATCAGTCCTTTGTTCCAAATATTGGGGAATATGCCAGAGCTGAAGATAATATTAAAGAGTTTAAGTATAGCCAATTGGAATTTTTGGTCTGTATATTTTTCATTTAATTCAGGATACCATAAACCCCGTAGGCCTTGGAGGGTTTGTATTTTGTCCTGTAGTGTATTCAATGTAATTAGAGAATCCAGTGGGTTCTGGTAGTATTTAGTAGTTGATTCTAAGAATTGTATTTGATTATGTATATGTTTTTGCTGTTTGTTCTTTGTTATAGAGCCAAACGATTGGAGAAGTGGTTCATCTATACATCTCCAATTTGGTTAGATAACCGTGTTGTTGTTTCTTTATAATAAATATCAGAGACTCGAACCATCTGCCTTCCGTGTCTGCATCTGGGTCTAACCTTGTACCATTATAGTACGAACTGGCCATGACAGACCGAGCAGACTTGGACCAGCTCCGCCACGCTGTCTCCCTGCAGGGAGCCACCATTGGGAGGCGTGAGGAGCTACTAACGGACTTTTTGGAAGGGCTTCGTCCCCTGACGGAACGCCACGACCAAGGGTTTAAGGCAATCATGGAGCAAATCAGGGAGTTACCTTATTGGCAGCCTGCCACCTCTGAGATCCCCCAACCACCCAGTAACCTTTTATCTATTATTGGTGAGTTTGTACAGCCTACCCTGGCTCCCCGAGAACCCCGCTTACCTCCTCCAGAGCGATATCCTGGGGATCCTGGAGCCTGCTGGGGTTTTCTTTCGAAATGCGGTGTTATTTTTGAGCTACAGCCATCTTTGTTCCCTTCGGACCGATCGAGGATAACGTATATTATTACGCTAATGTCGGAAAGGGCGCTCTCCTGGGCTACGGCAGTTTGGGAGCAACAATCCGCCATTTGTCGTCATCTGGAGGATTTCTTGGCAGAGGTGAGGAAGGTGTTCGATTCTCCGGTATCTGGGAGAGAGGCGACCCGAAAACTACTTGAAGACTCTCGTAGTGTGGCAGACTACTCTGTAGACTTTTGCACGTTGGCAGCCGAGAGTGCCTGGAATCTGGAGTCCCCTTTCGATACCTTCCCCCATGGTTTATCAGAGGTAATAAAAGATGAGCTAGCTGCTCGGGAATTACCGGTTGACCTCGATTCCCTCATCGCTCTCACCATTATGATTGATGGACGTCTACGGGAGCGCAGGAGTGAGAGGAGGTCTGGCCTAGGTCACACTCGTTTATCTGCTGTATCTTGCTCACCTCCAAAGGAATCCGGAAGTTCCCGAAGACTGTTTTTCTGAGAAGAACCAAAGCTATCCGAGTTCCCACGAGAATCATCGGCGACGGGTGAGTCAGATACACCGGAACAAATGCAACTGGGCAGAGCTAGATTATCGCCGAGGGAGCGTTCACATAGGCTAAGCTCCTACAGTTGCTTGTATTGTGGTGCTGCGGGGCATTTCATAGCTACCTGCCCAGTGAAGAGACCTAAATCATTAGTTGACACAAGTACACTGGTGAGCCAGACTGGGAAGCCTCTAATTCCTATTACCTGTACTCATTTTGTTGTTATCCTGCTGTGGGGAGACTAGTCTGGGATACAGCCCGTTCTGCCATTCACACTGCCTAAAGGCAGCACAGCCTTCCACGGGACGTCTGCCTGCAAGGTTAAGTACAGCCTCGGATCTCTCTGCTGTTCCTCCTGGAGGTTTCCAGCAAGGCTCGCGCTACCTCCCTTCCTCCAAATCGTCCTTACGATTGTGCTATTGACCTCCTCCCGGTCAGCATACCGCCTCGAGGCCAGCTATATTCCCTGTCTGGCCCTGAGACCAAGGCCATGGAAGAGTACATTGAGGATTCTCTGGCTGCTAGCAGCATTCACCCTTCTGCCTCTCATGCCGGCGCAGGGTTCTTCTTTGTGGGAAAGAGGGACAAGATCCTGCGTCCATGTACTGATTACCGGGGCCTCAATGACATCACAATCAAGAATCGGTACCTGCTACCACTCCTCTCCTCGACTTTCGAACCTCTCCAGGGTACCATTTTAACTAAACTGGACCTCTGGAATCCATACCACCTTGTTCGGATACGCGAATGAGACGAGTGGAAGATGGCTTTCAACACGGCCAGTGGACACTATGAATACCTGGTCATGCCGTTTGGACTCACCAAAGCTCCCGTTGTCTTCCAGGCCCTGGTCAACGATCTGCTCCGGGACACGTTGAATCGTTTTTTTGTCTACCTCGACGATATCCTTGTTTTCTCCTGTTTTGCCCAAGAACACATTCTCCATGTTAGACAACTCCTGCAGCGCCTCCTGGACAATCAGTTATTTGTAAAAGCGGAGAAGTGCATGTTCCACCGCTCCACTATCTGTTTTCTGGGATACATCATCATGGAAGGGAATGTTCAGATGGATCTGGAAAAAGTGAGAGCCGGGGTGGATTGGCCCCAACCCACCTCCAGGGTGCAGCTACAACGGTCTCTGGGGTTTGCAAATGTTTACCGCCCTTTCATTTGGGGCTACAGCAACCTGGCGGCTCTCCTCTCTGCGCTCACCTCTCCAAAGGTACTGTTCACATGGTCCCCAGCAGCAGACAAGGCTTTTGTAGATCTGAAGCAACGATTCATCCATCCGGACCCGACCCGTCAGTTTGTGGTGGAGGTTGATGCTTCTGACGTGAGAGTAGGGGCCGTCCTTTCGCAGTGCAGGACCAAAAGCTTCATCCCTGTGCCTTCATGTCCCATCGTCTCATCTCTGTGGAGAGGAACTATAACATTGGCAACCGGAAACTCCTAGCAGTTAAGATGGCTCTGGAGGAGTGGAGGCATTGGCTGGAATGGGTGGAACATCCATTTTTAGTTTGGACTGACCATAAGAATTTAGAATACCTCCGTACTGCCAAGCACCTTAACTCAAGGCAAGCCCGTTGGGCCCTGTTATTTACCAGGTACCATCTCCTACCGCCCAGGGTCCAAAAATGTGATGCCGGACACCCTTTCCTGCCTGTACAGTTACGCTGCCACATCCTCAGAATCAGAGACCATCCTCCCTGCCTCATGTTTGGCGGCTTCGGTTGTCTGGGGGGTATTGAGGCTCTGGTCCGTAAGCATAACATTCCCAGCCGGACCTTGGGGGGTTGCGGAGCCTCAAGTCTCAAGTCAGCCTCAAGTCCTGGAATGGGCTCACTCAGGCTTACCTGTCATCCTGGTGCTAGTTGTACCCTGGCTTTCCTCCGACAATGCTTCTGGTGGCCCACCATGGCTCCTGATGTCTCGGCCTTTGTCGCTGCATGCATGGTGTGTGCTCAAAGCAAGACTCCGCTGCAAGCTCCCTCTGGCCTCCTTCAACCACTTCCTGTTCCTCATCGCCCCTGGTCCCATATTTCCCTAGTTTGTCACTGGGCTTCCTCCATCAGATGGCAACTCCAGCATCCTGATGGTGGTTGACAGGTTCTACAAGACTGCCCATTTCATCCCTCTTCCTAAGTTACCTTCAGCCAGGGAGATGGCCCAGCTCATGGTGCAGCACGTCTTCCGAATCCATAGACTCCCGGTCGACATTGTTTCGGATCGGGGTCCTCAGTTATCGTTTCGGAAGGCCCTTATCGGGTTGTCGGCCAGCCTGTCCTCCTGGTTTCATCCCCAATCCAACGGCCAGTCGGAGCAAGCCTATCAAGACATGGAAACCGCACTCCGGTGTCTCATTGCCAGTAACCTCACAACCTGGAGTCAGCATCTGGTCTGGGTGGAATATGCCAGGAACACTCTCCCCTGCACGGCCACTGGACTCTCCCCCTTCAAATCTTCTGTGGGGTATCAGCCTCTGCTCTTCCCAGAACAAGAAGTTGAGGTCAATATACCTTCAGCCCAGATGTTCATCCGCCGCTGCTCAAGACCACTTCAAGGTATCGTCGACATGCGGATCACCACCGGGACTCAGGCTTTCTAGAGTCCTTGATCCCACTGCTGTCCACCTGCTGTTGCCCCGTACCCTCCGTGTTCACCCTAATTTTCATGTGTCCAGGATTAAGCCCTTGTCTCACAGTCCGCTGTCTTCTAATTCTAGGTCCATCCCTCCACCCGTGTCATCGATGGCCAGCCAGCATATACGGTGAGACGCCTTCTGAGGGTTCGACCACAGGGCAGTGGTTTCCAGTACCTGGTTGACTGGGAGGGTTATGGCCCAGAGGAGAGGTGCTGGGTTCCTGCTTAAGACATCCTGGACCTGGCCCTCATCGTAAGTTTTCACCGCCGTCTCCCTGGTCAGCCAGGTATGCACCCAGGTAGGATGGCAGGTGGCGTTCCTAGAGGGGGGTAATGTCACGCCCTGATCAGTTTCACCTGTGCTTGTGATTGTACCCACCCCCTCCAGGTGTTGCTTATTTTCCCCGGTGTATTTATCCCTGTGTTTCCTGTCTCTCTGTGCCAGTTTGTCTTGTAGTGTCAAGTTAACCAGCGTGTTCCGTGCTGCTGCTTTTTCCTTTTCTCTGTTTTTACTAGTCCTCCCGGTTTTGACCCTTGCCTGCCTAGACTCAGAACCCGCCTGCCTGACCATACTGCCTGCCCTGACCTCGAGCCTGCCTGCCACTCAGTACCTTCTGTACTCTGACCTTGTTATGATCTTTTGCCTGTCCACGACCATTCTCTTGCCTACCCCTTGGATTATAATAAATATCAGAGACTCTAACCATCTTCCTCACATGTCTGCATCCGGGTCTATATGATACGTAAGAAGTGCCCATCAAGCCAATCCAACTTGTGGGAGGTGCTTCAAGAAGCATGGCATGAAATCTCTTCAGATTACATCAAGAAATTGACAAAAGAATGCCCAAGGTCTGCAAAGCTGTAATTGCCGCAAATGGAGGACACATTATTTCAATGAAAAATCATTATTTATAACCTTGTCAACGTTTTGACTGTATTTCCTATTCATTTTGCAACTCATTTAATGTATGTTTTCATGGAAAACAAGGACATGTCTAAGCGACTCCAAACTTTTGAACAGTAGTGTACCTCGTAGGTCGCAGGATGGAGCTTGGGCAGCTGTAATAGTGAGAGTTGGGCCTGTTGCTCTGTTCACGGCTTGGGCATATGTCCTGCTGTCATGTTGAGGTCCTTGTCGCAGGGGTATGGGGTGGATGGGGCATAGATCTGATATAGAGGGGCCTATATCGAGTGTGGCCAGGATTTGGTTGGGGTGTGGCTGGTGATGCTGTGGATTGGGTGTTGGTCCTCTTGGCGTGATTTCTCTCAGTGCAGGTCCTTCAGGAGGGGGTCTTGCAGGTCTGGCAGTGTGTCTCACTGGTCTGGGCGGGGTGTCCGTTGCTCTGTTGCTCCTGTGTGAGGTGCAGGGGCAACAGTTGAGGGTGACGTCCTTCAGGGTCCTGGCAAAAGTTGGGATTGCTACCTTTTAGAGGTGGACCTAGTCATAAAGGCTGTTCAAGTCCAGGTTGGAGTGGTGCGCCAGGTAGACATTAGGTTTTGAGGCACAGTCTCGCGAAATGCTTGCATTTACCCGCTGTATGGTGGCTTTTCATGGTAGTAGAGGTGGAAATAGCCACTTGTGCATTGGGGAAAGTGGAAGAAGCTTTTTCAATCACTCCCTTGAGTACTGTGGCCACCCTTACCTGCTGGGCACTCAGGTCATTTGTGCCTGTGTAATGTGGCTGGGGGACCCTAGTCTGTCCTCTTACAACAGCTCCAGAGTATGTCTAGTGTTTGGGCACAAGAGCTTAGCCACTTTGTGTTTAGGAAAAAGTTTATCCTCTTGAATGTATTAGCCATTTGTGTCAATGCACAGTCTTTGGCTTTTTTTGTGTGTCCTCGGTGGATGTGTGGGGGTTGTCAACAGAGCTATCAGGGGCGCTGACAGGGGTGCTGTTAGGAGGGGGTGGGGTCTGTTGGGTTGGTAGGTCCTGTGTTTTTCTGTCCCATTGTGGTGTTGTGGTCTGGGTTTGAGGTGGGCTGTTCTGCTGGCTTCTCTGGGGGAGTGTCCTTCTCTCTGTCACACCACAGCTTTCTCACTTCTTAATTCAGTGCCATGTGTGCCTCTAAGTTCTCTCACCTCAGTCCAAATAACAGCCAGCTGTCCATCTCCACCTTCTGCCCTCTGGGTCTTGTTCGGGGTGTTGTTGTGCTGGTCTGTTTTGTGGGTTTGTTCTGTCTGTATTGTGTGGACTAGCTCTCTGTGCTCCACCATGTCTCTCTCCAGCTCTGTGAATGTATCCCTCTCAGTGATGGAGGAGTAGTGCAGTTGTTGGACCTGGGTGTGTTCAGTGCTGGGGGGGGTGACTATCCTCGTCTGCAGGACAGTTTGAAGAGGTATGATCAGACTGACTCAGGATGGGGGAGTCGTCACAAAGAGAGAACTTTTCCTGCTGTGCTCTTGCTTTGATCCCGTAAAAGTCCAGCTGCAACTGCACAAAAATGCCCTGCACCATTACTGTCCCAGACTTGTAGACGTTGACAGAGGTTGTTTAAATGACCCAATACCCTATCTCTTGACATAGGGGTAGTGTGCTCTTATAGCACTGTGCCATGCCAGGGGTTGGTCTGTGTGGAAAATGAAGTTGCTTACGTTCCCGTCGTTGTAGCAGTCAGCAAATAGTCTCTCGGGATTGTCCTTGAGGAACTTTTTTTTAAACGTATTCCGTGTAGTGTTATTTTTAATATCCATGGGGTACTGTGTCGTAATAACCTCTGGACAGGGATAAGCCATGGGGGCTTCAAAGGCCTCTACATTTGGGTGGAGGAGGGGCTGTGGAACTCTCCTGCCATTGTTAGGCTCAAGAGTTTTCACACCTCTCACTTCACACTTCAGTGCTAATTGATCAGGTCAGTTTCTTTCCTATCTGCTTGGTAGCTTAGTAGCCTTATTTATTAAGCTTTATAAAAACAAAATTACCTAGAGATTGTTGTATTTAATTTTTTGCCTTCAGAAGTAGGTTCAGACTAAACATCACTGACTTACAGTCGTTTTGTGTTGGATGGTATTTCCAGGTTCCGCTGTGTTTCTTCTGAGGCTTTGGTTTGTTAGAACTTTTTGTTGTTGATAGTCCTTGGTACAGTAGTAATAGTCCATTCCGGTAATTTTGTCCAAAATCAAGGCTTTAGGAATTGGTCTCTCTATCTCTCTCTCTCTGTACCAGCCTCAGAAATTGCAGCCCAAATAAATGCTTCACAGAGTTCAAGTAACAGACACATCTCAACATCAACTGTTCAGAGGAGACTGTGTGAGTCAGGCCTTTATGGTCAAATTGCTGCAAAGAAACCACTACCAAACGACACCAATAAGAAGAAGAGACTTGCTTGGGCCAAGAAAGACGAACAATTTTGGTTCCAACCACTATGTCTTTGTAAGACGCAGAGTAGGTGACTGGATGATCTCCACATGTGTGGTTCCCACCATGAAGAATGGAGGAGGAGATGTGATGGTGTGGGGGTGCCTTATTTAGAATTCAAGGCACACTTAACCAGTATGGCTACCACAGTATTCTGCAGCGATATGCCATCCCATCTGGTTTGCGCTTAGTGGGATTATCATTTGTTTTCAAGACTGTTGGGAAAGCATTCCAGGTGAATCTGGTTGAGAGAATGCCAAGAGTGGGCAAAGCTGCCATCAAGGCAAATGGTGGCTACTTTGAAGAATCTCAAATATAAAACACTTCTTTGGTTACTACATGATTCCGTATGTGTTATTTCATAGTTTTGATGTCTTCACTACTATTCTACAATGTAGAAAATAGTCAAAAAATAAAGAAACTCTAGAATGAGTCGGCGTGTCCAAACTTTTGACTGGTACTGTGAGGCGTGTTGCTGACTTTATATTGTATAGAGCAGAGACCGTCACTGCTGCTCATATCATTTGCAGAAGCCTAGACAGAGCAGCATTACAATCCTTGTCTCAGCCTTCTCAAATTCAAGTCCTGCTGTTCAGCTGCTGCATCCTTAACAGGCACTTAACTTAGTGACTAGAGCCCTCATAGCTCTGCTTACAGACAAATCTTCCTTGTGTGTAAAACACTCTCTCTGATCAAAGTTTGATCACTCTCGCCCTGAAAATGATGACATTGCAATCAATAGCACAGCAACAGCATTAAGCAGGCCTTTAAAGGCCAGCATGCACCCACTCTCTCTCAAATACAATATGTACTCCATACACACATCCACACACATACACACTAGTCTATTGAAGTATCCCCTGAGCCAATAAGCAGCACTCCATGCAAATGAGTAATCTACAATCTATTTTGTGTAAGCCAACCTGTTTGTTAATCAGAGCTGAGCTGAGTAATGCAAAGTATGACAATTCTTTGCTCCAAAAAATATATCTCTAAACATGGTCACTTGGATTAGACATTGACATCACACTTCTCTAATAGAAATATGATCAGTTGTCCATGTAATAGACACATCGACATTATGCAGTAAAAATGTATCTGTAGTTGAATAGTTGAACCATTGTTGAAATTGAACTTAAGGAGCAACAGTCAACACATTGCATTATTATTCATCCATCTACAAGGGGCAGCCAGTCTGCTGAACCTACATAACAGACATGACAGCATAATCATCTCAGGGTGAGCAGGGGAGTGATGCTTTCTCCCTGCACTGTGGCCCCTGGCACTGTTACCTCCCATTAATAACTTCACTTAGCTCCGTGGTGACCAGGAGGACTGGGGTCAACCTACAAATAGATGCTTGACCTGGCCACTGAGTTCCAGTGAGACGACTCATGCTGAAGCAGTCGGGGTCATGCCTCTGTCTCATCTACTGTATGGCAACCGCCTCTGGGACTCGTGAGTAAAAAGACCACACAGCATCTTGCATTTATGTTAATGCTTGTTTGATATGTCAAAAGGTAAGGTTTCTTTCTGTAAATGTTTTAGCCATCAACAATACAGTAAACCTGGGTTGATCTGCAAAAAGTTGTGAAATGTCATTCTGTCAGTTCAGTTTAAGACATATCACCTCCATTTATGTACACATCACATCCATGCCCTCCTGTACCTTTCAGGAGATGACCCAGGCTGTATCCCAAATTGCACCATAGTCCATATAGAGCACATACCTATGGGCCCTGGCCACAGTAGTGCACTTTATAGGGAACAGTGCCATTTGGGATGCAGGCCCACAATGAAATAAGGGGTCTGTGTCTGTTGTCCTCTCCCAGAACCCCTCTTCTATATGGATGTCATATAGAGACATTGGGAGTGGGCTGTCTGGCCAGATATAAGGAGCCAGTCAGTTGTCAGAGATCCTTTTCATTATTCAAAAGGATTTGAATCAAGATCCACACATGTGGAATAATACATTTGTATTATACATGACAGGGCACGTACGAGGAACACAATGATATAATCTGTGATTTACAAGAAAACTCATTGAACAGTTCATGGCATTTTCATTGGATCACATTATTTATTTAACCTTTAGTTAACTAAAGTCTCTGTAAAGCCACTTTCTACCACTCTAAATTCCAAGCATCTGCCTCTAACCCTAGGAAACTCTCCTCCCTCCTGAATCCCCCCTCCTCCCTCTCTGCAGATGACTTCGTCAACCATTTTGAAAAGAAGGTCGACGACATCCGATCCTCGTTTGCTAAGTCAAACGACACCGCTGGTTCTGCTCACACTGCCCTACCCTGTGCTCTGACCTCTTTCTCCCCTCTCTCTCCAGATGAAATCTTGCGTCTTGTGACGGCCGGCCGCCCAACAACCTGCCCGCTCGACCCTATCCCCTCCTCTCTTCTCCAGACCATTTCCGGAGACCTTCTCCCTTACCTCACCTCGCTCATCAACTCATCCCTGACCGCTGGCTACGTCCCTTCCGTCTTCAAGAGAGCGAGAGTTGCACCCCTTCTGAAAAAACCTACACTCGATCCCTCCGATGTCAACAACTACAGACCAGTATCCCTTCTTTCTTTTCTCTCCAAAACTCTTGAACGTGCCGTCCTTGGCCAGCTCTCCCGCTATCTCTCTCAGAATGACCTTCTTGATCCAAATCAGTCAGGTTTCAAGACTAGTCATTCAACTGAGACTGCTCTTCTCTGTATCACGGAGGCGCTCCGCACTGCTAAAGCTAACTCTCTCTCCTCTGCTCTCATCCTTCTAGACCTATCGGCTGTCTTCGATACTGTGAACCATCAGATCCTCCTCTCCACCCTCTCAGAGTTGGGCATCTCCGGCGCGGCCCAAGCTTGGATTGCGTCCTACCTGACAGGTCGCTCCTACCAGGTGGCGTGGCGAGAATCTGTCTCCTCACCACGCGCTCTCACCACTGGTGTCCCCCAGGGCTCTGTTCTAGGCCCTCTCCTATTCTCGCTATACACCAAGTCACTTGGCTCTGTCATAACCTCACATGGTCTCTCCTATCATTGCTATGCAGACGACACACAATTAATCTTCTCCTTTCCCCCTTCTGATGACCAGGTGGCGAATCACATCTCTGCATGTCTGGCAGACATATCAGTGTGGATGACGGATCACCACCTCAAGCTGAACCTCGGCAAGACGGAGCTGCTCTTCCTCCCGGGAAGGACTGCCCGTTCCATGATCTCGCCATCACGGTTGACAACTCCATTGTGTCCTCCTCCCAGAGCGCTAAGAACCTTGGCGTGATCCTGGACAACACCCTGTCGTTCTCAACTAACATCAAGGCGGTGGCCCGTTCCTGTAGGTTCATGCTCTACAACATCCGCAGAGTACGACCCTGCCTCACACAGGAAGCGGCGCAGGTCCTAATCCAGGCACTTGTCATCTCCCGTCTGGATTACTGCAACTCGCTGTTGGCTGGGCTCCCTGCCTGTGCCATTAAACCCCTACAACTCATCCAGAACGCCGCAGCCTGTCTGGTGTTCAACCTTCCCAAGTTCTCTCACGTCACCCCGCTCCTCCGCTCTCTCCACTGGCTTCCAGTTGAAGCTCGCATCCGCTACAAGACCATGGTGCTTGCCTACGGAGCTGTGAGGGGAACGGCACCTCAGTACCTCCAGGCTCTGATCAGGCCCTACACCCAAACAAGGGCACTGCGTTCATCCACCTCTGGCCTGCTCGCCTCCCTACCACTGAGGAAGTACAGTTCCCGCTCAGCCCAGTCAAAACTGTTCGCTGCTCTGGCTCCCCAATGGTGGAACAAACTCCCTCACGACGCCAGGACAGCGGAGTCAATCACCACCTTCCGGAGACACCTGAAACCCCACCTCTTTAAGGAATACCTAGGATAGGATAAAGTAATCCTTCTCACCCCGCCTTAAAAGATTTAGATGCACTATTGTAAAGTGGCTGTTCCACTGGATGTCATAAGGTGAATGCACCAATTTGTAAGTCGCTCTGGATAAGAGCGTCTGCTAAATAACTTAAATGTAATGTAATGTAAATGTAACTAGGCAAGTCAGTTAACACATTCTTATTCACAATGATGGCCTACCCGGGCCAAACCCGGATGACGCTGGGCCAATTGTGGGCCGCCCTACGGGACTCCCAATCACGGACGGTTTTGATACAGCCTGGAATCAAACTAGGGTCTGTAATGAGGCCTCTTGCACTGAGATGCAGTGCCTTAGACCGCTGCGCCACTCGGAAACCCCACATGAATATCTAAAGATTGAGCCATACTTATTGTTTTTTCTTGGCAATGTTCTGGCAATGTTCTGCTGTTAGAGATGATGTGAAACTAAAGAGAATATATAACTTCATAACTCATTATTTGAAGTATAAAGGATATAATGAATTCAGGATCATATTTTACTTGGAAGACACATTCATACTCTATTTGTATGGCATCATTTTTTTCCACATTTTCCACTGCTCAAACACAATACAAATAACAGGCCTTGAAGGCCATGTCAAACTCTGCCATGGGAAAATGTGTGATTTTATATCCCATTAGTATTCATTGAGCGTTTCCCATCAAGAACCTAACTCTGCTTTTATCCTGTAAACACAGGTCTCAGGGGAAATATAAGGCTACAGCCATGGTGTTACTCTACATACAGCATGACTCTCTGCTTCGCAATGGGGAAGAGAAAGGGCACTTCATCTGTCATCATATAACTTTAGAACAATAAACACATCTCGTTGGGCACACCACGTCATTTCAACATGGATAATTGGGTCATATTTGGTTGAGGCGTTGATCAATTAGAGTACAACCTATATTCACCCATTCAAAAATCCAGCCAAAAGATAGGTGAATTTCCAATGTGTTGTCACTATGCTTTTAATTTATCCATATAAAACCACAACCAAATTTCAAATGGGAATACAATGCCAGATATTTATTTATTTATACATCAGATGAATGTGTTATCCCTGTGCTTACTCTAATAGCAGAACCAAATAGCCTGGATTGCAGTTGAGGTTTCAAGTACATGGTGCAAGTGACCAATGTCGTTCGAGATTCTGCACAGAAATTGTGAAGATCTCCACAGACCTGCGGCGGCCTATGCATGCTATCTTGAACATGCACACTTTATATGATAACATAAGAAGACATTTATAGTTACAGTAAAATCTAAATGTGGCCATGGATGTGTTACTTATTTTAAATTTGAATGTTACATTAGTTTGTAAAGTGGCTTTAACTTCAGGTGGTTTACTGTATTACAAAATTAATATTGAATTGTGTTTGGTTGACAACGCAACCAAATATAAACATTTGAAGAAGATGTAGGAATATCTACTGCTTGGATAGTTCCATCTGAGCTACAGGCTTAATCCCATTCTTTAACTCTTATTTTATATGTTAACTTGTAGACAAATGGGCAAAAACTGGTTGAATCAACATTGTTTCAACGTAATTTGTCAACGTATTGTGATGTGGAATCTACGTGGAAATTACACTGGATTTGAAAGAAGTCATCAATGTAAATTGTTGTTTAAAGGGTTAAGTATCAACCACAGGAATATGTCATCATGGTACCAACATATTTCATACAAACCTTGTATAAAAGTTTGAATTTGTACCTTTAAAACAATGTCAGAATTTCAACATTATATCCACTATCAGAGGAACAAAAATATATACTGGGTAGTACCTCCTACTGGAGAATTGATCTATCTACAACTACCTCTTGGTCTCCCATCCAATAGCTGTTGATGACTTTGCAAATGTTATGTACTGTAGGCCTAAATAGCATCATTGATGAAAGGAGCTATAAAGTATGGTCACATTTAATTTGCTCTGTTAAATCTATCCGTTGGAATGACTTCGATAGCAACAATGAATCTATTTAGTTTTTAAATGGAGATCTCTCAACAATCATTCTTGCGATAGCACATTGGTAATAATCACTGAAAATAGGAATAGGAAACCAAAAGGTGAGGTAGCACATTGGTAATAATCACCGAAAATAGGAATAGGAAACAAAAAAGGTGAGGTAGCACATTGGTAATAATCACTGAAAATAGGAATAGGAAACCAAAAGGTGAGGTAGCACATTGGTAATAATCACTGAAAATAGGAATAGGAAACCAAAAGGTGAGGTAGCACATTGGTAATAATCACTGAAAATAGGAATAGGAAACAAAAAAGGTGAGGTAGCACATTGGTAATAATCACTGAAAATAGGAATAGGAAACAAAAAAGGTGAGGTAGCACATTGGTAATAATCACTGAAAATAGGAATAGGAAACAAAAAATGTGAGGTAGCACATTGGTAATAATCACTGAAAATAGGAATAGGAAACAAAAAAGGTGAGGTAGCACATTGGTAATAATCACTGAAAATAGGATTAGGAAACAAAAAAGGTGAGGTAGCACATTGGTAATAATCACTGAAAATAGGAATAGGAAACCAAAAGGTGAGGTAGCACATTGGTAATAATCACTGAAAATAGGAATAGGAAACCAAAAGGTGAAGTAGCACATTGGTAATAATCACTGAAAATAGGAATAGGAAACCAAAAGGCGAGGTAGCACATTGGTAATAATCACTGAAAATAGGAATACAAAACCAAAAGGTAAGGTAGCACATTGGTAATAATCACTGAAAATAGGAATAGGAAACCAAAAGGTGAGGTAGCACATTGGTAATAATCACTGAAAATAGGAATAGGAAACCAAAAGGTGAGGTAGCACATTGGTAATAATCACTGAAAATAGGAATAGGAAACCAAAAGGTGAGGTAGCACATTGGTAATAATCACTGAAAATAGGAATAGGAAACAAAAAAGGTGAGGTAGCACATTGGTAATAATCACTGAAAATAGGAATAGGAAACCAAAAGGTGAGGTAGCACATTGGTAATAATCACTGAAAATAGGAATAGGAAACCAAAAGGTGAGGTAGCACATTGGTAATAATCACTGAAAATAGGAATAGGAAACCAAAAGGTGAGGTAGCACATTGGTAATAATCACTGAAAATAGGAAACCATAAGGTGAGGTAGCACATTGGTAATAATCACTGAAAATAGGAATAGGAAACAAAAAAGGTGAGGTAGCACATTGGTAATAATCACTGAAAATAGGAATAGAAAACCAAAAGGTGAGGTAGCACATTGGTAATAATCACTGAAAATAGGAATAGAAAACCAAAAGGTGAGGTAGCAGCAGATAGATCAACTTCCAGTAGGTATTTTTTAAAGGTACAAATTCAACATATTTTATACAAGGTTTGTCTGTGTTGAAATGTGGATACTAGGATGATATACAGTGCCTTCAGAAAGTATTCAGACCCCTTGACTTTTTCCACATTTTGTTATGTTACAGCATTCTTCTAAAATGGATTAACTAAAAATATTTCCTCAGCAATCTACATACAATACCTCATAATAAAAAAGCAGAAACAGGGTTTTAGAATTTTTTTCTAATGTATTCAAAATAAAAAACAAATACCTTATTTACATAAGTATTCAGTATACATACGTATTGCTAGGAGACTCAGGTGCATTCTGTTTCCAATGATCATCCTTGAGAAGTTTCTCCAACTTAATTGGAGTCCACCTCTGGTAAATTCAACTGATTGGACATGATTTGGAAAGGCACACACCTGTCTATATAAGGTCCCACAGTTGACAGTGCATGTCAGAGCAAAACCCACGAAGTCAAAGGAATTGCCCGTAGAGCTCCGAGACAGGATGGCGTCGAGGCACAGATCTAGGGTACCAAAAAATGTCTGCACCATTGAAGGTCCCCAAGAACACAGTGGCCTCCATCATTCTTAAATAGAAGAAGTTTGGAACCACCAAAACTCATTCTAGAGCTGGCTCCCCGGCCCAAAACTGAGCAATCGGGGGAGAAGGTCCTTGGTCAGGGAGGTGCCCAAGAACCCATGGGTCACTCTGACAGAGCTCTAGAGTTCCTCTGTGGAGATGGGAGAACCTTCCAGAAGGACAACCATCTCTGCAGCCAATCAGGCTTTTATGGTAGAGTGGCCAAACGGAAGCCACTCCTCAGTAAAAGGAACATGACAGTCTGCTTGGAGTTTGCCAAAAGGCACCTAAAGGACTCTCAGACCATGAGAAACTAGATTCTCTTGTCTGATGAAGCCAAGATTGAACTATTTGGCCTGAATGTCAAGCGTCACGTCTGGAGGAAATCTGGCACCATCAGTGAAGCACGGTGGTGGTAGCATCATGCTGTGGGGATGTTTTTCAGCGGCAAGGATTGGGAGACTAGTCAGGATCGAGGCAAAGATGAACTGACCAAAGTACAGAGAGATTCTTAATTAAAACCTGCTCCAAAGCACTCTGGACCTCAGACTGGGGTGAAGGTTCACCTTCCAACAGGACAACAACCCTAAGCACACAGCCAAGACAACGCAGAAGTGGCTTCGGGACAAGTCTCTGAATGTCCTTGAGAAGACCAGCCAGAGCCCAGACTTGAACCTGATCGAACATCTCTGGAGAGACCTGAAAATAGCTGTGCAGCAACGCTACCCATCCAACTTGACAGAGTTTGAGAGGATCTGCAAAGAAGAATGGGAGAAACCCCCCAAATACAGGTGTGCCAAGCTTGTAGCGTCATACCTAAGAAGACTTGAGGCTGTAATCACTGCTGACGGTGCTTCAACAAAGTACTGAGTAATCGTGAGAAATAGTCCTATGGTTTAGATGTCAACATTCAATGCATGGTGCGAGAGACCTGATATTGATGCGAACAACCATCCTCTTAAAGGTAGCTCTCCTCTAAATGGTAGCTCTAACAGAATGAAAATAAAAACCAGCCCATTTACCCTATTCTCATTGTAAGCAGTGAGAATAGAGACAGCAACGTGTCCTTGTAATGCTTTGCCAAAACAACACCTTGTCATTGTCATCCGAACACCATATCCTCTGCCCTTTAACATCACTAAGTTCTATTCTGGAACACATTCCTAGCATCATATTCTATAAAACACGTATTTACATATCATGTTCAACTCTTATTCCATTGACCATTCCTATAGAGAGAGAGAGAGAGAGAGAGAGAGAGAGAGAGAGAGAGAGAGAGAGAGAGAGAGAGAGAGAGAGAGAGAGAGAGAGAGAGAATATATTGAGTGGAATGTGGTGGCAGTGAAAATGCTGGAAGGTCTACAGGGATGATTTAATTGAAAATGTGTTGTTTGGGTGTGGGTCTCCCAGCTATCCGTGTCGTCAAACTGACTGGAATGATTTAAAATAGGGTTCCAAGAGGTGCAATCTTCTAATGGATTCCTGGAGCCCATGGCTGTAAGACTGTAATTTCCTATCCATAACCCCCCTTCTCTTCCCACGTACACTCATCCAGCACAAATAAACAGATGCAGACATCAGCAAAAATGATTTACTTGTCACAATAGATTTCATACAATTACAATAAACTGGCCTGAATGCCAAGCGTCACATCTGGAAGAAACCTAGCACCATCTTTATGGTGAAGCATGGTGGTGGCAGCATCATGCTGTGGGGAGGATTTTCAGTGGCAGTGATTGGGAGACTAGTCAGGATCGAGGGAATGATGAACGGAGCAAAGTACAGAGATCCTTGATGAAAACCTGCTCCAGAGCTCTCAGGACCTCAAACTGGGGGTGAAGGTTCACCTTCCAATAGGACAATGTTGGACAGGACCCTAAGCCCACAGCCAAGACAACGCAGGAGTGGCTTCGGGACAAGTCTCTGAATGTCCTTGACTGGCCCAGCAAGAGCCTGTACTTAAACCAGATTGAACATCTCTGGAGAGACCTGAAAATAGCTGTGCAGCGACATTTCCCATCCAAGCTGACAGAGCTAGCAAGGATCTGCAAAGAAGAAGGGGAGAAACTCCCCAAATACAGGTGTGCCAAGCTTGTAGCGTCATACCCAAGAAGACTCGAGGCTGTAATTGCTGCCAAAGGTGCTTCAACAAAGTACTGAGTAAAGGGTCTGAATACTTAAGCAAATATGATATTTCAGTTTCTTGTTTTTTATAAATTTGCAACAATTTCTAAAAACCTGTTTTTGTTTTGTCATTATGGGGTATTGTGTTGATGAGGGAAAAAGATTTAATCAATTTTAGAACAAGGCTGTAACATAACAAAATGTGGAAAAGTCAAGGGGCCTGAATATGTTCCGAATGCACTGTACATAAACTGATGTCCTGAATTAATCAACCTTTTTTCATTCTCCATGATGATGTTGTTGAAACTGATCATTGGTCTTGTCAGTTCCAGCTGATAATCAATCAAATTCAATCAATAGAAATAGATTTTCTTTACATCGGCAGTTGTCACAAAGTGATTTATGTAATCATGTGTCATGTTTATTGATTATCTGTATCGTCATGTGTCTGTTGGCCCAATCAGTGTCCCTCACTGGGACTTGCTGTGTACTAGCTAACGTCTAGTAAGGTCTAACAGGATGTGGATGGATAGTGATGTTTATGGTGCCATTTGGCACAGACACTATGAGTTTTAATGAGTCAGAGGAAAGAAGAGAAAGTCTCTAGAGGGGGAAACTGTTTCACCATGTTTTCCCTCCAGCATTGCCTGGAGAGGATGTGGTAACCTTATATAGAATAATGAGATGGGTTGCATTCGTTCAGCGGATATCTTATTTCCCCTAGTTCCTTCCTCTTCCAGAATAGCATGCATTGACTCAAAACAAGTAAATTAGCAGTTGTGGAAAAAACTCAATCATCTAGTTGTCAGCTTCAGTGTGATTTGACCTTTGGGGAATGGCATTGCACTGACAACACCATTGTGAAACCGTCAGGACCATAATAGTTTACCTCTATGAAATGCTTTAGATCCTCTGCAATTATTTTGGTGGCACAATTACTAGAGAGCTGTGCTCAGGGCATTCTACTCTGCAGCCTCCACAGCCTTCCTTATTGGAATGCTATAAAATGGATTATATCTGGGATAATCTGTCACTGTTACACAGTGCATATCACTCAGTCGGCTTGTTCATGCGAAGAAGTAGAGATTATTATCAACCTACAGGTATGAAGAAAGAGAACAACACAAATGGAAAGTGAAAACCCCTAAATGTGTCTTACAAGCATGGCTGTCTGGGATGGCATACATCAGGAAACAGTTGTAGACCGCTCAGCTATGTGTTGTGTTCATAAATGCCTGAGGAGACTTTGTAAATCAACTACTCCTTGACTCTAAGCTTTGATGCACTATAAAGACAATTTCATCATGACACGCAGGTTTTGGCATTGTCCTTATTAAAAGCAGCTCCTCTCCAGGCTACTTCGGTTCACTTTAAACCTCTCAGCTGATGTCACAAGACTAGCAGCAGCAGCAGTGTGCCTCTCTTTCTCCCCATAGTTCTTCTTTGTTTACATCAGCCATTACTGGTGTGTAGAGTGGGATAGTTCTGTTTGACAGTAATCTGAGGACTGACTCAATGCTCCTCAGACAACATTGTGATGGTGATACATGTCTATGTTGATTCATTATGTTCCTTCAGTCCGCCCCTCTCTGTATCCCTGCAGGGGGCAGTGTCAAAGTGAAAGTGATGAGAAGCTTTAATATGCAGCCACCAGGGGTAAATTGGCTTTTATATTTTGCACCTTGCTTTGTTAAGATTCAGATGCCCGGTCGACTAAATTATGCTTAATATTCAACAGTGTGTGCGTTCCAAATGGCACCCTATTCCCTATTGGGGCGGCAGGTAGCCTAGTGGTTAGAGCATCGGGCCAGTAACCGAAATTTGCTAGATTGAATCCCTGAGCTGACTAGATAAAAATCTGTCATTCAGCCCCTGAACAAGGCAGTTAACCCACTGTTCCTTGGTCGTTATTGTAAATAAGAATTTGTTCTCCGCTGACTTGCTTGGTTAAATAAAAAATAAAAAATCCCATTATAGTTTTTTTTAAATAAACACAATAAGCACGAAATAGGTTGATGAAATGAGAATACATATATATACACTACTGTTCAAAAGTTTGGGGTCACTTAGAAATGTCCTTGTTTTTGAAAGAAAAGCACATTTTTTGTCCATTAATTAAACTTCTTAAGGTATAGGGGGCAGCATTTTTACTTTTGAATAAATAGCGTGCCCAATTTAATCTTCCTGCTACTATATACACTACTGTTCAAAAGTTTGGGGTCACTTAGAAATGTCCTTGTTTTTGAAAGAAAAGCACATTTTTTGTCCATTAATTAAACTTCTTAAGGTATAGGGGGCAGCATTTTCACTTTTGAATAAATAGCGTGCCCAATTTAATCTTCCTGCTACTCATGCCAAGAATATAAGATATGCATATTATTAGAATATTTGGATAGAAAACACTCTGAAGTTTCTAAAACTGTTTGAATCATGTCTGTGAGTATAACAGAACTTATGTAGCAGGCAAAACCCCAAGGACTAACTGTTCAGAATTTTTGAGTTCTCATTGGGAAACGATATTTCTCAGGCACTTGTTTTCAGTTCCTACCGCTTCCACTGGATGTCACCAGTCTTTGGAATTTGGTTGAGGTTATTCCTTTGTGCAATGAAGAAGGACGGCCATCTAGGAACTGGGTAACACTGTTGAGAGTTGTGCAAGACTTGAAAAGTAGCATTGGTTTGTTGTCTTCCTGTATTGAACACAGATAGACCCGTCTTCAATTTGATCGATTATCAACGTTTAAAAATACCTAAAGTTGTATTGCAAAAGTAGTTTGAGTGTTTTGGCAAAGTTTACAGGTAACTTTTGAGATATTTTGTAGTCACGTTGCGCAAGTTGGAACCAGTGTTTTTCTGGATCAAACGCGCCAAATAAATTGACATTTTGGATATATATCGACAGAATTAATCGAAAAAAAGGACCATTTGTGATGTTTATGGGACATATTGGAGTGCCAACAAAAGAAGCTTGTCAATGGTAAGGCGTGAATTATATTTTAATTTCTGCGTTTTGTGTCGCGCCTGCAGGGTTTAAATATGGTTTCTCTCTTTGTTTACGGAGGTGCTGTCCTCAGATAATAGCATCGTTTGCTTTCGTCGAAAAGCCTGACATGTTGGCTGGATTCACAACAAGTGTAGCTTTAATCTGCTATCTTGCATGTGTGATTTAATGAATGTTTGATTTTTATAGTAATTTATTTGAATTTGGCGCTTTGCATTTTCCCTGGCTTTTGGCCAGGTGGGACGCTAGCGTCCCACATATCCCAGAGAGGTTTTGAGGGTGCCATTAATTGTGAAACCTTGATTTAGAGGACATTGATTTTTTATTAAATCAATAAATTATTTTGGTGGGTTCCATTGAAACATTAATAAAGTACAGTATTTCTCACATGTTGTATTTTGTTTATATTTTTTTAAAGTATTGTTTGTGCATTGCCAGTCAGGGGTGCCAATAATATTGGAGCCCACTGTACAGTGCATGTAAACTCCGCTAAGCTGCTCTTGTCTCCTGAAGCACAAACAAAAGCTCATGTGCTTAGTTGCATTCAATTATTTATCTTAATCGACATCAACTGTTAGAGGCCATGCACGCATGTCACTACTTCAGTAGAAGCTCCTCTCCTTGTTCGGGCGGCGTTCGGCGTCACCGGCTTTCCAGCCATCGGTGCTCCATTTTTCATGTATCCATTTCTTTTGTCTTGTTCCCTGCACACCTGGTTTTCATTCCCCAATCAATTCATATGAGTAGAGGAACACATCATATCTTTGCCATGATGGATCGCATTGTCCAGACCATGGACCGTTGGGAGAGACAGGAAGTCTCAACCAGCTTACCCGGGTTTATCTCTACCCGTCCCATCCGGATCCAGCTCAAGTGGAATACGTCTCTCCCTTCCCAGGCAGTATGATGGAACGGTCGCGCAGTGCCAGGGGTTACTTTTTCAACTGGACCTATATCTGGTCACTGTTCACCCAGCTCCCTCAGGAAGGGAGAGAGTATCCACCCTCGTCTCATGCCTCTCAGGAAGTGCTCTGGAGTGGGCAAACGCCATGTGGGTAGAGGAAACCGCAGCGTTGGACCACTTCGAGGAGATCACCCGCCGTTTCCGGGCCGTCTTTGACCATCCACACGAAGGTAGAGTGGCGGGTCAACGACTCTTCCATTTGAGGCAGGGGACGAGGAGCGCACAGGATTTCGCGCTGGAGTTCCGGACTTTGGCCGCTGGAGCAGGATGGAACGACAGGGCCTTCATCGACCACTATCGATGCAGCTTATGTGAGGACGTAACCCGGTCGGTGCCGTCACCTCAGGTGAGTATGCGCCACTCTCATCCAGAGTCCTCTGTTGTCCACCTGTTTGTACCTGTTTGTTTCCCTGAGTTCTCCCCGCATTCCCAGCATAAGGCACTCGTCGATTTTTATCGACAGAGCATTAGCACTTAGTTTAGGGATCCCCATTATTCCTGTGGATAGACCTTTTCCGGTTCACGCTCTGGATAGTCGACCATTAGGGTCCGGGCTAATCAGGGAGGCCACCATCTCCCTGGCCATGGAGACGCAGGGGGGGTCACGATAAGAGAATCAGTCTCTTTCTCATTTACTCTCCTGCGTTTCCTGTGGTACTAGGCCTTCCCTGGTTGGCTCGTCATAACCCAACCATTTCCTGGCAACAGAGGGCTCTCATGGGGTGGTCGCGAGAGTGTGTAGGGGTTTCCGTTGGTATCTTCACCATGCGCATTCCCCCAGAATATTCAGATTTGGCTCTCGCCTTCTGTAAGAAGAAGGCGACTCAATTACCACCCCATCGACGAGGGATTGTGCAATAAATCTCCTGGTAGACGCTGCACTTCCCAGGAGTCACGTGTATGTATCCCTGTCGCAAGCAGAGACGGTGGCTATAGAGACATATGTCTCCGAATCCCTGCGTCAGGGGTTCATTCGGTCCTCCACTTCACCCGCCTCCTCGAGTTTCTTTTTTCTGAAGATGAAGGATGGAGGTCTGCACCCGTGCATTGATTATAGAGGTCTCAATCAAATCACGATGAGGTACAGTTACCCAGCGATTGAGTCAATGCACGGTGCGCGCTACTTCACTAAACTGGATCTCAGGAGTGCGTACAATCTGGTGTGTATCCGAGAGGGAGACGAGTGGAAGACGGCGTTTAATACCACCTCTGGGCATTATGAGTACCTCGGCATGCTGTACGTCTTCCAATCCTTCGTAGACAAGATTTACAGGGACCTGCACGGGCAGGGTGTAGTGGTGTATATCGATGACATTCTGATATACTCCGCTACACGCCCCGAGCATGTGTCCTTGCTGCGCAAGGTACATGGACGACTGTTGGAGCATGACCTGTACGTCAAGGCTGAGAAATGCATGTTCTTTCAACAGTCCGTCTCCTTCCTAGGGTATCGCATTTCCACATCAGTCACGACTTGTCCTGATGTTGTCCTCTCCTTGATCGGGCGGCGTTCGCGGTCGACGTCTTCGGCTTTCTAGCCAATATCAAAACTGATTTGTTAACACAGTCCTTAATGGCAGATGACAGCAACATAACAGCATTAATGAAATGACAGTCAATCAAGCAACCTGTTATTGCTAAACTGAATATAGAAGCAAACTACAATACAGTTAAAAAATCCCCTATGACCAGTTTATGAATTAGAAGTTAAGCGGCGTACACATCACGGACAAACTGAAATGGTCCACCCACACAGACAGCGTGGTGAAGAAGGCGCATCAGCGCCTCTTCAACCTCGGGAGGCTGAAGAAATTCGGCTTGTCACCAAAAATACTCACAAACTTTTACAGATGCACAATCGAGAGCATCCTGTTGGGCTGTATCACCGTCTGGTACGGCAACTGCTCCGCCCAAGGCTCTCCAGAGGGTAGTGAGGTCTGCACAACGCATCACCGGGGGCAAACTACCTGCCCTCCAGGACACCTACACCACCCGATGTCACAGGAAGGCCAAAAAGATCATCAAGGACAACAACCACCCGAGCCACTGCCTGTTCACTCCGCTATCATCCAGAAGGCGAGGTCAGTACAGGTGCATCAAAGCGGGGACCGAGAGACTGAAAAACAGCTTCTATCTCAAGGCCATCAGACTGTTAAACAGCTATCATTAACATTGAGTGGCTGCTGCCAACATACTGACTCAAATCTCTGGCCACTTTAAAAATTAAAAATTGGATGTAATAAATGTACCACTAGCCACTTTAAACAATGCCACTTTATATAATGTTTACATACCCTACATTACTCATCTCATATGTATACACTGTATTTGTCATGCCCTGACCATAGAGAGGCTTTTATTCTCTATTTTGGTTAGGCCAAGGTGTGACTAGGGTGGGCATTCTAGTTTCTTTACTTCTATGTTTCTGTTTCTATGTTTAGGCCTGGTATGGTTCTCAATCAGGGACAGCTGTCTATCGTTGTCTCTGATTGGGAATCATACTTAAGGCAGCCTGTTTTGCCACCTTAGTTGTGGGTAGTTGACTTTGTTAGTGGCCTGTATAGCCCTAGTAAGCTTCACGGTCGTTTTTGTTGGCAATGTTTTTAATAAAAAGAAATGTACGCTAGCCACGCTCAACCTTGGTCTGGTCATTTCCCTGATGACGTTCGTGACAGTACTCTATACCATCTACTGCATCTTGCCTATGCCATTCGGCCATCACTCATTCATATATTTTTATGTACATATTCGTATTCATTCCTTTACACTTGTAAAGGTTACTTGTTAGATATTACTGCATGGTCAGAACTAGAAGCACAACCATTTCGCTACACTCACATTAACATCTGATAACCATGTGTATGTGACAAATACATTTGATTGAATTTGATTTGAAGCTAGGCAGTTGACAGTGAGTATGTCATGACTGGCGCAGGAGGAGAAGGCCTGGGCTAAACTGAAATAGCAATCTACATTTATTAGACCTGGTGAAGGCTGTTAACATCAATAATTCACAAGCCTCTCTCTGAAATCCATGAAAAATAGACCCTGCATTATTAAAGGGACATGCAGATTTAATTAGCAGGGTTATGAATGAATAATGAGATTATCCTAAGTGCTCAACTATAATCGCTAGCTATAACACTCGGGAAATCAACAGACCAAAGATCAGGCATTGATTTTACTTGGTGAAAAATGGTTGATGCAGTATGAAGAGTAAAGTAGGGCTGTTTGTGTTCTCATTCAGGGAGTGTCTCTCGGGAATGCAACATGAGCTAACAATACTGTACTTCTAGGTTGTGTGAAGATCACGGAAAAATTATAATTATTGTAGTTAAATTAATATTTGCTTTTTCATCTCCTTTTCTTTGGTATCTCGTCCACATTGTCTAACATCGGTCAGTAGCCCCATTTCCTAGGCATTGTAGACATTGTTTTTAAACCTTTATTTAACCAGGCAAGTCAGTTAAGAACAAATTCTTATTTTCAATGACGGCCTAGGAACAGTAGGTTAACTGCCTGTTCAGGGGCAGAATGACAGATTTGTACCTTGTCAGTTTGAACATGCAACCTTCCGGTTACTAGTCCAACGCTCTAACCACTAGGCTACCCTGCCGCCCCATTGTCCTGTAGCCCTCGCTGCTAAATTTACACTCATTGGGTTCACTCTCATGGGAGGGGGCACAGGCAGTGTACAGCATGATGTTGTCTAATTTCATCATCATTGTTCTATGAGTGCTGCTAGCTCTTGTGTCTGATGTATGAACCTGAGAAGGACTGGCTGTCTACTGAAGTCCAGATGAGTCTTGCTGTTCAGGCTGCTCAAGATGGGAGCAGGGTCCGTGTCCCAAATGCACCCTATTCCCTTCACAGTGAACATAGTGCTGGGCCCTGGTCAGAAATAGTGCACTTCAGTATAGGGAATATAGTGCCATTTGGGACTCAATCCAGGACTCAGAGGTTCAGCTCACATGGTGAATGCATAATGTCCCACAGTAAGACAACAACACTTGAGCAGAGAGCACCCTAGGAAGATTGTATCAGCCATAAGCATCAGCCTTGGAGGGAGCCATAATTTCTCAGATCAGTTTCTATCTACAGTACCAACGTTTAAACATTTTCCTGCAAGGATGTGTTCTTTAAATCAAATCAAATCAAAGTTTATTTGTCACGTTCGCCGAATACAACAGGTGTAGTAGACCTTACAGTGAAATTCTTACTTACAGGCTCTAACCAATGGTGCGAAAAGGAAAAAAAAGGTATGTGTGTGTGTGTGTGTGTATATATAAGGTAAGTTAAAAAAATAAAACAACAGTAAAAAGACATTTGAACAAAGAGTAGCAAGGCTATATACACCTGTTAGTCAGGCTTATTGAGGTAGTATGTACATGTAGGTATCGTTAAAGTGACTAAGACCAAGCCAGTTAAGAAGATGGAGGAATTTAAGGAGAAGGACATGATAACTGCATTTAGAGCTCCCTGTTTCAACCCTTCTCATCTGCCCTCCCCTCATAACCCTGACTCTAAATATTGATCCGCCATTGCCACTGTAATAACCTTTAGGTTAGCCTATCACAACATAGGATGGAAAAATGTAAGGATAAAAGAGTGAGGGAGAACGGGTATTCAGACAAACATCATTTAATGCTCTCTGCTCCCCGCAGGTTATGTCAAGACTTTGAATGCAATAAACATTTGAAATTGGCAAAAAGCTTAAATTCTTGTTCATCTAACTGCATTGTCCAATTTACAGTAGCTATTACAGCTATTACAGTTTGAGGAGAGTGCACAGTTTTGAACATGAAAAGTTATTAATAAACAAATTAGCACATATGCGCAGTCTTGACACAACATTTTGAACATAAATGCAATGGTTCATTGGATCAGTCTAAAACGTTGCACATACACTGCCAAAATCTGAAGTGCACCTGGGCTGGAATAATACATTATGACCTTTCTCTTGCATTTCAAAGATGGTACAAAACAAATACAAAACAATGGTTGTTTTATTCTTTGTATTATCTTTTATCAGATCTAATGTGTTATATTCTCTTACATTCCTTTCGCATTTCCACAAACTTCAAAGTGTTTCCTTTCAAATGGTACCTGAGCTAGGGCCTGAGCTACAGGCAGTTAGATTTTGGTATGTCATTTTAGGTGAAAATTGGAGAAAAAAAAGGGCCAATCCAGGTTAAACGTCACCGACCGCCACTGGAGGCAACGTAATCTGAAGGTAATATCTTAACAACTGCATTTGGTCATCTTCCTTACCTCCTCAACACATCGCAGCAACGTAATTTCCAAAAGAAGCAAGCTAACTGTCCCGTGTCATTCATTCATCCCATTTTAAAGATTTGTAATATATAGAAGAATATTTTCATCTTTGAAATCTTCAGATAACATGTTCAACATAACTTTGATGAGTTTGGGTCATTTAGACGTATTGTTCAATTGTTATGACTGAATGAATATTGAAAGTATTTTTGCATTCGAAGATAATGAAGCGAGTATAGCTGGATAGTTGTGTATACAATTCTGTGAGACAAAATGGCAGCCACAATGATTTTTTATTTAGTCTATGAATGTTTTAAGCTCCTAATGGTTTTGTTTGAACAAATTAAGTCTCTAATGATTTCTATTGTTATGTGTACATATGAGACGCCAATTATATGTACTTCAACCCATTATAATGTATGCGATTTGTTAGTTAAGCTAAACGCCAACTACTTAGTGTTCTATTTCACTCAAGCTATTTTTTGATTCTGTTATTAGCTGTCAATGGCCTCTTCTATATTTAATTTGACTGTTAGCCTGTATAAAGGGAACATTTAATGTAATACAAAAATCTTTCATAAAAGGGTGTTTTTTAGTGGTTTTGTACACCACCATATTTTAGTGTCATGTCATAAGTAATTACATGAATAGCTGAAAGCTATATCAAAATTTGAAGTATGTTATTGAGGTAAATAGTTTAATGTATTTGTGATAAATAGATGGTTACTGTAGGTAGTCAAACAACAAAAAATTAAACATGTTTTTAGATTTTTCTTCGTGGCAAATTTACTGAAAATGAAGTATTCACACCCCTGAATCAATGAAAGCAGACTGAACCAGGTTTTTCTTTAGGGTAAAGCCTTTTTTATTTGGAAAACTCCCCAGTCCTTAAAGATTAAAAGCATACCCATAACATGATGTAGCCCCCACTATGCTTAAAAATATGGAGAGTGATACTCAGTATTGCGTTGTACTGGATTTGCCCCAAACATAATGCTTTGTATTCAGGGAAAAAAAGTGAATTGCTTTGCCTAATTTTTTATAGTATGACTTTAGTGCCTTGTTGCAAACAGGATGCAGGTTTTGGAATATTTTTATTCTGTACAGGCTTCCTTCGTTTCACTCTGTCAATTAGGTTAGTATTGTAGGGTAACTAAAATGTTGCTGATCCATCCTCAGTTTTCTCCTATCACAGCCATTAAACTCTGCAACTGTTTTAAAGTCACCATTGGCCTCATGGTGAAATCCCTGAGTGGTTTCCTTCCTCACAGCAACTGAGTTAGGAAGCACACCTGTTTCTTTGTAGTTACTCTGTGTATTGACACACCATCCAAAGTGTAATTAATAACTTCACCATTCTCAAAAGATATTCAAGTTCTGATTTTTGTATTTTTACCCATATACCAATAGGTACCCTTCTTTGCAAGGCATTTTGAAACCTCCCTGGTCTATGTGGTTGAAACTTAATTTGAAATGCACTGATTGACTGTGGAACCTTACAGATACAGTACATTCGTAAAGTAATCAGACCCCTTCACTTTTTCCACATGTTGTTATGTTACAGTCTTGTTCTAAAATTGATTACATTTATTTTCCCCCTCATCAATCAACAGATTTTGTGGGGCAAATGTATGAAAAATACAAAAACAGAATACAAAAACAGATACCTTATTTTTAGATAAGTATCAAGGCACAAGGCGAGACCCAGATGCAGACACAGGAGGCAGATGGGTCGAGTCTTAAAATATTTACAGTGCCTTGCGAAAGTATTCGGCCCCCTTGAACTTTGCGACCTTTTGCCACATTTCAGGCTTCAAACATAAAGATATAAAACTGTATTTTTTTGTGAAGAATCAACAACAAGTGGGGCACAATCATGAAGTGGAACGACATTTATTGGATATTTCAAACTTTTTTAACAAATCAAAAACTGAAAAATTGGGCGTGCAAAATTATTCAGCCCCCTTACGTTAATACTTTGTAGCGATTACAGCTGTAAGTCGCTTGGGGTATGTCTCTATCAGTTTTGCACATCGAGAGACTGAACATTTTTCCCATTCCTCCTTGCAAAACAGCTCGAGCTCAGTGAGGTTGGATGGAGAGCATTTGTGAACAGCAGTTTTCAGTTCTTTCCACAGATTCTCGATTGGATTCAGGTCTGGACTTTGACTTGGCCATTCTAACACCTGGATATGTTTATTTTTGAACCATTCCATTGTAGATTTTGCTTTATGTTTTGGATCATTGTCTTGTTGGAAGACAAATCTCTGTCCCAGTCTCAGGTCTTTTGCAGATTCTTCCAGAATGGTCCTGTATTTGGCTCCATCCATCTTCCCATCAATTTTAACCATCTTCCCTGTCCCTGCTGAAGAAAAGCAGGCCCAAACCATGATGCTGCCACCACCATGTTTGACAGTGGGGATGTTGTGTTCAGGGTGATGAGCTGTGTTGCTTTTACGCCAAACATAACGTTTTGCATTGTTGCCAAAAAGTTAAATTTTGGTTTCATCTGACCAGAGCACCTTCTTCCACATGTTTGGTGTGTCTCCCAGGTGGCTTGTGGCAAACTTTAAACAACACTTTTTATGGATATCTTTAAGAAATGGCTTTCTTCTTGCCACTCCTCCATAAAGGCCAGATTTGTGCAATATACGACTGATTGTTGTCCTATGGACAGAGTCTCCCACCTCAGCTGTAGATCTCTGCAGTTCATCCAGAGTGATCATGGGCCTCTTGGCTGCATCTCTGATCAGTCTTCTCCTTGTATGAGCTGAAAGTTTAGAGGGACGGCCAGGTCTTGGTAGATTTGCAGTGGTCTGATACTCCTTCCATTTCAATATTATCGCTTGCACAGTGCTCCTTGGGATGTGTAAAGCTTGGGAAATCTTTTTGTATCCAAATCCGGCTTTAAACTTCTTCACAACAGTATCTCGGACCTGCCTGGTGTGTTCCTTGTTCTTCATGATGCTCTCTGCGCTTTTAACGGACCTCTGAGACTATCACAGTGCAGGTGCATTTATACGGAGACTTGATTACACACAGGTGGATTGTATTTATCATCATTAGTCATTTAGGTCAACATTGGATCATTCAGAGATCCTCACTGAACTTCTGGAGAGAGTTTGCTGCACTGAAAGTAAAGGGGCTGAATAATTTTGCACGCCCAATTTTTCAGTTTTTGATTTGTTAAAAAAGTTTGAAATATCCAATAAATGTCGTTCCACTTCATGATTGTGTCCCACTTGTTGTTGATTCTTCACAAAATATACAGTTTTATATCTTTATGTTTGAAGCCTGAAATGTGGCAAAAGGTCGCAAAGTTCAAGGGGGCCGAATACTTTCGCAAGGCACTGTATTAATCCAATAGGGTAAGGAAAGAGAGTGGTCCTGGACAGGAAAAAGGGTCAAAACCAGTTCAGAGTCCAAAAGGTACCGAAGGCAGAATCAAGGTCAGGGCAGGCAGGATGATCAGGCAGGCGGGAAAGTAGTCCAGAGTCAGGCAGGGGTCAAAACCGGGAAGACAATCAAAAAGAGAATAGCAAAAGGAGAACGAGAAAAACACTCTGGTTGAAATGACTAACATACAAGACGTACTGGCACAAAGTGACAGGAAACACAGGGATAAATACACTGTGAAAATAAGCGATACCTGGAAGGGGTGGAGACAATCACAGCAACAGGTGAAACAGATCAGGGCGTGACACATAAGTATTCAGACCCTTTGCTATGAGACCCGTAATTGAGCTCAGGTGCATCCTGTTTCCATTGATCATCCTTGGGATGTTTCTTGATTGGGGTTAACCTGTGGTAAATTCAATTGATTGAACATGATTTGGAAAGGCACACACCTGTCTATTTAAGGTCACACAGTTGAAAGTGCACATCAGAGCAAAAAACAAGCAATGGGGTCGAAGGAATTGTCCGTAGTGCTCCGACACAGGATTATGTCGAGAAACAGATCTGAGGAATGGTACCAAAACATTTCTGCAGCATTGAAGGTCCAAGAATGCAGTGGACTACGTCATTCTTAAATGGGGTGGCAGATGAGGCGCAGGTAGCCTAGTGGTTAGATTGATGGACTAGTAACCGAAAGGTTGCAAGATCGAATCCCCGAGCTGACAAAGTACAAATCTCTTGCTCTGCCTCTGAACAGGGCAGTTAACCCACTGTTCCTAGGCCGTCATTGAAAATAAGAATTTGTTCTTAACTGACTTGCCTACTTAAATTAAGGTAAAAAAATATCTACATTTCTTTTTTAAAGGAACAAGTTTGGAAGCACCAAGACTATTCCTAGAGCTGGCCGCCTGGCCAAACTGAGCAATCAGGGGAGAAGGGCCTTGGTCAGGGAGGTGACCAAGAACCCGATGGTCACTCTGACAGAGCTCCAGAGTTCCTCTGTGGAGATGGGAAAACCTTCCAGAAAGACCAATCAGGCCTTTATGGTAGAGTGACCTGCTGGATGTCACTCCTCAGTAAAAGGCACATGACAGCCCACTTGGAGTTTACCTAAAGGCACCTAAAGAATTCTCAAGGAAACTAAATTGTCTGGTCTGATGAAAACAAGATCGAACTCTTTGGCCTGAATGCCAAGCATCATGTCTGGAGGAAAACTGTCACCATCCCGACGGTGAAGCATTAGCGTGGCAGCATCATGCTGTGGAGATGTTTTTCAGCAGCAGGGACTGGGAGACAAGTCAGGATTGAGGGAAAGATGAACGGAGCAAAGTACAGAGAGATCATTGATGGAAACCTGCTCCAGAGTGCTCAGGACCTCAGACTGGGGCGAAGGTTCACCTTCCAACAGGACAAGACCCTAAGCGCACAGCCAAGACAACGCAGGAGTGGCTTTGGGACACATCTCTAAATGTCCTTGAGTGGCCCAGCCAGAGCCCAGCCAGTCTAAAGGGTTTGTGAAATAATGTCTCAGACAAAGATTGGCGCATATCCACTTTTGGTAAAGGTACGGGACCTGACTTACCCCTAACCAATAAAACTATAAACGATTATGGGATTTCCTCAACCCCTGTAATATATTTTAAAATAAAACCCATGCCCTGTTGAAAGCAAACAATGAATGTTGAACATGATTTTCTGTATTCACCTACTCAACTGTTTAACTTGCTAGGTATAGACGTATTATGGACATAGCACGCCATCTATGGGGGACTGATGGACAGTGCCAGACCTGTTACAGTTCAAGTTGATCCCAGAAAGAGACTCTAGTCTCTAGAGCTACCTTAAAAAAGGAAGCTTCCTCCAAAGTTTCTCTTCCATTTGAATTGGCTGATGTCTTTTATAAATTCATCACATTTACATGTCAATCTTATAATTAAAGACATTTAATAAGTGTGAAGTAGAAAGTGAATATCCAACAGAAATTGGTCAAAAATATATATAGAGTAACATTGTTAGGGTAAACTAAAAGTAGAACAATGCCTTCCAATAAGGATAAAGTTATAATGCTTGTTTTGTTTTTTAAACCTTACAATAGGGGTAAAAGCAGAACATTTGAGAGTGATCCATTTGTATTAGGAGTATTGATTGGGAAGGTCTTGAGAGTCCTAGTTGAAGGAAACAGATATGGAGACTAGTGAAAGTAGCACAATGAATGGTAATATCAGTAGCATTCAGATAGCACTCGAATAATGCAATGTCTTAGTAACTTGAAGATGTAAATGTTTCAATACAAGGTCACATGACAAACAGAGGGATTGTGAAATGGGACTGATATTAAATTAGAAGCATCTGTTGTTTGGGTTAGAAATAAGCTCCCTTTACTCACTGAACTCAAATAGGGTGTAAAGGATACAGTGGGAAAATTTGTTATGAGTAATTGAATAAGATATGTTTTTGACCATTTCCATTATTATTTCTCAATTCAGTAGTTTGAATATACCAGTGATTTAAGTAAGTAAGAAGGCCATTTCATCTAAAACAATAATCTGGTTCCATTACGTGGAACTGTGTCCAGAACTGAAGTAGATCCAAGTAAATGTTTTTAGTTCTGAATATTGAGCTGATGAGTCAGCACCAACTTTTTGAAGGACCTATTAGATTTGTTAAACAACAAGTTTCATATTTTGACTAGTTGATGTCACAGGGACATATGTCAATGCAACAGGTCAAAATGATAAGATTACAAGAAAGGGGTTCTGGAATTGTTTACTTTAGAAGGTGCCTATTCCGCTTGACGGGACACTATCATCTGATGTGTCTAAAGTCTAATTCTGTATACGCATGGTTTTATCAAATCTTCCTGCCCAAGATGCAGTAAACGCAAATCAAATCCAATTTCACATGCACCGAATGCAACCCAACAGTAAAATTCTTACTTACGAGCACCTGACCAACAATGCAGTTTTAAAAAGTATGGATAAGAATAAGAAATAAAAGTAACAAGTAATTAAAGAGCAGCAGTAAAATAACAATAGCGAGACTATATACAGGGGGTACTGGTACTGAGTCAATGTGAGGGGTCACCGGTTAGTTGAGGTAGTTGAGTGACTATGCATAGATGGTAACAACAGAGAATAGCAGCGGTATGAAAGAGGGGAGAGGGGGGGGCAATGCAAATAGTCTGGGTAGCCATTTGATTAGATGTTCAGGAGTCTTAAGGCTTGGGGGTAGAAGCTGTTTAGAAGCCTCTTGGAACTAGACTTAGAGCTCCGGTACCGCTTGTCGTGCGGTAGCAGAGAGAACAGTCTATGACTGAATATCATTCTCATGTAGAGATTGAGGGAAAGGGCAGTGTGGAGTGCAATAGAGATTGCATCATCTGTGGATCTGTTGGGGCGGGATGCACATTGGAGTGGGTCTAGGGTTTCTGGGATAATGGTGTAGATGTGAGCCATGACCAGCCTTTCAAAGCACATCTTGACTACAGACTTGAGTGCAACAGGTCGGTAGTCATTTAGGCAGGTTACCTTCGTGTTCTTGGACACAAACACTATGGTGGTGTGCTTAAAACATGTTGGTATTACAGACTCGGACAGGGGGAGGTCAAAAATGTCAGTGAAGACACTTGCCAGTTGGTAAGCACATGCTCGCAGTCCACGTCCTGGTAATCCATCTGGCCCAGCGGCCTTGTGAATGTTGACCTGCAATGCCATCGGAGGAATCCATATTCCAGTCTGTGCTAGCAAAACAGTCCTGTAGCTTAGCATCTGCTTGCTTTGACCACTTTTTTATTGATCTAATCACTGGTGCTTCCTGCTTTAATTTTTTGCTTGTAAGCAGGAATCAGGAGGATAGAATTATGGTCAGATTTGCCAAATGAAGGGTGAGGTTTGTATGCATCTCTGTGTGTGGAGAAAAGGTGGTCTAGAGTATCTTCCCTCTGATTGCACATTTAACATGCTGATAGAAATTTGGTAAAACGGATTTAAGTTTCCCTGCATTAAAGTTCCCGGCTACAAGGACTGCCGCCTCTGGGTGAGCATTTTCTTGTTTGCTTATGGCAGAATACAGCTCATTTAATGCTTAGTGCCAGCCTCAGTCTGTGGTGGTATGTAAAAAGCTACGAAAAATACAGATGAAAACTCTCTAGGTAGATAGTGTGGTCTACAGCTTGTCATGAGATACTCTACCTCAGGCGAGCAATAGCTCGAGACTTCCTTAGATATCGTTCACCAGCTGTTATTTATAAAAACACATAGTCTGCCATACCTTGTCTTACCAGACGCCGCTGTTCCATCTTGCCAGTACAGCGTGTAACCATCCAGCTGTATGTTGATAGTGTCATCATTCAACCACGACTCCGTGAAGTGTAAGATATCTTCTTTGGGCTCATTGGGACGCTAGCATCCCACCTCGACAACATCCGGTGAAATTGCAGAGCGCCAAATTCAAAGTACAAAAATAGTAACAATAAACATTCATGAAAATACAAGTGTTATACATCGGTTAAAAGATTAACTTCTTGTTAATCCAGCCGCTTTGTCAGATTTCAAAAAGGACAGCGCCCCGCATACTAAAGCATACAAACATTTTCCAACCAAGCAGAGGCGTCACGAAAGTCAGAAATAGCAATAAAATATATCACTTACCTTTGAAGATCTTCCTCTGTTGGCAATCCAAAGGGTCCCAGCTACACAATAAATGGTTGTTTTGTTTGATAAAGTCCCTCTTTATATCCCAAAAACTCTGTTTGTTGTTTTGTTCATTAATCCACTGGCTCAAAGGCGGTCAAAACATGCACACAAATACATCCTAATAGTACTGGTAAAGTTTGTTGAAACATGTCAAACAATGTTTATAGTTAATCCTCAGGTTGTCAATTATCTAATTAATCAATCATATTTCAACCAGACAATAGCGTATTCAATAGAAAGGAAAAAGAACGAAGAGTGCGCACACAGTCACGTGTGCAAACCAGTACTGCATGATTCCATAGACCACTTACCAAAAGGTCTTATTCTTCATCGTTTTTCAGAAAACAAGCCTGAAACCATGTGTAAAGACTGTTGACATCTAGTGGAAGCCATAGGAACTGCAATCTGGGCCCTAAATCCTTATATAGTCAATGGATCATTAAACCCTTATATGGTTAATTTCCTGGATGGATTTTCCTCGAGTTTTCGCCTGCCATATCAGTTCTGTTATACTCACAGACATTATTTCAACAGTTTTCAAAACTTCAGAGTGTTTTCTATCCAATGCTTCCAATTATATGCATTTCCCAGCTTCTGGGCCTGAGTAAAAGGCAGTTTACTTTTGGCACGTCAGTCATCCGAAATTCCAAATACTTCCCCCTAGCCCAAAAAGGATATTATAGTTTTGAAGGTCCTGTTGGTAGTTTGATCTTCCACGTAGGACATCTATTTTATTCTCCAAAGATTGCATGTTTGCAAGCAGAATGGAAGAAAGTGGAGGTTTATTCGATCACACCCCGAATTCTCAGAAGGCAGCCCGCTCTCTGGCCCCTTTTACTCCGCCTCCTATTCACGCAAATCACAGGGATCTGGGCCTGTTCCCGAGAAAGCAGTATATCATTCGCGTCGGGCTCGTCAGACTCATTAAAGGATAAAAAGGATTCTGCCAGTCCGTGGTGAGTAATCACAGTCCTGATGTCCAGAAGTTATTTTCGGTCATAAGAGACGGTAGCGGCAACATTATATACAAAATAAGTAAAAAACTTAGTTACAAACTACGCAAATAAACAAACAAAAAAACACATTCGGTTGGGGACATGTAAAACGTCAGCCTTCTTCTCCTGCTCAATTGTTACAAACTCGATTAGGATGAAGATTTTTTTAGGACTGATTAAAGTGTAGCATAGTGATAACTAAGTACATGTTTATTTTCTTTCTTCCAGGACTGATGCAATGTCCGCTACCAAGTTTTTTTGACATGTTTACCAATGATTCTGTAGCTCTCCCATTGAAAGGCTTCCAGAGGCAGGTGACTTGGAAGAGCAGTTATTAAGACTGTGTACTGTACAGTATAAAGGTACCCAAATCCGGCTGAGGTAGCTGTCAAATTAAGTAAGGCCTGGCCATTTTGTTTGTTTTTACCATACGTTTTACCACACACGCCAGCACCCACACACAACCCACTTTTGATGAATATTTGTTAGTGGTGTTAATACAGTGTTTGATTCATTGTGTGGAGTCTTTTTGGGGTGTTTTAGTGGGTTTTTCCACGGCTTGGAAAGGATGCATCTTAAAGGGCACACAAACTACATTTTCTGAAGTATCTGTTGTCCGAGTTTTGGTTGCACACATGTAAATTATCTTGATAAGAAATGTCCTGAAAAACCCAATATAAACCTAATACACAAAATGTTTGAAATGGTTGAAATATCGTTAAATAATGAGTATGAGGTACAGGGAAAGAAACACTCACTTAACCTTTTCGGGCTAGGGGGCAGTATTTTTACGTCCGGATGAAATGAAAAGTGTGCCCAAAGTAAACTGCCTGCTACTCAGGCCCAGAAGCTAGGATATGCATATAATTGGATTAGATTTAGATATAAAACACTCTAAAGTTTCTAAAACTGTTTGAATAATGTCTGTGAGTATAACAGAACAGATATGGCAGGCGAAAACCTGAGAAAAATAATTCCCCACAACCAAAGTGGGTACTTGCAACTTGGTTGGAATCCCTGTTTAGAATTTGGGGATCCCAAATAGCCAAATGGGCTGCAGCGTGTGTTTTTTGCTTAGTTTCCCTAATTGTGTTATTAACATGTGTATGTGTGTGATTTTTAAAATAAATTCACTCCCGCTAATATAGGTAAAGCCTTTATTATGATGATACATTTACTATACTAATTATGTAACGATTATTATCACAGAAGTAATAAAAGTAGGGAATGTGGAGGAAAAATGTAGTCTGGAGACAGCCTTGAATTGTACATATTGTCTCATACAGTCATTGGTTCCTGTAGGTGCTGGGTAGAGATATGAGGGAGAGACGGTCATGACACCCTCCTCAGACCTTTTGGCAGAGCGCCCAGAATATGTTCTATAAATTAAGATAGGAGATGGGGCCAGACACATATAGGAACCAACCCTATGAACCAGGCCTATGTAGCTTGTCTGTGTAAGAGGTGTATAAGAGAACTAACGGGACTGTCCTGGCAGAGCTCACATCAGACCGGTGCTTTATGCATCTAAGTTTGACTGTGACCTTTCCAGCTTGCTGTCAATGAAGAGTGATTCATTTAAGATTGACTTCAGGTGTTGCTGGTGAAAATTTCCACAACAGTGCTTTAACAAAGTATTGAGTAAAGGCTCTGAATACATATGTAAATGTTATTTTTGAGTTATAAAACATTTTTTTTAACTGTTTTTGCAACAAAATGTGGATAAAGTCAAGGGGTCTGAAATCTTTCTGAATGCACTGAAGCCTCGTCATTGTTATATTAGTGTGTTACTTTTATTTACTTTAGGTTATTTATTTAATCAATATTTTCTTAATTCTTATTTTCTTTCAACTGCATTGTTGGTTAAGGGCTTTTAAGTAAGCATTTCACGGTTGTGAACAACACCTGTTGTATTCAGTGCATGTGACAAATACAATATTGACTCAAGACATTTCAACTTTTCATTTTTTAAAATTTGTACAAAAAAATAAAAAAATAAAAATAAAAACAACATCATTCCACTTTGACATTTTGGGGTATTGTGTGTAGGCCAGTGGCAAAAAAAATCTAAATTTAATCAATTTTATATTCAAACTGTAACAACAAAAGGTGGAAAAAGTCAAGGGGTGTGAATACCTTCTAAAGGCACTGTATATTTCTAAAAGACACATCTGGATTCAGAATTTCTCAGGATAATGTGCATATCCACAAAACTCTAAATATGCATTGGAAATATGCACTGTACTCTCTAGAATATATAGAAACATGTAATCTAAAGATATCCCCTAATATGGACCCTGTTTCCCCAGTGGGGGCACAACAAAAAATAAACCAAGCTAAGCATCAGACAGTTCTTCTCCCTAAATTCACTTTCCCCTCCATGTTTCACTCACTCAATTGCTTTCTGACTGCTCCCTCTACACACAGGTGCTGAGTGCGCACACACACTCCCATTAGACCTACAGAAATAAATGCCTATAAAAACAGACAGTAGTTACATTCCTTGCCAAATGACTTCAGTTTTATCACAAATTCAAAATGGACTGGTTGACTGAAGTAGGGAAATATGTGTTCGAGCTGCAGTTTTGGAATAATTGTGCCGCGTCTATTTTCCTGCTCAGGATACTTTGCAAACTGCTAGTGCCATTTAGAATGTGTTAGCCTAGGCTATAACCCTCCTAAACATAGACAGGTTCCACACTGAAAATATGCCATAAACGTTTGATACAGACTAAGCCTACTCCCCAAACTGATTTTCACCAAACTAATTCATTACCATGCAGTGTTCAATGTGGAATTGTTCATCCATTTAGAAAATTACAAAGAACATCTGTATTCATTTAACTAGGAAGGTCAGTCAAGGACAAATTCTTATTTTCAATGACAGTCTAGGGAAAGTGGGTTAACAGCCTTGTTCAGGGGCAGAGAAACTGATATTTACCTTGTCAGCTCGGGGATCTGATCTTGCAACCTTTGGTTACTAGTCCAACACTCTAACCACTACTCTACCTGCCGTATAGCATAAAGAAGATCTTGTTCTGTAACCCTTAATTATTTTTCTTTCGACTCACCAAATTGAGCCATGTTTCAAATGATCACTCATTAAGAATATGTATACTGCATATATTGTCTATTTCTTGTTGAAACCTGGGTTGAATTTAAAACAATAGCTCTTGATGACTTCGTAACTGCTATAAAGGTGTAAATAGTACTATTGATGGATAAAGTATGGTTACATTTCATTTGCTCTGTTAAACCTACACTTTGGAATGACTTCGATAGCAACAGTGAATCTATTTAGTTATTAAGAGATCTCTCAGTAATCATTCTCACGATAGTACATTGGTATTTGTCAGTGACAAATATCAGAGCCAAGTAGGGCTGGGCTTCATTAAAACCCTGGATGGGAGACCAACTGGAAAGCTGTAGATAGAGTAACTCTCCAGTAGGAGGTGCTGCCCAGCCTATATTTTTTTTCTAGTTGTAGATATAACATTGAAGATCTCACATTGTTTCAAGGTTTGCCTATGTTGGAAAATGGTTACCATGATGACATAATCCTGTGGTTGAAATTTCACCCTCAAAACAACACTTGATTACTTTTTTCAAATCCAAAGTCTTTTCCATATAGATTTCATGTCACAATATGTTGACAAATTACGTTGAAACAATGTTGATTCAACATGTTTGTTTGTTCCAGTGGGAGGCTACACCACTGCTGTAATCCTTACTGCCAAGTGTTCATTCAAATTGGATCATCTTTGGATGCCGACAGCAGTTGCACCATTGGAAGACAGCTTGAACTGTAGCCTACAAAAGGCTATTCCTCCTCTTTTCCCACAATCCATCAAATGCAGTTGGTGCGTCATCATAGTGGTCTCTGACTTGTGGTCAGACTCACACAGGCGGAATAAACTTAACACTTTCAACTTTTTTCAATGCTGATTTGAATGTCACTGAGAATACAGAAAGGTGTCAAATAGCCCATGGCTCACTCCGTCAGAAACAGGGAAGGTGACAAATATGTCTAAATGAGGCAACATTCAGCTTCTGTTCTCTGTCTCTTTTGTTCTTTGAATTTAGAAGCGTCTTACTTTCTCAAAATATTTTGTTCATATTCCCAAGCTATCTGCATTTTCTTTCTCAAAGAAATCTATACAGAACCTACTTGTCACAGAAAATGATTAAGAATAAATAAATCTACATGAAATTAAAGGAATTTACACTAAGGAATCAAAACCTTGATCGAAGTAAACTTTTTGAAGATCAAGACTTTAAAAACAACAACAATAAACAATAACATGAATATAAAACACAGCCTTGATATAAACAACCTTTTTTTAAAAATCAAAATAAATACAACCACAATGATTTAGATCAGGGTCATTGTAGGTCAAACTTACCCAAAAAATCAGAAAGGGAGGCATCCCCTCCTGAGTCTGGTTCCTCTTGAGGTTTCAAGGTTTACCTTGCTCAGCTTTGTAATTAGTGTAGTAAGATGTAGTATCATTTTTTTTTTTTTTTAAGATCTGACTCCTGTCATTTTAGAAAATCAATCTTAACTGAAGCAATCAATATTCACTCTCTATCTTAACATCCAATGTCACCTTTAGGAAATGTTAACTGACTGGATAACACTGTGGGAATTCGTTGTGGCTCTACATGTACGTCCTACAGTAGAATCATGACCTAAACACATGACACTTGTGTCTTGACCTACTGAAACACAGGACACTTGTGTCTTTGTTTTGGCTCCTGCAGTGTAACTGAAACCCATCCTGCTAGTTGGGGTTTGTTTCCGTACAGGAAATTGCACTCTGTCAGTTTGTTTAGCATTGTCTGGGACACTGGTGAATTTATTTGATGCTAAGAATTCTGTGGAAATCCAAGAGGCATCTCGTAATGCTGCTGTGTAATGTAAACAACCACACATCTCTTCCTTCTGGCTCAGAAGCACTGCGGATTAACACTGAATTGCTTCCGACTGACCTGACCACGTTAGAAGTTACACTTCCCCCCCTCATAGCTCTGCAATAGTATCAGCTGAGTGGAAAACATTTTAATCTTCAGTATCTGATGCAGTAGCAGTCAAATTCAAAGAATTCTGATTCTTTCCCACAACTTCAATGTCAAAGATAATGAAACAAAAACACATTAGTAAATACTACAGTAATGTCCCCAAAAACACAACAGTAAATACTACAGTGTATATTACAGTCAGCAAAAACACTACAGTAAAAACTATAATATACAATAGTCAGCAAAAACACTACAGTAAATACTACAGTCCTACAGTACTGTAAATACTACAATCCTCAAAAACACTACAGTAATTACTATAGTATATACACTACTTGATTTTTACCTCAGTATTTATACTATAGTAAACTGTAAATACTACAGTTTTTGACTGTATACTACAATTAATACTACAGAAAAGTTTGCTATTAAAAAAACAAAGGGAATACAATAGTATTCCTACCAAAGTATACGCTATAGTATTTTTTCATGTGGGAAGACAGTTCTCTGATTGGCCACTCTTGTCCTGTCTAGTGTGTCCCAAATGGCACCCTATTCTCTACATAGTGCGCTACCTTTGACCAGAGCCCTATGAAACAGGGGGTGAGCTGGCTCATGTCACCTCCCGTCTCCTCCTGCTACATTCATATCTGTCATCCTGTGAAGAAGAAGGCAAAAGGCCACTGGAGTTCACCTGACCAAACTACCCAATCACAAGGAAGCCTAGATGAAACAAAGTAGAAAGTGTCATAAAGTAGAAAGGGTAGTGGTAATCAACCTACCCACACCAACCAAACACATCACCACAGCTATGTCTACCCACACCAGCCAAACACATAACAGCTATGTCTACTCACACCTACCAAACACCTCACAACTATGTCATCATTATGTTATTCCATCATCCTACACCCCCACATAATTTTCTCAGTTTTCTTGTGAACAAACCAACCTTCTTTGAGTGGTCCTTTGAGGATGGCTGGTAGATTCACGCCCCCACTTCACCAAAGTTCTCATTATTTGGAGATCAATCAATCGGGCTCCTCCAGAGTTTAGACATATTCCGCTGCTGCCGCCTGCCTCCAGGCTTCAGATAGAACCCCTGCTTCCCACTCAATCAGGGGGAACATGAAAAACACATTAATCTAGTGGCCCTAAGAGCACTCAGGACTGTTAGCAGCAAACAGACAATTTGCCATCTCAAGGATGCATGGAGAGGACTGGAGAGGACACCTCCTAATCACCACATAGCAAATAGGAAAATATGGGTACTCTGGGTGAACAAGCTTGAAATGTTAAATGCAACATTGATTTTCAGATAAGGAGAACTTCAGTCTGTAAAAGCCCATGTAAAATGTTGATATATGCACATGTAAATTGGGCTTAGCCATACACTAAAATGAGAGTAGTTACCTTACTTTTTGTATCTCTCACATACAGTCCACAGTTCTCAGAATTTACTTGGGCATACACACAACAGCATCCTCAGCAGGGAGTCATGGAAATTCAGAGTACAAAATAACCTGAAGACCGTGTATTTCTTGTAAAAGGAAGGAAGCCCTAGTGAAGCGTTGAGCTGTGGCCTCATCATCAGGAAGTGAGCTCTATTTTAGGCCCGGCTCGTTATGTACAGTGCATTCGGAAAGTATTCAGACCCGTTGACCTTTTCCACATTTTGTTACGTTACAACATTATTCAAAAATTGATTCCATTGTTTGTTTCCCCTCATCAATCTACACACAATACCCCATGATAACAAAGCAAAAACTGGTTTTAAGAAATTTTTGCACATTTATATAAAAAATTATACTCAAATATTACATTTACATAAGTATTCAGACCCTTTACTCAGTACTTTGTTGAAGCACCTTTGGCAGCTATATTGCTGCCTCGAGTCTTCTTGGGTATGATGATACAGTGGCTTGCGAACGTATTCACTCCCCTTGGCATTTTTCCTATTTTTTTGCTTTACGCCCTGGAATTAAAATGGATGTTTGGGGGTTTGTATCATTTGATTTACACAACATCCATACTACTTTGAAGATGCAAAATATTTCTTATTGTGAAACAAACTAGTAAAAAAACAACAGAAAACTGTCAATACTTTGTAGAGACACCTTTTGCAGCAGAGCCACCTTTTGGAGCAATTACAGCTGCAAGTCTCTTGGGGTATGTCTCTATAAGCTTGACACATCTAGCCACTGGGATTTTTGCCCATTCTTCAAGGCAAAACTGCTCCAGCTCCTTCAAGTTGGATGGGTTCCGCTGGTGTACAGCAATCTGTAAGTCATACCACATATTCTCAATTGGATTGAGGTCTGGGCTTTGACTAGGCCATTCCAAGACAATTAAATGTTTCCCCTTAAACCACTCAAGTGTTGCTTTAGAAGTATGCTCAGTGTCATAGGGTCATTGTCCTGCTGGAAGGTGAACGTCCATCCCCGTCTCAAATCTCTGAAAGACAAACAGGTTTCCCTCAAGAATTTCCCTGTATTTAGCGCCATCCATCATTCCTTCAATTCGGACTAATTTCCCAGTCCCTGCCGATGAAAAACATCCCCACAGCATGATGCTGACACCACCATGCTTCACTGTGGGGATGGTATTCTCGGGGTGATGTGAGGTGTTGGGTTATATTTGGTCTCTTTGTTGCCTCTGATTATTGCCCTCCTTGCCTGGTCCGTGAGTTTTGGTGGGTGGCCCTCTCTTGGCAGTTTTGTTGTGGTGGCATATTCTTTCCATTTTTTAATAATGGATTTAATGGTGCTCCGTGGGATGTTCAAAGGTTCTGATATTATTTTATAACCCAGCTCTGATCTGTACTTCTCCAAAACTTTGTCCCTGACCTGTTTGGAGAACTCCTTGGTCTTCATAGTGCTGCTAGCTTGGAGGTGCCCCTTGCTTAGTTATGTTGCAGACTCTGGGGCCTTTCAGAACAGGTGTATATATACTGAGGTCATGTGACACTTAAATAAAGTCCACCTGTGTGCAATCTAACTAATTATGTAACTTCTGAAGGTAATTAGTTTCCAAATCATGCACCATATCTTATTTAGGGGCTTCATAGCAAAGGGAGTGAATACATATGCATGCACCACTTTTCAATTTTTTTTGTAACAAGTCATTTTTTCATTTCACTTCACCAATTTGGACTATTTTGTCCATTACATGAAATCTAAATAAAAATCAATTTAAATTACAGGTTGTAATGCCAAAAAATATTTAAAAATGCCAAGGGGGGTGAATACCTTTGCAAGGCACTGTACAAGCTTGGCACACCTGTATTTGGGAAGTTTCTCCCATTCCTCTCTGCAGATCCTCTCATGCTCTGTCAGATTGGATGGGGAGCATTGCTGCACAGCCATTTTCAGGTCTCTCCAGAGATGTTCGAACAGGTTCAAGTTCAGGCTCTGGCTGGGCCACTCAAGGACATTCAAGAGACTTGTCCCGAAGCCACTCCTGCATTGTCTTCGCTGTGTGCTTAGGGTCGTTGTCCTGTTGGAAGGTGAACCTTCGCCTCAGTCTGAGGTCCTGAGCACTCTGGAGCAGATTTCATCAAGGATCTCTCTGTACTTTGCTCCATTAATCTTTGCCTCGATCCTTACTAGTCTCCAGTCCCTGCTGCAGAAAAACATCCTCACAGCATGATGTTGCCACCACAATGCCTCACCATAGGGATGGTGCCAGTTTTCCTCCAGACGTGAAGCTTGGCATTCAGGCCAAAGAGATCAATCTTGGTTTCATCAGACCAGAGAATCTTGTTTCATGGTTTGACAGTCTTTAGGTGCCTTTTGGCAAACTCCAAGCGGACTATCATGTGTTTTTTACTGAGGAGTAGCTTCCGTCTGGCCAATCTACCATAAAGGCCTGATTGGTGGAGTGCTGCAGAGATGGTTATCCTTCTGGAAGGTTCTCCCATATCCACATAGGAACTCTAGAGCTCTGTCAGAGTGACCATCAGGTTCTTGGTCACCTCCCTGACCAAGGCCCTTCTCCCCCCGTTGCTCAGTTTGGCTGGGCTGCCAGCTATACAAAGAGTCTTTGTGGTTCCAAACTTCTTCCATTTAAGAATGATAGAGGCCACTGTATTCTTGGGGACCTTCAATGCTGCAGAAATGTTTTGGTACCATTCCTCAGATCTGTGCCTCGACACAATCCTGTCTCGGTGCTCTTTGGACAATTCCTTCGACCTCATGGCTTGTTTTTCTCTCTAACACGCACTGTCAACTGTGGGACCTTATATAGACAAGTGTGTGTGCCTTTCCAAATCATGTCCAATCAACTGAATTTTACCACAGGTGGACTCCAATCAATTTGTAGAAACATCTCAAGGATGATCAATGGAAACAGGATGCAATTTCGTGCATAATTCTAAAGGGTCTGAATACTTATGTAAATAAGGTATCTGTTTTTAATTTTTAATCGCTTTGTCATTATGGGGTAATGGGTGTATATTGATGAGAAAAAAACACATTTAATCCATTTTAGATTAAGGCTGTAACATAACAAAATGTGGAAAAAGTCAAGGGGTCTGTATACTTTCCGAATGCACTGTATACACGTCCCAAAAGTCTAAAAGGGAACAAACAAACATTCCGCAGTAGAGCTCTGTAGAATCTGGCCTTCTAAAGCTCATATCTGCATGTGAATAGTTGTTCATATAAATAAACTAAATATGCTTATTTAAAAATGATATATTAAAGCTGTGAGCATAAGGGATACCTGGGATTCTTTTAAAATAGGTTGAGCATATGCTGCTGGTCTACTGAATTCAGCCACTACTTGATACTACAAATAGTAAAGCACCAATACTCAATCCAGCACCTCTCCTCTCCTCCTCCACTTTGTCAACCCAGGTCTCTGATGAGTGAGCACCAAGCCTTTGGTCTGGATTTTTTCTTAGATATTTGCATTGCAACATGTACTTTTACAAAGGTTGTTGCATTCACAAATTACATTACAACATTCCTTACCAAGAAATGTACAGTTAATTGCACATGAAAAGGATGGTGGTTATAGCATCATTATCAGGAATAAGAAAATATTAACTAGCTGAGGTAAGCCATGTACTTTGACATGTACATGATACTTTTTACAACATCTACTGTATGATACACAAATAGAAACTGCTCAAACCCAAGCAATGTTTTCCCGTAGAAACATAACGGGAAGTGATGGTAAGGCAGTACATGGAAGGTCAGATGATGACATCACTTTACCACCCCCTCCATGTCCAGATGTATTTGGTTCCACAGGGTGGAGGGCTTAAATGTAACACCAGAACATTAATTCATCTGTCAGAGCCACATCAGCAGCCTCACTCACTCTGCACATAGCCACATGAAGATGTTTGGGGGGCAAGAATGTCCCTGACATTTATTTTAGCCCAGCAAATGATTTGCTGCTTTGAAGGACAAGAAAATAAATTGAGATTTATTGTAACAGAGGATAAAAGGAAGACTCTATTACAGACAGTGCTTCTGAGAGAAAGGAGTGCTGGGCAGACACATTTCATATTCTTATCTTTATAGTTTAGCTCCAATAGGCTCTTTAAAACACAACCCACACAATGACACATCATTGTCAACACAGACCAATACCTCATTATTATCATTAACAGTTAATCAGTTCAGCCACACTCGCTCAGCAAACCTTTTGGCTTATCACATTGTGGATATGAAGGTCATGATGATCCTCAGCCACCCCCAAATTCACATCTTAAGTGACATGTATTGTTCTGCATTCCTTTGCAGAAACACTGTTTGAAGATACTCATTCACCATAATGGCAAACATACAGTGAGTGGCAGGATATAGCAGTGCTGCCCTCCCTGTGTCTGTCTGTCACTGGGAAAGATACGTTTTAATTTCATTTTTGCTGATCTAGTCTTCCACCGGGAGTGAACCCTGTGATTGCACACAAACACAGTACTTCTCAAATACCTGCAGTGTTGCTGTGAGCCTTAGATTGGATGGAAGGACCCAGGTGAATAAATACTACAGTTTACTTTAGAATACTAGAGTAGTTACTATAACATTCTGAAGTAAACTGTAGTATACTCTAGAATACTATATTACACAATGTAGTATCCATCAATCATGTATAGTACTATAGATGTGTGTACTATACTATAGAATACTATAGTAAATACCACAGTATTATCAGCAACAACAAAAAACATTGTAGTAAAACTACAGTAATGTCTGCAAAAACACTAAAAACATTTTTTAAATGTTTAACGTTTTTTAGACTATAGTAATACTACACTATTTAATTTGCATATACCCTGCACATTCCCCTCCCCATATCTCAATTGTGTGACACCCATAAGTGATAAACCTACTGTACATGCCAAGAATAGATAATATATTGTGTTCCCTGCAGGTTATAGAAAATAGCAGACCCAGTAAACAAAAACTGTCCATTTGTGCTGATGATTGTACAATGTTTCTACAAAACTTTTGCCTGACGTAGCAAGAACATTCCCAGAACACATTTAGTCTGTTCTCAGAGAGTTTTATTATGTGGTGGGCAATGTTCCCTAAAGGACTCTCAGACCAGGAGATTCTCTGGTCTGATAAAACCAAGATTGAACCTTTTGGCCTGAATGCCAAGCGTCACGTCTGGAGAAAACCAAGCACCACTCATCACCTGACCAATACCATCCCTACGGTGAAGAATGGTGGTGGCAACATCATGCTGGATGTTTCTCAGCAGCAGGGACTGGGAGACTAGTCAGGATCGAGGCAAAGATGAACGGAGCAAAGTACAGAGAGATCCTTGATGAAAACCTGCTCCGGAGCACGCATGACATCAGACTGGGGCGAAGGTTCACCTTCCAACAGGACAACAACCCTAAGCACACAGCCAAGACAACACAGGAGTAGCTTCGTGACAAGTCTCTGATTGTCCTTGAGTGGCCCAGCCAGAGTCCAGACTTGAACCCAATCGAACATCTCTTTGAGAGACCTGAAAATAGCTGTGCAGCGACGCTCCCCATCCAACCTGACAGAGCTTGAGAGGATCTGCAGAGAAGAATGGGAGAAACTCGCCAAATACAGGTTTGCCAAGCTTGTAACGTCATACCCAAGGCTGAAGCTGTAATTGCTGCCAAAGGTGCTTCAACAAAGTACTGAGTAAAGGGTCTCAATACTTATGTAAATGTGATATTTAATTTGATTTAAAAAAAAACATTTGCTAAACATTTTGGGGTATTGTGAGTAGATTCTTTTGAGGGAACATTGGTTGTGGGAACAGTCTGGTGGGAACATTGTAGGGTCATCACATTTGTGCAGATTATTATACGTTTGTTTGTTTAAAAAAAGCATTGTATGCAAGGGAAGCCAGCAAGCATTTGGCATCACATGATATATTTTCATAATAATCAATCAGCATTGAGCTAAACTGAGTGAGCTCAACTGTGAATGGTAATGGCGCACCAAAAATAAAAAGTGTCAATGGAATTCAGTTTTGATTTCGCTTCACTCCAATTACATCACATCGAGAGCAATACGTCATTGACAGAAACAACTGGAATTGTAGCATCACCGATGGCTAGCTAGCTTTCGAAAATTGTCCTTTTCCAACATTTTCCATGGATGGAGATAGGGATTTGGACTTTTTACTTAATTCTTCGTGCTGGCCAATGATTATATTGGCGATTCTGACCCAACCGTAAAGTCATAGAGGATGGAAGTTCAATATGTAGCTAGCTAACGTGAAAGGAAGTTAGGCTAGTGAGCAAGCATTCTTTCCAGGTAGAAAATAAAAGTATGTACTCTATGAAAGAGAGGAGGATGGCATTGGCGTTTCTCTACAAGTAGGGTGAGTAAAAAAAAATACTTGCACACACACACACACGCAGTATCTGGTGTGACCACCATTTGCCTCATGCAGCGTGACATCTCCTTCGCATAAAGTTGACCAGGATGTTGATTGTTATCCCACTCCTCTTCAATGGCTGTGCGACGTTTCTGTATATTGGCGGGACTGGTACATGCTATCGCACACGTCGATCCAGAACATCCCAAACATGCTCAATGGGTGACATATTTGCTGAGTATGCAGACCATGGAAGAACTGGGGCATTTTCAGCTTCCAGGAATTGTATACAGATCCTTGCAACATGGGACCATGCATTATCATGCTGAAACATGAGGTGATGGTTGCGGATGAATAGTATGACAATGGGCCTCAGGCTCTTTTCACGGTATCTCTGTGCATTCAAATTGCAATTGTGTTTGTTGTCCATAGCTTATGCTTGCCCATACCATAACCCCAAAGCCACCATGGGTCACTGTTCACAACGTTGACATCAGCAAACCGCTCACCCACATAACGCCATACACGGTTTCTGCCATCTGCCCAGAAGAGTTGAAAGCGGATTCATCCGTGAAGAGCACACTTCTCTAGTGTGCCAGTGGCCATCAATGGAGAGAATTTGCCCACTGAAGTCGGTTACGACGCCAAACTGCAATCAGGTCAAGATCCTGGTGAGGACGGCGAGCATGCAGATGGCCTTCTCTGAGACGGTTTCTGACAGTTTGTGCAGAAATTCTTTGGTTGTGCAAACCCAGTTTCATCAGCTGTTCCTCCCGGTGGCTGGTCTCAAACCAAAACGCATATGAAGAAGCCTGATATGGACGTCCTGGGCGGGCATGGTTACACATGGTCTGTGGTTGTGAGACCGGTTACACATACTGCCAAATTCTCTAAAACGACCTTGGAGGTGGCTTATGGTAGAGAAACATAAAATTATCTGGCAACAGCTCTGATGGACATTCCTGCAGTCTGCATGCCAATTGCATGCTCCCTCAAAACTTGAGACATCTGTAGCATTGTGTTGTGTGACAAAACTGCACATTTTAGTGTCCCTAGCACAAGGTGCACCTGTGTAATGATCATGTTGTTTGATCAGCTTCTTGATATGCCACACCTGTCAGGTGGATGGATTATCTTGGAAAATATGAATTGCTCACTCACAGGAATGTAAACAAATTTGTGAACAACATTTGAGAGAAATAAGCTTTTTGTGTTTATAGAACATTTCTGGGATCATTTATTTCAGCTCATGAATCAGTTTACATGTTGCGTTTATATTTTTGTTCAGTGTAGCTGACGTTGATTGGACTAAATCGTTTTTGGTATCTTTTAGTTGTCAGTGCAGATGAAGCATAGGTCATTTGATGATGTTGAAATGTTGAAGTTGAAATGGTGCTGGAATTGTGGGGGCAGCTCCTGTTTTCTTTGTGACTTGCGGTAACTCTTCGTGGTTCTAAATCAATAGTTGTTTAGTAGTATGAACATTTCTGAAACTTGCTTGACCAAGCTGTAGGTCTTGTAACTATTTGTTACATGCAATATGCTTTGTGGACTTCACCGGACAGAGGTTGCGCTTCGGTTTTGTGAATAAACAAAGGTGTGGTTGAATATTTTCTGCCACTGCATGTTCTTATTGTCTCGGCCTTAGGTCTATATATCACAGTTGCAAGGCATATGAACTATCAGGTTGAAGATCAAACAATGCAATTATCACAACAAGTTGTAATATGGCTTTTCTTTCTGGCATGTCTTCCCCAGTGATTTTACCCACGCATCACTACTGACTTTCCACACCTGGATTGTGCATTATTATTTTCAAAATTCTTCACGCTCTGTTAAATTGGTTGTTCGTCATGGCTCAACAACCATTTTCAGGTCTTGTCATAGATTTTCAAGTAGATTTAAGTTAAAACTATAACTCGGCCACTGCTGAAAGGTGCCTTCATCTCCCAGTGCCTGGTGGAAAGCAGACCGAAGCAGGTTTTCCTTTAGGATTTTGCATGTGCTTAGCTCCTTTCCATGTATTTTCTTTATCCTGAAAAACTCCAGCACTTAACGATTAAAAGCACACCTATAACATGATGCAGCCACCACTATACTTGAGCTTGAAAATATGGAGAGTGGTGCTCAGTAATGCGTTATTGGATTTGACCCAAACATAACACTGTATTCAGGACATTTTTTTGCATTATTACTTTAGTGCCTTGTTGCAAACAGGATGCATGTCTTGGAATATTTGTAGTCTGCACAGGATTCTTACATTTCACTCTGTCAATGAAATTAGTATTGTGGAGTAACTACAATGTTGTTCTAGCTTCAGTTTTCTCATATCACAACCATTAAACTCTGTAACTGTTTTAAAGTCACCATTGGCCTCATGGTGAAATCCTTTAGCGGTTTCCTTCCTCTCCGGCAACTTAGAAAGGACTCCGGTATCTTTGTAGTGACTGGGTGTATTTATACACCAACCAAAGTGTAATTATTAACTTCATCGTGTCAAAGCCCTTATTTGCAGGTCATTGGAAAACTTCCCTGGTCTTTGTGGTTGAAACTGTGCTTGATATTCACTGCTCGACTGATGGACCTTACAGATAATTGTATGTGTGGGGTAGAGAGATGAGGTAGTAATTCAGAAATCATATTAAAACACTATTATTTTGAGTGAATCTTTGCAACTTATGTGACTTGTACAGCACATTTGTACTCCTGGACTTATTTAGGCTTGCCATAACAAAAGGCTTGAATACTAATTTGTAATATTTTGAGAAACATAATTCCACTTTGACATTATGGTGAATTGTATGTAGGCCTGTGACAAAAAAACAAACATTTAATCCATTTTAAATTCAGGCTGTGACACATTTTGAAAAAGCCATAGGGTGTGAATACTTCCTAAAGGCACTGCATCTCTGTCAACATCAGCTGAATATTCCAGGAATGATTTTAGAACCACTTCTATTGCTCCAACATTGTATTACTGAGGTATGTTCAGGGAACGTTATTAGAACCATCAAGTTATAATGTTGCATTATAACTTCATGGAACCATTGTAGGAATATTCCTGGCCTATTGTTATTTATGGGTGTTTTGAATAACATATTCATCAACATTAGCATAACATTTCTGTAATGTTTCCTCAGAACCACTTCTATTGCTCCCACATGTCGTTGAGGCAGTATGTTCTAAGAACAATACCGGAACATTGTGAGTGAGAACCTTAGTCGAATGTTCTGTGATAGTTTTTACAGATGTTGTGAACAACATTTTAGTGAATGTTAGTAGAACATTCTGAGGATATTTCAAACATTTTTTTAGAAAAAAAAGTATTTGGTGATCAAAAGTCTTCTTGGAATGTTTGTGGGATGTTATCATCCTAATGTTCTCACTCCCTGACTAGAACTTAATTGGAATGTTAGCTAATGTTCTGGGAAGGTTCCCGGTTTGCTGAAATGTTTGTTGTTATCAAAACACATCATTGGCTGGTTAGGCCTATACGGGAACTTAATCTGACTGGGGAAATTGTCTCAATATCATATCATTTCTGGGTAAAAATCAAGTACCTTACCGTAATTGTTTTCAATTAAAATGATCAAAAAGAAACAAAAATAGGTCCTTAGCGAAGAGAAATTTCTCAAGCAAGAATTTAGCTAGGACTGTTTTGAAGTGGTCTGAATGGGGAAGGGAAAACTGAGAACTAGCTGTTATTGGCAGAGTAGTTTAGAACTCATTTTTTCTTAATTACAAATGTTAGAAGCCTTATTAAACCTCAAATACACTAAAAGATGTAGGATCAAATTAAGATCCTACATCTATAGTAAATACTGCAGCAGGGGTATTCAAATGTTACCCTACGACAGGGGTGTCAAACTCAATCCATGGAGGGCCGAGTGTCTGCGGGCTTTTGTTTCTTCCTTTCAATTAAGACCTAGACAACCAGGGGAGGGGAGTTCCTTACTAATTAGTGACCTTAATTCATCAATCAAGTACAAAACCTCAGGAGGCTGAAGAAATTCGGCTTGTCACCAAAAGCATTCACAAACTTCTACAGATGCACAATCGAGAGCATCCTGTTGGGCTGTATCACCGCCTGGTACGGCAACTGCTCCACCCACAACCGTAAGGCGTCTGCACAACGCATTACCGGGGGCAAACTACCTGCCCTCCAGGACACACCACCCGATGTCACAGGGAGGCCATAAAGATCATCAAGGACAACAACCACCCGAGCCACTGCCTGTTCACCCCGCTATCATCCATTATTAATCTCATATGTATACGTATATACTGTACTCTATATCATTTACTGCATCTTTATGTAATACATGTATCACTACCCACTTTAACTATGCCACTTTGTTTACATACTCATCTCATATGTATACACTGCACTCAATACCATCTACTGTATCTTGCCTATGCCGCTCTGTACCATCACTCATTCATATATCTTTATGTACATATTCTTTATCCCCTTACACTTGCGTCTATAAGGTAGTAGTTTTGGAATTGTTAGCTAGATTACTTGTTGGTTATTACTGCGTTGTCGGAACTAGAAAGTCATTTCGCTACACTCGCATTAACATCTGCTAACCATGTGTATGTGACAAATAAAATTTGATTTGATTTGATTTGAAGATGGACCGAAAACCCGTAGACACTCGGCCCTCCATGGAATGAGTTTGACGCGTGTGCCCTACAAGGTCCAGACCACTGCTGTTTTCTATTCTACCTGATAATTCATTGCACACAACTGGTGTTCCAGCTATTGATCTAGCATCCCCGCCAGCAGTAGTGACCGCAATACATTTCTGTTATGAAGGGGGCAGGAAGGTGGATATTGATCACAGTACAGGCCTATGGCACAGACCCTGCTGAATGCTCAGAGAACTGTACTGCTCCATTGTGAGGCTAATTAACTTAACACTCTCCAAAGGTACTGCATTTAACTAGACTCTAACTTCCACTCTTCTCTGCTCTCCCATGCATGCACAGCTCTGTCCCTGCGGAATTCCTGCAGAGTGCAATAAAAATGTCTCAAAAAAAGAATGAAAACCGATTTGTGCTTAATTGTCAAAAAAAATATTCGACCAATCAGAGAAATGAAGATTTTGTGGGTGCATAACTCTAAGCAGTTAGCCAGATACATTGTTCTGCATTCCAAATCATAACTATAGTATACAGTATTGGTCTAAAGTGTGGAAGAATTTTCCACTAGCTTCCGAGGTACGCTATACTATAGATTTACAGCTAGACATTTGTTATGAGTATAAACACTAGCTGGTAGTTATCATCTGTATACAAGAGACAAAGTGGTTGAGTGAGTTTTGCAGGACACCACAGCTAAAAAAAAGCTTCAAATTTCATTTCAATAACATAAGTTAACTAGCTTGTAATGACGAATCGTAGACATTTGTACTGGCCTTGGTGGCAACAAACCACTGACCTGAGCTGCATGTTACTGTTTGCACTGTGCTGCCATCTAGTGTTATGTTCTTCATAACGGACGCATTATTGATGAATTGACAGGGCTCATGAAAACCAAGCCTATTTGGCAATAATGTTCTTTATTGACACATACCACTGTGCAATAAACACGTTTCAGATTTTTTTAAGACAGTAAGAAAGAAACAAATCAAACTTGTGTAAAATTTCAAAAGGAGAGACAGCAACTGTCTCAAAGGCATAATGAGCATAAACATTTATACCATTAGATTAAAAGGCATCACCCACAGTTAATGCAGAAATAGTGTTTGTTATTCAATAAACCATTTAGCTTGATACAAAAACAACTAAATTGTCAAATAAATGTATGGTCTAAATGTAAGGTACATGAGAACAATTAAAAAGAATAAGCAGCAGTAACCTAAAACTAAAATATTTTGAGATGCCAAAATAACAAAAGATTCAACATTTTATCAATATTATGTCTACTAATCTCTGATACGACACCATTGCTAGAGTATAAGGAACATAGAATCCAGGTGAAATCCTTATCTATAAAAGAAAACCACCAGAGAGAAAGTATACTTTTACATTCCCCAGAAAGAAAACCAAATAATGTCACTCAAACAGAACTTACAAAGAGTCACTGACAACAATCAAAACGAAACAGGTGGGATTTCAGGAGTCATTTCTGAAAGACACTCATGGTGTTGTCCACTGAAAGTTGACTAGCAACAACTGGAACCTAAAAGACACCCCCCATCAGTGCCCACTAAATTTGCCCAAGAAGAGGCAAACTAAAAGAAAAACCCACATCAAACTTAAAGACAGGACACAAACCAAAAATGTGGAGCATTCGCCCAACAATTTGTAATGAGATGTTCAATGAGAAGGTATCCACATACTTTTGGTCCTGAGCTGCCCCTCAGTCCTGAGCTATCCCTCAGTCCTGAGCTATCCCTCAGTCCGGAGCTGCCTCTCAGTCCTGAGCTATCCCTCAGTCCTGAGCTATCCCTCAGTCCTGAGCTATCCCTCAGTCCTGAGCTATCCCTCAGTCCGGAGCTGCCTCTCAGTCCTGAGCTATCCCTCAGTCCTGAGCTATCCCTCAGTCCGGAGCTGCCTCTCAGTCCTGAGCTATCCCTCAGTCCGGAGCTATCCCTCAGTCCGGAGCTGCCTCTCAGTCCTGAGCTATCCCTCAGTCCGGAGCTGCCTCTCAGTCCTGAGCTATCCCTCAGTCCGGAGCTGCCTCTCAGTCCAGAGGAGTTTGTTTAGTGGAGTGGGGCCCTTTAGTAGGGTTGCCAGTCCTAGGTTGGCGGCGAGGGTCGCCGTTCCTAGGAGGACACTAAAGCGGACAAAGACTATGGTGGAGTGGGGTCCACGTCCTACGCCAGAGCCGCCACCGCGGACAGATGCCCACCCAGACCCTCCCCTATAGGTTCAGGTTTTGCGTCCAGAGTCCGCACCTTGGGGGGGGGGGTACTGTCATGTTCTGACCATAGTTCTTTTGTGTTTTCTTTGTTTTAGTGTTGGTCAGGACGTGAGCTGAGTGGGCATTCTATGTTGTATGTCTAGTTTGTCTATTTCTATGTTTGGCCTGATATGGTTCTCAATCAGAGGCAGGTGTTAGTCATTGTCTCTGATTGGGAACCATATTTAGGTAGCCTGCTTTGTGGGTGGTTGTCTTCTGTCTCTATGCACCAGATAGGACTGTTTTCACATTTGTTGTTTTGTAATTTGAAGTGTTCAGTTTGGATTATTATTAAATAAGATTAACACTAACCACACTGCGCTTTGGTCCTCTCCTTCAACGGAAGAAAACCGTTACAATGACGAGCAGATTCGCCTTCATACATTTATTTAGCATCTCCCATGTAGGGTTTTCCAAAAATGCTTCCAACTTAAAGTCAATGGCTTTAATTTTAGAAGCCTGTGTGTTCATGCAACTTTATCGTCAGGTGGATGTCAGTGACAGACAACTCTACCACAAGTGTATTTTGAACACTCAAATGTCTGGGCACAGCAGAGCTTCAGAGTAGGTGACTAAAGCGACTACCATACTCATAGGAAAAAAGATCCCGGATGAGCCCCCTCTGTTACTTTCCCCAGCAAGAAAAACAAAATGTCACTCAAAGAGAAAGGGAACTAACAAAGAGTCACTGACTACAATCAAAACGAAACAGGTGGGATTTTAGGAGTCGGGTATGAAAGAAACTCATGGGGGTGTCCGCTGAAAGTTGACTAGCAACAACTGGAACCTAAAAGACATCCACCATGAGTGCCCACTAAATTTGCCTAAGAAGAAAAACCAACACCAAACTTAAAGACAGGACGCAAAACAAAAAAACAGGTAAGGTCAGACAAAGTATTGTTCGTCTGGAACTCAACTAAGGAGCCCAAATTAGAGGTGTTAAACCTTTACCTCTTTCAAGACTACTGGTGCACTGGGCCACCCACTCTTATATAGCACCTGGGCCAGCACAGGTGAAACACCTTCCCACTAACAAGATGGCAACCAGCACAGGTGCAACACATACTGACTAATGAGGTGACACCAATCGGCACGCCCTACGTGCTTAAGTCCAACCTCAAAACATAAATGGAAAAAACAAAGCCTGTAACAATATCAGACTACTAAGAGTACTGTTCACCACTGTTGTGTAAAATTCTACAGAGGCTAAAATAATTTGCATTGAGTGTTAACATGTTACATGAGAGCCATCCTCCCATTGCTAGGGCAACAGAGAAGCAATGTGACATGTTCATATTTTTTTTACAGCATATTCAAAATGATAAAACAAACCATAACTTGTTATAGCTTAACAAAATTGTATAAGGCATGATCAGAGCCATGATTATCTTTTTAATCTGCTATTGTGGTTTGTGTAATTGTAGAAAAATATATGCTTGTCATCATAAAAATAATTTACTAATTGTAATTTGTGAAGAACAAATGCTGTTTGTCAAACAAACAGGCACAAAATACATTCTTAATAGCTCACTAAATGTGAATAGGATCTTGTTTTATATCAAAAGAGAGTAAACACACCTCTAAAATATATATTTTTTGCGTTTGTAAATTATACTCAACCTGGTTCGGTGATATTCTCTATGATATTTTGGCGGGGTATCTTCATCAAATATTGATCATGCAAAAAAAATGAAGAAATGTTGATACAGGGCACAAGGCCAGTGGCAAAGTTATCTACACTTAGTCACTATACCAAATTGATCTTATAGATAGATGGGTTAGCTGACAACGTCACAAATTACGCACCCGTGTCGAAGTCTGTGTGTTATGATTCTGGACGGTCAGATAGCTAGCAACAATGACAAGAAGCTCGTTTTAGATCATTGTGTATTGATACCATGTCTTGTTTTGAGGTGTTTTGCTTTTGTCACGTCTATGCTAATATGGCTAAAACTACAAATGTAACAATGTATTTGAGAGACAACAAGTGCTCATTGTGCAAATGTACTGTATTTATGTTTTCAATAAAGATTTGGAGAGGAAATATAGTTTACATGTTGTCAATCCTTTGATTCTAAGTCAACCTGACTGTTTTGCTCCACAGTTGAGCATTCATTGGTTTTGTTGCTAAACGACCCACCCGTCTATATATTTTTGTGACCCCTCAAAAGACACCTCATTGTAAATTCAGTCGTTTAGTCCAAAGCCACTTCCAATGTCTTTGGATCTTTTAATGACAAAAGGCACTCCTGGTAATGCTGAGCTCCAATTGTCATTGTTGCAAACAAACATGACATACGACAAAGGCCCAGACTGTGGCAGAGCAATTCAAATAGAAAACTTCAACCAGAACCCTTAAGACTTCAATGATACCATGTGTAATAAAGTGTAATAAAGCAGATGAATAATGACAGAACCCTGGACTTTCCCCGCTAACAGATGTCATGGCCACTGGTGGAAAAGGCACACAATTGTCATACTTGAGTAAAAGTAAAGATACCTTAATAGAAAATGACTCAAGGAAAAGTCACCTAGTGAAATCCTACTTGAGTAAACATCTAAAAGTATTTGGTTTTAAATATACTTAAGTATCAAAAGTAAATGTAATTGTTAAAATATACTTAAGTATCAAAATTGAAAGAAAAAGTATAAATAATTAAAAATTCCTTATATTAAGCAAACCAGATGGCACCAATTTATTTATTTTATTTATAATTTATGGATAGCCAGGGGCACGCATCAACACATAATTTGCAAATGAAGCATGTGTTTAGTGAGTCTGCCAGATCAGAGGCAGTAAGGATGACCAGGGATGTTCTCTTGATAAGTGTGGGAACTCGACCATTTTCCTGTCCTGCTATGTACTGTATTCAAAATGTAACGAGAACTTTTGGGTGTCAGGGAAAATGTATGGAGTAAAAAGTACATCATTTTCTTTAGGAATGTAGTGAAGTAAAATAAAAAGTTGTCAAAGTAACGCAAAGCACAGATACCCAAAAAACAACATAAGTATTTTTACTTAAGAACTTTGCACTACTGGTCATGGCAACACTGCAGTGGTTCCCCTCCTTACAGTTATCAGTAAAAGGCACACCATATAACCGCCATACATCTAATTGCATATTATCTTTCTAGGAGAGGAATAAATATCATATGCATGTTTTTATATTAGACCAGCCTAGTGTTTGTTCAGTCAATTGCTGAGTTCACTATTCACATGAGCCTCAAATGAACCTCACGATGTGAATAAAAACTTTGAAACAGCCACAAGATAGCAATGTTGGTTCAAAGAGTTACTCAGCCAAAGATCTATCTGGACCATTGAGGTCATGGAATTCAAAATCAAATTTGGAGACAAAATATGTTATGTCCAGGGGGAGAGGTGTTGGTTGAAGAGATTACCAGAGGGACAAGGGTAAAACACGTAAATATGCTATTTACATAAACTGTAAACTACCTAACAACCCACACCTCCCCATACCAATAGAGCACTCACAGTCACACTGACTCACGCACGCAAGCACTTAGACATACTGGCTGTGGTTACAGAGGAGTGATGATAGACAAGAAAACAGACTCCGGTGTGTCTTCGCCCTGCTCCTCTGGCAGATGGTTGACAGGATCCAACTCTATTGTAGGAGTCACAGCTGTTTTTATTCTCTGGGGGCACATAGAATATATAGAAGAACAGGTTAAGAATCACATAAATAATTTAATTTCTTATGGTGTCTGCTGATGCCCGGACTGCACTTTTGTTATTTATATGACTGTCATGTGGGATAAAACGTACAGTATCAGTACAGTGTGTGTGCGCAGTCTGGTCTCGTATACTAAACGTAACATAGAAATAGTAAATCCAGGGCATTCAAATGAGTATGATATGTTACGCTTGGCATGGTTACATTAGACAGATGGTTACTTAAGGCAAAAACTAAAGTAGTGTGGTTGATTGGGAGGACAGGTTGGCATATAATGCAAACGTCTAGCAACCCAAAGGTTGCAAGTTCGAGTTTCATCATGGACAACTTTAGCATTTTGGATAATTTGGGACTTTTCAACTGATTAGCATGTTAGCTAACCCTAACCCCTACCTTTTATCCTAACTCCTAAACTTAAACCTACCCCTAGCCTAGCTAAATTTAGCCAGCTAGCTACGTTAGCCGCCTAGCTTGAATTTCAAATCAAACTTTATTTGTCACATGCGCCGAATACAACAAGTGTCGACTTTACCGTGAAATGCTTACTTATAAGCCCTTAACCAACAGTGCAGTTCAAGAAGAGTTAAGAAAATATTTACCAAGTAGACTAAAATAAAAAGTAATAATAAAATGTACCACAATAAGAATAACGAGGCTATATACCGGGGGCACCGGTACCGAGTCAGTGTGCGGTGGTACAGGTCATTTGTACATTTGTACCGGTACCGCTTGCCGTGCGCTTGCCGTGCGGTAGCAGAGAAAACAGTCTATAACTTGGGTGACTGGAGTCTCTGACAATTTTATGGGCTTTCCTCTGACACCGCCTATTATATAGGTCCTGGATGGCAGGAAGCTTGGCCCCAGTGATGTACTGGGCCGTTCTCTCTACCCTCTGTAGTGCCTTACAGTCAGATGGCGAGCAGTTGCCATACCAGGCGGTGCTGCAACCGGTCAGGATGCTCTCGATGGTGCAGCTGTGGAACCTTTTGAGGATCTGGGGACCCATGCCAAATCTTTTCAGTCTCCCGAGGGGGAAAGGTTTTGTTGTGCCCTCTTCACAACTGTCTTGGTTTGTAACATATTGTACGTTTTGCAAATTTGTAACATATAATACGAATTGTAATTCGTAACATATTATACAAAATGAGCTTTGGGCATCCACAAATTAATACATACCATACGAAACGTAATATATCATACTAAATGGTGTGTCTCGGATTTTCGTACAGAATAATAAGAAATGGTCTGAGACCAGGATGGGGTGTTTGTGTGTAATATGAATACAATGCATGTATGTATAATACGAATACAATGCATGTATATATAATATGAATACAATTCTAATACGAATACAATTCGTATTATACATACATACATACATACATACATACATACATACATACATACATACATACATACATACATACATACATACATACATACATACATACATACATACAGTGCCTTGCGAAAGTATTCGGGCCCCTTGAACTTTGCGACCTTTTGCCACATTTCAGGCTTCAAACATAAAGATATAAAACTGTATTTTTTCTGAGAAGAATCAACAACAAGTGGGACAGAATCATGAAGTGGAACGACATTTATTGGATATTTAAAACTTTTTTAACAAATCAAAAACTGAAAAATTGGGCATGCAAAATGATTCAGCCCCTTTACTTTCAGTGCAGCAAACACTCTCCAGAAGTTCAGTGAGGATCTCTGAATGATCCAATGTTGACCTAAATGACTAATGATGATAAATACAATCCACCTGTGTGTAATCAAGTCTCCGTATAAATGCACCTGCACTGTGATAGTCTCAGAGGTCCGTTAAAAGGGCAGAGAGCATCATGAAGAACAAGGAACACACCAGGCAGGTCCGAGATACTGTTGTGAAGAAGTTTAAAGACGGATTTGGATACAAAAAGATTTCCCAAGCTTTAAACATCCCAGGGAGCACTGTGCAAGTGATAATATTGAAATGGAAGGAGTATCAGACCACTGCAAATCTACCAAGACCTGGCCGTCCCTCTAAACTTTCAGCTCATACAAGGAGAAGACTGATCAGAGATGCAGCCAAGAGGCCCATGATCACTCTGGATGAACTGCAGAGATCTACAGCTGAGGTGGGAGACTCTGTCCATAGGACAACAATCAGTCTTATATTGCACAAATCTGGCCTTTATGGAAGAGTGGCAAGAAGAAAGCCATTTCTTAAAGATATCCATAAAAAGTGTCATTTAAAGTTTGCCACAAGCCACCTGGGAGACACACCAAACATGTGGAAGAAGGTGCTCTGGTCAGATGAAACCAAAATTGAACTTTTTGGCAACAATGCAAAACGTTATGTTTGGCGTAAAAGCAACACCCTGAACACACCATCCCCACTGTCAAACATGGTGGTGGCAGCATCGTGGTTTGGGCCTGCTTTTCTTCAGCAGGGACAGGGAAGATGGTTAAAATTGATGGGAAGATGGATGGAGCCAAATACAGGACCATTCTGGAAGAAAACCTGATGGAGTCTGCAAAAGACCTGAGACTGGGACGGAGATTTGTCTTCCAACAAGACAATGATCCAAAACATAAAGCAAAATCTACAATGGAATGGTTCAAAAACTGCTGTTCACAAATGCTCTCCATCCAACCTCACTGAGCTCGAGCTGTTTTGCAAGGAGGAATAGGAAAAAATTTCAGTCTTTCGATGTGCAAAACTGATAGAGACATACCCCAAGCGACTTACAGCTGTAATCGCAGCAAAAGGTGGCACTACAAAGTATTAACTTAAGGGGGCTGAATAATTTTGCACGCCCAATTTTTCAGTTTTTGATTTGTTAAAAACGTTTGAAATATCCAATAAATGTCGTTCCACTTCATGATTGTGTCCCACTTGTTGTTGATTCTTCACAAAAAAATACAGTTTTATATCTTTATGTTTGAAGCCTGAAATGTGGCAAAAGGTTGCAAAGTTCAAGGGGGCCGAATACTTTCGCAAGGCACTGTACATACATACAAACAAACATACATACATACATACATACATACATACATACATACATACATACATACATACATACATACATACATACATACATACATACATACATACATACATACATACATACATACATACATACATACATACATACATTCAAGTATATAAGTAAAGTATGTATGCATGATGCTACAACAGTATCTGTGAGCTATATTTATGTAAGTATCAGTATGTGTGTTTGTTTTGGTTTACTGAAAGAATGCTCACCTGCAGCAGTGAGCCCTTATTTCTGCAGATCTCTTGCAGGGCTCCCAGTGGGATCCACACAATGGAGACCAGGGAGATTCCCCAGCCCACCACCTCTGCCCAGACAGGGTATGTGTATGACTTCCCATAGCGAGCTGGCGTGTACTGGATGATGCTGGAGATCAGAATGCACTGCAGGGGAGGATAGGAGAGGCAAACAATCTCACTTTAACTCACATGGAGCAGGTTAGACTTGGATGAAACCTCGAAGCCTTACGACAATCACTACTATAACGACTACAAAAAGTAAAACACCACAAATAGAAAATAAATTAAATCCTCATCACCATCATAATTATGCTAATTGTACTCCTCCTCATCGTCAGCCAACCCAAGCACTCACCAGGACCAGCACAGGGGAGAAGACCATCCAGCAGGAGCGGAAATAGATGTTGGGAGCCTTTCCCAACATTCTCTTGATCATGATGGTCATCCGACGCAATCCTGTAAAAACATATTGCATTAAATACTTAAATTAACTTCGAGACATACAGTACATACTGTATATAGAGCAAAGTGTATGTGGACACGTGCTTGTCGAACATCTCATTCCAAAATCATGGGCATTAATATGGGTATCCCCTTTGCTGCTATAACAGCTTACACTCTTCTGGGAAGGCTTTCCACTAGTTGTTGGAACATTGCTACTTGCTTCCGTTCAGTCACAAGACCATTAGTGAGGTCGGGCACTGATGTCGGGTGATTCGGCCTTGCTTGCAATCTGCATTCCAATTCATCCCAAAGGTGTTCGATGGAGTTGAGGTCAGGGCCCTGTGCAGGCAGGTCAAGTTCTTCTACATTGATCTCGACAAACCTTTTTTTATGGACCTCACTTTTTGCACGGGGGTATTATCATGCTGAAACAGGAAAGGGCCTTCCCCAAACTGTTACCACAAAATTGGAAGCACGGAATTGCCTCGAATGTCATTGTATGCTGTAGCGTTAAGATTTCCCTTCACTGGAACTAAGGGGCCATGCCCGAACCATGAAAGACAGCCCAGACCATTATTCCTCCTCCACAAAACTTTACAGTTGGCACTATGCATTGGGGCAGGTAGCATTCTCCTGGCATCCGTCAAACCCAGATTCATCCAAGGGCCTGCCAGATGGTGAAGCGTGATTCATCTCTCCAGAGAATGCGTATCCACTGCTCCAACACTTGGCATTGCGTATGGTGATCTTAGGCTTGTGTGCGGCTGCTCGGCCATGGAAACCCATTTCATGAAGCTCCCAACAAACAGTTCTTGTGCAAACGTTGCTTACAGAGGCAGTTTGGAACTCGGTAGTGAGTGTCGCAACCGAAGACAGATGGTTTTTACGCGCTTCAGCACTCGCCGGTCTAGTTCTGGGAGCATGCGTGTTTTCCCATTTCGTGGCTGAGACGTTGACGAACTGACTTGTTGGAAAGTTGTCAGACTATGATGGTACCACATTTAAAATCACTGAGCTCTTCACTAAGGCCATACTACTGCCAATATTTGTATCTAACAATTGTATGGCTATGTGCTCGATTTTATACACCGGTCAGCAGGTGTGGATGAAATAGCAGAATCCACACATTTGAAGGGGTACCCACATACATTTGTATATATAGTGTATTTTTCTTGTATAAATAAAGTCCTGTAAGATCTAACTCATAATCAGGATGTTACGTGTAATCAAATACTGTAAGACCTAAATCCTTTCGAGGCTGTTGAATGTCATCAATAAGGGTAGAGAAGGGGCTGGGTATTACCGAAAACCCAGCAGACAGCGATGACTTCAAAGAAGGACAGGAACATGAGCGACACCACAGCAGTGTAGTGGTCCATCAGCTGGAACACATACATGCCCCCCTGTGGAGACAGAGTCGCTTTGGTCGTGTACGGATAAAAACTTAAATACAGTGCCTTCGGAAATTATTCAGACCCCTTGACTTTTTCCACACTTTGTTACATTACAGCCTTATTCTAAAATGGATTAAATAAAAACATTTCCTCAGCAATCTAGATACAATACCCCATAATGACAACGCGAAAACTGATTTTTAGACATTTTTGCAAAAGTATGAAACATAAGTAAATAAGGTATTTCTGTTTATTAAGTATTCAGACCCTTTGCTATAAGACTCGAAATTGAGCTCAGGTATTTGTATTTGTATTTATTATGGATCCCCATTAGCTGCTGCCAAAGCAGCAGCAACTCATCCTGGGTTCCAGCAAAATTAAGGCAATTTATACCATTTTTAAAAACATTACAATACATTCACAGATTTCACAACACACCGTGTGCCCAAAGGCCCCTACTCCACCACTACCACATATCTTCAGTACTAAATCCATGTGTATGTATAGTGCGTATGTTATTGTTTGTGTGTGTGTGTGTGTGTGTGTGTGTGTGTGTGTGTGTGTGTGTGTGCGCCAGCGTTACTTCACAGTCCCCGCTGTTCCATAAGGTGTTTTTTTATCTGTTTTTTTAAATCTTATTTTACTGTTTGCGTCAGTTACTTGATGTGGAATAGAGTTCCATGTAGTCATGGCTCTATGTAGTACTGTGTGCCTCCATAGTCTGTTCTGGACTTGGGAACTGTGAAGAGACCTCGTGACATGTCTTGTGGGTTATGCATGGGTGTCCAAGCTGTGTGCCAGTTGTTTAGACAGACAGCTCAGTGCATTCAACATGTCAATAGCTCTCATAAATAAAAGTAGTGATGAAGTCAATCTCTCCTCCACTTTCAGCCAGGAGAGATAGACATGCATATTATTAATATTAGCTCTCTGTGTACATCCAAGGGCCAGCTGTGCTGCCCTGTTCTGGGCCAATTGCCAATCTGAGCCAAAAAAGTGGCACCTGACCACATGACTGAATAGTAGTCAAGGTGCGACAAAACCAGGGCCTGTAGAACCTGCCTTGTTGATAGTGTTAAGGCAGAGCATCGCCTTATAGACAGACTTCTCCCCATCTTAGCTACTACTGCATTAATATGTTTTGACCATGATAGTTAACAATCTAGGGTTACTCCAAGCCATCTCAACTTGCTCATTTTCCACATTATTTATTACAATATTTAGTTGAGGTTTAGGGTTTAGTGAGTGTTTTGCTCCAAATACAATGCTTTTAGTTTTAGAAATATTTAGGGCTAACTTATTCCTTGCCACCCACTCTGAAACTAACTGCAGCTCTTTGTTGAGTGTTGCAGTCATTTCAGTCGCTGTAGTAGCTGACGTGTATAGTGTTGAGTCATCCGCATACATACTTTGAGTAAAGCCAGTGTCAGTGGCATGCCGTTAGTAAGAATTGAAAAAAGCAAGGGGCCTAAACAGCTACCCTGGGGAATTCCTGATTCTAACTGGATTATATCTGAGGGGCTTCCATTCAAGAACACCCTCTGTGTTCTGTTAGACAAGTAACTCATTATCCACATTATAGCAAGGGGTGTAAAGCCATAACACATACGTTTTTACAGCAGCAGACTATGATCGATAATGTCAAAAGCTGCACTCTTTGGCCTGAATGCAAAGCGTCACGTTTGGAGGAAACCTGGCACCATCCCTACGGTGAAGCATGGTGGTGGCAGCCTCATGCTGTGGGGATGTTTTTCAGCGGCAGGGACTGGGAGACTAGTCAGGATCGAGGGAAAGATGAACAAAGCAAAGTTCAGAGAGATCCTGTGGTCTCCTGATCCCTCCTGTCTCAGCCTCCAGTATTTATGCTGCAGTAGTTTATGTGTCGGGGGGCTAGGGTCAGTTTGTTATATCTGGAGCACTTCTCCTGTCCTATTCGGTGTCCTGTGTGAATCTAAGTGTGCGTTCTCTAATTCTCTCCTTCTCTCTTTCTTTCTCTCTCTCGGAGGACCTGAGCCCTAGGACCATGTCCCAGGACTACCTGACATGATGACTCCTTGCTGTCCCCAGTCCACCTGGCCGTGCTGCTGCTCCAGTTTCAACTGTTCTGCCTTATTATTATTCGACCATGCTGGTAATTTATGAACATTTTAACATCTTGGCCATGTTCTGTTATAATCTCCACCCGGCACAGCCAGAAGAGGACTGGCCACCCCACATATCCTCTCTCTAATTCTCTCTTTCTTTCTCTCTCTCTGAGGACCTGAGCCCTAGGACCATGCCCCAGGACTACCTGCCATGATGACTCCTTGCTGTCCCCAGTCCACCTGACCGTGCTGCTGCTCCAGTTTCAACTCTTCTGCCTTATTATTATTCGACCATGCTGGTAATTTATGAACATTTTAACATCTTGGCCATGTTCTGTTATAATCTCCACCCGGCACAGCCAGAAGAGGACTGGCCACCCCACATAGCCTGGTTCCTCTCTAGGTTTCTTCCTAGGTTTTGGCCTTTCTAGGGAGTTTTTCCTAGCCACCGTGCTTCTACACCTGCATTGCTTGCCGTTTGGGGTTTTAGGCTGGGTTTCTGTACAGCACTTTGAGATATCAGCTGATGTACGAAGGGCTATATAAATACATTTGATTTGATTTGATCCTTAATGAAAATCTGCTCAGGACGTCAGACTGGGGCGAAGGTTCACCTTCCAACAGGACAACGACCCTATGCACACAGCCAACGCAGGAGTCGCTTCAGGACAAGTCTCTGAATGTCCTTGAGTGGCCCAGCCAGAGCCCGGACTTGAACCCAATGGAACATCTCTGGAGAGCTGAAAATATCTGTGCAGTGACGCTTCCCTTCCAACCGGAGAGCTTGAGAGGATCTGCAGAGATGAATAGGACAATCTACCCAAATATAGGTGTGCCAAGCTGCAGCATCATACCGAAGAAGACTTGAGGATGTAATCGCTGCCAAAGATGCTTCAACAAAGTACTGAGTAAAGGGTCTGAATACTTATGTAAATGTTATAGTTTTTTATTTGTAATACATTTGCAAACATTTCTAAAGACCTATTTTTGCTTTGTCATTATGGGGTCTTGTGTGCAGATTGATGAGGGGGGGGGGTCATTTAATCCATTTTAAAATAAGGCTGTAAAGTAGCAAAATGTGGAAAAAGTCAAGGGGTCTGAATACTCCCCGAAGGCACTGTTAACAGGTCCAATCATGTTCATACAGTCTACGTCACAGAAATAGAGAGGAGGAGGGGTGGGGATTACCCCATGAATAGTAATTATATCTGACAGGATTACCTTACCTTAGTGATGTGAGGAATGCCTAGAAGGAAGCCCATAACACAGACGGCCAGAACAATGACCTCCTGTCTCTTCAGGACACGCAGCACCTTAGGGCCGAAGCCATCTATTATGGACGTCACCGCCACCTCCACCATGGCAAACTGCAGGGCACAGTACAGCACAGTGGACATTTACACGGAGATCTGGATTTGAAACTGGGGACTGTTTTTGGGTAGTGTGATGTAAATACAGCAAATGTTGATCGCTCTCTCACTCAGTTTAGAGGTAGAATTGGTTCCTGTGGATTCTGTTCTCTATTTGCTATTAAAAAATAAATTAAAACTGCACAAGCACCGCCTGTACCAGAATTTGGTTGAGTGGTAACACTGCCAACTAAAGAGTACATGCGCGGTCAGGGTTAAATTCCCTGGTCAGGCATTTCTACACTTCCTTGCTTCCCTCCTCTGTCTCACTCTCTCCTACCATGAATCAAAATTTTAAAAAGGTATTGTAATTGTTCATGAGCTAAAATGTTGTATGTGTCTAACCTGGCTGTCCAGTCCCAGGCAGAGAAGCATGAAGAAGAACAGAGGAGCCCACAACTGTGGCAGAGGCATAGTGGAGAAGACCTCTGGATACACCACAAACACCAAGCCAGGACCTGTGGCACGAAAACACAAACATACCATAGAATGGTACTTTGTTGAGAACATTTTAGAGATAAATGACACCAGTGGTTATTCTCAACTTAAACAAGGAAGTCAAAGCATTCAATAATAAAACAAGGTACATGGGTCACCTTTTCCACCCTCAAAACACTTCAATAATTCATGCAGTTGACCACATCCGTAACTTGACCTAACAAAAAACATTAGAGCACAGAAGTGCTCTTCATACAATCATGAAGGGAATGAAACCGAGCCAGATCATATAGAATGTCCTGAACACCTCACAATCACCTGACTGTATACAGCCATTACTTCACAGTCACAGAACAAACTATCAAGTCAATAATTTGAGAGCTAGGGACTAAGGTTCTCTGCATTTTTGTCAAAATTGAGTTGTTGACATAGCCTTGTTCTATTCCATGTTCTTTACCTATTTAGTACTCTAAATAGCCCAATTTATGTTGTTACGTTCAAACGAATACATGATCAAAAATTGCTGACATCACTCAAACTAGTGAGGGTTTGGAACTTTAAAGCCAATTATGTCAAAAATCCTCTTTTTGCAAATAGAACCTTAGAGTCCCAAGCTCTTGAATTTCCATACACCAGATGTCAGTCGGTGTAGAATTGTCAGTCAGCAGTGAGACAATTGTGTGTTTCAAAGCCGGTATCTGAGACTATATGTGGGACTGAGCCAAGCCTGAGCAGGTGCTCATAAGCAGTGCCTGGCAGGCACACTGGTTAATCCCTACTTTACTTTCTCCAAAGGTCCTAATTCACCGTGTGAACAATTACACGTTTTGCTGTTTCACCTGAAGTTCACCTTAAGATAACCCAAGTTTAATTCATCATTCATTTCAATTAGATAGATCTATCTACAGTGAATTCGGAAAATACAGAAATAAATTATTTACATAAGTATTCAGACCCTTTGTTATGAGACTCTAAATTGAGCTCAGGTGCATCCTGTTTCAATTTATCCTCCTTGAGGTGTTTCTACAACTTCATTGGACTCCACCTGTGGTAAATTCAATTGATTGGACATCATTTGAAAAGGCACACACCTCTCTATTTAATATCCCACAGTTGACAATGTCAGTTTGGAACCACCAAGACTCTTCCTTGAGCTGGCCGCCTGGCCCAAAACTGAGCAATCGGGGGAGAAGGGCCTTGGTCAGGGAAGTGACCACTCTGACAGAGCTCCAGAGTTCCTCTGTGAGGATGGGAGAACCTTCCAGAAGGACAACCATCTTTGCAGCACTCCACAAATCAGGCCTTTATGGTAGAGTAGCCAGACGGAAGCCATGACAGCCCGCTTGTTTGCCAAAAGGCACCTAAAGACTCTCAGGCCATGAGAAATAAGATTCTCTACAAGATTATCTGGTCTGATGAAACCAAGATTGAACTCTTTGGCCTGAATGCCAAGGTTCACGCCTGGAGGAAACCTGAACGGTGAAGCATGGTGGTGGCAGCTCAATACTGTGGTGATGTTTTTCAGCGACAGGGACTGGGAGACTAGGAAAGACTGAGAAAGATGAACGGTGCAAAGTACAGAGAGATCCTTGATGAAAACCTGCTCCAGAGTGCTCAGGACCTCAGACTGGGGCGAAGGTTCACCTTCCAACAAGACAACGACCGTAAGAACACAGCCAAGACAATGCAGTGGTGGCTTCAGGACAAGTCTCTGAATGTCCTTGAGTGGCCCAGCCAGAGCCCGGACTTGAACCTGATCGCTGGAGAGACATGAAAATGTCTGTGCAGCTACACTCCCCATCCAACCTGACAGAGCTTGAGAGGATCTGCAGAGAAGAACTGGACAAACTCCCCAAGTACAGGTGTGCCAAGCTTTTGGCGTCATACCCAAGAAGACTCAAGGTAGTAATCGCTGACAACAAAGTCATGAGTAAAGGGTAAATGTTTTATTTTTAATAAACAGATACTTTCAACATGGCACCGTCAATTTGATTTGGCTTTGTCTTTATGGAGTATTGTGTGTGTAAAAAAAAAAAATATATATATATACACATTATATATATATATATATATATATATATATATATATATATATATATATATATATATATATATATATATATATATATATATATATATATATATATATATATATATATATATATATATATATATATATATATATATATATATATATATATATATATATATATACATACACATATGTGTATATATATACATATATACATACATATACATATATATATATATACATACATATATATATACATATACATACATATATATACATATATATATACAGATATATATACATATATACATATACATATATACACATATACATATATATATATATATACATATACATATACATACATACATACATATATACATATATATATATACATATACATATATATACATATACATATATATATACATATACATACATATACATATATATAAACATATACATATACATACATACAGTGTCTTGCGAAAGTATTTGGCCCCCTTGAACTTTGCGACCTTTTGCCACATTTCAGGCTTCAAACATAAAGATATAAAACTGTATTTTTTTGTGAAGAATCAACAACAAGTGGGACACAATCATGAAGTGGAACGACATTTATTGGATATTTCAAACTTTTTTAACAAATCAAAAACTGAAAAATTGGGCGTGCAAAATTATTCAGCCCCTTTACTTTCAGTGCAACAAACTCTCTCCAGAAGTTCAGTGAGGATCTCTGAATGATCCAATGTTGACCTAAATGACTAATGATGATAAATACAATCCACCTGTGTGTAATCAAGTCTCCGTATAAATGCACCTGCACTGTGATAGTCTCAGAGGTCCGTTAAAAGCGCAGAGAGCATCATGAAGAACAAGGAACACACCAGGCAGGTCCGAGATACTGTTGTGAAGAAGTTTAAAGCCGGATTTGGATACAAACAGATTTCCCAAGCTTTAAACATCCCAAGGAGCACTGTGCAAGCGATAATATTGAAATGGAAGGAGTATCAGACCACTGCAAATCTACCAAGACCTGGAACCTCTAAACTTTCAGCTCATACAAGGAGAAGACTGATCAGAGATGCAGCCAAGAGGCCCATGATCACTCTGGATGAACCGCAGAGATCTACAGCTGAGGTGGGAGACTCTGTCCATAGGACAACAATCAGTCGTATATTGCAAAAATCTGGCCTTTATGGAAGAGTGGCAAGAAGAAAGCCATTTCTTAAAGATATCCATAAAAAGTGTTGTTTAAAGTATGCCACAAGCCACCTGGGAGACACACCAAACATGTGGAAGAAGGTGCTCTGGTCAGATGAAACCAAAATTTAACTTTTTGGCAACAATGCAAAACGTTATGTTTGGCGTAAAAGCAACACAGCTCATCACCCTGAACACACCATCCCCACTGTGAAACATGGTGGTGGCAGCATCATGGTTTGGGCCTGCTTTTCTTCAGCAGGGACAGGGGAGATGGTTAAAATTGATGGGAAGATGGATGGAGCCAAATACAGGACCATTCTGGAAGAAAACCTGATTGAGTCTGCAAAAGACCTGAGACTGGGACGGAGATTTGTCTTCCAACAAGACAATGATCCAAAACATAAAGCAAAATCTACAATGGAATGGTTCAAAAATAAACATATCCAGGTGTTAGAATGGCCAAGTCAAAGTCCAGACCTGAATCCAATCGAGAATCTGTGGAAAGAACTGAAAACTGCTGTTCACAAATGCTCTCCATCCAACCTCACTGAGCTCGAGCTGTTTTGCAAGGAGGAATGGGAAAAAATGTCAGTCTCTCGATGTGCAAAACTGATAGAGACATACCCCAAGCGACTTACAGCTGTAATCGCAGCAAAAGGTGGCGCTACAAAGTATTAACTTAAGGGGGCTGAATAATTTTGCACGGCCAATTTTTTTGTTTTTGATTTGTTAAAAAAGTTTGAAATATCCAATAAATGTCGTTCCACTTCATGATTGTGTCCCACTTGTTGTTGATTCTTCACAAAAAAAATGCAGTTTTATATCTTTATGTTTGAAGCCTGAAATGTGGCAAAAGGTCGCAAAGTTCAAGGGGGCCGAATACTTTCGCAAGGCACTGTATATATACATATATATATACACATACATATATATACACATACATATATATACACATACATATATATATACATATATATACACATACATATATATATACACATACATACATATATACACATACATACATATATATACATATATATACACATACATACACATACATATATATACATATATATACACATACACATACATATATATACACATACATATATATATACATATATATACACATACATATATATACACATATATATACACATACATATATATACACATACATATATATACATATATATACACATATATATATATACACATATATATACACACACACACACACACACACACACACACACACACACACACACACACACACACACACACACACACACACACACACACACACACACACACACACACACACACACACACACACACACACACACTCTCTCTCTCTCTCTCTACCGGTCAAAAGTTTTAGAACACCTACTCATTCAAGGGTTTTTCTTTATTTTTACTATTTTCTACATTGTAGAATAATAGTGAAGACATCAAAACTATTTGATAACACATAGTGTAGTCAATATATCATGTAGTAACCATAAAAGTGTTAAATTAAATTATATTTTATATTTTAGATTCTTCAAATAGCCACCCTTTGCTTTGATGACAGCTTTACACACTTGGCAATCTCTCAATTAGCTTCATGAGGTAGTCACCTGGAACGCATTTCAGTTAACAGGTGTGCCTTGTTAAAAGTTCATTTGTGGAATTTCTTTCCTTCTTAATGCGTTTGAGCCAATCAGTTGTGTTGTGACAAGGTAGGGGTGATATACAGAAGATGGCCCTATTTGGTAAAAGTCCAAGTCCATATTATGGCAAGAACAGCTCAAATAAGCAAAGTGAAATGACAGTCCATCGTTACTTTAAGACAGTCAATTTGGAAATTTTGAAGAACTTTGAAAGTTTCTTCAAGTGCAGTCGCAAAAACCATCAAGCACTATGATGAAACTGACTCTCATGAGGACCGCCACAGGAAAGGAAGACCCAGAGTTACCTCTGCTGCAGAGGATAAGTTCATTAGAGTTACTAGCCTCAGAAATTGCAGCCCAAATAAATGCTTCAGAGTTCAAGTAACAGACATCTCAACATCAACTATTCAGAGGAGACTTGAATCAGGCCTTCATGTTTGAATTGCTGCAACAAAAAAAACACTACTAAAGAACACCAATAAGAAGAAGAGACTTTCTTGGGCCAAGAAACAATGTACTTTAGACCAGTGGAATTCTGTCCTTTAGTCTGATGAGTCCAAATGTGACATTTTTGTTTCCAACCTCTGTCTTTGTGAGACGCAGAGTAGGTGAACGGATGATCGCTGGATGTGTGGTTCCCACCGTGAACCATGGAAGAGGAGGTGTGATGGTGCTCTGCTGGTGACACTATCAGTGATTTATTTAGAATTCAAGGCACACTTAACTAGCATGGCTACCACATCATTCTGCAGCGATACGCCATCCCATCTGGTTTGGGCTTAGTGAGACTATCATTTGTTTTTCAACAGGACAAGGACCCAACCCACCTCCAGGCTGTGTAAGGGCTATTTGACCAAGAAGGAGAGTGATGGTTCTGCATCAGATGACCTGGCCTCCACAATCACCCAACCTCAACCCACTTGAGATGGTTTGGGAGGAGTTGGACTGCAGAGTGAAGGAATGTTACAACAGACAGTAATAATCACTTGCAGTGAGAAAAGGAGAGAATGAAAGAGAGAACTAAAAAGAGGCAAAGCAAGACTTCAATAAGGCTAATTTCCGGACTGCGTCATGTTCTCAATTTACTAGGGAAAAAACAACCCACTCCACAAGACAGAAGTGACACTAATGTGTCTGTGTTTTGCAGATTTGTTTTATAGTTCCAAAACGTTGTGTTTATTTTTGGAGCTTCACCCAATCCCAGGTAGCCACAGCTTAGGATAGGACTGAGAATAGAAGAACTGTTCTGTTGATTTAAACATCTTTAGATGAGTCATCATGATATCAATTACTTTGGAAACCCAGGTGAAGCTTTCCCACCGGTCATAGAGGTCAATTCAATGTCTATTCCACGTTGGTTCAATGTACATTTCATTGAAATGACATGGAAACAACGTTGATTCAAACAGTGGGGTCACACTGGCATGCTAACTGGTCACCCAGGTACACTCAGTGAGTGGGTCCAAGTAATCTCTTTCTCCACAAAAATGTAAAACTATTAGATTGGTGTTGTCATTGGCTGGAGGGAGCGATTTCCATGTACCAGTCATTTCTTTTAAATCCACCAAGGGAAGTGAACAAGATTAGTGGGATGCAACCAGTCTGATGCTGCCTGGCCCAGGCCTCTGAGCTCTGTCCGTCTGTCTGTCCGTCTGCCTGCTGGGTAGGGAGGGAGGACTCTGTCTGCCTCTACATAAACACCCACTCCAAACGCTGTAGTTTTCCACTCCGGCATCCCAGAGAGAAGTGCATCCTTGTGAATGAATCCCTTTGTATTCTACTCTGTGTGCTTGTTTATCCCCATGGGATGGAGGCAACACTCAACTCCAAAGTTTTCCAGGGACTAATAAATGAAGGAAGGTGTTGGTTCTGAACTCAATTTGACTTCTATGGGTATCATTCCCAGGAGTTCACAATATGTGTATACTTCAAAGTGACATGGGTCATGTTTGACCTCCTTCCATTTATACCCACTAAACATCTGTCAATGATGGGAGGAGTTGTTTGGTCAATCAATACCTATTGACTATTACAAATTAACACTATTCAAGGTATTTACAAACTTAGTGCTGAAATAAATGTGATGAATCATGATGCCCTGGACCATGAGAGGAAGTTTTAGGAGATAACCCATCAATTAGACATGTAATAGCTACTCTGGAAATAAAAGTCATATCAGTTGATCAGTGGCAGTCAGTGCAGTTTTACATGAGGGAGGACTTTTATTTTAATGAGCATGGCTTTATTTCTATTACAGCATGTGGATGATTGTCATTCATATTCCATTAACTCAGTTCAATGTAACAACGATAGGTTTAGGGTACCACATGATACTAACATTTTCCCTATACCCATCATGAGGATGCTACAACCTATGAATGTTCAACTATTGTCTTGCTCTCTCTTTGAGTCAAATACTCACCACATTTTATGCACTGCACTGCTAGCTGTAATGTATGCTTTCAGTACTAGATTCATTCTCTGATCCTTTGATTGGGTGGACAACATGTCAGTTCATGCTGCAAGAGCTCTGATCGGAGGACATTCTCCAACCTGAGGTTGTCATAATTACTGTGCAAGTCTATGGAAGGGGGTGAGAACCATGAGCCTCCTAGGTTTTGTATTGAAGTCAATGTACCCAGAGGAGGGAAGCTAGCTGTCCTCTGGCTACACCATGGTGCTACCCTACAGAGTGCTTTGGAGGCTACTGTCGACCTTATTTGCAAAACAGTGTGTTTTAGTCAATTATTTGGTGACGTGAATATATTTAGTACAGTTTTATCTAAAAAGGATAACTTTTTAAATGTTTTAAAAATATATATTTTTAATGAAATTCACTGTGGAGTACGGTCCTCCCCTTCCTCCTCTGAGGAGCCTCCACTGAAGTAGATGGATGAACAGCAATCAAAGAAGTCCCACTTAAACAGGAAGTACTTACCATCTGTGGCGATGTTGTCCACTGGGAGGTTGTGGACATGAGCCATGTAGCCGATTGCTGAGAATATCACAAAGCCAGCCAGGATACTGGTGGCCGAGTTAGCTAAAGAGACAATCAATGTGTCCCTAGGGGAGGACAAGAAAACAAACACAACAGTCAGACTGATGGGATTTCTCAGAGTCAAGTGGATCTCTAAGGAGAACACTTAGCTCTGAGGGCTAAAACTAGCCATTTGGTTTGAAGAACAGTCTGTGGTGAGTAACTACAGTAACTGGCCAGGGACAAGCAACATGGTTGGTTGCTTCTGAGGAGTAACCAAGCACTTGTGTAACAACCAGTTCCACTGAGGCTTTACGCCTTCGTCAAAGCTAATAGTGTTCTCAATTCTGAAATACCATTTCAGTCTGCAAAACAACATCCTCATCGCACATGCTACGTCTATTTAGCTATTCTCACAGAACTAAGATAGAATAACACTGATTTGAACTAGATATGACTTTAAAAGGAGTAGCAGCAGTGCCTCCCTTAGAAGAATGTATGGAGGGGTTTTAGACATTGATAACATTACATGCTCACACAGGGATCTTTTGTGTTTACATTTTTTATTGATACCAATCATGGGAAACAGCACTACAGTGTACAATGGCACATTTTTAAGGTCACAATTCGGGAATGTATTAACGGATCTGTGGATGTACAAAATATGGTGGGACTTATTGAGAAGACACAGTTAACTACTCTTAGTCACCATGAGAGGCAGCAGTGGGACATCTTCGTGGTTGCCAAGGGAAAATCAGGCTTCCCCCAAAAATGGACTTTTTTTCAAATGAAAAATAAAATAAATGTATATTTCGTCTCTGTGTTTCATAATTTTCTCTCAATTCACAAGAGGCTGAATGTATCTCACCGGAGAAAGCATCCGAGCGAGCGAAACAGCTTTCCTCGGTCTCTGTATGTGTAGTATCTGGTCAAAATTAGTATGATATTGATGCCGCCGTAGCATTGAATTCAAGGGAAGCCAGCGAGCATTTGGCCTCCGTTGATATTTTCCTTTATACAATAGCCATTCAGCGTTGAGCCAAACTGAGTGAGATCAACTGTGAATAGTCCTGGCGCACAAAAGAAAAGTATCAAGGGAAGGATTTGGCTTCGCGCCAAATGTAATTTGACAACAAAAAAATTTGAATTGATGCTTTACGTTGTATTGTTGTCCTCCGGTGGCTAGCTAGCTAGGTAAAATTGTCCTTTTACTAAATTAGCCATGAACGGAGATTTGGACTTGTGGTTTTACTTACGTAATTCTCCGTACTGGCCAATAATTATAACAACGATTCTGATCCAACCATAAATTCATACATTGTGCCTCTGGCTTGAGAGGATGGAAGTTCAATATGTAGCTAGATGTAGTAGGCTAATGTTAACTAGCAAGTATTTTAGCCAGGTACCTTAGGACAACACAAACTAAAAGCGTGTACTGTATGACAGCGTTAAAAACCGTTTCAGCAACATGAGAGAGGAGGATGGCATTGGCGTTTCTCTACAAGTAGGTTGAGTCAACATGTTTTTTCTACTTACGCATGCACACACACACACACACAAATCAGTACCATGGACAGCCACATGATATTTAGCTTACGTTGAATGGACTAAATCGTTTTTGGAATCTTTTAGTTGTCACTGTATTTATTAGACTAAACATAGGGGATTTAATGATATTGAAATGGTGCTGGAATAGTGGAGGCCGCTCCTGTTTTCTTTGTGACTTGCGGTAACTCTCCAATGTTCTAAATCAATAGTTGTTTAGTAGTCCAAAAATGTCAGAAACATTAAGTTGATTGACCATGCTGTAGGTTATGTAGCTGTTTGTTACGTGCAATATGTTTTGTGGACTTCACCGGACAGATGTTGCTCTCCGGTTTTGTGATGAAACAAAGGTGTGGTTAAATTTATTCTGCCAATGTGTCTTCTTATTGTTTCGGCCTAGGCCAAAATATCACATTGTCAAGGCATATGAACTAACATGTTATAGAGCAAACAACGCAATTATCAAAACACATAGGTTGTAATATGGCTTTTATTCCTAAAATTGGCTTCCCCAGTGATTTTACCCACGCACCACTACTGAGAGGCAGTTATTATTTTTTAACTATAGAATTACACTGTGGATCTGCAGACAATCATGGTAAAGACAAAGTGGTACTGTAGTGGTTGGTATAGGAGACTGCATGTCTAACCTAAGGATGTTATTGTTGAACTTGTTGTAACTGGCCATGGAGATCATGGAGCCAAATCCAATTCCAATGGAGTTGAATACCTGGGCTGCAGCGTTAACCCACACCTGCAGAATGGCAGAGGTGAGTGGATAAAGGTGAGAGAGGGACACAATTTCTTTACTCATACTGTAAAACAAGAACACAAATACACTTCTAGGTGGTTTCCCAGTAACAGATTAAGCCAAATCCTGGACTAAAATAATTTTTCAATGTTGTCCAAGACAATGTTGTCTTAGCACTTTTTTTTCTATCTAGAACCTAAAAGGGTTCTTCGGCTGTCCCCATAGGAGAACCCTTTGAAGAACCCTTTTTGTTTCCACAGAGGTTTTGACATGGAACATAAAAAAGGTTATCCTATGGGGACAGCCGAAGAACCCTTTTTTCTAAGAGTGTAGTAGGCTTAATGTATGTCCGGGAAACCACCCCTTAATCCTCATTGATCCTCTCCTACAGTATGTCAGACCTGAACTTCAAGCAGCTTGCTCCACTTAGGCTTCAGGAAGTAGAGCATCCCATCCTTGGCCCCGGGAAGCTGGACATTGTTGATGAGCAAGGCGAACAGAATAAAGTATGGGAACGTGGCTGTGAAATAAACAACCTAAATCACAGAGAGTGAGAAGAAAACATATTAATTAAGTATAATATTAGATTAAATGCATTGTATTTATTTCTTATTTTATTAGGATCCACATAAGCTACAACCAAGCTGCAGCTACTCTTCCTGGGCTCCACACAAAACATATAACATGACAAAATACATAACATTAATAGACAATTACAGCTGAAGGACAGAACTATATAAAATGACAATACATAACATTAATATACAGGTAATAGATCATTTATTCTCCATGTGCTACTTACGACTATTATTGCCTTATCATACCGGAATAATAAAGCCCCAGTGCACTCAATTTGTGGAAAAAATAAATACTAAATATATCAATTCTCTACTGACTAACATCAGTAATCTGATAATATGGAGCAGGACGCCCTTACACTGAGGCTTTGCTTACAATTGCTTTCTCTGAGTAGGCCCTGATATCCTGATGCCAAGGGCATATCTTATCTTTAACCCAAACACCAGCTGTGCTCGGGAGGGGGATGCTACAGCTATTTAGGTCAGAGGTGTTGTGCTGTGATGTGGTGGTTTATTTGTTTTTTAAAGCTACTTTTGCAGCTTGCTTACTCAGATTTCAGATGGCAAGGAGTTCCATGCTTTGCCTTTAATTCATTTTGGCTTTAGGGGCTATGAAGAGACCTTTAGTTGCATGCCTTGTGGAATATGAATGTCTGTCAGAGGTACACTATATATACACAAAAGTATGTGGACACCCCTTCAAATTTGTGGATTCGGCTATTTCGGGCACACCATTTGCACAACATTTTAGACAAGCATTGGCAATAGAATGGCCTTACTGAAGAGCTCAGTGACTTTCAACGTGGCATCCTATGACGGTGCTACCTTTCCAACAAATCAGTTTCTCTAATTTCTGCCCTGCTAGAGCTGACCCGGTCAACTTTAAGTGCTGTTATTGTGAAGTGGAAACGTCTAGGAGCAACAAAGCAGCAATCGTCTGTCCTCGGTTGCAACCCTCACTATCCAGTTGCAAACTGCTTCTGGAAGCAACATCAGCACAAAAACTGTTAATCGGAAGCTTCACGAAAAGTGTTTCAATGGCAGAGCAGCCGCACACAAGCCTAAGATCACCGTGCGCGATGCCAAGTGTTGGCTGGAGTGGTGTAAACTCGCCACCATTGGACTCTGGAGCAGTGGAAAGGCATTCTCTGGAGTGATGAATCACGCATCACCAACTTGCAGTCCGACTGACGAATCTGGGTTTGGCGGATGCCAGGAGAATGCTACATGCCCCAATGCATAGTGCCAACTGCAAAGTTTGGTGGAGAAGGAATAGTGGTCTGGGGCTGTTTTTCATGGTTCGTGCTAGGCCCCTTAGTTCCAGTGAAGGGAAATCTTAATGCAACTGCATTCAATGACATTCTAGTCGATTCTGTGCTTTCAACTTTGTGGCAACAGTTTGGGGAAGGCCCTTTCCTATTTCAGCAATGACAAGCAAGGTCCAGACATGGCTTGTCGAGAGCAGTGTGGAAGAACTTGACTGGCCTGCACAGAGCCCTGACCTAAACCCCATCGAACACCGTTGGGATGAATTGGAATGCCGACTCTGAATGGAAGCAAGTCCCCGCAGCAATGTTCCAATGTCTCATGGAATGCCTTCCCAGAAGAGTGTAGGCATTTATAGCAGCAAAGGGGGGACCAACTCCATAGTAATGCCCATAATTCTGGAATAAGAAGTTCCACATACTTTTGGTCATGTAGTTTATATGTTAGTTGATCGAATAGACAGTTTGGAGTTAACACATTAATATTTTTGATCAAAATGTAAAAGAAAATGTATGAAACAACAGAGGTGGAACAGATTCTGTCACCTCTAAACTCCAGGAAAAGAAACATGATATTTGACAACCATCAGTGCTCCTCCCACTCCCACCACAATGTAGGCCACCCAAGGTAATGGAAAACCCTTAAACATGTATAATGATTCCACACTAACGAGACATTTACATTTAAGGACTAAGAGTATCACTGGTGAGTGCAACCATTTCAAATGAACCAACAGCTATACACTTCAGTTAACCTATACCACAAATTACTACATCGAAATACTCTACACTCTTAGAAAAAAGGGTTCCAAAAAGGTTATTCGGCTGTCCCAAAGGAGAACCCTTCTTGGTTCCGGGTAAAATCCTTTTGGGTTCCAGGTAGAACCATTTTGGATTCCATGTAGAACTCTCTGTGGAAAGGGTTCTATATGGAACCCAAAAGGGTTCTAAATGGAACCAACAAGGGTTATCCTATGGAAACAAACAAATAACCCTTTTAGGTTCTAGATAGCAACTTTCTTCAAAGAGTGTACTACTCTGAGGAGGACTAACAATAAGCAGCTTCTGTTGTGAGGGAAGAGAATGCACTCTGACCTTGCCAGTTGATTTGACGCCTTTGAAGATGCACAAGTAGACTATGACCCAGGCCAGGATGAGGATGCCAAACAGCTCCCAGCGTAGTCCTCCTGCATCCTCAATACCATTGGTTATCTCCAGAACCCTGTGACTGAGAGAGGAAGGAAGGGTCAGGATGGGAAACAAAGCTAAAGAAACCTTCATAGCTTATCATACTGTTATCATTCAATAACACAAAATCCATGACTTTACAGTAATCTGTCCTCCTGCTCCAATTCACATCCAACTTGGGGTTTTCATTACTTTTCTCACCATATGATTACCCAAAGAGAGTACAAACCCGCTGCGATAAAAACAAGCTATAACAATAACCACAAGTCCTGAGCCCTACCCATGTCTGCGACTTTCAGGTCCTACCACTACGTCAATTAAAAAAAACATTAAATTAAGATTCCCATGAGATTTCAACCCTTATTAACCAACTCAAAAAGACAGCCAGAAGTTTGTTGAATTCCCAATGTGTTTTCAACCATCTAAAAGTACAACCAAATTCCAATGGAAAAACAATGTCTGATTTTTGGTTTAGTGATCATCTAAATGTGTTATGGCTGCGCTTTCAACCATTAAAAAGCAACAACAAAGATCAAATGGGAATACAATGTCAGATATTTTGAATTAACACAATAACTTAATGTGTCATCACTGTGCTTCATCTAATATCACAACCACATGACAAAGTACATAGTGCAAGTGATCAATGCTGTTCAAGATTCTGCTATCTTTGCATGCTTGAACATGCACGTTTTCTATGATCACATAAAAATACATTTATAGTTACATTAGGCTAATCTCAAAATGTGGCCATGGATGTGTTACTCAGGTTGAATAACTACTGTTACATTAGTTTGTAAGATAGCCCTAACTTTACACTATTTACTGCATTACAAAAATATTATTGAATTGTGTTTGGTTGACAATGAATCCAAATGTTAACATTTAAAGAACATCTATCGCTTGAAAAGTTCTCAGTCACTGGTTTAATCTTATTCTTTAACTTTTCATTTTGGTTTAGTTGGAGACGTAAAGTTAATAGGCAATTAACTGTATTGCAAAGGTGATATTAATTTATAGTCAAACTGGAATTTGATAATTTATATGTTGGATTCATATCTTCATCTCAAACAATAACCAAAGTTAAAGAATAGGACTAAATTCCATCAAACTTTATTTAATGTGCATTTAAAGTTATATTTAGTAGTACTATTCTTTGACTTAGATTTTTTTGGGTTGAAATGGTGACATGAATCCAACATATCAATTATTTATTTATAGACAAACTGGAATTAAAAAGACAGACAGTCAATGGCACAGATGGAACTATCCAAGCAGAAAATACATCTCCTTCAAATGTTGATATTTGGTTGTGTTGACAACCAAACACAAACCAATATCCAGTTTGTCTACAAATTAATCATTTATTTGTTGGATTCCCGTCTCCATCTCAACAACAACAAAAAATATTGAAGTTTAAGAATAGGACTAAATCTAATCCAACTTTAAATGCACTTTAAATAAAGTTCTTTAACTTAGGCTGTTGGTTGAGATGTGAATCCATCATATTAATGATTCACTTGAAGATTACATTTGACGTCGAGAAAAGCTTGAAACCGTAGGCCATATTTGTTTTTTCTTTGTTTAACAATAGCTGCTGATGACTTTGCAAATGCTATATAGGCTTAAATAGTATCATTGTTGATATGACTTATAAACTATGGTTCCATTTCATTTGCTCTGTTAAACCTACCCTTCTGGAATGACTGATAATAATTACATTTATTCACTGCTGCTAAGAGGTCACTCAATAATCATTCTCACAATAGCACATTGGTAGTAGTCAGTGACAGATATAAAAGATAAGCATGGCTGGGCTGGGTTAAAACCCTGGATGGGAGACCAAATGAACAGCTGTAGATCAACTCTTCAGTAGGAGGTGCTGCCCAGCCTAATGTTTGTTTTTTTGATAGTGGATATAAGGTTTGAAGATCTGACGTTGTTTGTTTCAAAGGGACAAATTCAACATATTTAATACAAAGGTTTGTCAATGTTGAAAATGGGTTACCATTAGGACATAATCCTGTGGTTTAAATTTTACCCTCAAAACAACAGTTAACGTTAATTACAATGTATTTTAAAACAGATTCCATGGCAATACGTTGACAAATTACAATGAAACAACGTCAATTCAACCAGTTTGTGCCCAGTTGGTCAGTGCTTACTCAAAGTACTGCTGACTGGCTGATTGCAGGTGGGTGGCGTTTCCAGGAAAACCGCTGGAGCAGTTACCCACGGCATTCCAGGTGTTGTTGCAGGACTGCCAGGGGAAGATGGCTCGGAATGAGTTGAAGAAGTAGTAGAGTGCCCAGCTCATAAGAACGTTGTAGTAGGTGCAGAGCACAAAGGAGATCACGACTGTGGCAATGCCCACACCTGTAGAGCGAAAGGGAGGGCAAAGAGGACAAAGTAAGATACCTGTCCTACAGTGGTGATGGCCAAGCAGCAGTAGCTGCTTTCTCCTCTGGTGTCTCTTGTGTATGGACCTCCTTCGGCAGTGTACTGAACTGTATGTGGATCTGTAAAGGTAGGCCTGGGTAAACAACAATGGTAGTGTTCCCATTAACAATTAGCTGTGGACAAAGTTTTTTTTTAAAGATACTGTACAAAAGGTGGTACACTTCCAGTTCGTGTGGTACTAGGATAAATTCATCCAGCAAGAATGTGAGGTTCCAAGAAAGATTAATAGCTGCTATGATAGGATTTTAGACATGCATGTTGCTACAATTAGTAAAGAACTCCACTCACCTGGAGGTCTAGGTCTTAAATGAAAGGGAAAAACCACAACAAAAACAGCCGACACTAGGCCCTACATGGAATGAATTTGACAGCCCATCCCAGCTTTCTCTAATATAAAAAAAAGGTTCAGTAACGGGACCCATTCAAAACCATGCAAACCATGAAAACCAGAGGTGGGAAGAGAACGCAACATTGGCCATAACTGGGTCACAACTAAATACTGTAGGCCAGCAGTTCCTAACTTAGAATAATTCCAGTATTTTGTGGGAACTAAAGAAGAGTCATATATTGACATCTTGTTCCAGGCCTTTTGGCATCTGTGGATATATTGAGTTGGGATTTCATTTGCGACACAGTCCTTCAACAACAGGACAACATATATATATATATATACACATTTAAAACACAATAGAGATATATCTATATAAATAAACAATAGTACGCAAGTATAAACACCATGGGACCACGCAGCCATCATACCGCTCAGGAAGGAGAAGCGTTCTGTCTCCTAGAGGTGAATGTACTTTGGTGCGAGAAGTGCAAGTCAATCCCAGAACAACAGCAAAGGACCTTGTGAAGATGCTGGTGGAAACAGGTACAAAAGTATCTATATCCACAGTAAAACGAGTCCTACATCGGCATAACCTGAAAGGCCCCTCAGCAAGGAAGAAGCCACTGCTCCAAAACCGCCATAATAAAGCCAGACTACAGTTTGCAACTGCACATGGGGACAAAGATCGTACTTTTTGGAGAAATGTCCTCTGGTCTGATGAAACAAAAATAGAACTGTTTGGCCATAACAACCATCGTTTTGTTTGGAGGAAAAAGGGGGAGGCTTGCAAGTTGAAGAACACCATCCCAACCATGAAGCACGGGGTGGCAGCATCATGTTGTGAGGGTGCTTTGCTGCAGGAGGGACTGGTGCACTTCACAAAATAGATGGCATCATGAGGTAGGAAAATGATATGGATATATTGAAGCAACATCTCAAGACATTAGTCATGACGTTAAAGATTGGTCGCAAATGGGTCGTTTAAGGTATTGGAGTGGCCATCACAAAGCCCTGACCTCAATCCCATAGAAAATGTGTGGGCAGAACTGAAAAAAAGCGTGAGCGAGTAAGGAGGCCTACAAACTTAACTCAATCACACCAGCTCTGTCAGGAGGAATGGGCCAAAATTCACCCAACTTATTGTGGGAAGCTTGTGGAAGGCTACCCGAAACATTTGGCCCAAGTTAAACTATTTAAAGGCAATACTACCAAATACTAATTGAGTGTATGTAAACTTCTGATCCATTGGGAATGTGATGAAAGAAATAAAAACTTAAATAAATCACTCTACTATTATTCTGACATTTCACATTTTTAAAATAAAGTAGTGATGCTAACTGACCTGAGACAGGGACTTTTTACTAGGATTAAATGTCAGGAATTGTTAAAATCTGAGTTTAAATGTATTTGGCTAAGGTGTATGCAAACTTCCGACTTCAACTGTACATACACACACTACATTGTGTGAGGCTGCTCGGCCATGGAAATCCATTTCATGAAGCTCCCAACGAACAGTTATTGTGCTGAAGTTGCTTCCAGAGGCCATTTGGAACTCGGTAGTGAGTGTTGCAACAGAGGACAGACGGTTTTACACGTTACGCGCTTCAGTACTCGTAGGTCCTGTTCTGTGAGCATTTGTGGCCCACCACTTCGTGGCTGAGTCGTTGCTGCTCCTAGACAATTCCACTTCACAATAACAGCACTCACAGACGACTGGGGCAGCTCTAGAAGGGCAGAAATGTGACTGACTTGTTGGAAATGTGGCATCCTATGACAGTGCCACATTGAAAGTCACTGAGCTCTTCAGACCTAACGATTAAAGCAGTTCAGGTTCACTACCCGGACTTGACCTGGGTCCCCTGCTGTGCTGGGTCAAGTGTCTCTCAGTTGAACACTGAATAACCAAACATTGTGCAATTTTTCACAAGACATCACCGAAAGCTGGGCTTAACTGTCAGAAACTGTGTTGAGTTTCTCTTCTCTGAATAGTTTTGATTTTAAAAAGTCCTAAAATATGTGGAGACAACACTTTAGCAGTAGTGTCTTAATGACTGTGTATACTGTTCATAAATCTTTCCACTGGGACTCTGCATTACAGAATATACATAAAATGTACTCCAAGAAGTACTGAATCTTTACAAACAAATCTGTGAGGTTTCAAGTTTTAATGTCATGTGGACCAGTACAGTGAAATGCTCTAACCCCAACAATGCAGTAATCAATAACAATGTAATACTAAAAATAACATACTTCCCAATCCGTTTGACTGTGATCCTGGCTCAGTTGACATGCCAGTAAGTGATGTGACTGAATGCATTCACAGGTCACTAAAGAGGAGTTTTGATTCCTGACTCAAAGGGAATAATACCCTGCCAAACTAAAAAAAATGCAAGCTCTGAGTGGGAAAAAACGTTTTGAAAAGGTCATCAAACTCAGAATTCAGACTCGGGCCTCTTTTTAAAGCTCAGACTTTCCGACCTAAAGATCACGGACGTCATGATTTGACCTCGTATTTTTCCCAGTTGTCTTGAAAGCACCATAAAACCCATGGTAGCCTTTGTCAGCTCATATCTGTGTGAAGCTGTATTCAGAGCTCTCGTCTGCATTAAAACCAAATATCGATCCAGGTTGGATGTGACAGCAGAGATGAGGCGCGCACTGTCGACCACGCACCCTGACTTTGAGAAGCTCTGACGTGACATGCATCAAGCACACCCATCTCATTAGAGGTGGTGAGATAAGATACATTATGTCAGACTAATTTGCAATTGACGGTCAACTACTTACTTTTAATGTATTATGTGATGGTGAGTTGAGAAGACAACCAGAAATACTGTTAGAATGTTTTTCAATTGAATAAAAAAGTAAACATTGGCTGTTAATTACATTTTTTTTTCACATTGTTGGGCTTCCGAGAATTGTCAGATATCAACATGGGGTCGTGGGCCCAAAAAGTTTGGGAACCCCTGGTGTAGGGTCAGTATGAATGTATGTGCATAGAGTGTATGTGTGTTGGAGTGTCAGTGTGCGTAGGGTCCTGTGAGTGTATGTAGGGCCCTGTGAGTGTATGTAGGGCCCTGTGAGTGTATGTAGGGTCCTGTGAGTGTATGTAGGGCCCTGTGAGTGTGTATAGAGACAGTGCAAAAACATAAATCAAATAAAAAACACAATGGTCAACTCTGATAGTCCATGTAGACATCTGGCTAGCTTTTTTAGTAATATAATAATAATAATATATGCCATTTAGCAGACGCTTTTATCCAAAGCGACTTACAGTCATGTGTGCATACATTCTACGTATGGGTGGTCCCGGGAATCGAACCCACTACCCTGGCGTTACAAGCGCCATGCTCTACCAACTGAGCTACAGAAGGACCACTAGCATCTGGCTTGGAGACAGGAACTGTTCAGGAGCCTGTTGGTGTCAGACTTGATGCACCGGTACCGCTGCCGTGCGGTGGCTGGTCTATTTAACGATTTTCCCAGGCCTTCCTTTCACATCTACTGATATAGAGGTCCTGGATGTAGTGGGCTGTCCACACCACCCTCTGTAGTACCATGCAATCGAGGGCGCTGCTATTGCCATACCAAGTAGCAATGTAGCCAGCCAAGATGCTCTCAATGATATAGCTGTAGAACTTGACGATTTGAGGGCCCATGCCAAACTTCTTCAACCTCCTGAGGGGGAAGAGGCGCTGTCGCACAATCTTCATGACTGTGCGGATGTGTGTGTGGACCATTAAGTCCTCAGGGATTTTGACACAGAGGAACTTGAAGTCCTCGACCCACTCCACCTCAGCCCCATCGATATGGATGGGGGCATGCTCACCCCATCGTTTCCTGTAGACCATGATCAGCTCCATGGTCTTACAAACGTTGAGGGAAAAATGGTTGTTGTTCCGGCACACCACTGCCAGGTCACTGACCTCTTCCCTGTAGGCTGTCTCATCGCTGGTGATCAGGCCTACACTACCACCGTCAGGAAGTCCAGGATCCATGTTGCAGAGGGAAGTGTCCAGTCCCAGGGTCCTAAACTTGGTGACGAGTTTGGAGGGGACAATGGTGTTGGAACCCTGAGCTGTAGTCAATGAACAGCATTCTCACATAGGTACATTATTCATATTATATGGTGGGTGAAGGCCGTTTGAAGTGCAGTTGAGATTACATCATCTATGGATCTGTTGGGGCGGTATGAACATTGGAGAGGATCTAGGGTGTCTGAGATGGAGTTGATGTGTGACATAACCAGCCTCTCAAAGCACTTCATGATTACAGATTTGAGTGCTACAGGGCAGTAATCATTGTGGCATGAAGCCTGAAGAGTTCTTGGGAACAGGAATGATGGTGGTCATCTTAAAACATGTGGGGATTACAAACTGGGACAAGGAGAGAAAAATGACAGAGAATATGCCTGCCAGCTGTTCTGCACATGCTCTGAGGACCCACACTGGGGTACCGTTGGGCTCCACGGCCTAAACGGGTGTTGACCTGATTAAAGACCTTACTCACGTCGGCGAGATCACCTAGTCCATTGGGACACCAGATGTTGTCATTGTCAAAGCGTGCATAAAATGCATCGAGTTTGTCTGGTGGAGAGGCATATTTGGGCAGGTCAAGGCTGGGTCTTCCTTTGTAATCCGTAATGTAGCCCCTGCCACGTGGCGGGCATCAGAGCCTGTGTACTATGATTCCAATTTCCCTCTATTGTCCTTTCGCTCGTTTGATGAATCTGCGGAGGTCATAGCGGTTTTTCTTGTACTTATTCCAGTCCTCAGCCATAGCCTCAGGGTTGTCTGTGATAGCCATGTACTTTATTTTTCCTTTATTTAACTAGGCAAGTCAGTTAAGAACAAATTCTTATTTTCAATGACGGCCTAGGAACAGTGGGTTAACTGCCTTGTTCAGGGGCAGAACGACCGATTTTTACCTTGTCAGCTCGGGGATTCGATCTTGCAACCTTTTGGTTCCAAGTCCAACGCTCTAACCACTAAGCTACCTGCCGCCCCAGTTTAGTGTCATCCCAGTGTTAATCCAGGGCTTTCGATTGGGGAAGCAACATGGTCGATGCATTTCCTAATGAAGCTGGTGACGGAGGTGGTTAGCTTGTTGATGCTATCTGTGGAGTCTCAAAACATATTCCAATCAGCCCTAACAAATCAGTACTGTAGCATAACCTCTGATTCTGGGTGATAATTTGTCAATGGAACGAGTCACGAGTACTTCCTGTTTGAGATTCTGCTTGTAAACAGGAAACAGTACGGATACATGATCTGATTTTCCGAATTGCGGATGAGGAAGGGCCTTGTATGCTTGCTTGTGGGTAGAATAACAGTGGTCTAAGTCTTTATCTCCCCTAGTGGTGAAGGAGATGTGTTGATGGATGTTGGGTATCACGTGTCTTAATGACGCATAATTAATATCACCGGCAACCAGAAAAGCAGCCTATGGAGGTACGTTTTCCGGCTTGTAGCCTCATACAGTTTGTTAAGTGCCAGCTTGTTATTTTCTTGTCCCGAAGTGGAATGTATGCAACAGTCACAATAACAGCTGAAAATCCCCTAGGAGGTAGAAGGGTTGGCATTTGACCATCTGGTATTCCATGACAGGTGAACAATGGGTCGACTTTTCTACCGCGCTCGAGTCAGCAAACCAGTTGTTGTTGATGAAGAGGCAAACCCCTCCCCCTCTTGATTTCCCTTACTCCACTGTCCTGTCCGCACGGTTAATGGAGAATCCATTGAGTTGGATAGCATCTTGTCCGAGAGCCACATTTCAGAAACGCAGAGAATATTGCAGTTTCTAGAGTCCCATTGGTTGCTAATCCGCGATCTGAGGTCATCCATTTTAGGCCAGTAAAAAAATGCAGGGAAGAGGTGGCCGGTTTCCCCTTCACCTTAATCTCTCCAGGATGTCTCTTGCCTCTGTAATGCCAGCATTTCCTCTTGGGTAACCCGAACATTGTGTTGGAATTACAGAAAGAGCCCGGGGCAGATGAGTCGAAGTCAAAGTTGAAGCCGGAATTGAGGTAACTGCCGATTTGATGTTCAAAGTTATTGAAAGAAATGATGGTGGATACATTTAGAGAAAATAAAGTCAAATTTGGGTCGGAGCTTGCAAAAAGGCGGACATCCAGTACGGCGCCATCTTGAGTAAGGTCAGGTCATGTTTGGTGCCTCACAAAAGAAAACAAAATATTTTGGCATTGTTAGCAGAGAAAGAATTATGGAATGCTGCTGGCAATATGGAGGGGTGGGCTGGAAAACACCTATATCAACACAATGATGGAGCCCAATCTAACCCCACTGATCTCCCGGATCAGTTGGAACAACTACACGTGGTACACCATAAGCTTCTTCTTTTGTCATTCATCCCCGAGTTTGCTCTTTCCCTTCACGCTAATTTATTTGCTCATCCTAACACACCCAGAGTGGCGTAATGGTGTTTGCGTTCTCCCTGTCAAAAGGAGTTTCATCTACAGTGTTCAATAACAACCCAGCGCCGCTATACTGCAGACGAGGAAGAATTCCGTGGGAGTGGTCAAAAGCATTGGAATATTTGAAGAAGAATTGCTTAATTGTATGTACTGCAAAACAATAATATTGTGAATTGTAAGGGATCAGGGGTTGATCTCCAAATGTACAGTTACGGTTATCATTATTTTGTTAAGAAATAACTAAGTAAAATCAGGTCAAATACATTCTCAGTTTACTAATCTTTACTAAGCTAGGGAACCTCAAAAGCCAACAAATTCTTTAGTCCAGTAGCCGATCTCTATCTTTCACTACAGCAAGATTGCAACAATATTGTGGGATGATATTGCCAGCAAGGAAAACCAATTGGCTGAGTTTACGATTTGAGAAACACAAAGGCTCTTCTGATGCAATGCTACTTGTACACCTATTATTCAAATGTTAACCCTTTGTGTTAATGTTAACCTTTTCATGACCCAAGTCTCCCTGTGTAGATTCTGCTACTGCACCTGCAAAACTGCTAAGTCTTGGTGATTTCACCTGACATGCCCAACAACAAAATAGGCACATAGGTCATCTGATTGTGTTGAAGAAGAACAGGTTCCACCAGATTGAATTAAGAGTGCATTTTTTAAACGTGCATTTTCATGCCATTGTAGCAACATGTCATTTTAATGTCATATGTTGAACATTTTATTTAACTAGGCAAGTCAGTTAAGACCAAATTCTTAATTACAATGACGGCCTACACCGGTCAAACCCAGACAATGGTGGGCCAATTGTGCGCTGCCGTATGGAACTCCCAATCACGGCTGGTTGTGATACAGCCTGGATACGAACCAGGGTGTCTGTAGTGACGTTTCTAGACCTGAGATGTGGTGCCTTAGACCGCTGCACCACTCGGGAGCCCTAAACATACTTTTACTGTCTGTCTAGAATGTTGAACTGTTATGGACTACTGAGTTCCTTCCTCCAAGCGCACTCTCTGTCTAAGACAAGGGTCAGAAAAATGGCCCTTCACACCTAGGTAAATACCATGTGACCTCACAGGACTACAAAAAAGACACTGCTGTCTCCCACTTTTAGCCTCTTATCCTGCTGGACCTTCATCTTCAGTAGGCTGACCACAAGGAAGGACCTTCGCCTTAAAATGGCAAGAACTGGTAAACTGATAATTTAGGAAAAGTACATTTATAGAAATTGGGACGGAACAGCCCATGCACTAAACAGTCTCAGATGGAGTTTTCATTTAAGCTAACCTTCTTCAAAGAAAGAAGGAGAAGACCATTTAGAGCACAGCCTCTGCAACTCAAAGGAAGAGCCATCAGGTAGAACAAGCAGGGACAAAACCCAAAGAGCGGTCCATGAGGAACCATCCAAACTCAGAGGAAAGGAGCAAGAAACCACCACCAGGGAACTCCTCAACTCAGGACAAATGAGGACACACTGCCATCTTTCCTTTGTTAACCTCCATACGGCCTAACCAGAGCCAAGGACAACAGACTATCACATCTTTAAATATTAAGATAGAATGAAAGACAAGAGACCTCAATATATTTCCTACCTTTTCATGATCCCTCTCATTATGATTGTAAATATCTTGATTAGAGTTATTATACACTACATGACCAAAAGTATGTGGACAGCTGCTCATCGAACATCCCATTCTAAAATCATGGGCATTAATATGGAGTTGGTCCCCCCTTTTGTACTATAACAGCTTCCACTCTTTTGGGAAGGCTTTCCACTAGATGTTGGAGCATTTCTGCGGGGACTTGTTTCCAGTCAGCCACAAGAGCATTATTAAGGTCGGGGCATTGATGTTGGCCGATTAGGCCTGGCTCACAGTCGGTGTTCCAATTCATCCCAAAGGTGTTCGATGGGGTTGAGGTCAGGGCTCTATGCAGGCCAGTCAAGTTCTTTCACATCGATCTCAACAACCCATTTCTGTATGGACCTCATTGTCATGCTGAAACAGGAAAGGGCATTCCCCAAACTGTTGCCAAAAACTTGGAAGCACAGAATTGTCTAGAATGTCATTGTATGCTGTAAAGTTTAGATTTCTCTTCACTGAAACTAATAACAGCACCAGACCATTATTCCTCCTCCACTAAACTTCACAGTTGGCACTATGCATTGGGGTCAGACTGCCAGATGGTGGTGTGATTCATCACTCCAGAGAACGCGCTTCTACTGCACCAGTGTACAATGACGGTGAGCTTTACACCACTTCAGCCGACGCTTGGCATTGCGTATGGTGATTTTAGGCTTTTGTGCAGCTGCTCGGCCATGGAAACTCATTTCATGAAGCTCCTAACAAACAAGTTATTGTGCTGACATTGCTTCAAGAGACAGTTTGAAACTCTGTAGTGAGTGTTGCAACAGAGGACAGACGATTTTTACACGCCTCAGCACTCGGCGGTCCCATTCTGTGAGTTTGTGTGGCCTACAACTTCATGGCTGAGCCGTTGTTTCTTCTAGACATTTCCACTTCACAATAACAGCACTAACAGTTGACCAGGGCAGCTGCAGTAGGACAGAAATTTGACAAACGGACTTGTTGGAAAGGTGGCATCATATGATGGTGCACGTTGAACGTCACTGAGCTCTTTAGTAAAGGCCTTCTACTGCCAATGTTTGTCTATGGAGATTGCATGGCGGTGTGATCAATAGTATACATCTATCAGCAACTGGTGTGGCTGAAATCCACTCTGCCGAATCCACTCATTTGAACGGGTGTACACATACACTATATACACAAAAGTATCTAGAATGTATAAAGAACTTGTGTTTGTCTTGTTATTCTGGGAAAGAACTCAAATTAATTCTCAAATAATGTATACCTTCAGATTCATCTATGTATTACTATTAATCTAATTTTGGTCATGCCTTCTTAGACAAACTCTCTGAGGAATTACAAGACACATCTCAGGGACACCAGGATACCAAGGAGATAATCAGCCAAAACATACAGTACACGTGAGGCCACTCAAAGTATAAATAAAACAAAGCAAATCTTGGTCTAACAAATAAAATACAACATGTGTGCACAAACCAGTGGATGTTTAGACATAGGAAAGCATTTAGCAAAGGAAGAACTGTCAGCTCAGTTTGAGCTGCTGTGAAACTGGAGAGACGTAGTTGTATAGAATGTGAGAATATGAGTTTGGTGTATGATAAAATCCATAAGGCCATGTGGAATAGGATGTGGAAAATAATCACATTAGGGGTCAACAGGAATATGCTGCATTCTGTATCCAATCTCAACCACAAAAGTGACAAATTGTATATTACTCTATGGAATTACAAAATAACATTACAAACACAACCCACAGATAAAAGGTACAATGGTGGGTCAGGAGAGGAATGGGGTAGAGGATTTTACAATGATACATTCATATACTACTGAGTAAGTATACTGTAGGCATAAGTCCAGAGTGAAAATTGTGTTGGTTGAGCAGAGGAGAAGTTTGTGGGGAATTGATTGGGAGAACTGATGACAGAAATATCACAGTTACTATGTGGTGGCATAGTAATATAAATTAAAAAGATATATTCAGAAAGAACTACCTGCTTTTGGCCTTCGCTTAGCACAGAGCCATTACCAGGCTGAAATGAGCGATAAATCAAGGGACGGACCCAAAAGTTTTGACCGGGTAGACTATCTCTGTTTTTGAGGAGATAAAAACTATGGAGAAAAGTCTGAAGTTAGAACAGGTGACAGAATACCTCATTGATTCAAACCCAAGATAATCAAAGGCTGTTGATGGCTGGGCCTTGTACATTGAGGGAGCATTAGGTGACCGCTTGTGTCCTGAAGATCCACACATTCCATGGTCAAAAATAGTGCAATCTTCCAGACTACCAGAGTCAGAGGCCATTTGGTGTTCAAAGGCATTTGTATTTAACCAATCAGAATTCTTCAGTATGATTTGAAAAATATTCAACTCTCTAAATAGTGAAAGTTGTATTATCTAACAGTGTCCCTACTGGACTGCAGAACGAGATCCAGGCAGAAAGTTTGAAATCTTTAACTTAGATGGAAAGTAGTACCCTGCAGTTGACACTAGAAATACAACATCTTCTCTCAAAACACTGAGGACTTTGAAGGGATTTGTTTCGAGCCACTGATTTTGAACCTATAAGCTTATTTGATGTTTCAAAAGTAAATGTGTCAGGTTTTTTTCTGATAAAAACAATATGTTGTGAATCTGTGAATATCAAGAACACATGTTGAATCACCCATATTTGATTCCAAATTAAGATTAGAATTTGCTACTTTTATATGTTCAGAATGTACACCGTTTCACTCCTTTAGTAATTTTAACATGTGTCAACTCAAAAACGTAGCCCCAACTGTTTCGTAGTAGATTTTGATCAAAACAATTCTTCCAGAAAGCATGGGCCAACGAATTTGAGAAACTAATTCAGGCACTACAATGTAAATTGTACAAGGTCTCAGCCATCAACACAGCATCTGAAATCATTTGGTTTTGTGACAGATGTTTTATTCAATACAATACACATAATTGATTAAACAAGCAGACGGCACAGGCAGTTCTCAGGATAATGTGTTCCTACTACCACAGTCCAGCAAAATGCCAAATGAGTGCTTTCACAGAATCAGAACCTAGGGAATCTCTGTAATTCATTTTTTTTTACCATGATGAACAGTAGTTATTGTAGGGTGGCTTCTGACAAACTATCTTTCAAACCTTTTTGATTGATGAGGAGGCAGGACGCCCGACATTATTTATGAGGCGGGCATGTCCAGAGGTAATCAAATTAGGTAAATGAAATGAGATAACCAAGGGGTTTCAACCATTGTATAAACATCCGGTTTGTGGGTGACGGATTTGGAAGGGGTTGGTAATTAGGTTTAGTTATGTTAATTAAGACTATAAGTTAGTGTGAATTAGGTTTGTGTGGGTGTTGTCTATGATTGATGTCTTTTGATGTCTTTTCATATCATATGGCATAATGTCAGGTAATACCTGACCCGGGAATCGTGATTTATGACCACAGATGTCAAATCTGGGATTAAGGACAGATTTTTTATAGAAGGGTATTTGCACACGACTCCCAGGTCAGGTACTATTATCATATGTAACATGTAAAATACTATTATAATAAATGTGTAAGATCATTGAAGATCTCTTGCACATATGAATATAATATATTATATATGTATGGATATATATATGTATATATATATGAATATATATATCCACGGATGCTGCAGACAACAGTTTTCAAGAAGTTACATTGGTGATGGAAAATGTCAGATATTCAAAGACCATCACAGCTTTCACATTGCCATCAGTGAAGCTTATGTTAGGAACTCAGTCCTGCCAGTGATTAATTGACAGGGCTTAATCCCGCAGGGCTCCCTGTCAACCTTCAAGTGAATAGACCACTTATCCCAACAGAGGTAGGGTGAAAAATTGGAGAGACATTGGTATATGGGAGGTTGGGGTACTTTTTGGAATTGTCTTTTCACTCACGGGATACAGTACAGTCACCCCAAGAAACCTTTGCAAGGGTTAAATCTGCATAAACATTGTTGATTTACTGTTGCCTTAAAATAAGACAGGCCCTCTCATACAACTGTATCCACTGGATGCTGCATACATCTGTTTTCATGAATTAAGGATTATTTTACATCCCATACTCTGATATTACTCATTTAAATACAGTTTGCAGTAGCTTGGTGGTAGTTGAACTAAATTCAAATTTTGGTAGTGTTTTCAGTAGTTAATGACTTTTCCCCCACGTAGCGGTGTAGATAACTATTGAAGCTACACACTATTTTTTCTGTCGCTAAAATAAAATGTGTGAAGTAGGTGAAGTAGGAAAGAATGTCCTTTATCTTTCGGCATCAGAGCTGCTTAATTTACACTGGACTCCAGAGTGATCTGTTCTTGCTATTTGTAGTCTATGACATTTCAGACTTAGATGTCATAATTTGTCAAAGTAGTTTGGATTGTAGTGAACCACTTTTCAATCTAGATCTAGTTAAGTCAATTACAATACCCCATAATGATTAATCAAAAACAAGTTTTTGCTTGTTCATAACAAATATAAATCATTGTTTAGTGTTTCTGTATCAAATCAAGTCATTTGGGGTCATTTTGACACCAACCAAAAACACCTAATTCTGTTTATAGTCATTTGAGAAAATATTATTTTCTGGAGACATGATACATGAATAATCCATACCACCAGAAGTAGAGGGGGACCTTTATCAGTGACTCTTCTAAGATTGTACTTTTCTATACCATGTATCATATGACCGTGTACAACAACAAAAGATTACTTTACATATACATTTAGTTCCAGTCAAACCAGCTCATAAAAGTCTGTTAGTGCTATGAATACGTTAGAATGGTAATACAGAGAAACAATTCTCTGAATGTACACATATTGAAAAAAAAATATTTTACCAGACTTCCTATAATGTCCTCCAATATTCTATATGTGCAACTTGATATGGTATTTGGGTTGCTATAACATTTGACCTGAAGTGACACTGAGGATTTGAGCATGCTTTTTGAAGCATCCTGCCATTGGCCCTACCACGCTTATTGTTTCACTAGCAGCGATGCTAATGCTGGCCAAAGGTAAGTAAATAATGAAAACAGCCATATTTTTGGTCATAGTCTCTCGGGATCAATGGATGAATCACTTTGTTAATAAAATTAAGTAAATGTAAAAATGTTGGTGTACCACCCCTTTAGATGGCAGTAGTTTTTACCAGAAGACATAATGACATCATGAACATTACTTTTTTACCACATTAGCAACAACCATTTGTGTGAAGATTTAAATGTACTAGTGATGGGGATGGAAAATCTATATTGATATGTAAAAAATGTTTTGATATGATGTGGATATCATATCAGTTTTATAAATAAGTTACATTAATAATATTGCGTCAGTGTTCCTTTTCTGTTTAACTTCAAAGGCTCTGTGAAATTCAGACAACTGCTTGTTGATTGCCCAATGGGCTAAGTGTGAATGCCCTAGGGCTTAAATATACCCAACCAGTTTGAATACAATTTGGGGGCCCATCAACCATCAGCAGACAATTAGGTATGTAGGTAGGTATGCTAAGTTGAGGGCCTTTGAGAAGGTCTGTAAGATAGTCATGTTATATACTGTATATAGTCAGTGTTAGGAGAAAAGTACTCTGAACATATATTTTACCAAGCTACCAATTACAGTACCAGTCAAAAGTTTGGACACACCTACTCATTCAAGGTTTTTCCTCTTTATTTTTTTGTAAAATAATAGTGAGGACATCAAAACTATGACACTTTTGGGGTTACTACTTGATTCCATATGTGTTATTTCATAGTTTTGATGTCGGCACTATTATTCTACAATGTAGAAAATAGTAAAAATAAAGAAAAACCATTGAATGAGTAGGTGTGTCCAAACTTTTGACTGGTACTGTACTTCATGCTGGAAGAAGTTAAGCTACACTAAAGCTTACCTTAACATGCTGACCATACCGCTCCCATCGCATGTTACATGTTATTCAATTATTGAATCAACACTGCTCACACGCGCCAACGAGCGTCTGCGTTGCCAAGCGCTTAAGTAGAAGTCAGTTCTATTTGTGACGCTGAAGGCGGTGCAAGTTCTGCCTCTCCCATCTCCTCATTGGTTAATAGAAGCAGATACCCACATGCCATCTCCTCATTGGTTATACCCACGTGGGTGATTGAAAGATGAACTGAGTTTGGTCAGTTGTCGTGGTAACTATGAAAGTTAGATGCCAATTGCCATATAAAGTCCAAAGAAGAAAAGCCTGGAAGGAGGAGAGTTGACTTGAAACGATTCGGTTGACCGTTTCATGTGTGGATTAATTGTCGGAGTAGAGGACCTTGTGCATTTCATGTAAAATAACAACTCAACATTTATATCCCAGAACTAATTATCTAGAAACAGCATGCTATCTTAATAGGACAAATTAGCTAGCAACTGCAAGATAGCCAACTAAATTGCCAAAAATGTTTAATGCTTTTCGACCCTTCCCCAAAATAACAATTGGTTCAGAGTTTGTTTTGATATTTCTACCTGCGTGTCGTGATCGTGTTTGGTGTGTGGGGACAAAAATCAATTTGGGCACAATGGTGCGTGGCCGGTTTGGATACAGTGTTAGAACATATATTGGACTGAAGGTAAAGACTCATGTGAAGGCCTAATTACAGAGGAGGAACTTCTAGATGCAATTAAAGTCTTATAGTCCGGGAAAACTCCAGGGCTTGATGGTATACCAGTTGAGGCATAACAACTATTTTTCAATGTACTCAAACTACCATTATTAAGATGTTATTACTACTCCAATAAAAATGGTAGATTATCAGATACTCAGCAAGAAGGTCTGATTGTACTATTACTGAAACATGACCCAGGTTCTAAATATAAAGATTCAGTCCACCTAAAAACTGGGGACCCCTTACACTTAAGTGTTGTGATGCCAAAATTCTAGCAAAATGCATAGCACAAAGAATTAAAAAAGGTATTGTCAGATATTATTTATCCTAATCAGACAGCTTTTAACATGGACGATACATTGGAGATAATATAAGACAAGTACTAAAAACAATAGAACACTTTTGAGAAACCAGGTCTGGTATTCATAGCCAACCTTGAAAAGGCCTTTGATAAAGTATGACTGGAATTTATATATAAACGCCTGGACAATCTCTTATACAATGGGTTAAATTTTTGTATAGTAACCCTAGATGTAAAATAGTAAATAATGGCTGCTTCTCAGAAAGTATTAACAACTGTCTAGTGGAGTAAAACAAGGATGTCCACTGTCAGAAAATCTATTTATTATGGCTATCGAAGTATTAGCTATTTAAAATAAATAAATATATATATATACATCAAATGTATATAGTTGAAGTCGGAAGTTTACATAAAGTGAGTTTAAATGTATTTGGCTAAAATACTTCACAATTCCTGATATTTAATCCTAGTAAAAATTCCCTGTCTTAGGTCAGTTAGGTTCACCACTTTATTTGAAGAATGTGAAATGTCAGAATAATAGTAGATAGAATGATTTATTTAAGCTTTTATTTCTTTCATCACATTCCCAGTGGGTCAGAAGTTTACATACACTCAATTAGTATTTGGTAGCATTGCCTTTAAATTGTTTAACTTGGGTCAAACGTTTCGGGTAGCCTTCCACAAGCTTCCCACAATAAGTTGGGTGAATTTTGGCCCATTCCTCCTGACAGAGCTGGTGTAACTGAGTCAGTATGTAGGCCTCCTTGCTGACACACACATTTTCAGTTCTGCCCACACATTTTATATGGGATTGAGATCAGGGCTTTGTGATGGCCACTCCAATACCTTGATTTTGTTGTCCTTAAGCCTTAAGCCAACTTTGGAAGTATGCTTGGGGTCATTGTCCATTTAGAAGACCCATTTGCGATGTCTTGAGATGTTGCTTCAACATATACACATAATTTTCTTCCTCATGACGCCATCTATTTTGTGAAGTGCACCAGTCCCTCCTGCAGCAAAGCACCCCCACAACATGATGCTGCCACCCCCTTGCTTCACGGTTGGGATGGTGTTCTACGGCTTGCAATCCTCCCCCTTTTCCTCCAAACATAACAATGGTCATTATGGCCAAGCAGTTCTATTTTTGTTTCATCAGACCAGAGGACATTTCTCCAAAAAGTAAAATTTTTGTCTCCATATGCAGTTGCAAATTGTAACCTGGCATTTTATGGTGGTTTTGGAGCAGTGGCTTCTTCCTTGCTGAGGGGCCTTTCAGGTTATGGCGATATAGGACTCGTTTTACTGTGGATATAGATACTTTTGTACCCATTTCCTCCAGCATCTTCATAATGTCCTTGTTGTTCTGGGATTGATGTGCACTTTTTGCACCAAAGTACGTTCATCTCTAGGAGACAGAATGCGTCTTTTTCCTGAGTGGTATGATGGCTGGGTGGTCACATGGTGTTTATACTTGCGTACTATTGTTTGTACAGATGAACGTGGTACCTTCAGGCATTTGGAAATTGCTCCCAAAGATGAACCAGAAATGTGGAGGTCTACAATTTTGGCTGATTTCTTGGCTGATTTCTTTTCATTTTCCCATGATGTCAAGCAAAGAGGCAATGAGTTTGAAGGTAGGCCTTGAAATACATTCACAGGTACACCTCCAATTGACTCAAATGATGTCAATTAGCCTATCAGAAGCTTCTAAAGCCATGACATAATTTCCCAAGCTGTTTAAAGGCACAGTCAATTTAGTGTATGTAAACGTCTGACCTACTGGAATTGTGATACAGTGAGTTATAAGTGAAATAATCTGTCTGCAAACAATTGTTTGTCGTAACAAATTAAGTGTTGTGCACAAAGTAGATGTCCTAACTGACCAAAACTATAGTTTGTGAACAAGAAATTTGTGGAGTGGTTGAAAAACTAGTTAATGACTCCAACCTGTGTGTGTGTGTGTGTGTGTGTGTGTGTGTGTGTGTGTGTGTGTGTGTGTGTGTGTGTGTGTGTGTGTGTGTGTGTGTGTGTGTGTGTGTGTGTGTGTGTGTGTGTGTGTGTGTGTGTGTGTGTGTGTGTGTGTGTGTGTGTGTGTGTGTGTGTGTGTGTAGCCACAATTGTCACGCCCTGATCTTAGAGAGCCTGTTTATTTCTCTATTTGGTTAGGTTAGGTTAGGGTGTGATATGGGTGGGCATTGTAGTTTTCTATTTCTTTGTTGGCCGGGTTTGGTTCCCAATCAGAGTCAGCTGTCTATCATTGTCTCTGATTGGGAATCATATTTAGGCAGCCTGTTTTCCACCTGAGTTTGTGGGATCTTGTTTTTTTTGCACAGTTGCTGTATAGCCCTGCAGAACTTTACGTTCATTGATCTTTTGTTGGTTTTGGGTGTTCATCTAAAATAAAGTAAGATGTACACTTTCCACGCTGCGCATTGGTCTCATTCCGACGATGGACGTAACAACAATCTGCAAAATTAAAGCTGATCTACCCCCCCCCCCCTCTACTAGTATTAGTGTATGGGATGTAAAAATGTAAACCATAATTCTAGAAAATGGATGGATGCAACATCAGTGGATATAATTGTGTGTGTGAGAGATCCTTTGTCATCTTAAAAATCTGATCAAATAATATATTAAATATTAATATCAATCAATTCTGTGAAACCAGACTTTAAGGTTATCAAATTGGTGCCATCAGACAATATCCACTTTAACCTGTCACCCCGTTTCTCCCTACTTACATCTACCACCCAGACTCATCTACATCTACCACCCAGAATCAACTATGTTTATGCAGATTTAACCCTCGCAAAGGCTTATGCGGGTGATCTACTGTATCCCGTGTGATGATGTAGATCTTTGAACATCAGACATTTTTCATCACCAACGTAACTTGTTGAAAACTGTTGTCTGCAGCGTCAGTGGATAGAATTATATTCATATGGGCATGAGATCTTCAATGATCTTACAAATGTAATAATATTTTAAATGTTACATATGTTAATATGTGTAACTATCTTTTTGTGAGTACAAACATCCTTCTATAGAAATTAGTCCCTAACCCCAGATTTGACATCTGGAGTCATAAATCATGACTCCCAGGTCAAGTTCTACCTAACATTACGTCAGATGATATAAACAGACATTAAATCACAGACAACACCCACACAAACCTAATTATAGTCTTAATTAAACATAACAAAACCTAATTACCAACCTCCCAAATCATGGGTGAAACCACTTGCGTCTCATTTAATTACAACTGGACACGGACCCCTCAAATCATGGTGGAAGTCCCACCCCCCTATTCAATCAATCAAAGAGAGGTGAAAGATAGTTTGACAGAAGCCAACCTACTATAACTACTATGAACACATACAAACACTTCACTTCAATTATCTGCTATGAAGCAAGTGTAAGAAATATGGAAAACATGGCACGCGTAATTACCATTAATAACAGTTTGTCAGCTCATAAAATAATAATACAATAAAATAATGTTAATACACATTCAGCGATTAGGTTGGATAACACAGCGTGGATGTGTCAAGGAAACAGAAAAATGTAATTTGCCACAAACTTGCATGAACAATTCTAAATGGTCAGAAGATGCACCGTGAAATGTATATCATGACAAATAGTTCAAAGTGTAATGGAACTACAGTATAACCTGAAAATGTAGTGCTTAATTATTATTCACTATTAATACAATTGTGTTTATTAATCTGAAACAATTTGTGGTTGGTCTTATTTGTTTGTACATTGTCACCCTAAACAGGAAACTGCTTTTGAGCGGTCTTTTGTGCAATATGTTTAAATGACTTACCCCTCTAAGAAAACCACTGCATTGTTGTTACTTCTATTGACATTGTTCTAATAAGTGATGATACTGATGCCAATGCCATAAAATGTACTGTTGATATATCAAACATGAACTTCCATCCCAACTTCTTAACCTGAATTTAAGGACAATCCATTGGGCACAATATGTCATTTCAAAGTGGATAATTGGGTAATATTTGGTTGAGACGTTGATCAATGAGATTGCAACCTAGATTACCGTTCAAAAGTTTGGGGTCACTTAGAAATGTCCTTGTTTTTGAAAGAAAATACATTTTTTTGACCACAGAGTTCCTCTGTCCAGTGTCTGTGTTCTTTTGCCCATCTTAATCTTTTATTTTTATTGGCCAGTCTGAGATGGCTTTTTCTTTTCAACTCTGCCTAGAAGGCCAGCATCCCGGAGTCACCTCTTCACTGTTGACATTGAGACTGGTATTTTGTGGGTACTATTTAATGAAGATGCCAGTTGAGGACTTGTGAGACGTCTGTTTCTCAAACTAGACAGACACTCTAATGTACTTGTCCTCTTGTTCAGTTGTGCACCGGGGCCTCCCACTCTTTCTATTCTAGTTAGCGCCAGTTTGCGCTGTTCTGTGAAGGGAGAAGTACACAGCATTGTACGAGACCTTCAGTTTCTTGGCAATTTCTCGCATGGAATAGCCTTTATTTCTCAGAACAAGAATAGACTGAGTTTCAGAATAAAGGTCTCTGTTTCTTCCCATTTTGAGCCTGTAATCAAACCCACAAATGCTGATGCTCCAGATACTCAACTTTTTTATATCAGCACAACAGTTTTTAGCTGTGCTAACATAATTGCAAAAGGATTCTAATGATCAATTAGCATTTTAAAATGTTTAAGATAATCCAGGTTTATCAACGTGCCATTGGAACACAGGAGTGATGGTTGCTGATAATGGGCATCTGTACGCCTATGTAGATATTCCATTAAATATATATATATTTTAAATCAGCCTTTTCCAACATTCACAATGTTTACACTGTATTTATGATCAATTTGATGTTATTTTAAATGGACAAAAGAAATTGTATTTTCTTTCAAAAACAAGGACATTTCTAAGTGATCCCAAACTTTTGAACGGTAGTGTATATTCACCCACTCAAAAAGACAACCAAAAGTCAGTTGAATTTCCAATGTGTTATCACTATGCTTTTAACAATCTAAAAAGCACAACCAAATTCCAATGGAAAAACAATGTCAGATTTTTGGTTTAGTTGTCACCCTATCAATGCGCTTTCAACCATTTAAAAGCACAACCAGGTTAAAATGAGAATATTTTGTTTATTTACATAACAGATTGTGTTATCACTGGTCTACATTAAAAGTATATGGTGCAACCATCTCCCCAGACTTTTGCATGCTATCTTGAACATGCATGCTATCTTGAACATGCATGCTATCTTGAACATGCATGCTATCTTGAACATGCATGCTATCTTGAACATGCATGCTATCTTGAACATGCATGCTATCTTGAACATGCATGCTTTATGATTACATAAGAAATGTATACAGTTACAGTAAACTCAAAATGTGGCCGTGGATGTGTTACTCATTTTAAAAGGTTGAACGTTACATTAAGATTAACTTTAGGGTATCTACTGTATTACAAATGTAATATTGAACTGTGTTTGGTTGACAACGCAACCAAATATTAAGTCACTGGCTTAATCCCATTCTTTAACTTGTATTTTTGGTTGAGTTGGAGACGTGACTCTAACATATCTAACTTGATATGGGCTATTTATTGTATTTTAAAAGTGATATTGAATTGGGTTTGGTCGTCAACCCAACCAAATATCAACATTTGAAGGAGAAGTATTTTCTGCTTGGATAGTTCCATTGACTTAATGACTTAATCTGGCTTTAATATCTTATGCTTGGATAGTGCCACTGACTTAGTCTGGCTTTAATTCCAGTTAGTGTACAAATTAATAACTGATATGTTGGATTCACGTCTCCATCTCAACCAAAACTCTCAACCAACGCATCATCACGCTGTAATGCTGAACTTCAGTTGATTGGAATTGAAAGGTTATGTTCCCTCGTTAGCGGAGACCACATTCACAGAAAACGCTGCATTCAGGGCCTTCAGAAAGTATTCACATCCCTTTTCTTTATCCACATTTTCAAGAGTTACAGCCTGAATTTAAAATGGATTACATTTAGATTTTTTGGGGGTCACTGGCCTACATACATACATAACGTCAAAGTGGAATCATGTTTTTCAAAATGTATACAAATTAATTCAAAATTAAAAGCTGAAATGTCCTGAGTAAATAAGTTTTCAATCACTTTATTATGGAAAGCATAAAGTTCAGGAGTAAAAATGTGCTTAACAAGTCACATAATAAGTTGTATGGACTCACTCTGAGCAAATATAGTGTTTAAAATGATTTTTAATGACTACCTCATCTCTGTACCTCACACATACAGATAATTGTAAGGTCCCTCAGTCAAGCAGTGAATGTCAAAAACTGATTCAATCATAAAGACCACAGAAGTTATCAAATGCCTTGCAGAGAAGGGCACCTATTGGTAGATGTTTTAAAAATAAATAAATTAAAAAGCAGACAATGAATATCCCTTTGAGGATGGTGAAGTTATTCATTACATTTTGGATGGCGTATCATTACACCCAGTCACTACAAAAGATACAGGCATCCTTCCTAACTCAATTGCCGGAGAGAAAGGAAACCGCTCAGGGATTTCACCATGAGGGAGAAAACTGAGGATGGAACAACATTGTAGGTACTCCTGTACAGAATAAAAATATTCAAAAACAAGCATCCTGTTTGCAACAAGGCAATATTGTAATACGGCAAAGAAATGTGGCAAAGCAATTGACTTTTTGTCCTGAATACAAAGTGTTATGTTTGGGGGCAAATCCAATACAACACATTACTGAGGACCACTCTCCATATTTTCAAGCATAGTGGTGGTTGCATCACGTTATGGGCATGCTTGTAATAATTTTTCAGGATAAAAAAAAGAAACCAAATTCCAGACACTGGAAACCCAAAATACAAGGCCAAATCTACACAGGAGCTGCTTACCAAGAAGACAGTGAATGTTCCTGAGTGGCTGAGTTACAGTTCTGACTTAAATCTACAGCAAGACCTGAAAATGGTTGTCTAGCTATGATCAATAATCAATTTGACAGAGCATGAAGAATTTGGCTGTAAGAAAAAAATGTGGAATAAGTCAAGGGGTATGAATACTTTCTGAAGACACTGTAAGTAGGCTCTATTGGAAATTGAAAATTGGGAAATCTGTAACGCTTCAGTGATACCTGATATTTAGATTGAATCGAGCCCTAAATATAATTACATTTCGCCAGTATAATTACAGGCCTTTTGTTTGTTGAATTCTGCGTTGAATTCAAACAATAGCTGTTGATGACTTTGAAAAGGTTATATAGGCCTAAATGGCATCATTGATGATTAATTTGCTCTGTTAGACCTACTCCTTGTAAAAATAGCACATTGGTAATAGTCAGTGAAAAATATCATAGCGAAGCAGGGCTTGGTTAAAACCCTTGATAAGAGACCAGAGGGTAGCTGTAGACAAATCAATTCTCCAGTACATTGTTTTAAGGTACAGATTCAACATATTTTATAAAAGGTTTGTCTTTGTAGAAACATGATTACCATGATGACATAATCCTGTGGTTAAAATGTCACCCTCAAAACAGTTGATTACTTTTTTCAAATCCAATTTATTTTCCACTTAATTTGTATAGTGATGTGCAATCTAAGTTTGTCAACGTATAGTTTGGGCAGTTTGTGGCCCAGTGGGAAGGTTAATTCTATGTTTTTTAACCTGTGCACTTGGATTCCTGTTTATCAGCACATCCCCTTATAATACCAAACCAAACTGGGCATAAGTACACACACACGACAGGTTTCCTTTTGAACTAATTAGGCCCACATTGTAGGATCACTCCTTTCACTGTGAAGTGAAGCCAAAATGGGGCAAACATCATGTGAGTGTACTATTTAACTAGATGGAAAGAAGACTGGCCAACAGTTAATTGTCACGGATAAAAAAAAAAAACTCACAAATGTGGATTTTCCTCTGTATTGCGTCACATTTGCACATGTTCTTTTCAGAGGGGCCTGAGACATCAAACATTGAACATGAGGTTAAGAAGGATGATTTTATTCACTCCAGAAAATAACAGGTGCAAACCCATCTAACCAAAATAAACTGAAACTTTAAAGAATTACTTGATACAATTCATCACATTTCTCCTTAGTTGGTCTATAAGGATGGGTCTGTTACATATTACTTTGTACATGATTGGTAACGTTTCATTTCTAGTGGCATCAATAAACCTTTCAGATCAACGTTAACAACAAAATAAAAACGTATAACATTATGATGTGTGATAAACCTCCATAACAAGTTACAACAATGATTTAGGCTTTGTCCATACTAATAATGATATTTGGAAATAGTTCATTTAAAAATAATCCATCAGGCACTACGTGTACTGGAAAGCTTATGTATGACACATGAAGTGTTATCCATGAACAGTAGGTATGAAACTGAACATGTGACAGATGAAAAAAACAACAACAAAAAAACAAGCTGTGAACAAGCACAGCTTTTAAGAAACAATCTTATTTGTAAAGGACTGTTTGTACAAAGGCCATTCCTTTTATAACTTGTGGCACATGGTCAGGAGTCTCTAACATGGGAAGGAGAGCTTAAATTAAAGCTAAACAACAGGGTGCACCTTGTTTTTGAAAGAAAAAGTGAATTAGTGAAGAACACTTAAGGGTGAACGTAATGGTGCAAAATGATTGCATGGGTGGTATAGTGTAAATACTTATGAGTGGCAGTTAATTGCAGAAATCCTTCTATTATTATTTTATTCTGTGAACACCTAGTATAAACCCAATAGGCTATTCATGTGTAATGTCTAAATAATTAATAACATGTCAACAAAGATGTAGACTATTGTTTAAAACCAATTTTGAGTCATATGACATTGTCGAGTAACACCGGAACCTGATAACAGTTTATTAAACCCTTCCCCTTTTGAACAAAGGAGCAACCTGAACCTCCACATGTTAATCCCTTTACCCGTGCCAAGTAGGCCTACTGTACATATGCGCTCATTAAAATATCATTGTCTCTTTGCTGGACTCTTCCAGGTTGGCTAAAACCAACAGAAAATGGCGGATAAAGGCTAAACATGTAAGGCTTGGGAACCATAGGCCTGTGGATAATACTCACCTTTGAACAAGGGGCAGATTGTGGCTAGAGCATGCACCGGTCCCAGACGGGTGTACTGCCCAATAGCAAACTCCATGAAGAGAAGGGGGATGCCACACAGAAACAGCATGAGAAAGTAAGGAATGAGAAAGGCACCTAAACGAAGGGAGATATGGAGCCAAATAGATTAGTAACACAAGAAGTGTTCAAGACAAACAATAAATGTCTTGTTTAATTTGCAGTTTTTCTGGACCCCCGCAAGGCCGGAGTTTGTTAAGCCTAACATTTCACAAAGCTATACAGTGTCACAAATTGTTGGCTGGTGGCAATAACATGTTGGAAATTCAAACATTGCTGATTGTAAAATAAATGTCTGATGCAACATAATAAACAGCTACCAATATATATTTTAATTTTAATATACAACTGTCCTGTATAGGCTACTTGAACCTGCATGACATGAGCCGTCCTCACGCTACCTCCCAGCTTGTATAGGAAGTTGTTGTGCGTGAAACCAGTCTATTAATGCCAAATAATACAGTCAGTCCGCCCTAAAATCACTAGCTTAGTGGGGATTGTTTCATTCTGCAGTGTACAATCTATAGCTATATACTGTATTTCGCTGCTATTTATACACTTTTTTTAAACGACACATGAAACACATAACCAAAAAACGAGAAAAAAAAGTAGTCGGCTTGAGGATTGTCACACCCTGACCATAGTTTGCTTTGTATGTTTCTATGTTTTGGTTGGTCAGGGTGTGAGCTGAGTGGGCATTCTATGTTACATGTCTAGTTTGTCTAGTTCTATGTTTGGCCTGATATGGTTCTCAATCAGAGGCAGGTGTTCGTCATTGTCTCTGATTGGGAACCATATTTAGGTAGCCTGTTTGGTGTTGGGTTTTGTGGGTGATTGTCCTTGTTACTGTCTTGTCTCTGTGTTACTTTTCACCAGTATTAGGCTGTTTCGGTTTTCGTGTTACGTTTATTGTTTTTGTATTTGATTCGTGTTTACTTTGTTTCATTACACATGGATCGCAATAGCCACGCCGCATTCTCCTTCACATACAGAAAACCGTTACAGAATCACCCACCACAACAGGACCAAGCGGCGCGGTAACGAGCAGCAGCAGGAGCAGCAGTGGGAGAGGCTGCACCACTTGGAGAATATGGACTATACTACTTGGGAGGAACTAGACAGGTGGGCAATCGAACTAGGGAGATTGCCGGAGCCCGCCTGGGATTCGATGGAGCAGTACGCAGAAGGTTACAGGAGAATGAGGTTGGCGACGCAAGCACGGCGGTGCGGACGGAAGCCCGAGAGCCTCCCGCCTGTCCGGCGCTGCTGCCGGAGCCTCCCACCTGTCCGGCGCTGCTGCCGGATCCTCCCACCTGTCCGGCGCTGCTGCCGGAGTCTGAGGCGCCAGAGCCGCCCCTCTGTCCAGAGGCGCCAGAGCCGCCCCTCTGTCCAGAGGCGCCAGAGCCGCCCCTCTGTCCAGAGGCGCCAGAGCCGCCCCTCTGTCCAGAGGCGCCAGAGCCGCCCCTCTGTCCAGAGGCGCCAGAGCCGCCCCTCTGTCCAGAGGCGCCAGAGCCGCCCCTCTGTCCCGAGCCGCCCCTCTGTCCCGAGCTGCCCCTCTGTCCCGAGCTGCCACTCAGTCCAGTGTCATTAAATAGGGTCGCCGTGGCTAGGAGGCCACGGAAGCGGACAAGGTGGGGGACTAAGACTACGGTGAAGTGGGGGCCACGTCCAGCACCAGAACCGCCACCGCGGACAGATGTCCACCCAGACCCTCCCCAATAGGTTGAGGTTTTGCGGCCGGAGTCCGCACCTTGGGGGGGGGGGGGGGGTACTGTCACACCCTGACCATAGTTTGCTTTGTATGTTTCTATGTTTTGGTCGGTCAGGGTGTGAGCTGAGTGGGCATTCTATGTTACACGTCTAGTTTGTCTAGTTCTATGTTTGGCCTGATATGGTTCTCAATCAGAGGCAGGTGTTCGTCATTGTCTCTGATTAGGAACCATATTTAGGTAGCCTGTTTGGTGTTGGGTTTTGTGGGTGATTGTCCTTGTTACTGTCTGTGTTACTTTGCACCAGTATAAGGCTGTTTCGGTTTTCGTGTTACGTTTATTGTTTTTGTATTTGATTCGTGTTTACTTTGTTTCATTTAAACATGGATCGCAATAGCCACGCCACATTTTGGTCTGACTTTTGTATTTCTCAAGGCCTCTCCTTCACATACAGAAAACCATTACAAGGATAAATTCAGCCATTATTTATTGTTGAACTCGGCGGCTTTTGTCTGACTAATAGCCTACACAAATGGGCTGCAATATTCAAGGTAAATTCAATTAAATCCAACAAGAGACTCCCCGGTCTCCTGAAGTCCTCCTTTTTTTGTGTGCAAATGTTTTCACTACGGCCTGTAGGTCAATTGCGCTGCACACAACTTAAACTTAGTCTTGAATGATGCGTGCCAAGATACAGCGGCTTTGGAAAGTATAAAGACCCCTTCTCTTTATCCACATTGTTACCTTACAGCCTTATTCTAAAATGGATTCAATTATTTTTTTCCCCCTCATCAATCTACACACAGTACCTCATAATGACAAAGTAAAAACAGGTTTAGACATTTTTGCAAATTTATACAAAAATAAAAACAAATACCTTAAGTATTCAGACCCTTTGCTATGAATCTCAAATTTGAGCTCTGATACATCCTGTTTCCATTGATCATCCTTGAGATGTTTCTACAACTTGGAATACACCTGTGGTAAATTCAGTTGATTGGACATGATTTGGAAAGGCACCCACCAATCTATATAAGGTCCCACAGTTGGCAGTGCATGTCAGAGCAAAGGAGGCCCATGATATGCGTTTTTGAACACCTGAGTAAGCTCCACTCATTGCACTGGCGCCGTCGAAGCCTTGACCACGGCATTTCTCACTGATATCCCCTTATACTTTCAATCAGTTGAATTTTGTATTTTTCAAGGCCTGGGGCCCAATAAACAATGAACTCTCAATGTTGGTTCAATTCAATTGAAACTCGACCCAGGCAGTGCACCATCAACTATTGTCTACTACTACCACCAATACAGCATCTCCGTTTACAGAGCAGATCCACCCTATCTCAGTAACTAGATAGAGGTCTGGACTGCTAGCCCAGGAAACGGTCATATATGGTAATTACCATGATAGATAGCTTAACACCAAGGAGGATGAATAGGCAACACATGGTGTGTCTTACTGTATTAAAATCAAGACAGTCTTAATTCCCTAAACTACAACTAGAAATGTCCTTATACTTGTTTTAAGCTCTTGGGTGAGGGAATGAGATGCAGACCCCTTATTGTAGTTGTTACAGACAGGATTTGAACCCTGGTTCCTCACAGGAGAAACATACATCTTGACCATTAGACCAAGAGGCAATTCCCCCATGAGATTATACATCCAATTTATGTCTGCTACATAAACCAGGGATGTGAATGTATGCCAGATTAATTTAGTGCCTTCTAAGTGCCTGAGCAAACCAGTGTGATGGTATCTGTCAAGGTAGCACATTTCTGTTATACAGTGAGGTCCGTGGAAAAGCAGGAGAAGAAGTAAACTATTTGTATTTATTTGATTTAACCTGTGTTGAACCAGGCAAGTCTAACGAGGAAATACAACAGAACACATAATCATCCATGTCTATTGTTTGGGGAGGTCTGATGTTTTTCTGAGTCACACATGCCTAGATCTCAGCTGTGCTGTAAGCCAAGGCAATGCAAAGTCATGATGATGATGATGATGCAACAATAAAGGACCAGTGCAGTCAAAAATGTAATTTTCCTATGATATATATATATATTTCCATCTATGTGGTTTGAATAACACTGTGAAAATTATCATATAATTTTAGTGTAAGAGCTGTTCGAAAAGATAGAGTTTGGGATAGAGTTTTTGCCTGCCTCGTGATAATTCGTTAATAGACCAATACAAACAAGAGTTTAAAACCTCTGCCAGTTTTCCTCTCCCCACTTAGCCCACTCCAAGACAGTCCCAGAAAAACTAGTGGTGTGGCTCCTGGCTCGTTCAAGAAGTCCAGTTTATATTCATAACATCTTGACGTTAATCTCAACCTGAAAGTCTTCCTTTGTGGTGTATTTCAGAGGATGTGGCAGACAGAATCCCTGAGATCCAAGTTTCAACATTTTATTAAAAACAGGATCCATATGGCATCATTTGGCTCAATCCTATATTCTATAAAAGGCATGCAAATAAGATTAAAATCAGTAAGTAAGATTAAAATCAGCAAGTAAGCAAAATGTCATACATCTTCAAGAAACAAACATCCAACATAAATGAACACATTATCTTTATTCTGAAAGCAACCTTGTTATTGCAGAGTGAAAAAGCTTCTCCTTTTTTGTAATTAGTAAGGCTTTTGTTCAACCAAAAGGCACATACACCACAAGTAAAGTTTATGTAGGCTACATCACAGATAGATCATACCTGTTGGCAGGTAGACTAGCAGTTAGAATGTTGGTCCAGTAACCGAAAGGTCGCCAGTTTGAATGCCCCGATGCTACAAAGTGAAAAGTCTGTTGATGTGCCCTTGAGCAAGGCACTTAACCGTAATTTGCTCCATGGGTTCTATACTACTATGGCTGACACCGTAAAACAACACATTTTACTGCACTTATCATGTGTATGTTGCAATAAAAAAATGCAACAAACAGGAATGCAAACTTCATGTGACTGTGCTCAGTAATTACACTCGTTTTTAAATTAAACAAACCGAAAAATCTTTCTGGATGTATACTTCCACATATACATGCTTACCTCCACCGCTCCTGTAGCAGAGGTATGGAAAGCGCCACACGTTCCCAAGTCCCACCGCGTATCCCACTGACGCGAGGACGAACTCAAGGCGGCGACCCCAGGTGGCTCTTTCTGCTGTCGCGTGCCCCACTTTCTTTGATAACATTGCATTCACGTTTAAGGGTGCTTTCAAAGCAATATCAGTCTCCTCTTTGTAGACTCCCTTGGTGGTGGATGATGTCTTTTCGGATCCCACTCCCATTGTAAAAGTGTAATAGTCTTGACTCTCACCAACAATTTCAATTAAGTCATGGGCTACTATGCCACTTACTAACAGATAACAGTCGAAGTTTCAGCTTAATCAATAGGCTAAATGTAACGAGAACCTTTATAATAGAATAAATCAGTACGATAATACTGAATATTATGAACAAAGCCTATAGCAGGAAATATATAATAGGCGCACGAGTAAAATGTCTAAACCAAATAGGCTACAGGCAATCTGGACAACTCAATTCCCTTATGAAACACAATTATATTGGTATACTAGCTTTAGCCTACAACGTGCGCTATCTTACTGTAGGCATCAGATGATACCTCATTCGACGACTGCCTGACATATCACAACTAATGCCCCGATTTACCATCAATTCACATGCAGGATAATATGCACTAAACTCCCGGTAACCTACCCGTTCTTATTATACCTCAATGAACCCACCGAAACATTGACCTAAAAATGTTCCTTCTACCTGCTTATGTACTGTCATAAAAAAAAAATCTGGAACCCGCCCCTACGTGCCGTAGTTTCCTAGCGATGCCCTTGTTGTGGGGTTTCCACTAGTTACCACAGCCACAAACTACAAATTGGCAGTCAAAATTAATGAACACAAAAAATTGTCTTAATTTAAGGTTAGGGTTAGGCATAAGATTAGCAGTGTGGTTAAGGTTAATATTTGGTTTGAGTCGAGTTTGATGCAATTATGTATATAACCCCTGGATTGCCGATGCTATGTATTGGCCATTGACAGGCTCTTGAAGCCACCGGTCGGCCATATTGGCTCTACCCTGTAGGCGCAGTCCTCCTAAGAATGAATGAAATTCCACAGTATTTCAATTAAGTGTCACATGTATTTACAAAATTACATTAAGTTTTTATTTTGTTGTATTGGGGACGACCGTAACATTAGTAGTCTCTAATAATTATACATTATGGAAAAGGTTTTTATATATTTTTTCAGGTTTTATGTTTATGTTTAGCTCACATTATATAATTTAAAAGTATGCATTAAGGGGTCTTTAATATAATAAAACGTGGCAGAAAGGAATTGAGACATTAATAAATGCATTTCTATAGCTCCAAAATGTGTTTTACGACAGTGAGGGAGTGCCAAGATGGAGGCGCAGGGGCTTCAAAACAGTGCCCCTTATAAATCATCAAGTGGAAATATAAATCATTGGTGCGATGTCTGACGTCACTGTTTTAAAGGCTGCGTTCATACAGGCAGACCATTTTTTTTCACTAATTGGTATTTTAACAAATAAGATAATCTCTGAAAAGCGCAAACGTGAAAATATTGCATGTGTTTGGTCAAAAGACCCGTGTAAACACTCAAATCAAACCTTTTCAGTTGATTATCTTTCATTATCACTTGACTTGTAAAGGATTTAGATGCGATTCTTAATAATTTTATTTGGAGGAACAATCCTCACAATCTAAGGAAATAAATGATCAGTAGTACCCAGAAACAAAGAGATCTTGTGGTTTTAGATTTCAATATAGGGTGAATTCAGAAAGAGTGGGACATATAAACTGGGAGAGATTAAACGCCCACAACATTAGAAATCCACTTTTTCGAGTTGAAAGATGACCAGAGTTTACCCATGATGTTGCACAATGATGTAAGTCAACAAGTTAGCGTTTTAGTAAAAGTATGATATGGCAAAACCGAACTACCTGCTTCATGCAAAATTGTGCCAATGACGTGTCTTATGAAATTACGTATAAATCATTTTTCGCCTATGTTTAATTGAAGGCTGGGTTTTATTTGATTGGTACCACCCACCAACATGGATTTGTTTATTAATCAGAAACATATGCAAAGTTTGAGTCGCAGCTGAGTAATATTAAAGTCCGCCACAGCGGATGCGGCATAATAACTATAAAACTTTTACAGATGCACAATCGAGAGCATCCTGTCAGGCTGTATCGCCGCCTGGTACGGCAACTGCTCCGCGCACAACCGTAGGCTCTCCAGAGGATAGTGAGGTCTGCACAACACATCACCGGGGGCAAACTACCTGCCCTCCAGGACACCTACACTACCCGGTGTCACAGAAAGGCCAAAAAGATCATCAAGGACAACAACCACCCGAGCCACTGCCTGTTCACTCCGCTATCATCCAGAAGACGAGGTCAGTACAGGTGCATCAAAGCTGGGACCGAGAGACTGAAAAACAGCTTATATCTCAAGGCCATCAGACTGTTAAACAGCCATCACTAACATTGAGTGGCTGCTGCCAACATACTGACTCAAATATCTAGCCACTTTAATAATTAAAAATTGGATGTAATAAATGTATCACTGGCCACTTTAAACAATGCCACTTTATATAATGTTTACATACCCTACATTACTCATCTATGTATACAGTGGGGCAAAAAAGTATTTAGTCAGCCACCAATTGTGCATGTTCTCCCACTTAAAAAGATGAGAGAGGCCTGTAATTTACATCATAGGTACACTTCAACTATGACAGACAAAATGAGAAAAAAAATCCAGAAAATTACATTGTAGGATTTTTAATGAATTTATTTGCAAATTATGGTGGAAAATAAGTATTTGGTCACCTACAAACAAGCAATATTTTTGGCTCTCACAGACCTGTAACTTCTTCTTTAAGAGGCTCCTCTGTCTTCCACTCGTTACCTGTATTAATGGCACCTGTTTGAACTTGTTATCAGTATAAAAGACACCTGTCCACAACCTCAAACAATCACACTCCAAACTCCACTATGGCCAAGACCAAAGAGCTGTCAAAGGACACCAGAAACAAAATTGAAGACCTGCAACAGGCTGGGAAGACTGAATCTGCAATAGGTAAGGAGCTTGGTTTGAAGAAATCAATTGTGGGAGCAATTAGTAGGAAATGGAAGACATACAAGACCACTGATAATCTCCCTCCATCTGGGGCTCCACGCAAGATCTCACCCCGTGGGGTCAAAATGATCACAAGAACGGTGAGCAAAAATCCCAGAACCACACGGGGGGACCTAGTGAATGACCTGCAGAGAGCTGGGACCAAAGTAACAAAGCCTACCATCAGTAACACACTACGCCGCCAGGGACTCAAATCCTGCAGTGCCAGACGTGTCCCCCTGCTTAAGCCAGTACATGTCCAGGCCCGTCTGAAGTTTGCTAGAGAGCATTTGGATGATCCAGAAGAAGATTGGGAAAATGTCATATGGTCAGATGAAACCAAAAAACTCAACTCGTCGTGTTTGGTGGACAAAGAATGCTGAGTTTCATCCAAAGAACACCATACCTACTGTGAAGCATGGCGGTGGAACCATCATGCTTTGGGGCTATTTTTCTGCAAAGGGACCAGGACGACTGATCTGTGTAAAGGATACATGGCCCCATTCATTCTTTCGTGAGATTGAGTGAAAACCTCCTTCCATCAGCAAGGGCATTGAAGATAAAACGTGGCTGGATCTTTCAGCATGAGAATGATCCCAAACACACCACCCGGGCAACGAAGGAGTGGCTTCGTAAGAAGCATTTCAAGGTCCTGGAGTGGCCTTGCCAGTCTCCAGATCTCAACCCAATAGAAAATCTTTGGAGGGAGTTGAAAGTCCATGTTGCCCAGCAACAGCCCCAAAACATCACTGCTCTAGAGGAGATCCGCATGGAGGAATGGGCCAAAATACCAGCAACAGTGTGTGAAAACCTTGTGAAGACTTACAGAAAACATTTGACCTCTGTCATTGCCAACAACAAAGTATTGAGATAAACTTTTGTTATTGACCAAATACTTATTTTCCACCATAATTTGCAAATAAATTCATAAAAAATCCTACAATGTGATTTTCTGGATTTTTTCCTCCTAATTTTGTCTGTCATAGTTGAAGTGTACCTATGATGAACATTACAGGCCTCTCATCTTTTTAAGTGGGAAACCTTGCACAATTGGTGGCTGACTAAATACTTTTTTGCCCCACTGTATACTGTACTCTATACCATCTACTGCATTTTGCCTATGCCGTTCGGCCTTCGCTCATTCATATATTTGTACGTACATAATCTTATGAATTCCTTTACACTTGTGTATAAGGTAGGTGTTGCGAAATTGTTAGATATTACTGCATGGTCGGAACTAGAAGCACAAGCATTTCCCTACACTCGCATTGACATCTGCTAACCATGTTCATGTGACAAATACAATTTGATGTGCTTTGAAAACTTAGTGGTAAAACACGGAAATGGTTCCAATCGTCTTTCCACCATTCATTTTTCACAGAGCATATTACAAACACTTCAAATGATCTTTGAACCTGAACCAGAAAAACCGCTACCCTCTCTGTCATCCCTGTCTGTACCAGACATTGTTAGAAACAAGGGCACCTGGAGTATGCAGGCATCCTGGCTGGGATAGAGCTGTTGGTGGAGCACAGAAGGCTATATGGCAGGCAACAGTTGGACCGCGCACCAACCCCCAACTGGCACACCATGAGAAGTGGGAGGTTGACAGCCAGCAATTATGGAGCAGTGGTTAGGGCCAAGCGTGTTACTCCTTCGTTGCTAAAAAGGGTCCTCAGATCAGTCGTTGGATGGGGTGTCTGTATAGTGGGGCACAGATAATGACGAGGAGGGCACCAGACCATCCAGTGAGGCATCAAGGAAAATGGCTACAGGGATGGGTGTGCAGGAGTTAGGGCTTTGGTTCACGAGATCTGGGATCCTGGGTGCCTCACTGGATGGTCTGTTGGGCACCACAGCCGTGGTGGAGGTCAAGTATCCCTATGGTGCAAAGGACCTTACCATTTGAAGAGGCAGTCAAGTCGAAGAATTTCTATTTCGAGGAGAAAGGGTCTTACAGCCTCCGTGAAGATGATTTTTTTTTACTGGTCGAAGGTCAGTTCCACATCACTGGACAGGACACCTGCTTCTTCATTGTGTGAACCACCAAAGCCAACATCAGCATGATGACCTCTGACAGACTCGTATTGCTCCTCTTGCCAGTACCTGTTTTCAGGGAAGCCAATGGTCCAAAATTATTCCACATAGTTCATACACACACTAGGCTCCCAGAATAGGTTATATTAGATAGAGGTTTTGCTCAAAGCAGCCAACTAAAGTAATGTAGTTAACGTAAGTTAAATCACTAAGGCTGGTCTGAGTGCATCTCCTCAGTTTCATTCAGTAGTACATCACAATTCACATTGCATTTTATCATGGTCACAGTGGGAATTTATACATGTGATGTTCAAATTATTTCTTACCCTGTGTCTTACCCCATTCATCCCTGCCTGTACCTGACATTGTTGAAAAACAAGTGAACAATAAATAAAAATCATACACAAACAATAGGCTTCTAGAATTAGGTTAGATTATATTCAAGTTTTGCTCAAAGCAGTCAACTAAAGTAATGTAGTTAACATAACGTAAGTTAAATCACAAAGTTTGAGTGCATCTCCTTAGTTTCATTCAATAATACAACACAATTGGGCGGCAGCGTAGCCTAGTGGTTAGAGCGTTGGACTAGTAACCGGAAGGTTGCGAGTTCAAACCCCTGAGCTGACAAGGTACAAGTCTGTCGTTCTGCCCCTGAACAGGCAGTTAACCCACTGTTCCCAGGCCGTCATTGAAAATAAGAATGTGTTCTTAACTGACTTGCCTGTTTAAATAAAGGTAAAAAATTTTAAAAAAAATTAGGAACACAAGCAATTCGCTGCACCTGAAATAGCATCTGCAAATCTGTGTACTGTATGTGACCAAAACTTTGATTTGAATAATAAATTAACTAGTTTCATAATAAAAATGTTGATAAGACCTTAATTAATTGAAACAAACATCACTTAGGTAGATTGATTTTTATTGTCATATAGCGATCTACCAAAAAGTGCCACAGACTCACAATAGCTTCTTCTAGCGGCTTAGTTTGGAGTTACAAGGTATTCAGTGTGATGGTTGAAACCATTTTGGTTGACTAGTGTCAGTTGTGTTTTGGCACAGTTTTTCAAAAGTTGTCTATCTAGAGGAATAAATGCATTAAAAAATGATGAACAGAACGGACAAATAATTTACTTGAATGGGGACTCCTGTTCTATTCATTCTATTTCTATGCCTTTAATCCTATCTGATAGGCGAAATCCAGATATACTGAACAAAAATATAAACGCAACATGTAAAGTGTTGGTCCCATGTTTCATGAACTGAAATAAAATATCCCAGAAATGTTCTTTATGCATAAAAAGCTTATTTTCCTCAAATGTTTACATCCCTGTTAGTGAGCATTTCTCCTTTGCCAAGATAATCCATCCACCGGACAGGTGTGGCATATCAAGAAGCTGATTAAACAGCATGATTATGACACAGTTGCACCTTATGCCGGGGATAATAAAAGACCACTTTAAAATGTGCAGTTTGTCACACAACACAATACCACAGATATCTCAAGTTTTGAGGGAGTGTGCAATTGGCATGCTGACTGCAGGAATGTCCACCAGAGCTGTTGCCAAAGAATTGAATGTTCGTTTCTCTATGTCGTTTTAGAGAATTTGTCAGTGCATCCAACCTGCCTCACAACCGCAGCCCCAGGACCACCACATCCAGCTTCTTCACCTCCGGGATCGTCTGAGGGGGAGCTGAGGCATATTTCTGTCTGTAATAAAGCTCTTTTGTGGGGAAAAAAAATAATTCTGATTGGCTGGGCCTGGTTCCCAAGTGTGTGGGACTAGGCCCACCTATGGCTGCGCCCTTGCCCAGTCATGAAATCCATAGATTAGGGCCTAACTTGTGAAAAGCTGGGCGCAGGTATACTGCCAGTCAAAAGTTTTAGAACACCTCTTTCAAGGGGTTTTCTATGTTTGTACTATTTTCGACATTGTATGAAATAACACATATGGAATCATGTAGAGACTTGCTTGGGTTGAGAGAATGCCAAGATTGTGCAAAGCTGTCATCAAAGCAAAGGGTGGCTATTTGAAGAATCTCAAATATAAATATATTTTGATTTGTTTAACACTTTTTTGGTTACTACATAATTCCCTATGTGTTATTTCATAGTTGTGATGTCTTCACTATCATTTCTACAATGTAGAAAATAGTAAAAATAAAGAAAACCCCTTGAATGAGTAGGTGTTCTAAAACTTTTGACAGGTATCCACTCCACCAAACCGTAGAATAGTAGCTATCCTGTGTGGAGAAATAAAGTGAGATCCTTACTTTTTGACAGTAGATGGTGCTCCCGTTTCAGTGCAGTAGTGGATATTGGCCTGTGGGCTCCAATTATTTTCTCCTGTTCCAGGTGTTGCTGTTTGATTTCTTCCGGTCTCCGTACAGGAATTTCAACTGCATGACGTCATTTATCCTGCTAACAAAGTTGGGCTACTGCAAAACTGAGCTGGGATATTTTAACCTTCCTTGAAAAATGTGACGCGATTTAGCGGACAATTTCCCTAGAACTGGATTTTAAGATTTTTGGATGTGTAGAATGAAAACACCCCATTGTAACTCATGCTGGATCACGATGAGAACTTTCTGAGAAGAAGAAAAATCGACGACACACAGAAATTAGTTATATGGAGGAACTGGAAGGTGAGCGGTCTAAACTTTTTTTCCCATTAAATTGTTCATTTGCTTAGCCTACATGTGGATAACAATGTGGATTTAAAATAATATATTGTTGTTTACATATCAAAAATATTTGGTGTGTAAAGGGAAGCCCAAGTTACATCCAGTAGGGGGAACGCACAATTTTCTGGACTTGGTCAATTTTCGAGCAGATAGTGTTTATGTCAAATGAGAACTTGCTGCAATGTATCTGATCATCGGGACATACATAGTTACTTTGTAACTACGGCAATGACTCTGCCATCAAAGTTCAGCTGATTATGTTGACTTATACTATGTATTCTACTGCGAGTCCAATTCACTACCCACTTTATATTTGTAAATATAGTCAATTATTACTGTGCATACTACCCCTATTACTTGTTATTTTGTACTTTACTGTTATTGATTAATGTAGGCTACTGCATTGAGGGAGCTAGAATTTTGCTGCACGTTTTATACCTGCTGTAAACTGTTGAAATATGAAGAAATAAGATTTTACTCAAACTTGAATTTAGCTTCTTGGATTCATTGGTCTTGTTTGAGTGGTAAAGCTGAAGCAACCAATAATTTACATAGAATTAATGGTGGGGGCGCTCCACCTTGCCTCCACCTTGGCACTCCCCCACCATTGTAAAAAATATATAGAAATCCATTTATTAATATCTACATTTGTTTTTGCCACATTTATTCTATTAGACACATTTAAGTCACCATAATGACACCATAATGCATACTTTTAAATGATATTATGTGAGCTAAAAATACAAAATATGTAAACATTTTACTTAAAGAATATTTTTTTGAGATTACTGATGTTACTGTCAACAACAAAAAAACTTACATTAATGTAATTTGTCCTTGAAGCATTTCATTGAAATACTGTATAATTCCTATGGAGTACTGCTCCTACTGGAGAGTGCCATTATTGCCAACCGGTGGCTTCAAAGTATCTCAATGGCCCATACATAGCATCGGCAATCCATGTTTTATATACCTAATTAGAAGCAACCTACTTCAGATGAAAGTCAAGGAGTGGAGTTGAGGTATGTACATCTGTGACAGCCGAAAGTCGGACACTGATTGGTTTTCCAACAGCAAGGCTCAGTGCAACATGGCAGTGTTGCCATTGTTGATTAATCTTTTCTTTGTAATGTTGAAATAAACATGTCTCCAAACCCCATATCACACACTATAAATATGTGTACATTGTACTGTCAATTAGGGAGAGAGGGACTCAAATATCAATCATTTGTACACTGTATACATTGCAGCAAAGTTGCTTCCTGTTTCAGTCAGGTCCTGTTCGCGTGGGTCAAACAAAAACACTTTAATGATTGGTTGACAGTTATTGCCTCCCACAATGCAGGTGATGGCTGCAAGTTGCAGCTGGTGAGGGGCAACTGCAGAAAATTGCAGTTGGCTTCATGACCATTGATCACATGGTTGTTGTAAAGTTCATGCAGTCGACATTTAGGCGCAAGTCAGACAATTTTCATCCCCATAATGCAACATACTTTGAAAGGTTACCGACTTGACAAAAGTGAGCTGCTCGAACACGCCCACTCAATTCTAAATCCCCCAGTTTTCACATCATATTCATTGCATAGAGCTTGCTAGGGGTGTATTCATTACAGAAACATTTTTAAGAAGCAAACAGAGGAAACGGGGAGGGACCTACCTGAATTTGTCAATAGAAACTCTTGTTTGCGTTTTACATTTGGAGTAGGTCCCGTGTGGCTCGGTTGGTAGAGCATGGCACTTGCAACGCCAGGGTTGTGGGTTTATTCCCATGGGGGACCAGTAAGAAAAAGTATGACAATGTATGCACTCACAACCCTGGCGTTGCAAGCGCCATGGTAAGTCGCTCTGGATAAGAGCATCTGCTAAATTCGATTAAAACATTTTAAAAAACTTTTTGTGGCTGCAGGGGCAGTATTGAGTAGCTTGGATGAAAAGGTGCCCATTGTAAACGGCCAGCTCTTCAGCCTCAGTTGCTAATATATGCATATTATTATTAGCATTGGATAGAAAACACTCTGAAGTTTCCAAAACTGTCAAAATATTGTCTGTGAGTATAACAGAACTGATATTGCAGGCGAAACCCTGAGGAAAATCAAAGCAGGAAGTGGCTTCTATTTTGAAAACTCCATGTTCCATAGCCTCCCATTGCTCCATTTAAAGGCATATGAACCAGATTCCTCTTCCTATCGCTTCCTCGAGGTGTCAACAGTCTTCAGACATAGTTTCAGGCTTTTATTTTGAAAAATGAGCCAGACCGATAACATTGCGTCAAGTGGTCACGTGAGTTTTGCTCGCGCAACAAGAGTTTGGATAGGTATTGCTTTTCCCTCTCCTACTGTGAAAGACATTTGCGGTTGATATACACTGCTCAAAAAAATAAAGGGAACACTAAAATAACACATCCTAGATCTGAATGAATGAAATATTCTTATTAAATACTTTTTCCTTTACATAGTTGAATGTGCTGACAACAATCACACAAATTATCAATGGAAATCAAATTTATCAACCCATGGAGGTCTGGATTTGGAGTGACACTCAAAATTAAAGTGGAAAACCACACTACAGGCTGATCCAACTTTGATGTAATGTCCTTAAAACAAGGCAAAATTAGGCTCAGTAGTGTGTGTGGCCTCCACGTGCCTGTATGACTTCCCTACAACGCCTGGGCATGCTCCTGGTGAGTCCTGGACAGTCTGAGGTGCATCTGTGGCGTTGATGGATGGAGCGAGACATGATGTCCCAGATGTGCTCAATTGGATTCAGGTCTGGGGAACGGGCAGGCCAGTCCATAGCATCAATTCCTTCCTCTTGCAGGAACTGCTGACACACTCCAGCCACATGAGGGCTAGCATTGTCTTGCATTAGGAGGAACCCAGGGCCAAACACACCAGCATATGGTCTCTCAAGGGGTCTGAGGATCTCATCGCGGTACCTAATGGCAGTCAGGCTACCTCTGGCGAGCACATGGAGGGCTGTGCGGCCCCCAAAAGAAATGCCACCCCACACCATGACTGACCCACTGCCAAACCAGTCATGCTGGAGGATATTGCAGGCAGCAGAACGTTCTCCACGGCGTCTCCAGACTCTGTCACGTGCTCAGTGTGAACCTGCTTTCATCTGTGAAGAGCACAGGGCGCCAGTGGCGAATTTGCCAATCTTGGTGTTCTCTGGCAAATGCCAAACGTCCTACACGGTGTTGGGCTGTAAGCACAACCCCCACCTGTGGACGTCGGGCCCTCATACCACCCTCATGGAGTCTGTTTCTGACCGTTTGAGCAGACACATGCACATTTGTGGCCTGCTGGAGGTCATTTTGCAGGGCTCTGGCAGTGCTCCTCCTGCTCCTCCATGCACAAAGGCGGAGGTAGCGGTCCTGATGCTGGGTTGTTGCCCTCCTACGGCCTTTCCACGTCTCCTGATGTACTGGCCTGTCTCCTGGTAGCGCCTCCATGCTCTGGACACTACGCTGACAGACACAGCAAACCTTCTTGCCACAGCTCGCATTGATGTGCCATCCTGGATGAGCTGCACTACCTGAGCCACTTATGTGGAATGTAGACTACGTCTCATGCTACCACTAGAGTGAAAGCACTGCCAGCATTCAAAAGTGACAAAAACATCAGCCAGGAAGCATAGGAACTGAGAAGTGGTCTGTGGTTATCACCTGCAGAACCACTCCTTTATTGGGGGTGTCTTGCTAATTGCCTATAATTTCCACCTGTTGTCTATTATTTTGCACAACAGCATGTGAAATTTATTGTCAATCAGTGTGGACAGTTTGATTTCACAGAAGTGTGATTGACTTGGAGTTACATTGTTTAAGTGTTCCTTTTATTTTTTTGAGCAGTGTATTATCGATTTATATATTTTAAAAACAACCTGAGGATTGATTATAAAAACATTTGACATGTTTCTGTGGACATTATGGAAACTATTTGGAATTTGTCTGCGTTGTCGTGACCACTCTTTCCTGTGGATTTCTGAACATAACGCGACAAACAAACGGAGGAATTTTGGATCTAAAAATAATCTTTATGGAACAAAAGGAACCTTTTTGTTGTGTAACTGGGAGTCTCATGAGTGAAAACATCCGAAGATCATCAAAGGTAAACAGTTCATTTGATTGCTTTTCTGATTTTCGTGACCGAGCTACCTGATGCTAAGTGTACTTAATGTTTTATCGTGCGATCAATAAACTTACACAAATGCTTGGATTGCTTTCACTGTAAAGCATATTTACACGACAGGTGGATTAACAAAAGGCTAAGCTGTGTTTTCCTATATTACACTTGTTATTTCATGAATATAAATATTTATAGTAATAGAGGCAGAGAATCCCAGTGGAGAGAGGGGAGCCGGCCAGGCAGAGACAGCAAGGGCAGTTTGTCGCTCCAGTGCCTTGCCGTTCACCTTCACTACCCTGGGCCAGACTACACTCAATCGTAGGACATACTGAAGAGATTAGTCTTCAGTAAAGACTACAAGTGGTAGTGCCAGCTTGAAGTTGTAACTTCCTACTCCATTGGAAAACAGTGGATTATGGGGCATAGTTTGACAGATCACATAATATGAATCCCAAACTACGGATTTCAGCAAAATGATCGTAAACAAATGTAAGAAATTTTAAAATAAATGTCAAATATTATAAATGTTTGGACTTTTTGCAGTCAATTTCCAGTCTACAAATGATTTGTAATTATGTTCCAGCCTCCTGACCATCCACTCAAGAAAAAAATAGGCCCACGGTTGAATCTAGTTGATGATCCCTGCACCACATGCTTCCTTCTTTTCACTCTGTCATTTAGGTTAGTATTGTGGAGTAACTACAATGTTGTTGATCCATTATCAGTTTTCTCCTATCACAGCCATTAAACTATTTTAAATGTTTTAAAGTCACCATTGGCCTCATGGTGAAATCCCTGAACTGTTTCCTTCCTCTCCGGCAACTGAGTTGGGAAGGACACCTGTATCTTCGTAGTGATTGGGTGTATTGATACACTATCCAAAGTGTAATTAATAAGTTCACCATGCTCAAAGGGATATTCAATGTATGCGTTTTTATTTTTACCAATAGGGGCCCTTCTTTGCAAGGCATTGGAAAACCTCCCTGGCCTTTGTTATTGAAATTCACTGCTTGAATGAGGGACCATACAGATGAATTGTATGCGTGGGGTACAGAGATGAGGTAGTCATACAAAAAATCATGTTAAACACTATTATTGCACAAAGAGTGAGTCCAGGCAACTTTTTATGACTTGTTAAGCAAATGTTTACTCCTGAACTTGCCATAGCAAAGGAGTTGAATCCTTATTGACTTGACATTTCAGCTTTGTAAAAAAATTCTAAAATAATCATTCCACTTTGACGTTATGGGGTTGTGTGTGTGTGTGTAGGCAGGCCATTGACACAAAATCAACATTTAATCCATTTTAAATTCAGTCTAACACAACAAAATGTGGAAAGAGTCAAGTGCTGTGAATACTTTCTGGAGGCACTGTACATAGTGGATTAGAATAACACAGCAAAAAAAAACAAAAAAAACAGTAGCCCTATAACCATGGTATTTGCAATTACTCAGAATTGCAGGTATTTCCCCATCTTATTTCCTTAAGAAAAATGTGACTATGCAAAAAGAGTAGATAAAATGTTATTTGTCACATGCTTCGTAAACAACAGGTGTGGACTAAGTGAGATGCTTACTTACAGGCCCTTCCCAACAATGCAGAGAAAAATAATAGCATGATAAATAAATACACAATGAGTACCGATAGCTTGGCTATAAACACGGGTACCAGTACGAGTTGATGTGCAAGGGTACGAGGTTATTGAGGGTGGTATATGCAGTTGAAGTCAGAAGATTACATACACCTTAGCCAAATACATTTAAACTCAGTTTTTCACAATTCCTGCCATTTTAATCCTAGTAAAAATTCCCTGTCTTATGTCAGTTAGGATTAGAGTTTGACCGATTTTAATCGGAATGGCCGATTTTTAAGTTTTCATAACAATCTGAAATCTGTATTTTTGGGTGCCGATTTTGCAGTTTTATTTATTATTTATTTTTATACCTTTTATTTAACTAGACAAGTCAGTTAAGAACACACTGTTCAGGGGCATGACAGATTTGTACCTTGTCAGCTCGGAGGATTTGAACTTGCAACCTTCCGGTTACTAGCCCAACGCTCTAACCACTAGGCTACCCTGCCGCAATCCGTAGTCTGGCTTTTTTATGGTGATTTTGGAGCAGTGGCTTCTTTCTTGCTGAGCGGCCTTTTAGGTTATGTCGATATAGGACTCGTTTTACTGTGGATATACAGTGGGGCAAAAAAGTATTTAGTCAGCCACCAATTGTGCAAGGTTCTCCCACTTAAAAAGATGAGGGCTGTAATTTTCATTATAGGCACACTTCAACTATGACAGACAAAATGGAAAAAAAAAATTGTAGTATTTTTAATGAATTTATTTGCAAATTATGGTGGAAAATAAGTATTTGGTCAATAACAAAAGTTTATCTCAATACTTTGTTATATACCCTTTGTTGGCAATGACAGAGGTCAAACGTTTTCTGTAAGTCTTCACAAGGTTTTCACACACTGTTGCTGGTATTTTGGCCCATTCCTCCATGCAGATCTCCTCTAGAGCAGTGACGTTTTGGGGCTGTTGCTGGGCAACACTGACTTTCAACTCCCTCCAAAGATTTTCTATGGGGTTGAAATCTGGAGACTGGCTAGGCCACTCCAGGACCTTGAAATGCTTCTTACGAAGCCACTCCTTCATTGCCCGGGCGGTGTGTTTGGGATCATTGTCATGCTGAAAGACCCAGCCACGTTTCATCTTCAATGCCCTTGCTGGTGGAAGGAGGTCTTCACTCAAAATCTCATGATATATGGCCCCATTCATTCTTTCCTTTACACAGATCAGTCGTCCTGGTCCTCTTGCAGAAAAACAGCCCCAAAGCATGATGTTTCCACCCCCATGCTTCACAGTAGGTATAGTGTTCTTTGGATGCAACTCAGCATTCTTTGTCCTCCAAACACGACGAGTTAAAAGTTATATTTTGGTTTCTTCTGACCATATGACATTCTCCCAATCTTCTTCTGGATCATCCAAATGCTCTCTAGCAAACTTCAGACGGGCCTGAACATGTACTGGCTTAAGCAGGGGGACACGTCTGGCACTGCAGGATTTTGAGTCCCTGGCGGCTTAGTGTGTTACTGGTGTTAGGCTTTGTTGCTTTGGTCCCAGCTCTCTGCAGGTCATTCACTAGGTCCCCCCCCGTGTGGTTCTGGGATTTTTGCTCACCGTTCTTGTGATCATTTTGACCCCACGGGGTGAGATCTTGCTTGGAGCACCAGATCGAGGGAGATTATCAGTGGTCTTGTATGTCTTCCATTTCCTAATAATTGCTCCCACAGTTGATTTCTTCAAACCAAGCTGCTTACCTATTGCAGATTGTCTTCCCAGCCTGGTGCAGGTCTTCAATTTTGTTTCTGGTGTCCTTTAACAGCTCTTTGGTCTTGGCCATAGTGGAGTGTGACTGTTTGAGGTTCTGGACAGGTGTCTTTTATACTGATAACTTCAAACAGGTCCCATTAATACAGGTAACAAGTGGAGGACAGAGGAGCCTCTTAAAGAAGAAGTTACAGGTCTGTGAAAGACAGAAATCTTGCTTGTTTGTAGGTGACCAAATACTTATTTTTCCACCATAATTTGCAAATAAATTCATTTAAAATCCTACAATGTGATTTTCTGGATTTTCTTTCTTCCCATTTTGTCTGTCGTAGTTGAAGTGTACCTATGATGAAAATTACAGGCCTCATCTTTTTAAGTGGGAGAACTTGCACAATTGGTGGCTGACCAAATACTTTTTTGCCCCACTGTAGATACTTTTGTACCTGTTTCTTCCAGCATCTTCACAATGTCCTTCGCTGGTGTTCTGGGATTGATTTGCACTTTTTGCACCACAGTATGTTCATCTCTAGGTGACACGTCTCCTTCCTGAGCGGTATGACTGCTGGGTGGTCACATGGTGTTTATACTTGCATACTATTGTTTGTACAGATGAACGTGGTAACTTCAGGCATTTGGAAATTGCTCCCAATGATGAACCAGACTTGTTGAGGTCTACCTTTTTTTCTGAGGTCTTGGCTGATTTTTCTTCTCGATTTTCCCATGATGTCAAGCAAAGAGGCACTGAGTTTGAAGGTAGGCCTTGAAATACATCCACGGGTACACCTCCAACTGACTCAAGTTATTTCAATTAGCCTATCAGAAGCTTCTAAAGCCATGACATAATTTTCTGGAATTTTCCAAGCTGTTTAAAGGCACAGTCACCTTAGTGCATGTAAACTTCTGACCCACTGGAATTGTGATACAGTGAAATAACATGTCTGTAAACAATTGTTGGGAAAATTACTTGTCATGCACAAAGTAGATGTCCTAACTGACTTGCCAAAACTGTAGTTTGTGAACAAGAAATTGTGGAGTGGTTGAAAAACGAGTTTTAATGACTCCAACCTAAGTGTATGTAAACTTCTGACTTCAACTGTACATATATACTACGTGGTCAAAAGTATGTGGACCAACCTTCAAATTAGTGAATTTGGCTATTTCAGCCACACCCGTTGCTGACAGGTGTATGAAATCGAGCACACACCCATGCAATCTCAATAGACAAACACTGGCAGTAGAATGGCCGTAAATGAAGAGCTCAGTAACTTTAAACGTGGCACCTTCATAGAATGCCACCTTTCCAACTAGTCAGTTTGTCCAATTTCTGGCCTTGACTGGCCTGCACAAAGCCCTGACCTCAACCTCATCGAACACGTTTGGGATGAATTAGAATGCCGACTGCGAGCCAGGCCTAATCGCCTGACATCAGTGCCCGACCTCATTAATGGTATTTTGGCTGAATTCAAACAAGTACCCGCAGCAATGTTCCAACATCTCTAGTGTCAAGCCTTCCCAGAAGAGTGGTAGCTGTTATAGCAGCAAATGGGAGATCAACTCCATATTAATGTCCATGATTTTGGAATGAGATGTTTGACAAGCAGGTGTCCACATACCTTTGGGCATGTAGTGTAGGTAGGGGTGAAGTGACTAGGCAACAGGATAGATAATTAACAGTAGCAGCAGCGTATGTGATGAGTCAAAATAGTGCAAAAATGGTCAATGCAGATAGCTACATGGACTTTTTGGCTCACTATTTAAGTTGTATTGCTTGGGGGTTCAGGGGTCCTTTTGGTTCCAGACTTCATCAGTACCGCTTGCTGTGTTGTGCAAAACAGTCTATGACTTGGTTGGCTAGAGTCTTTGACAATTTTTAAAGGCCTTCCTCTGAAACCACCTGGTATAGAGGTCCTGGATGGCAGGGAGCGCTGCCCCAGTGATGTACTGTGCCGTACGCACTACCCTCTGTAGTGCCTTGCAGTCAAATGTCAAGCAGTTTCCATGCCAAGCGGTGATGCAGCCAGTCAAGATGCTCTCAATGGTGCAGCTGTAGAACTTTTTGAGGATCTAAGGGCCCATGACAATTATTTCCCTGAGGGGAAATGGCTCACATCAACATCACATGTATGAGCCACACCTTTGTTCAGTCAACAAACATATTCAGAAATTCGTTGCTACTGTGATATGACTTTTATGGATGGATAGAGTATGCTTTTCCTTTAACGAAATCCTTGAACCCTACAGGCACACATGGACGCCACTGTGCGGGTTGCGGAGGAGTGATTCAAGATGCATTCAATGTGAAGGTTCTGCAAGGAACTTGGCACAATACCTGTTTTCAGTAAGTCATACTTTTAAATGTGGATTTCAGTTATATTCACTGTTTTATTTCATTGACAATTTATTGTAGGAATCACGTGCTGTTTGCACTACGCATTAGAACTGTTTTGACATTAAATAAGCAGCATTGACGTCAACAATGGACTGTTTTGCTGGTCAACATACAGCTTTTGACAATTTCAGGGATTCTTTGGGGTGAAACTGTATGCACATGTTTAGAAATGGACTTGTGGGTAGTCCTACAGAATTCTACCTGTCCTGTGAAATGTTTCATTTTCGGCAGGAATGTCTCTGTTCAATGTTCAAACTATTCTACAGTAACGCAGAACTCCATTACAGTACTTATTGAAAATCTAATCACTCAAATCCCATTTGCTGATACCACCATTCTACTTTTTTTTCTTCAAACCATTGTAATTAGAAGTTAGTACAACAAGTTAACAACTTTAAGGTGGTAGATATTTGTTTTCCTTTTGCCTTTTTAAAGGTGGAAAATAATAGACATGAGGCATTATTCGCACATGAATTTGCATGGGTCACAGGGACACAGAGGATCCCACCACCTCTCTCTCCGTCCTTGTGGACTTCGGCCCTGGCAGTTTCTCTTCGTCCTGTGGCTTAGTCATTGTCAGGATTGAGACTGTTTGGCATTCTCCGGTCACTGGCCCCCAGTGATAACCCTCTAGACTTGGGCTGAACAGAGGTCAATATGGTAGGACAATATGTACAGACGCTCAAATAAAAACAATTTTTAGCTCCCAAAGCTCTCTTTGTGAAATACGATCACTCAGGTTTTGTTTTCCCAGAAGAGAATGTATAGATGTGATGATGGTGCTTCAGTTAGATAAGCAGTCCAAGAGTCATGGTCTAGATGATGATTCGCCCCACAGCGTTTTTGTGGAATGGAAAGTTGGGATTGAGGGCAGAGTCACAGCAGCTCTGTTCATATAATCAGGAGAGGGAGTGTATTTCTGACACTCACTGTGCCCATCCAGCACACAACGTGACGTAACACGAATGAAAGAATAGAACTGATGAATAGTTGAATGGAACTGAATAATGTAGAGCTGTTTTTCTAGAGCTCTGGATTCCCCCTGAATATAACATGAATTAGGAATAAAGCCTAAGAGGACGCCAAATTCACGTCATATAATTTCAGTAGTCTCCCTTGGGTAGAAGGAGCTTGAAATCTGTGAGTGTTCCTTAGCCCAAGCACTCAAATTTCAAACAAAGCTTTTCAGCAACAGTGTCCTTATATAACCCAGGATTTGGGTCTCTTTCTATAATGGCCCTTTTTATAGAACCACGGAACCTTGTGTCAGTTCAAAAGCCAAGTCCTTGATACAGCTGTGCAATTCTCACTCTCTCGCTGTCAGTCTGTGTCTGGGCATTTCCATGTAAAAAGCCCCATGAGAACTTAACATGTGAAGTTCATCCAATTTGGTGAATAATAAAAGTTAAGAGTCTATTAAGGCATATATATTGTTCAACCATTTTCCATACTAAAAATCTTGATTATGTAAAGGCTTTGATTTCTGGTCTAACATATGGAAAAGGGGTCTGAGAAAACATCTAGCAGAAAGTCAAATTTCACATTTCTCTCCCTCATGAAAAGGGAGGATAATGGAAGTTCACAGAAGTAACAAGGTAGACCTACTAATTAGTTATTGATTTTACTGATACAATTTGGTTTATGATTTAAAATGAGTCATTCGGTTACTAAATCGGTAACTCTCTCTCCCCGCTCTCTCGTTAATATCACTGACACCTACCCATGAGCCTCCTCTCTTTCCATTTACTGTAACCAGCCCTCTCACCCGCTGAGCTCTGACCGACACCGGACGTCCATGGACGTTGAGAAGTTGTAATTTGGTCGGTACAAATTTTAACCAGGCATAGACTACTGTTTCACAAGTTCGTACAGAAAAGTAGAGTATAGTACTGTACAGTGAAGAGTGGCGTATCGGTCAGTACAATACTGTAGAGTTTAGTACAGTAGAGCACACTAGAGTACTGTATATTTTACTGTACTGAACGATACTTTACTCTGCTGTGCTGTACTCTGCTGTACTGTGATGTCCAAACCTTTTAAATAGAAAAATCAGTCTCTGCTTCATTCTGTTACCATGGAATTGCCCCTTTGTCTCTGTCTCCCCCTCCTCCTTCTCTGTTCCTGCCCAAGACCACCTCAGTCATTTTCTGTGAAATTAACACTTTAGATGGAGCATCTGCTTTGGGAAAAACCGCCATCGAGCCAGACTACCATACTGACGCTCAGCCAAGTGTGCTGGAGTTTAGCCCTCAGTAGTCAGACCCCCTGGCCCCAAATCTGTGCACTTTCTGGTACTTTGAGATGACAAAAGTCCTGTTTTTGTAAAATGTTATACACAAATTTTGTCCATGGAGGACACAATTCCTTTCACTCTCCGTGTGGGACATTGTCTAACTTTAAAGCAACTGCAGTAGTTTCCTTTTCCATGTTACCCCCGGCTCCTATTGTGCACACAGTCCTGCACCTCCCCCAAGTTGTGCAGCATTGTGAAAGGCTGACGTTATCCCTGTTCCAGTAAAGCTGACATTCAGACGAATGTATAGGTAAAGACTAGACTAGACAGTGTGTGTGCCCCGCTGCCACATTCCTAGACAGCGATTCAGAGTCATGGGCCAGCTGCTCCCGACACTGCACAGAGTCCTTTGTTTTTCCCAGGGAAAACTGGATTTTGCGTTGTCCCAAAGGACTGTCCTTTGAGTCGATGTTAGTCCTCTAAAAGAGTTGAAGCCTTCTGGCTCAAGTCATAATGATAGTACTTTCCCCTTGTTAATTGTCTGTGGGGTCCAATAATGTAACGTTGATGTGTTTTGACTTGAACTGTTACTCTGAGTTCACATTGGTTGCCTTCTGAAATGAAAATGTGCTTTCACTTAGCCAATGATCTGGTGGCCACTGCTCTGGCTGGTTTGCTTTGGTTTGGTTACTCATGAGTCCCTTGATAACAGCCAGACCTGCATTGACCAATACCAACCATGATTGCAATGTTTGCTATTGTTTGATTGATATGTTGTTATTAAATCGGATCTTAGTTGGCTAACATTGAAAGTTGTACATGCAGTCCATTAATACATATGATCAAGTTTGAGAGGTTTCGGGTTAAGTTCCGTGTTATGGCATCTTGAACTAGTGTTTCTTGTTTGCATTACTACGACACTGCTTCCCCATAGGCCTAGTCAGTAAAACATCATAGAAAACTTAAGTATGGATTCTAGTACACTACAACAAAAGGCATTAAAGTTGGCCTTCCACAGGTATAGTGGAATTGAGGAAATGGAATAAGTAATGTTTTCCCATTGGTGTTTGTTCATAGCATTGTTGGAGGACCAGTCCTTCCTCTCACCTGAGACAGATTTTTCTCTTTTTTTTTCCCTTCCTGGATAAGAAATGGCACCCGTGTTGTTTACTCTGCTGATTGAGGTGTTTGTAAGGTCAGATAGTCTAAAGGCCAAAACAACGATTATTTCTTCAGAGACATGACTGTAATCTTCAGTTATCTGTCATCCCCTACACTGGGATTGACCACCAATGTTTGTCATGAGGTATTGGGTTGTTTTGGAATGACAGGGAGGGAGGACACAGTGACTCAACAGGGACCAGCCAAGGTTACTTTGTTCAGTTGTTTACCCTGCAGCATACCTGGAGCCCCTGTGAGACTCGTCTGTCCGAGGCACCACATTCTTCACACTTGTCGCGTGCGTGTTTGTCAGTGTAGTTCGTCGTTGCCTTCTGTTTGTTTCCGTGACTGTTATAAAAACAGAGCTGCAGGGGCTGCTCACAAATACTCCCATACAGTGCATGCCTAGCAAACAGACAGCCATGAGTACACAGACAATATGCAGGTAGGACACTACTACTGACCACAGATTGGCTAGCAGACTAAACTGTTGTTCAGAGGAGAGTATAGAGGAGGAACAAGACTCTTGTTTTTAAAATGCAGTTCCTTTTTTTGTCACTTGTTTAGTCTCGTTTTGTAACCGGGGCGTATTGTCTCGTCAACATTCTGTCAGAATGTTGATCTTTATCTGGACAGCCTTTCAGACCACCTCTGCTTTTCCACATAATCCCTCTGTGCACAGGAAGGCCCGGAAACCTCCTTTTCACTCTTTTCCTGCTTACCTATTCTTGCTTTAATTTCTGTGTGTGGGCTGCATTTCCTCACACAATGTACCAGAAGCTATTAACCACCTCTGTAAGGTTTACCCAGTAATTAACATTGTGTTAAAGAATGAACCATTGTAAAAGGGAATTGATTTACCTAATCTCCAGGAGTGGATTGTCTCTCCAAAGGCTGATCAATTGGGATTAGCTCTACTGCAGGGTTCAGAGATCACTGTGATCCACAGACCCAGGCCAGCAGTGGGCAAAACTACAGCAAATCCCCAGACCGGCAGGTGGTTGGCATATTTGTTAAGACTGTTACCTCAGTGTTTGTCTGTTGCCAGTGTACCGACTGTTCTCCATATGAATATCAGTCAGTATGCAGAACTGGCAACCTCTTCTTCACAGGGAGCTGTCTGTGTAAGTGGGTTGCCAGTGTAGTGCCTTCATCTCTTTGACAGAGGTGTGGAATTGATTGTGTGCCTGACACAGCTTAACGTGGTGCCACCATTTTGCATAACCTGTGAAACTTTCGGAAGGTGCGCTCATAGCCTGAAGGTGCTCTCTCTGCAACTTCAGCATTCCTAACTCTGAACGTTTCGTGACTAAGTCCGAGCCATACTTTTCTGCCTGATTTGCCAAGTTTCACACCAGTCAAGGATGTGGATCATTCCGCTCTTGAGTAGTGGCATGGCAGGATAATTGGTCTAATCATTGTATTAACCACAATTTAAGTTGATACCCCTTCACCGGGCTGTAGGGTTTCTGTCAGAAAGGTGCTGCAGCCTCTCCAGAAACATCTGGAACACATTAAGATGCTGGAATGTGGCTGTGGACAGGGAGGGCTGAGGGCAGTGTTTGGTGTTGGTTGCTGGTATTTAGTACCAGGTTAATGACCATTGTTTCCCACCGTCTACTGCTTATCGCTTCATTCTTCTCTGAAACCACATCCCTCCGGTAGACACTGTGTGTGTAGTCACTAGTCACCCTGTTCTCAGTGTTGCCCACCTTGTGCTGGAGCACACCAATGAGACGTGACATGTCTCAGGAACAAGGTAGCCGACTTCTTCATCGTACCTGACGATCAGAGACGAGTACATACCGTCCTTCTAAAGAAAGGCCTGAAGCAACCGCTGCACTCCAGTGCAACATGGGAGTGGAAGGTATTATGTTCACCAGTGTCATTTCTCACATGATGAATGGCTTCTGCTGCACTGTGTCTAATGTGCCAGTTCCTCTCATTAAAACATACTTTTACCTCCACACTCACTTTGTTGGTTGAGGTTTGGTTGAGGGAAAGTTTACAGACAAGTCTGGTTAACTGTTTTGGCGTTGGTTAAACTATTTCCCACGTTACCTGACTTCGATCGCACACTAAGCATATTTGTCTTTGTCAAATGCTGTTTTCTTTCAGGGTCTTTTTCAAGGTATCTCTACTCTAGCTTTGTGTCTTGTTTATTTGTTTCTATATGTGTATGTCAAATCTCTCAGTTCAGTCAATACGTGAACGCTCACAGACTCCTTCATTGTTTGAGAGTGGACTCTCTGCTCAATTGGAATCTTTCAGGAATCTAACACAAGCCTTTGAGATTGTCAACTTGTCTTTGAAATAATGCACCCAGGCTTTGTAGTGAGTCTCCTTTGAATGGCCTTGAAACAGATTGCTTTACGCTTGATATGGTCTCCACTGAAAGGATTTGTCTGTCCACTCTACTCCCTTCATTTCCTGCAGAGGTCATGAAGTGTGTTTTCCCATCCACAGGTGCTCGGAATGCTGTGACCACCTGACCAACTGGTACTATGAGAAGAATGGCAAGCTGTACTGCCGTAAACACTACTGGGAGAAGTTTGGGGAGCTGTGTCACGGCTGTTCTCTGCTCATGATTGGACCTGCCATGGTAAGTTGCCCCGTGTGAAATCAAGATGAACCCTGGTTGGCCCAGGATCCAGAGTATCAGGTATTATGATGCAGTAGGCTTCTAGCTTGGTTCACTTGGATCTCATGGAACATAAACAGGACAGTGTTGGCGAAGAACCGTTATTAACTGTGTGGTTCCAGCCCTGGTATGTCAGACCGTATACCCCGGGTATGACAAAACATTTTATTAACCAGTTTATAATAGCAATAAGGCACGAGGGGGTGTGGTATATGGCCAATGTACCGTGGCTAAGGGCTGTATCCAGGCACTCCGCAATGCGTTGTGCTTAAGAACAGCCCTTAGCCGTGTTATATTGGTCATATACCACACCCCCTCGTGCCTTATTGCTTAATTATAAACTGGGTGGTTCGAGCCCTGAATGCTGATTTGGCTGACAGCCGTGGTATATCAGACCACGGGTATGACACAACTTTTATTTTTCCTGCTCTAATTACATTGGTAACCAGTTTATAATAGCAATAAGGCACCTCTGGGGTTTGTGGTGTACATGGCCAATATACCATGGCTAAGGGTTGTGTCCAGGCAATGACAAAGCTGTACATTAATATAATATTTGAATAATAATTAACTGTCAAGGTTACCATTGTATTCAGAGGTTAGATGTGTAGGGACATACTAAAATAACACCAGTTCACAGTGAATCACTGTTCTTTTGATTTGAGTTCAGGGGGTTGTGGTCTAATAGGATCTGTTTTTCCTCTATGTACACAAATGATGGAACTGTCAGCTTTACCCCTGCCCCCTGTCCCCTGTCCCCTGCCCCTCATCTGTGTTGTAACAAACATCTCCTTGGTGATTGTGGTCAATACTTATGTACAGACGAGGTCATGGGGGCTGGGCTATGGCTCAACAAGTAATCACCCACACTGAGCAGCCATACTTTGCATCCTGGTTGCTTTGAAAGATCGCCAACTGGACCTGAACCTTCTCTCTGAATCTGTGGAAGTTAGGTTCCCCATCACAATGTGTGTATTAGTTCGGTCCCCCATCATGGCCCTGCTCTGATCTCTGTACAGTCTCCACAGTTCACTTCCTCCAGCACAATCTTTGGGGTGAAAACTGAGAACATGGAGTGATTTTGGAGCCAGTCCATCACCTGATTCGGTCCACTGCGGTGGAAAGTCAATGGATACTACGCACACTGCACCACCAGACCACCACACTGTTTATTGGGGATGGTTTTTGAAAGATCGACTATCTGTTATTAAGGGAAGGTTAGAATGGTTATGGTCTACTGCGATTGTCAAATCTATGTTTATCTTCCAGGATTAGACCATGAGCTCATGGTTATGATATGGAAGAGTCACTGAAGGCTGGATATTGGTTAGCTTTCTTGTTTCATCAGTGCTATGGAATGCCCATGCCTCATGCATGGGGTTGGAGTGCTGTGGAACTTCATTTTAACAGTGTTATTGGCCCAATTTAAATCAGGTCTAAATTAAACTGCTGCTGGCACAAACAATTGTTGGTCACAAAAGGATGCTTTCTCTTCAACTGGATTAAAGGGGGTCCCAAAAGTATTCTTTTTTTAGAGCAAGAAGTTTGCCAGTAAGCAAAACACACAATGGGCCTTTCTATTTGTTCTTGGCCACATTGGCTCTGAAAGCGAGATGCCAAGTATTTCTGGCAGAGTTGAATTGGCAGGCTTCTCTTAGATAGCAGCCGAACCAACACAGCGTAAAATCGTATGGATGTTGGGTCTTTCAGGAGAGGAGAGCAGTGTGGAGCAGGCAGCTACTTATGACCGTTGTGTGTTTGATGGGCAGGTTACGGCACAAAACTGCATTCAGTTCTCCTAATTAGGAGATCGTGGCATGACATTTGTTTTCTTCAGTTTTGCTTACTGTAAAACGCGTTTCACAGTTCTGACACGTTGTAAATCTGACACGTTGTAAGATCCTTTTTTGTTCCCTTCTATTTGGATGAGATGGGAAAATCAACTCAAGTGTGTTGTGTAAGAGACATTTCCTCTGGAGTCATGTTGGTCATACACACACACAAACGCACACTAGCCTAGCCTCCCCTCTGAGAGAGCCTGCACACACACAGCCACCTATGGACTATGACACAGCCATGTGTGTCTAGCTGTGGCTCCTTCGGGCTGTTTCTGACTGGGGTCAGTGTGGTAATGCTCCAGCCTGGAGGGTGGGAGGCACAGCCACAGATGCACACATGGCTTACATCACCCTGCCTAATCTCACTGCTGCCTGCAACGGCAACAATATCATTTCCCAACAGTCTTACTCATAGCAGCATACAATGAACAGCAGGGGGGTAATGGAAAAGGTTATCCTACTTCAAAGACTACAGGTTTTCATTAATATCTTCACATTCCTTATACGTTATTCCCTGTTTGAAATCATCTGGGGAAGAGCTTGCGTCTTGGCACAACAGTCGTAAGACTCCCCTGGAAGTCTTAATACTGTAGATTATCTCCCCACACTCTCCAGGCCTCATATTTAGGTTTTCCAGCTGCCTGCCCGGCCTTAAAAAGAAAGAATTGGGGGAGCGGTTGAGGTTTTATTGCCACATCCACCAGATAATTGCAGTTGAATGTGTTATTTTACAGGGTCAGCCATAGTAGCACAGTGCCCCTGGAGCAAATTAGGGAGAAGTGCCTTGCATAAGGGCACATCAACAGATTTTTCACCTTGTCGACTTGGGTATTCGAACGAGCGATCTTTCAGTTACTGGCCAAACGCTACAGTGCATTTGGGAAATATTCAGACCCCTTGACTTTTTCCACGTCTTTTGTTATGTTACAGGCTTATTCTAATATGGATTCAACTGTCCCCCCCCCCCAAATCTACACAAAATACCCAATAATGACAAAGCAAAAACAGGTTTTTAGAAATGTTCGTAAATGTATTCAAAAATAAAAAGTATTCAGACCTTTAACTCAGTACTTTATTGAAGCACCTTTGGCAGCGTTTACAGCCCCAAGTCTTCTTGGGTATGACCCTACATGCTTGGCACACCTGTATTTGGGGAGTTTCTCCCCTTCTTCTGCAGATCCTCTCAAGCACTCATGTTGGATGGGGAGAGTTGCTGCACAGCTATTTTCAGGTCTCTCCAGAGATGTTCGATGGGGTTCAAGTCCGCGCTCTGGCTGGCCACTCATGGATATTCAGAGACTTGTCCTGAAACAACTCCTGCATTGTCTTGGCTGTGTGTTTTGGGTCATTGTCCTGTTGGAAGGTGAATCTTTGCACCAGTCTGAGAAGCTGCTCCGGAGTGCTCAGGACTTCATCAAGGATCTCTCTCTGTATTTTGCACCGTTCATCCTTCCCTCGATCCTGACTAGTCTCCCAGTCCCTGCCTCCAAAAAACATCTCCACAACAGGATGCTGCCACCACCATCTTGGTTTCATCAGACCAGAAAATCTTCTTTCTCATGGTCTGAGTCCTTTAGGTGCCTTTTGGCAAACTCCAAGTGGGCTGTCATGTGCCTTTTACTGAGGAGTGGCTTCCGTCTGGCCACTCTGCCATAAAGGCCTGATAGGTGGAGTGCTGCAGAGATGGTTGTCCTCCTGGAAGGTTCTCCCATCTCCACAGAGGAACTCTGGAGCTCTGACAGAGTGACCATTGGGTTCTTGGGCACCTCCCTGATCAAGGACCATCTCCCCCGATTGCTCAGTTTGGCCGGTAGCCACATCTAGGAAGAGTCTTGGTGGTTCCAAACTTCTTCCATTTAAGATTGATGGAGGCCACTGTGTTCTTGGACCTTCAATGCTGCAGACATTTTTTGGTACCATTCCCAGATCTGTGCCTCGACACATTCTTGTCTCTGAGCACTATGGACAATTCTTTCGACCTCATAGTTTGGTTTTTGCTCGGACATGCACTGTCAGCTGTGGGACCTTATATAGACAGGTGTGTTCCTTTCCAAATCATCTTTCCAATCAATTGAATTTACAACAGGTGGACTCCAAGTTGTAGAAACATCTCAAAGATGATCAATGGAAACAGGATGCACCTGAGCTCAATTTCGAGTCTCATAGCAAAGGGTCTGAATACTTATGTAAATAAGGTATTTCTGTTTGTTATTTGTAATACATTTGCAAAGATTTCTAAAAACCCATTTGTGCTTTGTCATTATGGGGAGTTGTGTGTAGATTGAGGATGTTTTATTTATTTAATCCATTTTAGAAATAAGGCCGTAACGGAGCAAAATGTGGAAAAAGTAAAGGGGTCTGAATACTTTCCGAATGCATTGTATAACCTCAGGAACCTCTGCTATGGCACAGGCCCTGTTTGTACTTGTCCTTTGCTTTAGAGGGTGAATACTGGGGATCGGGTAAAAAAAATAATCAATACAGTAGAGTTTTGCAATTTGTTACATTTATTTTTGACTATTGATTCTCCCCTCAAAAAAAGGTAGTTTTTGCTAGGTAGTTGACGTTAGCTAGTCGTTAGCTACTTCAGTATTTCTCCTATAGCTTGGCCTCAATCTTCTTAAATGCTGAGGTAACATGTTTTCAGCACTTAATTTCCCCCATGACTTATCAAAACTCGTTTTTATTATGACTGTCGATTGTCCCTTCTGCAGCAGAGACATAGTGAGCAATATGTTTGGAACATTGAATCGCAATTCAATCTCTGTATCAAATCGCAATACATTTTGAATCATGATAAATTGTGAAATGTATAGAAGCACAATGCATATCGTATCGTGATATTGTGTGGTCCCTGGAAATTCACAGCTATAATGGATAAGTTGATTTAATTTAGCATGAGCGCAGGGCCAACAGATTGGGAGTGTGTTAGTAGATAAAAGGGATAAAAAGTTGATGACCGTAGATAAAAAGGGAATGAGTAAGCGAGAGGGTGTGAGGAAAGTTAGCGAGGGTGTGAGGTGAGAGTGTCAGCTAGGTGTGCTGTGATTGGAAAAGGCAGGGCTTAGGAGCTGGGAGGTAGATGACATCATAGCAGATTCCAGACAGGCTGAGAGTGGAGCAGCTGTTACTGACTGTGTTACTGCCACAAAGAGAGGACAACACACACACCAACACGGGACAATACAGAAAACCACACAGTGTACAACACAGCTCAGCCCAGCAGGATCACCCTGAAGAATTCTCTGCTTGGACCTGGAACACCATGGGAAAGATCAAAGCCAGGAGACAAACTCACCTTTATCTGTTCTTCCAGGTGGCTGGAGAATACAAGTATCACCCAGAATGCTTTGTATGTCTGAGCTGCAAGGTGGTCATCGAGGACAGAGACACCTACGCCTTGGTGGAGCGATCCAAGCTGTACTGGTGAGGGTTGTTTTACTATCTACTGCTCACAGAGTTGTTGGTTTTATTTGTTCAGATTCTGTTTGTAAGTATGGTGTTGGGTCAGTTGTTGATAGAGGCAACTAGGGAATGTGGTGTTTGTTATTGCAAACTGTCAACATCACTCTTTCTGATTGATCTTTTAGGAATCTGGTGCGTCTATCACACTGTAGAGTCCCCTCTATAGTCTGACTCTCTGCATACCCCTCCTTTTTCTCCAATAAAACGTTATTGTTCCCCAAAGGGAAATTATTTAGCAGAAAAGTACTCAGATGAAAGTTGGAAGAAAGTAGAATAATTTGATGTTTAAACACTGATGAACACTTTTGAATACTTTAAGAACTGGTAAGAACTTAAAAAACATAATTATCCACAACAATACCCCTTATTCCTTGTTTGTTCTCTCCTCTCTCCTCCTCCCGGTGTAGTGGGAAGTGCTATAAGCAGGTAGTCCTGGCACCCGTGTTGGAGAAGCGTTCGGCCGACTCGGCCCTGGGCTCTCTGCCCCACACGGTCACCCTCATCTCCATGCCCTCTGCCACCAACAGCAAGAGGGGCTTCTCTGTCTCTGTCCTAAGAGACGTTGCCAGCGGCTCCTCTAGCGTTCAAGTCAAAGAGTGAGTGGATTGAACTGTCACACACAACTAGTGAATCTGTACACCCTTCACTATCTAGGCCTGAGTGGGACAGGGTGAGTCGTGTTCTGAAACGGATTATAGGTTTGCTGAAATAACAAGGCATTAGTCCTGATGTGTGTACATTACTAATACGATTATGTCATCTGGATTTAAAAGTTAAACCCCACATCTCTTTACTTTGGTGTTTATTATAGTCTTGATCCAGGTCAGGCAAAGGAGTCTCTCATTAGCTGATAGATGTACGAGATGTTGTGGACAGACGGACACACCCACCTCTATTGTCCAGGTGCTCACTGCTGATTGGTCAACAGAACCAGCTCTCCGTTGACAGACCTATATGGAGTCATAGTTCATTCTGATACTGGTGCTCCAGACTGACATGGCTATGTGCTGTATTTCTCTCAGGGTCAGAGGAATGCATATCAGCCCAGAGGTTCGGAATGCCATCCATGTTGGTGACCGGATCCTGGAGATCAACGGTCTTCCAGTGGGAACACTGATGGAGGAAGAGGTGAGTTGCAGGATCCAGCTTTTGACAGTACACTGAATAATAAAACATTGAAACTATTCAGACTATTCGGTTGTGACCCAGTGGTGTATAAAATGTTATTTGAAAGTATAAAAGTATTTGTTACTGTTACTCTAAAATAGATTTCGGAACATGTGGTCTTTGCATTCCATTCATTCTGCCTACATTTAAACATTCTTTAGCTGGGAGAGGATGGCATCTGAAAGGACTCCAACACACAATCTCACAACACACCTCACTCAACCATGTTCATTCCAATGGCGCATTCACTAATTACATTTTAGTTCCCACCTTTCCTGTTTGCAACAAGGTGCATTCCAATTTAAATTGTTTGGCTTCATTCAAGTCATGTAGTTTAAGTTAATTTGATAGCTCTTCGCGTTGTCAGGAATCAGGATCCTTTTCTCATTGGAACCCTGCCTAGTTCTAATTCCATCCTGTGTTCTGTATAGGCATACCTCTCTCATTAGTGTTGCTTGCTCATGTTACTATGTCAGAGAGGACTTTGGCCTAGCAGATTATGTATTCTGATTGATTTATGTTTCAGGTGGAGGACCTCATTCATCGGACTAGTCAGACGCTGCATCTGCTCATCGAGTATGATCCAGTCAGGCAGCGGTTGGAAAGGCTCAGACTGGGGTCCTCGCACAACCGCTTGGGGGTCCCCGCCACCTCCCGCATGCGCCTGTCTTCGCCCTCTGACAGTGTCCTGGAGAGGACAGATCTGGTGGATGATGCCACCCTAAAGAGGAGGTCTCTAAGGTACAGCTTAACCAGCCAACCTTGGGAGAGAGAGAAAGTCTAAGCATTGGGGCAAAAATTGAGAGATACAAAGTTATTTATTTGTTCCAGTAGAACCTGATCAATGTCTTACTGACCTTTGTTCCTCTCCGTTAATGGAAGGCGTAGCAACAGCATCTGTAAGTCCCCTGGGCCAGCCTCCCCTAAGGAACACCCTATCTTGACCCGGGACATCGGGCGATCTGAATCCCTGCGCTCCTCCAGCAGCTGCTCTCATCGCATCTTCCGCCCCTGTGACCTCATCCATGGAGAGGTGCTGGGCAAGGGCTTCTTTGGCCAGGCTATCAAGGTCAGCTTTTCACTCAAAAATCAACATATTTTCCACACACATCTCACTCTGTATTTCCATACCTATTTGCTATAACTTTAGCCAAAGCCTAAAGGAGTGCATGTGTCCACAGGCATAGAAGGAAGCTAAAGTAATTCCACTGCCTAACAATAGTATAGCACCCTTTGCTGCCTCTAACAGCCACCCAATCAGTTGGCTGCCTGTTCTTAGTAAACTGATGGAGAGTTGTTTGACCAAATACAATGCTATTTTTCAGAGAACAAGTTAACTACTGAATTTCAGCATGCTTATAGAAAAGGGCACTCAACGTGTACTGCACTGACTCTGATAACAGCTGATTGGTTAAATATAAAGCTGTCCCAACCTAAAAAACAGTATTGGTCAATTGAGTCATCTGTTCTTTCGACTCAATCGATTGGTCTACATTTTTAAATGTGCATTTTTCCATACATTCACACCCTGTGTGTTTTAATAAAATCACCTATGCACTGCGCTTGTCTGATGCTTTAAGCACACTGTTTGATGAAATGATTAAGGCACAAATGACTCGAGGGAGCCAGAGATCAAGAGCCCCCCCCCCACAATTGTTTCTGATCTGTGTGCCAGTTATGATTTTTATATGCGAATGTTTGTGGAACCATTTAATTTCAGTTATAATAACGTGTTTTTGTTATTTTGACAACGAGGTAAAACCAATAAAAAAAAACAATACAAATATTGCAGGTATAAAATATCCTGATATAAATAAATAAATAAATAGCCACTTAATCAAATTGGCTATGCGTGCAGGTTTGTTCATGTTCTTCAATCGCATTAATCTCTGAAAACATACTTTAAGAAGCTACATTTTATACATTTTACGCGCAGGCTAGGTAGCCTATAGGCCTTCGTGAATTGATAGACGCAAACAAGTTATGAAACATTGAATGTACATGAATTGGCAGGATAGTTCAATCTGGAAGCCACACTCCCCTTCTTGACTCAACATTTTAAATGATAGGCCTACACATGATCTTCACACATACTCTAGGCCTAAGGAATACTCTCACAGACGGTGTCAGGTTCAAAGGAGTAGCCAATTATGGAAAACCAATGCAATTTCACTTATTTTCTAAATTTGCTTGGTGTGCCAAGGCAAATAAATACCCTCGCGGCACGGATGCCTGTCTTAGTGATGTTCCATTCCCGTGGCCTCCGCAATGGATTCATCCACTGAGACGGGTATGCCATGATTTTGTCTTTTTGTGACTGCTCGACTAAACAAATCTCAATCAACAGCCTATCGACCAAACAATCGGCCAGTCGACTAAATGGGGTCTAGTTAAAATAAATGTAGTTAAAAGTTATTGATAGTTGGCCCTAGTTAAAAGAAATTGATAGTTGGAGCTCTGTTGTTAGAGTTCAGTGCAGCCTTTGATGTTAATGATCATAAATTGTTATTGAAGAAACTCACTTGCTATGGCTTTCCCTGCCATCCCATGGTTGGAGAGTTCTCTAATAGAACCCAGAGTGTTCTCCATTGGAAGCTCCTCTAACATAAGATACAGTGCATTTAGAAAGTATTCAGACCCCTTGACTTTTTCCACATTTTGTTACATTACAGCCTTATTGTACACACACACTTTTTTTTGTTTTGTTTTTTGCTTTGTTTGTATTTTAAATTTGTGTGAATGTCCATGTCTGTCAGTGTCTGTGATTTATTGTCATGTTTCGTTTTTTTGTGGACCCTAGGAGTAGCTACTGCTTCCACAAAACCTAATAGGGATCCAAGTAAACAAATGACTCTCTCACATCTACACAGATGTCAGTGTTTTGTTTTTCTCCATTTTGACAGGTGACCCACAAAGCCACTGGTGAGGTGATGGTGATGAAGGAGCTGATTCGCTGTGATGAGGAGACCCAGAAGACCTTTCTAAAGGAGGTCAGTAGACTAATCTGGTTGTACATTGGGCCGTGATTTATTATACCCACAAATGAGAGCTTGCCAAATGTCCCTGTATTTGCTTCATAGATGGATTCCTTTAGGCCAACCTTATTATTTTTGTATGCATTTGCTCCAGTCCTCAGAGGGAAAAAATAAGCTTGGTATTTTTTTGCAAAGATAAAATATCTCCAATGTGGAAACTGATTACTGTGGTGATAAACACAATGTAATTGTGAAAATTATGATAATGCCCTTGTGTAAGAGCTGTTTGGAAGAAGAAAAGAATTGCAGTTTCATTATGATCTGGTGGGATGGAACTTTTGACCCACATGTCGTCACAATTTGATCTGCTTATAATATACCAATGCTAGACCATCCTATCAGCCAATCAGAGATGTGTATGTAAATATCTTGACATTTCTTTCCTGTTGCCCACACAATCAGACTGAGCATTTCAAGGGCCAAAGGAGGCTCAGGGAAATAAATGAAAAAAATATATTTCGGAGTTTATTCGTTAAATAAACACACCCAGTGAATTTAATAGACATACAGTGAACATAAAATGACAAAGACTGCATGGTGGAGGCTTTAAAGGAAAACTCCACCCAAAAACTATATTTTGGTATTTGTTTCATTAGTCCATTGTTGACATGGTCCCAAAATGTTTTGCTTGTCAGCAATCAAGTTTTCAAGATATGTAACTTTCAAAATACAGAAATCCTCCCAAAATGATGCATTTTGCATCATGCAAAATGTGTCATATGGGGATGATTTCTGTATTTTTGAAAGTTACATATCTTGAAAACATACCTCTTTCTTTCTCTCTCCCCAGGTTAAAGTGATGAGGAGTCTGGAACATCCCCACGTGTTGAAGTTCATCGGCGTGCTATACAAGGACAAGAGGCTTAATTTAATAACCGAGTTTATCGAGGGAGGCACACTGAAGGATTTCATTAGAGACATGGTGTGTTTCAACTAGTTAAATTCACTTCACTCTCTTTATGCTCTCCCACTCCTCCAAAATAGAATTAATGTTGGCCTTGGGTCTGCTGTTAGTGTTTTCCTTAAAGGAGAAGTTATTTTTTACAACAAATCTAAATATTTTATGTAAATGGTATGTTATAGAAGGTTAAGACACCTTTTTGGTGATTTCACTTTTTATTTTTTATTTACTTACCCCAAACAGCGAATCACTTCCTCATTCTTGTTGTTCGGTATAGGGGCCTGTAAAAAAATGTGTACATGGGCTCCAAAAACACCAAAATACGTCCTTTTGGAAACAGCAAAGCTCTCAGTATATTGATACGGGTCTTTTAAATGTTATACACATTAAATTGTGACATTCCTAACTTTATCCGCAACATTATATTCAAGACCTGCATCACTATACTGAGAGATTTGCTGTTTCTTGTAGGACGTATTTCAGGGCCCCCATACTGCACAACGAGGGTGAGGAAGTGAGTCACTGTTTGGGGTAAGTTTCTCAAAAACAAGTGATATTGCAAAAAAAAAAGGTGTTTGGACCCTAAAATGTCATTTACATTAAAAAAATTCAAACTTTTCCTTTTATGGGCCTGTGCTGTGTGGGACTGGGACTCACTGACCTCAGCTAAAGGCTGTTGGCTCAGTGGTGGGCTGGCTGGCATGTCAACCAGCAGACCTATTCATTTAGTTCTTTCTTCTCTGGGTTGTTATAGGACCAGTTTCCATGGGAGCAGAGGGTCAGCTTCGCTAAAGGTATTGCTTCTGGAATGGTGAGTTGGTGCCTTCCAGGGATATTTACCATTGGCGGTAAAACACTGTCCATATAGATACTGGCTGCTTTTTGTTCAGCTGGACTAGCCTCCAATATGTATGGTGGTAGTTTAACACAATGCATTTAAAGGTACAGTACCTTTAAATTTTGGCAAATTTATTGTAAATTAAAAACAGAAATATCTCATTTACATAAGTATTCACACACCCTTGACCATCCGCTCAAGAACATAAATTGTCCCGTGGCTGAATCTAGTTGATGATCCCTGTTCTACAGGCTTGCTTCCTTTTCACTCTGTCATTTAGTATTGTGGAGTAACTACAATGTTGTTGATCCAGCCTCAGTTTTCTCTGATCAGTCTTTAAACTGTAACGGAGTTTAAATGTATTATAATATAATCTATTACAATCTATTTCTTTTTTTATAAAAGAATGTCTTAACATAATTCCATATGGCTTAAGGTGTCGTGTGTGTGTGTGTAGGCCAGTGACGCAACATTTCAATTTAATACTTTTTATTTATTTTTAATTAATTTATTTTTATTTTTTGAATTTGACCCCCTTTTTCTCCCCAATTTCGTGGTATCCAATTGTTAGTAGCTACTATCTTGTCTCATCGCTACAACTCCCGTACGGGCTCGGGAGAGACGAAGGTCGAAAGCCATGCGTCCTCCGATACACAATCCAACACAATCCAACCTGGAAGCCAGCCGCACCAATGTGTCGGAGGAAACATTGTGCACCTGGCAACCTTGGTTAGCGTGCACTGTGCCCGGCCCGCCACAGGAGTCGCTGGTGCGCGATGAGACAAGGATATCCCTACCGGCCAAACCCACCCTAACCCAGGCGACGCTAGGCCAATTGTGCGTCGCCCCACGGACCTTTCCGCCACGGCCGGTTACGACAGAGCCTGGGCGCGAACCCAGAGTCTCTGGTGGCACACCTTAACCACTGCGCCACCCAGGAGGCCCGTTAATTTAATACATTTTAAATTCAGGCTGCAGCACATCAAAAAGTCAAGGGGTATGAATATTTTCTGAAGGCACTGTATTTGTTTGAAGTCTAGCCTTTGACGGTTTCGTTTCAGAGACAAATAATCATGTTTTGTTGCAAAATACTATACATATTTCAAAGGTTTGGGTTCAATTCAAAATGTCATTGTTTTTGAGAAAAAAGCTAAACATTTTGTCCATTTGTGCTAACATAATTGCAAAGGGGTTTTCTAATGATCAATTAGCCTTTTAAAATGATAAACCTGGATTAGTTTACACAACGTGCCATTGGAACACAGGTGTGATGGTTGCTGATAATGGGCCTTTGTACGCCTATGTAGATATTCCATTAAAAATCATCTGTTTCCAGCTACAATAGTCATTTACAACATTAACAATGTCTACACTGTATTTATGATCAATTTGATGTTCTTTTAATGAACAACAAAAAAAATAGCTTGTCCTTGAAATACAAGGACATTTCTAAGTGACCCCAAACTTTTGAATGGTAGTGTATATCCCACCTTTACACAAGGTGATAAATAATTACATATTTTAATAAAGAACTGTGCAAATGATACATTTGTGACATCAATATTTTAAAATCTGCCTACTTGAGGCAGGGATTGCCCTTGCTCATGGGTCATACTGGAGTGGTTGGGGCTGGGCAGTGACCAAGCATATGCTCCAGAGACCTTACGGTCTGTCTTAGCCAACAGTGGCATGCAGGGGCCTGCATGTTTCCCTGGAGACCAGCTCAATGCTGACAGTAATCCTAATTGTCTTTCCTTTTCCACAGTTCCACCACAGAAACACAACTATGTGGGGCAACAAAAACAAATGTATATTTTCCCACTCAAGGAATTGTCAAATGATGAGGTTTCTGTCTCTAATATGGCGTGTTTGCTTCCCTTTGTGGATGATTTGGTTTGTTTGACTCATATTTCTTCTTTATTTCAGGCCTACTTGCATTCAATGAGCATCATCCATAGAGATCTTAACTCTGACAACTGCCTGGTGAAACTGGTAGGTGACCTGTCCTGAATTGTACATTGCATGCAAACTTGGAAATAGATGTATAGAGGAGCAGTGATCCCTTCCCAATTTTCGTGATTTTAATTTACAGAAACACCATAAAGATACTAATCCAGACTCATTATCTCAAATGAATCATGAAGTCATTGTTTCTCTCTTATACCAAAGTGTTCCTAAACAGTTAAAGCTAGATGTACCTTGGGCGTACCGTAGGTTATTGTTTCAGATGAGCCTGGGGGCAGGGTGTTCTAGAGCATGTTTTGTTGTTGTGACAGGAGTCTGTTACTGAGCCAGTGCGGTCTTGTCGATACAGGCCAGGGTCTGGTAGAGCTAGGTTCTATTGTAGCATCCGAACACAATTTACAACAACATGTTGTGTAAGTAGTAAAGTACAGGCTTATATAGATCTTCACTGATCTTTCACTGTATGGCAACACTCAATGAGGTGTAATGAGTCTTGTCTGTTATTTCCATTGAGGTGGCATCTGTATAATTGTCTCAGTTCAGTGACGTTATATACAGGAAGACAACTCCTTTTTTAAATTTGATACACATTTCTGGTCATATTTCATTGTGATTTATTTATTTTATTTGTCAATGACTTTACACACAACAAGCAAAATCCATTGAACAATCTTATTTTATTGTTGACCCATATTGATTGAGGTATGAACAAAACACCTACCACTATTACATTGCCACTTCATATGCTCTTGACCTCTGACTTCTGACCCCTGTCCTCCCTCAGGACAACACAGTGGTGGTGGCAGACTTCGGCCTATCCCGGCTCATGGTGGAGGAGAAGGTCAAGCACCCTCCCCCAGAGAAACTGGCCAATAAAAAAAGAGTGTTCAGGCGCATTGATCGTAAGAAGCGCTACACAGTGGTGGGGAACCCCTACTGGATGGCTCCAGAGATGCTGAACGGTGAGCAGAGCAGGAGGACCCAGCGTGGAGCTGTGGATCACACGGATCAGTCACTTCAACACGTCTTTATTCACTCTATGCTGGTCTGTTAATTCACTTTCTATTTTGTCATCCTCAGGTAAACGCTATGATGAAAAGGTGGACATTTTCTCCTTTGGAATTGTGCTTTGTGAGGTAAGAATGCCATTTTTAAAGTCTTGCTTTTTATATTGACAGTATTAGGCTATGAGCTGTATGTTGAATTGAAGGATACATTTTGTGCTTCAAAGTTAGGCTAATATAGCTTCAGTATTATTTTCATCAGTTTGATTTGTCCAGTGTTAGTCAGATACTGTAATCTGGAGTGTGGATCCATTCTTAACTCTGTCTCTGTTGTAGATTATTGGGCAGGTGAATGCAGACCCAGAGTGCCTTCCAAGGACCTATGACTTTGGCCTCAATGTAGACAAGTTCATGGAGAAGTTCCTTCCTGATGACTGCCCACAAGCTTTCTTTGCATTGGCTGTGGCTTGTTGTGACCTCATCCCTGAAAACCGGTGAGTTTTATACAGTATCTTATGGCTTTTCACTCTGAGTAATGTATTACAGTTGAATCTGTTGTATTATCTAGATTATATTTGTATGCTAGTGACAACAGCTATAGTAGGCATGTTTACAAAACATTCTGTAATTGAAGGCTCAAAGGCTCAGGCTGCCTTCCCAGGGACACTCCCTCATCCTGACCTGCCTGCCTAGCTACATTCCTGGTTGTAACCTCTAACCCCCCCTGTGTCTCCCCCCACTCCCTCCCTAGGCCTGCCTCCCAGAAGCTGGAGGACTGTTTCGAAGCCCTGCACCTCAACCAGGAGATGGGCATCCCTCTGCCAGCCGAACTGGAAGAGCTGCACCAGAGACTGTGTCGACTCCACCCCCCCAAAGACAGCTCCTCTCCGTCCCAGTCCACACCCCCAACGCCAGCCCCTGCTGAGGATCCCAGCCTGGCTGACAACAGCACCTAGCCCACCTTCCAGGAACACCGTCTGGACTGCTGCACTGGATGAGGAGTGGGGAAGACGGACCTAACTCGTGCCATCTGGGAACTGGATACCCTGAGCTAGCTGGACAAAAAACCCAAACACCAGGACATGCAGGGTACACATATATTTTTACCATACTACCAGAACATGTTATGTGGTGCACTGTCTCTATAAAATGAGGAATCATATTGAGAGTGATCTTTCCACAGCATTTAATATCAATCCCCACGTGAAAGCTGTTGTGTTTTTCACTGGGTTGTTTTTTTTGGGGTTGGTCTGAAGTTGAAGTTTGCTGAGTGTGGAATGTAGAGATGAGACCCAGCCCATGAGAAGACTCCTTCAGCAGGCAGGCAGCAGCAGAGAAAACAGATGTGTGACAGACTGGCTTGATTGATGACTGGCTCAGAGTTAACGCAAGGCAGGGAGTTTGGAGTGAAGTTTGTTAACCATCAGGAGGACATGTCTAAGGACAAAACGAACACTCTCTGAGGAGGCCAAGTCACATCAGTCAGAGAAATATGTGGAGCTGTGTCAAATGAATGTTATGAGCTCACCGACCAGAGAAATAGTTGTTGAACAGTGCTTCACCTTGAGGTGTGACTGTCTGAGGTCCTTGATCTTAGAGAGAACTTTCAAACTGATGGAATCAGATCCACTCTACAACCGTTAAGTGTAATCATGTGCACTCATCCTTTAGTCTTAAGGCGTCCGCATGCTTTCCAGCCAAAACATTTCGGAAGAGTTTGTGCATATATATATTATGACATTCGGTGAGGTTTTTTTTTCAGATGTGATTGGTCAAAGGTAGGGATTCTTCAATAAAGTCTTTGTTGTCATTCAATGAGAGACAACGCGTTTTCATGAAAATGTTGTCATGAAAAAATACAGCTCCAAACATCTTAGTTAGATGTAAAATTGTGCAACTAAAATCTCTAAGCAAAAACATAAAAATGAATGACAGATTTCTTGAGTTACCTTCGATTCATTCTGACTACTTTGATGAAGTGTATACTGGCTACTACGTCTCAAAATGGACAAACGGTACTATTGCCGCTTTTTTTCTTGTTTTTCAAGCGAAGGTCTTTTAAGGGAGTATGCGAGCACACTTGGTTCACCTAGCCGACTTCGACTAGCTAGCCAAGCTAAAGCATGCTGATGCCTTTGTCAGTGGAGGGTTTATGGGGCATATACCGACTTAAGTTACTGTAGAGGGTGGTAATGTTTGTGTATAGATTTTCTTACCATTCGCTAAATGTTTTCATTCCACTTAATTAACTACATATGACTTTGTTTATCTGTTCATTTGCAGTCATAGACAGATTTTAAATTGAATTGTGATTTGGGGATTTTTAGAGCTATTGACTGATTTGGAGTTTTTAGAATGAAATTAATACGGTTGTTTTCACATGTAGCTAAGCTAGCACACTTTCAGAACCAGACCGGTACCTGGTGCTTGATGTTAAAGGCCCAACGCAGCCGTTTTATATCAATATCAAATCATTTCTGGGTAACAATTAAGTACATTACTGTAATATATTTCCATTAAAATGGGCAAAAATAGCTTTTTAGCAAAACTATTTCTCAAGCAAGAATTTTGCTAGAACTGTCTGGGAGTGGTCTGAGTGGGGAGAGGAAAACTAGCAGGTTATTGGCAGAGGTTTGGAACTCATTTCACCAATTTACTGAATGATGTCACCATGGAAAGCTGAAACTCTCACCCATGCAAACCTGCTGATTAGAAGGTTCTGTGTAGATTGTATTTTCAACCAGCAACTATCAGGAAATTATATTGATCACGTGTTCATTTCAGCAGCTGTAGGACAATTGTTCAAAACACAGGAAAAACAGAATTTGGACTGCACTTGGCTTTAATGACTACTCAACATAGCTCTGTATGTGCGTCAGAATCTCAGCTGCTGATTAGACACTGAACATGTGTAGTAAATGGAGCTCTGCTCTCAAAGGCATTGTACAACTTACTAAAAAGTGACTTGTATAAATAAAATAACTGGATTTATTTGTTTTTGTGAAGTTTGCTGTAAGAAATGTATATATGAATCTATCTGAGAATCAAGGGTTTATATATTTTGTTTAGACATTTTGTACAATATGAAGATTTAATAAACTTTGAGGTTTGTTTGATAGCATAATCTTTCTATGGTACTGACTTGTACAAATTGTAACCACTATCATTTATATCACCATAGTGTTGAATTAATTTAATGAATTAAACAATACCATTTTGAAAGCAGTTTTTTTTTTGCCTATGGTGCTAACTTTACAAACAACATTATTTACCTCCCCTCCCCTTGTAAATGGAGGTAGATGACCACTAGAGGGTGGTTTTGTGTAACTTTGCGTCTCTAATAGTCTAATTTAATTCCCAGTGAGCATGACTCATTCTCTTAACAGGAATAGCAGGTTTCAGCTAAATTACGTTTTAAATGGAGAGAAATGTGGTGAATTGGGATTGTGCAGCAGAGCATCATGGGGGATGTATGTGTTGAGCTAATCACGTTCTATATAAATGTTTGAACTGCATTTCTGTCTTCCGTCTCATCATTGTTGAATTGTTTTTAGACGTGGTTATGAAACCCATGAGACAAAACAAAAGATCTGTACCTACAGTTTTTACAAGTTTAACATTTTCCGTGGTACAAGAATGTGTAGTGCAATTTTGTTTTAGGTGAAGGAACGGCAGTTGAAAAGTTGAATAAGCCTTTCATTATATACTGAACAAAAATATACACGCAACATGTAAAGTGTTGGTCCCATGTTTCATGAGATGAAATAAAAGATCCCAGAAATGTTTCATATGCACAAAAAGCTTATTTCTTGAAATGTTTTTGCACAATTTTTTTTACATCCCTGTTAGTGAAATTATGTCATTGTCATTTGCCAAGATAATCCATCCATCTGACAGGTGTGGCATATCAAGAAGCTGATTAAACAGCATGATCATTACACAGGTGCACCTTGTGCTGGGTGACAAAAGGCCACTCTAAAATGTGCAGTTTTTTCACACAACGCAATACCACAGATGTCTCAAGTTGAGGGAGTGTGCATTTGGCATGCTGACTGCAGAAATGTCCACACTTGCCAGAGAATTGAATGTTAATTTCTCTACTATAAGAGAAATTAACATTTTAGGAGAATTTGGCAGTACGTCCAACCGGCTTCACAACCACAGATCACATGTAACCACACCAGCCGAGGACCTCCAGCTTCTTCACTTGTAGGATGGTCTGAGACCAGCCACCCGTACAGCTAATGATACTGGGTTTGCACAACCAAAGAATTTCTGCACAAACTGTCGTCGTTCTCACTAGTGTCTTGACCGGACTGCAGTTTAGCTTTGTAACCAACATCAGTGGGAATGGTCACTGGCACAATGGAGAAATGTGCTCTTCACAGGATGATTCCTGTTTTCAACTGTTTCAGGCAGTGGCGTCATGTGACCGAGTGGTTTGCTGATGTCAACATTGTGAACAGAGTGCCCAATGGTGGTGGGGGTGGGGTTTGTTGTGGGCAGACATAAGTCTTTGAAAGCCAAGTTAACAAACAGATCACCGACCATTTCAAATCCCACCGTACCTTCTCCGCTATGCAATCAGGTTTCTGAGCTGGTCATGGGTGCACCTCAGCCACGCTCAAGGTCCTAAACAATATAACCGCTATCGACAAAGACAATATTGTGCAGCCGTCTTCATCGACCTGGCCAAGGCTTTCGACTGTCAATCACCACATTCTTATCGGCAGACTTCACAGCCTTGGTTTCTCAAATGACTGCCTCTCCTGGTTCACCAACTACTTCTCAGAGTTCAGTGTGTCAAGTCGGAGGGCCTGTTGTCCGGACCTCTGGCAGTCTCTATGGGGGTGCCACAAGGTTCAATTCTCGGGCCGACTATTTTCTCTGTATACATCAATGATGTCGTTCTTGCTGCTGGTGAATCTCTGATCCACCTCTACACAGACAACACCATTCTGTTTACTTCTGGCCCTTTGGACACTGTTAACAAACCTCCAGACAAGTGTCAATGTCATACAACACTCCTTCCATGGCCTCCAACTTCTCTTAAATGCAAGTAAAACTAAATGCACGCTCTTCAACTGATCGCTACCCGCCCGCCCGTCTAGCATCACTACTCTGTCCTGACTTAGAATATGTGGACAACTACAAATACCTAGGTGTCTGGTTAGAGTGTAAACTCTCCTTCCAGACTCGCAGTAAGCATCTCCAATCCAAAATTAAATCTAGAATCGGCTTCCTATTTTGCAACAAAGCCTCCTTCACTCATGCTGCCAAACATTCCCTCGTAAAACTGACAATCCTATCAATCCTTGACTTCAGGGATGTCATTTACAAAATAGCCTCCAACACTCTACTCAGCAAACTGGATGTCGTCTATCACAGTGCCATTCGTTTTGTCACCAAAGCCCCATATATTACACACCACTTCGACCTGTATGCCCTCGTTGGCTGGCTCTCGCTTCAAATTCGTCGCCAAACCCACTGGCTCCAGGTCATCTATAAGTCTTTGCTAGGTAAAGCACCACCTTATCTCAGCTCACTGGTCCCCATAGCAGCACACACCCGTAGCACGCACTCCAGCAGGTATATTTCACTGGTCATCCCCAAAGTCAACTCCTCCTTTGGCCGCTGTTCCTTCCAGTTCTCTGCTGCCAATGACTGGAACGAATTGCAAAAATCACTGAAGCTGGAGTCTTATATCTCCCTCACTAACTTTAAGCATCAGCTGTCAGAGCAGCTTATCGATCATTGCACCTGTACACAGCCCATCTGTAAATAGCCCACCCAACTACCTCATCCCCATATTGTTATTTCTTTTCCGCTCCTTTGCATCCCAGTATCTCTACTTGCACATTCATCTTCTGCACATCTATCACTCCAGTGTTAATGCTAAATTGTGATTATTTCGGCACTATGGCCTATTTATTGCCTGACCTCCCTAATCTTACTACATTTGCACACACTGTATATAGATTTTTCTGTTGTGTTATTGATTGTACGTTTGTTTATCCCCTGTGTAACTCTGTGTTGCTTTATCTTGGCCAGGTCGCAGTTGAAAATGAGAACTTGTTCTCAACTGGCCTACCTGGTTAAATTAAGGTGACATTAAAAATAAATAAGCCACGTACAACGATCAAAATTGCATTTTATCTATGACAATTTGAATGCACAGAGATACTGTTACGAGATCTGAGCCCATTATCGTGACATTCATCCGCTGCCATCACCTCATGTTCCAGCATGATAACGCACGTCCCCATGTCACAATGATTTCCTTATATGAACTGTAACTCAGTAAAATCTTTGAAATTGTTGCTTGTTGCAATTATATTTTTGTTCAGTGTATAATACGCATATAACGCAACCTCTGCCTATGCCCAAACGTATCGTATAAATAAAACATTCTATTTCATGGGAACATGCATTTAGATCTTCTTGAATTACTGTTTCATGAGCGTATTAGAGCAGATGGTGTTAACCATCTATTGGCCTTTCTTGTATTTTGGTTTCATTCAAGGCATACTGTATAGTCTGCCTCGTGGCGCGCTCTGAGTTTTGACACACACAAAAAAAGCTTCAGCTAACCATCTGTCAAGAGAATTTTCAATCCCAATGATAACTAACGATCAATAAGCTTTGACCAATTCCCCCTAGGTTGTAAGCTAGGGTTAATAAGAATTAGGCAAAGACTTTGTTGTAGTTTATTCAAGAGAGCGCTCTGACGTCCATGATACAAAGACATTAATTTTACTTGCTCCCTACTTACGCACATACCTCCACACAAACAGTAGATATTCTACGCATATACATACACACGAACAGTAGTGAATTCTCACCACTGTTTATCACTACCAAGCCGACAGTTCCATTCTCCCGAGATTAGAGGAACCTTGAAAAGGACTCTATGTCCTATCATAAGTTTCTCAGAGTTCTAGCCAGATCGGGTCAAACACAGTTGAATTGTTCTGTATTTTCTTAGACACACACACACACATTTCTCTACCAAACCTTATTGGACTTATGTTTAGTACTTTAATCATTCATTATACATGCTACATAAACTAATAATCACTAATTAGTTACGTTTCGGGGTGGGATTCTTTAATCATTACCTTTAAGCATAATTCCCTTATCAATATCCTAAAATCTCATTAGCAATGAGGTGTTATTAACAATAATAAGTGACGAGTATGACTATAAGGGACAGGCAACAGATCTTGATGAGATCTCATTTTAAGAGATTGGAGTACACTTTGTGCTGCTCTCACAATGATGTTAAAGAAAATGAAGGTTGACATAATTGTCCGTAGAGCGGCACAGATTTGGGGAAGTGTACCAAAAAATGGCTGCAGCATTGAAGGTCCCCAAGAACACAGTGGTCTCCAACATTCTTAAAATGTATGAAGTTTGGAACCAACAAGACTCTTCCTAAAGCTGGCCGCCCGGCCAAACTGAGAAAACTCTCCAGAGTTCCTCTGTGGAGATGGGAGAACCTTTCAGATCGACAACCATTTCTGCAGCACTCCACCAATCAGGCCTTTATAGTAGAGTGGCCACATGGAAGCCACCCCTCAGTAAAAGGCACATGACAGCCCGTTTGGAATTTGCCAAAAGGGACCTGAAGGACTCAGACCATGAGAAACAAGATTATGTGGTCTGATGAAGCGAAGGTTCACCTTTCAACAGGACAACGACCCTAAGCACACAGCCAAGACAACGCAGGAGTGGCTTTGGGACAAGTGTCTGAATGGCCTTGAATGGCCCCGCCAGAGCCCGGACTTAAACCCGATCGAACATCTCTGGAGAGAGCTGAAAATAGCTGTGCAGTGACGCTCTCCATCCAATCTGACAGAGCTTGAGAGGATCTGCAGAGAAGAATGGGAGAATGGCATACAGATATTTCAGTTTTTGGTCAGAAAGGAAATTATGTCCAAAAACAGATTTGTGTTCACAGCAATAGGTCGCAAACTGCACTTGGTAATGAGCTTAACACTGTGCCAGCTTGTGATAAATGTGACGTTATCACTGAGTTCTTAAAGGGACAGGCTTTCTTACATATAAACTCAGCAAAAAAATAAATGTCCCGTTTTCAGGACCCTGTCTTTCAAAGATAATTTGTAAAAATCCAAATTACTTCACAGATCTTCATTGAAAGGGTTTAAACACTGTTTCCCATGCTCGTTCAATGAACCATAAACAATGAATGAACATGCACCTGTGGAACGGTCGTTAAGACAGTAACAGCTTACAGACGGAAGGCAATTAAGGTCACATTATGAAACCTTAAGACACTAAAGAGGTTTTCTACTGACTGAAAAACACCAAAAGAAAGATGCCCAGGGTCCCTGCTCATCTGCGTGAATGTTCCTAAGGCATGCTGCAAGGAGGCATGAGGTATGCAGATGTGGCCAGGGCAATAAATTGCAAAGTCCGTACTGTGAGATGCCTTAGACACGCAACAGGGAGACAGGTTGGACAGCTGATCACCCTCGCAGTGGCAGACCACGTGTAACAACACCTGCACAGGATCGGTACATCTGAACATCACACCTGCGGGACAGGTACAGGATGGCAACAACAACTGCCCAAGTTATACCAGGAACGCTCAATCCCACCATCAGTGCTCAGACTGTCCACAATAGGCTGAGAGAGGCTGGACCGAGGGCTTGTAGGCCTGTTATAAGGCAGGTCCTCACCAGACATCACCGGCAACAACGTCGCCTATAGGCACAAACCCACAGTCGCTGGACCAGACAGGGCTGGCAAAAAGTGCTTTTCACTGGCGAGTCGCGGTTTTGTCTCACTAGGGGTGGTGGTCAGATTTGCGTTTATTGTTGAAGGAATGAGCGTTACACCGAGGCCTGTACTCTGGAGCGGAATCGACTTGGAGGTGTAGGGTCCGTCATGGTCTGGGGCGGTGTGTCACACCATCAACGGACTGAGCTTGTTGTCATTGCAGGCAATCTCAAAGCTGTACGTTACAGGGAAGACATCCTCCTTCCTCATCTGATACTCCAGCATGACAATTCCACCAGCCATACTGTTCGTTCTGTGCGTGAATTCCTGCAAGACAGGAATGTCAGTGTTCTGCCATGGGCAGAGAAGAGCCCGGATCTCAAGGGTGAGGGCTAGGGCCATTCCCCCAGAAATGTCCGGGAACTTGCAGGTGCCTAGATGGAAGAGTGGGGTAACATCTCACAGCAAGAGCTGGTAAATCTGGTGCAGTCCATGAGGAGGAGTTGCCCTGCAGTACTTAATGCAGCTGGTGGCCACACCAGATACTGTTACTTTGGATTTTTAATTCATATACAACTTTCTGTGCTTGTCAAAGAACAATGCCTGGACTAGTTTATGTGGATGCGAATAGATTTCCAGTGTTGTGCTTCGTTTGACAGTGTAGCGTGCGTATGTTAATCTTCCTGCCAAGTAGTGACGGGCCTTTCAGTGAATGAAATAAGCGGGAGATAGGCAGGACTTACCAGCTATCAGTGTTGGTGGCTATGTAAATGTAATCTGACACCAGAGTCACTTGTTTCTACAGCTCAAAAACCCACTAGCTGGGCTGAATAGACTGGGATACAGAAGCAAATAAAAATTTGATAAAACAAGTCAAATACACAGACAGGCCCTAAATTGACAGTCCCGTTTATTGTCAAACATATTGACTTATGTTAAGTAAAAGGCACTGATTAAATGTCTAGTAGATGGCTATTGCCTGACCTATGTGTTATAAAAGCCAATCTAACAACTTGTTAGGCTATATTGCAAGTAGCCTAGTGTCTAAATGTTCCACTGAATCTCCCTTCCTAATTAACCTACCTAGGTATGAAATATATTTCATACAATATACGGCCAAAATACATGATCTGTGTCAGTGTGCGTGTCTGTTTTCTTCCTACCTCAGCTGCACCACAGCATCTGACCTGAAATTTCTCACAGACACACCACTCGGACCAGCAGAACCAGAATTTTTAGCAAATAAGTCGATTATTTTCACACATTTAGCAACGTCGGTGTCAAGCACTTTTTTTGGTCTCTAACTTTTTCGGCACCACCTTTCCATTTTTCTGTTCTGAATGAGTGACTGATAGAGTCATGGCAGGTCTCACTCTCTTTAATGATGCTCGTTTAACTTTGAATGTGAATTTGAGCTACCTCAGCTCAGCCAATCAGAAAACTGGGCCGACCCATCTTGTTAGAGTGGCCGACAACAGAGAAATAGCACAAAAGTCCATTATTGTATTTTTATGTATAATTTTTTTGTTAAGTTTTATTTTGTCAATTTCGACCAGCCCACCCCATTAAAAGATGGTCTGACCCTTCTTGGCAGAATTGCCAGACTGCCAATCCACCCATACTGTGCAGGGAACATTCTAAGCCTTAAAGTTGAGGTCCTTCCCCTCATTAAACAGAAGGCGGTGTAGTCTAGGTTAGGTTACCACACATAGGGTAACCTCTAGTTTCACAGACAAGGTTTAAGCCTAGTCCCAAACTAAAATGCATGTTTGAGCTGGCTTAACTCAAAGCGACTTGCACAGACTTATCTTAAAATAGTGGTAGATTTGGCCTGTTCTGGATTAAACAAAGCCGATTGCAAGAGGGAGGATTAGAGCTACTCTAAAACTGAATTGAAGCTTAAATTAATCCTTCAAAGAGGCAGATTTAACTTCTGCTTAGTACTGTTTGTGAGGGAGCATGGACTATTTGGTATATCTAAATGAAGTCCAACATGCACTACAGAGGCCAGCCAGATGAGTACTTGTGGACAGGAGTAATCAATTTAATTAATTTGATGAAATAGATTTTTCGAGACCGCTTTCATATGTACAAAGAAAATGCATTGGGGATAATATCTTTGCTTGAGCCTAGACTTTCCTCTCTCTCAAAGAGGAAGGCCTTTACCCAATTCTCTCCAAGTCCTGATCACCTTTAGGTTTTTGGCATCTGGAATCTTTCATTGTGAAACTAGTGATTTGTGTGGTGCCAGTGAAGCAACTGTGTGTAGAATAGTTTCCAAAGTCTGCAGGGCCATTTGTGAACTGAGGAGTCTACATCAAGTTTCCTGATGCTGCTGGCCAAGCCAACTATAGAGTATGGATGTATGAATATGGGCACATCCCAGGAGTGATTGGCTGTATAGATGGATGTCACGTTCCCATAAAGTGTCCATCAACTCCTGATGCTGAAGAGTACAGGAACCGTAAGAACTGTTTTTTCCATCAATGTTCAGGGTGTATGCACTCCTAATTTAGAGTTTTCAAACATTGTTATCCGTTGGAAAGTTGCAACTCGTGAGTTCAAGGATTTTTCTCAACTCGTCATTGTGTGCTCAGTTTCGGAGAGGACAACATAGTGTACTACTACTTGGTGACACTGGATATGGTCAGAGTAATATCCAGAGACACTGGATATGGTCTTTGGTATATGTACCATTTGTGCTCAGTTCTTCATCTGAACTGTCCAAATGGTCATCGTCTGGTATACCAGCCAGAGGTTGGTCATCGTCTGGTATACCATCCAGAGGTTGGTCATCGTCTGGTATACCAGCCAGAGGTTGGTCATCGTCTGGTATACCATCCAGAGGTTGGTCATCGTCTGGTATACCAGCCAGAGGTTGGTCATCGTCTGGTATACCAGCCAGAGGTTGGTCATCGTCTGGTATACCATCCAGAGGTTGGTCATCGTCTGGTATACCAGCCAGAGGTTGGTCATCGTCTGGTATACCAGCCAGAGGTTGGTCATCGTCTGGTATACCATCCAGAGGTTGGTCATCGTCTGGTATACCAGCCAGAGGTTGGTCATCGTCTGGTATACCATCCAGAGGTTGGTCATCGTCTGGTATACCAGCCAGAGGTTGGTCATCGTCTGGTATACCAGCCAGAGGTTGGTCATCATCTGGTATACCAGCCAGAGGTTGGTCATCATCGTATATCAGCCAGAGGTTGGGTATACCATCCAGAGGTTGGTCATCGTCTGGTATACCAGCCAGAGGTTGGTCATCGTCTGGTATACCTTCCAGAGGTTGGTCATCGTCTGGTATACCAGCCAGAGGTTGGTCATCGTCTGGTATACCATCCAGAGGTTGGTCATCGTCTGTCATCGTCTGGTATACCATCCAGAGGTTGGTCATCGTCTGGTATACCAGCCAGAGGTTGGTCATCATCTGGTATACCTTCCAGAGGTTGGTCATCGTCTGGTATACCAGCCAGAGGTTGGTCATCGTCTGGTATACCATCCATAGGTTGGTAATCGTCTGGTATACCAGCCAGAGGTTGGTCATCGTCTGGTATACCATCCAGAGGTTGGTCATCGTCTGGTATACCAGCCAGAGGTTGGTCATCGTCTGGTATACCATCCAGAGGTTGGTCATCGTCTGGTATACCAGCCAGAGGTTGGTCATCGTCTAGTATACCAGCCAGAGGTTGGTCATCGTCTGGTATACCAGCCAGAGGTTGGTCATCGTCTGGTATACCAGCCAGAGGTTGGTCATCGTCTGGTATACCATCCAGAGGTTGGTCATCGTCTGGTATACCAGCCAGAGGTTGGTCATCGTCTGGTATACCAGCCAGAGGTTGGTCATCGTCTGGTATACCAGCCAGAGGTTGGTCATCGTCTAGTATACCAGCCAGAGGTTGGTCATCATCTGGTATACCAGCCAGAGGTTGGTCATCATCTGGTATACCAGCCAGAGGTTGGTCATCGTCTGGTATACCATCCAGAGGTTGGTCATCGTCTGGTATACCAGCCAGAGGTTGGTCATCGTCTGGTATACCAGCCAGAGGTTGGTCATCGTCTGGTATACCAGCCAGAGGTTGGTCATCATCTGGTATACCAGCCAGAGGTTGGTCATCGTCTGGTATACCAGCCAGAGGTTGGTCATCGTCTGGTATACCAGCCAGAGGTTGGTCATCGTCTGGTATACCAGCCAGAGGTTGGTCATCATCTGGTATACCAGCCAGAGGTTGCTGGTGCTTTATTATTCCAGACAGGAAGTCACTCAATTCATCAGTCTTGCCTTTTTTTTGGTGGTCCACCACCAGTAGTAAATCACTCTCTTCTGATCTCTGCATTCTCTCTTTTGATGTCACAAAAATATGAATATGAGAAATGTGAAATACTGATAATAATGAAGATTTCTTACCTGAAGTTGTTGTACTCTTCTTGTGGTTACATTTGAGTTTGCATTGAATTCACTGCAAATTGCAGCCCAACCGTAAGGCTCTCCAGAGGGTAGTGAGGTCTGCACAACGCATCACCGGGGGCAAACTACCTGCCCTCCAGGACACCTACACCACCCGATGTTACAGGAAGGCCATAAAGATCATCAAGGACATCAACCACCCGAGCCACTGCCTGTTCACCCCGCTATCATCCAGAAGGCGAGGTCAGTACAGGTGCATCAAAGCTGGGACCGAGAGACTGAAAAGCAGCTTCTATCTCAAGGCCATCAGACTGTTAAACAGCCACCACTAACATTGAGTGGCTGCTGCCAACACACTGACACTGACTCAACTCCAGCCACTTTAATAATGGGAATTGATGGGAAATGATGTAAATATATCACTAGCCACTTTAAACAATGCTACCTTATATAATGTTACTTACCCTACATTATTCATCTCATATGCATACGTATATACTGTACTCTATATCATCGACTGCATCCTTATGTAATACATGTATCACTAGCCACTTTAACTATGCCACTTTGTTTACATACTCATCTCATATGTATATACTGTACTCGATACCATCTACTGTATCTTGCCTATGCTGCTCTGTACCATCACTGATTCATATATCCTTATGTACATATTCTTCATCCCCTTACACTGTGTATAAGACAGTAGTTTTGGAATTGTTATTTAGATTACTTGTTGGTTATTACTGCATTGTCGGAACTAGAAGCACAAGCATTTCGCTACACTCGCATTAACATCTGCTAACCATGTGTATCTGACGAATAAAATTTGATTTGATTTGATTTGAACCACTCTTTTTATTTTGCTCAGTAGCAGTAGTATGGTTTTTACTTTCAATAACTGGATGGTTTGTCAAAATGTGTTTTAGTAGCATTTTATCATACTCACTAAAGTTTTTTTAACTAATTATTTTTCTCTCTGTTTTGTCTCAAGATTCACACCAGTAATTGTATTTTCTATTCCATTCTGGGTTTTTATGAGCCCCATTAGACCAACAACATGTGCTCACACTTAACACCTGGGTTAAACCTGATTAGGTTCTCATTTAGGTTTACTTACCTTACTCCAGGACTCCATAGTCTCCAACTAACTAAGCCAAATTTAAGCCACGTTCATGAAAGCTACTTAAATGTCCTAGTTTAACTAGTACACATTAAGGCCTACTCCTGGCTTAATTTAAGCCCTGTCTGTGAAAACGGCCCCAAGCTTTACGTAGCACAGCCGGCAGCTATACTGCGATAATTTCAGAATATAACAGGCTGTTACTGCAATTTCTGGTAAAAACTCAAGAAAACAAGTTTCCAATATTAGTAAAATATCTATAGGGGGAATTCAGAAAGAGTGGAACATATGAACTAGGACGGCTTAATCCTGACCATTTATTTATTGGTCTGACAAGAGAAAATCTCAACTATAAAGCCCTTGCAGACAGGTCACATTATCAAAACTCACATCACTTCATTGGTGGGACATCATAAAGAGGGGCAGAGCAGGCTTCAATCAGGAAGCTCACAGTAAGATCAGTGACATAGCGTTTTGATAAAGGTTATAAAACTGTCAGAAATAATGCACTGCCAAATTGTGATGTAAATGTGCATACTATGTACTGGCAAATGCTATTTGGAGAATAGCAAAAACAAACAAAAATGTCTGCCAGACATTAACACCTCAATATTAGGTTTAACAGTCTGTGGAATGGCTTGAACAATGTATTACTCAACCGAATTATGCATAAACGACACTGACTCATTTAGCCCACTTGTGGACAGTGCATACAGTGCAACATGAAATAGATGTGTAATACACGCTATCAAGGCCGACTTCAAATACCGACATCGATGAGAAAGTAACTGGAGCATAAAACAGCTGACTGCGAATGAAAACTATGCCAGATACTGTAAATCCTACACATGCATAGACATACAAAGCATAAATCAAAGGAATTACTTAGGCCTATAATCGATAAGGATTAATAAAGACAAACAAACTCAACCAAGGAATAAATAAAAATCTTTATTTTATTCAGCACCGCTGAATGGACAGCGCCTCACAGGTAGGCATAGTGGAGCTCTGTGGGGGGTGGCTGAATGGACAGCGTCTCTGTCTATTAGCCAGGTAGAATTAGTCTATTCAGTTTGTGGGCAGTTAGACATTTTCTGGGCACAGTTGAGAAGCCTACAATGTTGATTTGAAAAGAATAAGTGGCACACAGATCCTTAGAAATTGTAGGATCAATTGTAAATTGTCACACATATGAAAAAGGCTGCAGACCCCCTGCTATAGGCTATATGAAGTCACCCTTGTGGAACGCGCATACTGTGTACTATGACAGTGTCATTGTCTCGTGTGCTTACCACCAAAATTGTTGCTCTGCATTCAGAAATGTTCCTTGTAATGTGTGTGCCCAGCTAGCTCATTTTTGTATTTGCATGTTCGCCAGGGAAGGGAAACGTTCTGCGAATATTGAAACATTTCATCAACAAGGTGTTTCTGAGAATAATGAAACGTATCAACGAACGAGGCGGATCGGAGAACATTGAAACGTTTTGTATCAACAAGACTGCTCCGATAATATTAATATTGCTACAGTAGCCAACTTAGAGGCGGCCAGCGACAGTTTATCCTCCGGCCAGCTTGTCTCTGTCTGATATTATTGTGTTGTCTAAGCAGTATCTGGGTGCTCATTATATCGACACTATAGCTAAATAACTTACCAATATTTAATGACGTTTTGGCATCAAGATTAAACGATTAGAATATATAATTGTAATTCAGGAAGATAGACAAGCAAGAGGTGGACATGCATTATAGCAGAGGCAGGTAAGGCTACAGAGGCAGAGGAAGATTTAGGCCTACAGCAAGAAGCACTTTTTTTAAAACCCAAACTAGGTAATCATTCATTATTTGCATTATCTCAAGTATCATTCTGTCACGTGTGTTACAGCCTACAATTGGTATTGTATTTGAAGCCAAAAACAAGACATGTATTTTGTGGAAATGCTCTAAATAGCTAGTTGTTTGTTTTCATACCATTAGGCCTACATCATTGCACTAGCCTATTGGACGAATAAATGAAAATATCAACTAGGTTTACAACTATCACAACCTAGATTTTAATAACAATAAAACAGCTTTCAGGTTTCGAATGGTCAAGGAGGGCTCCCCCCTAATTAAATTAACCGCTGGCTATCATATTACAAGGTTTACAATCCAAATAGCAAATGCCGACATCAAATTCAAAGCAATCCGCGCACAGCCTATACAACTGACCGGCAAAGCAAATGGCACTCTGCTTTCTAAAATTGACAGAAAAAGCGCACGGTCTGGCATTTGCTCTCCAAGCAATGCTCCTAAAGCCAGCCTTTACGGTAAACAACCATTGTTTTTTCATCGGGATAGGAATGATATGCCTACTTTTTGGTGGAACTTTGTTTTTTATTGCAGTGGACAGTTTAGGGCCTGGCTCCCCAGTGGGTGCACCTCTGTAATCCCAGGCCTGCGCCCCTGATGCAAACAGAACATGACAATTGCGCATTAGAAATAGCCTACTAACCAACACTTCGGACTAAACCTTTTCAATAACTGGGTTACATACCCATTGTTGCCTTAGTTAACATTTGCTGGTAGATATGTTGAAACGTCTTTCCTACCCTACCGGCTACCAATTCGTCTGTGTACGGTCAGTTTTATGTGAGCTGCTTCGTGCCTAAACCAGTTGAGAGTTGCACACTTGCCGCCAGCAGATAATATTCCGTTTAAACTAGGCTGTGTTCGGCGTGCGTGTGAATATGTTTCACGTGCTTGCATAGGCTACTTTGTGCATGATCTCTCTATTTGTAATGAGGTCTGTGTGTAGCTGGTGTAGAGAAGTCAGGCGCAGGACAGCAGATATGAGTAAATAAACGTACTTTACTCAACAGATACAAATGCAATACAAAGAAGAGCGCCCACATAAAATGACCGTACTACATACAAACAATTACTCACAAACAAACATGGGGGAACAGAGGGTTAAATAATGAACAAGTAATTGGGGAATTGAAACCAGGTGTGTAAGACAAAACAAATGGAAAATGAAAAGTGGATCGGCGATGGCGAGAAGGCAGGAGACGTCGACCAGCGAACGCCGCCCGAACAAGGAGAGGGACCGACTTCGGCGGAAGTGGTGACACTATTGTACTATATAATTGATACATCATATACCTGCACTACACTACTTTGATACGCATCAGTGGGGATTAAGGAGTAGAATATACACAATGCCCACCGACAAAAAAAAGTGGGTATACGGTTTATACTTGCGCATACACTTCACTACATCACTTGCCTTTTGTGTTTTACAAAAGTACACTACGAGTGCGCTGGTATAGCGGTTCAGAATCACGAACCTGTCACACTGAAGGCCTATTGGTTTGCCAATGCCGCAAACGTCTATAATAGATGTTTTTTAAATACTTAAGGAAAGTATTGAGTAAAGGGTCTGAATACTTATGTCAATGTGATATTTCAGTGACATTTTTTTTAGCAAACATTTCTAAACCCGTTTTTGCTTGTTGAGGTATTGTTTGTAGATTGAGGGAAAAAACATTTAATCCATTTTAGAATAAGGCTGTGATGTAAAATGTAGAAGTCAAAGGGTCTGAATACACTGTATGTAGTCTCGAGTACTACAACACTGCATTGCCGTCCTCTGTAACCTCTTCAGACATCTATCCAACATAATTAGCCCAACAATACATTTCTGAAATGTCTTATTTCACACGATTCGTCATTTGGTTACTATTACGACTATAATAATGATGTAATACCAGTTCATCTAACCTGCTGTCCCAGTCTACCAAATGCAAACTGAAAATATGGTTGACGTATTTTTATGACTCCTGGGAATACGATATCGATATTAGTTGTTTGTGATCAGGAAACATCTTGAGGATTTCAGAAATGTATCATGTGTTGCATGTCTGAAGAGCAAGGTGTCCCACTTAGTCTGAAGTCACCCTACAGATCAGCGGTTTCAAAAACGTCACTCTGCTACAGTATTACCATTTATACTAAGTTAGGTTCAGCACGTTTGCTGCCACCATGGCTTAGCCATCCAAATGCAATGAGGAATCCAGGTTTAGTGCCATTTATTATACAGCTGAACACAGGAACAAACAGAGGCACATGTGGGAGGGTTTGGAACAGATTTTGTAGGGCTCGTAAGGCTGGTTCGGAAGGTTAAGGAGGACGTGGCTTGTAAAGCTTTGAGAGATTGAATGTGGTCCTCTGGAAGGGAGATCAAACATTTTAAAACGGGGGGTGATTTGGGAGTGATACCAGGCGTGGGAAAAAGGTGTTGTGGGAAGGGGTGTGCCCTATACCAATTGTATGCAATTAGTTCATCTGCAGAGGAGTGGTCTTCAATACAGTAGGAGTCCAAACGGTTGTTTTGCCGGAATTACAAAAGGTATGAACATGTAATAAGTGTGTGCCGAAGGAATTTTGTTGAAGAATCTGAGGGTGTACAATGTTGTAATTGTGATGGCTACCAGGTCCTTCTGTAGCTCAGTTGGTAGAGCATGGCGCTTGTAACGCCAGGGTAGTGGGTTTGATTCCCGGGACCACCCATACGTAGAATGTATGCACACATGACTGTAAGTCGCTTTGGATAAAAGCGTCTGCTAAATGGCATTTATTATATTATTATTATTATTACCACATTCCCAATTCTCTGGAGTGCCCGGTTAGGGTAACGGAGTATGAAGTGGCAAGGGTCAGGGCTATACAGAAGGGCCCCTACACAGAGGCACGTGAAATAGTTGAAGGAGCGAGGACAGCTGGGCGGTGGATGCTCTGCAGACTGTAGAGATTTAAAGTGTTGTTCAACAGTTGAGGGGAACTGATGTGCTGGTTGTGAAGGTGGATTTTAGGGTGTTTATTGCGCATGTGATTAATTGTACTGCACAAACAAACAGTCCAAGAAACTGGACATAATGGTATGTGCGGCTGAAAGGTTTTGGTGTTTCCAGGACTTCACTGCCGAAACATTGCAAAGAATACTGTCTGAAGATGCTCTTCCTTCTCAGGCCCAAGAGCCTGTAGGGATGGGCGTTGGCAGTTGAATCTCAGTAAAGGAGTACATTAAGTTTAGTTGATTTAGTTTTGTTTTTTGTTAATTATTTGGGCTGATATACATCCACAACAGTAGGTGGCGGAATGCACATATAGCATTTGTTTGCAGAACGCAGTAATATCAAAGAAGAACCCGTACAGTAGGCGGCGGCAATACACCAATAGGTGTAGTCTGCCATAAAACTTTGAAGAAGAATACAGTAGGAGCAATTAGTTTATCTGCAGAGGATCTGTGGTAGGAGTGTTGAGCTCAACAAGACATTGCCCAGCTTGGAGGGCAACTTTTGGGTGAGTGTCGTGTCCGAGGTTCAGAGGTAGCCTGTTAGAGCGGCAGGCTGATGAGCAATAGCTACTGTCATAGTACGGATGAAGCCTGAGCTGGAATGGGAAGCTAACTGAAGCTGGCTAGCTTTAGAAAACCTTGAGTAGATCTAGCTTGCTTTATAGCAGTGGCGACCCGTCATTCAGGGCAGGTGAGCATCACATTTTTTGCAACCGCCCAAAAATATATTTTTTAAAAAGGCGGGGGGCTTGCCTGTTATGTATGTTATTTTGGCATTAATACATGTCACATATCAGTTTGCAAACAATGTAAATAATATATATATATATATTTTTTTTATATTATTGAGTTAATTAAGCCGCATACAAACATGGTCTCTTTTTTGTTTTCTTGAGTAAGGCAGCTCCAAAATGCAGCTGTTTCAGCCTAGCTCAGTGCTTTCTGTGGTGGTGGGGCAAGCCAGCAGAAAATACAGAGCGTTGCACCATGATTGCCTCAGTGTACTGTCACTCATGGGGACACTACATCACCGCCAAGTCTAAGGGTAGAGCTACAAAATTCTAGCCCCTTTGGTGCTGCCATAGAGTTACATTAGAAGTGCCCATCCAAGAAGGCCACAGATAAAATGACGTCAAATCACGTTATATGTACATTAGCTTTGATTGGACTGATCATGTCAACATCATACTTTCAAAATCTTAGCAAGCAGTCATCATCATGAATCAAGCCAACAATCTACTGGCAAATCATTTTTAATCCTTGTCATATGATAATGAAGAGAAATTCTAGATAAAACGTATCGGTGCTCATCGGCCATTGGACATAAACATTACACAACAAGTTCGAAATCGCAAATTCAACAATGAGTGGTTTGGAAGGAATCAGTGAAAGTGGCTAACTACAAGCATTGCAAAGCAATCACTAGCCTGCTATTCAGTGGAGTGGCTGTGTGGTATCAAATCTGGGATTAAGGGGCTCTTTTCCAAATTTAAAATGATAAACATTCAACATTGGCCATGCTGTCAGTGAAGCATGATTTGTGCCACGCTCAAAACAACTGTTAACCCGGAATTGCAAAAACTTGACTTCAGTGAGTTCAAGACACCTGGGAAGTCGGGAATAAACGAGCTCCAACTGGGAAAATATGTTTTGAACGGTCATCCAAATCGGAATTGTAAATCCGGCCTCTTTCTAAAGCTACGACCTGAAGATCAATGACGTCATCATGATTTGACCTTGTTTTTTTCAGAGACCCAGTTGTTTTGAAAGCACCATAAATCCAGAGAATGCCAGACTTTGATGATAAAATTTGCCCACGAAGGATCGCCGCGCCACCTTCTTGTTCAAGTGGGCACAGCACAACAAGGTGAGTCCAAAAATGTATTGTATTGTATGCTATTGCTGCTGCATAAATGATGTAATATGCCAGGGAGATATGTATACTGTAGCTAAGAAAGTAATACTAAGTCTATATTGTGTAGAACAATGTTAGTAGCCCATGTGCCTCACCCTAATAATCTAGTCAATTTACCCCTCTTAATTTCACCTACTGTTCTGACTTGGTGGTGCACATGTAGCCTTTAACCTGTTTTAGAGAAATGTAATCATTGAATATTGTAAGAGCTTTCATTGTCTGCTTATATTCCCACTTTATTTATCATACGGCTCTGACTTGGTGTACAGGGAGAACACTGTAATGCCCATGTTCTGAATTCTGTTGTTGTACATTTCAAAAGTGCTAAACAAAATAGTTATAGTGATTATGTCCGTCCTAGCTCGCTCATGAATGTCTTAATCAAAATTACGGATTGCCTCTTATCTGCTTGTCGTCCCTTTATTCCATAGTTTGTACATCTCATTTGTCATTAGAAACCACATTTGTTTAAGTAAATCAGGCATATAATCTATGTTTTTTAAAGACAGTAAATGAGGCTGAATTAACTGTTTCGCTGCCAGACAAGGCTCCACTGATAGCCAGGTGTAGCAGTGGTAAGATGTTGGGACTACTGTTGGGACAGCTTTATGTAGGCCCTAACAGGTTGCTGGCACCGTTTGTCACCGTTATAGTGCAATTAATGTGTTTTGTATTTTTTGCCCCACCAAGATTTACGTGCTGAAATCGCCTCTGCTTCATAGTACACTCTGCTGATCTGATGCTGTAACGGTGTCAAGCGAGTCATGGGTAATTGCTTATGTGAAGTGTGTTTGAAAGTGGCGGTTGCAAAATAAGTGGGAGGATCAACATACGTGGGTGTATGGAAACCTAACAGCTAATTGGGCAAATTGGTTGCCACTCAAGACCATTTTGCATGGCTGCTTGCTGCTTTTATGTAGTGTTTTAGCTAAGCCTAACCCTTTTCCTAACCTTAACCCCATTCTCCTAACCTGCTAGTTTAGTTCTTCTAACCTGCCACGTTCATTCTCCTAACCTGCCACGTTCATTCTCCTAACCTGCCACGTTCATTCTCCTAACCTGCAACGTTAATTCTCATAACCTGCCACGTTCATTCTCCTAACCTGCAACGTTCATTCTCCTAACCTGATACATTAGTTATCCTAACCGGTTTAGCTAAAACGCTACAGGGAAGCAGCCAAACAAAACGCTCTTGAGTGGCAACCAATCTGCCCAATTAGCTCAGCTGTTATGTTTCAATAACCCCACTTATTTCGCAACACCCACTTTCAGACACTTCACATATGCAGTTACCCATTGTGTAAAACCAGTGTTATGATACTAATGATTTGTCTCCGCAGATGGTTTGTTTATATTTCTACCGTTGTGGCGATACAGAGTAGGCCAACCGCTCCATCTATTGGTCGCCTCGGGGACAGCAGTTGTTGACAACTGTAACATTGTCGCTAACCCTTTACTACCTTTAACCTAATTCTCCTAACCTGCTGCGTTAACTCACATAACCTGCTGCGTTAATTCACCTAACCTGTTGTGTTAGCTCTCGCCTATCTTTTCTTTGCATTAGTGGATACATCTCATTATTGTAATTCTTTTTTAAATATTCGATTGAGGTTGTTGACGTCAACCGCCTGTATTCAATGGAGAGAGATGCCAAACTAACCCAACACAGACAACAGCCTATTGTTCTTAAAAACTTAACCAGGCAAGTCAGTTAAGAACAAATTCTTATTTACAATGACAGCCTACACCAGCCAAATCCGGACGACGCTGTGCCAATTGTGAGCCGCCTTATGGTACTCCCAATCACGGCCGGTTGTGATACAGCCTGGATTCGAACCAGGGTGTCTGTAATGACACCTCTAGCATGGAGATGCAGTGCCTTAGACCGCTGCGCCACTCAAGAGCCTTCTCTGATGTGTGTGTGTGTGTAATAGCTTAATTCACCATTGCACTCCTTAACAACAATATTTTGTCCACTCTGTTCTTAACAGATTCTAGTTTTGGAAACAAAAAACTGTATTAAAATCAAATGTTTCATCGATGAGAACATTTTCAGAATGAATCTCCTCCCGCTGCCGGCCACTGCGCTTCCTCTCACCGCCATATTTGGTAGTGGGTGGAAACGCCAAACGGATGCTTCATATATATACATCCGATTAAATATCTGTTTCATTGTTCTGTCTCGTTTCTACAAGCCTCATTGCATGAATATGCATCAGACAACTCTGATATAAAGTGTTTTTTTCTCAAAGTTGCTGGGATGCCACGTGTCCTACTTATATCAGTACACAACTTAAGCATTACGAAACTTGAAATTATGAAATTTGATCAAATCAACCTCACATTGCAAATAACCCATTTATTGTTTTGTTGACCAAATTCGACACTCATTGGTCTCCTTGCTTGGTGGGCGAAGCAATGGAAAAACGCCATCTGCTGGACGGAAACCGAGTTGGGCCCCAGTCTTCCTCTGACAGCGGAAATGGTCATTGTCTGCCTTCAGTATTCTCACCCCAATGAAGAAACATCCTACACTATATATACCAAGGTATGTGGAGACCCCTTCAAATTAGTGGATTTGGCTATTTCACCCACACCCGTTGCTGACAGGTGTATAAAATCGAGCAGACAACCATGCAATCTCCATGCAATCTCTCTCAGATAGAATGCCACCTTTCCAACAAGTAAGCTTCGTGAAATGGGTTTCCATGGCCGAGCAGCCGCACACAATCCTAAGATCACCATGTGCAATGCCAAGCGTCGGCTGGAGTGGTGTAAAGCTCGACGCCATTGGACTCTGGAGCAGTGGAAACGCTTCACCATCTAGCAGTCCAACGGATGAATCTGGGTTTGGCGGATGCCAGGAGAACGCTATCTGCCCCAATGTTTAGTGCCAACTGTAAAGTTTAGTGATGGAGGAATAATGGTCTGGGGTGGTTTTTCATGGTTCAGGCTAAGCCCCTTAGTTCCAGTGAAGGGAAATCTTAACGCTACAGCATACAATGGCATTCTAGACAATTCTGTGCTTCCAACGTTGTGGCAACATTTTAGGGAAGGCCCTTTTCTGTTTCGCGTGCATAAATCAAGGTCCACACAGAATTGGTTTGTCGAGATCAGTGTGGAAGAACTTGACTGGAGGCTGTTATAGTAGCAAAGGGGGGACCAACTCCATATTAATGCCCATAATTTTGGATTGTGCTGTTCGACGAGCAGGTGTCCACATACTTTTGGTCATGTAGTGTACCAGGAACAACGAAATAGAAAATGAAAAAGATAAATGGGATATTGTGACATATTATAACTGAAATAATACTGGGAAATGTAGCCTGTCAATTACGATGATTATGACTGTGGAAATAAAGTTATTGAAGACCAACTTTTAATCAATTACATTGTAAATGAAAGTGATATTTATTGCAGCAACGGGTGTGATAGACCATTTAAATATCATTTTAAAACAAAGCTCTTTGCATCTGTTTCTTTGGAGAACGGCTTCCATATCATAAGAAATGACTCTCCCTACCACATTTCAGACATTGTTTCTTCAATGAAGTAGCCTACAATATGCTACAGTAGACCTACTGGCCTAAATACTATTTCCTACAGTAGACCTACTGGCCTAAATACTATTTCCTACAGTAGACCTACTGGCCTAAATACTATTTCCTACAGTAGCCCTAAACGAAATTATGAATGTTCACTATTGAGTGTTATCACATTGTTCTACACATAACTTAATTAAATAATCTCCACTATCCGCACAATATTACAATGCAATATAATTTGATTCCAAATACAACAAAATCACAATTTAGTTTCAAATGTTAAATGTGTAGCCTACAGTTCAGCAATATTTCCTGGCTTTTCCCTTCTTGATAAGAAATAAGAAATGACCATTAATGGATTACATACATTTGAAATGAAAAATGTATCCTACAACATGACTTTTCCATTAATAAAGAGTTGTTGTGATAAATGAGGAAATTAAATACTTTATTTCAGAGTACAGAATTATTGTCAAATAGATAAACAGCACTTAGTGAGTTAAAATAGCAAGATCAAATTGTTCTGATTAATACCCGCCAGAGGGCGTAATTGACTTGAAAAATGTTGGTAGCAATCAGGACAAGATAACGTCGATATCCGTGTTATGAAGTGGTAAATCGGTGGTGGATGATGGTTGCAACTGAGATCAGCTGTGTGGGGGATTTTAGAGCATATTGATGGTTTAAGGAGAGATCCTTCTGAGTGGTCCTTCTGTAGCTCAGTTCAGTATATTGAGTGGTTTCCAGGACCAGTAGAATGTATGCACACATGACTGTAAGTGTGATAAAAGCGGGGCATATATTATTATTATTATTTTAGAGCATATTGATGGTTTAAGGAGAGATCAGCTGTGTGGGGGATTTTAGAGCATATTGATGGTTTAAGGAGAGATCAGCTGTGTGGGGGATTTTAGAGCATATTGATGGTTTAAGGAGAGATCAGCTGTGTGGGGGATTTTAGAGCATATTGATGGTTTAAGGAGAGATCAGCTGTGTGGGGGATTTTAGAGCATATTGATGGTTTAAGGAGAGATCAGCTGTGTGGGGGATTTTAGAGCATATTGATGGTTTAAGGAGAGATCAGCTGTGTGGGGGATTTTAGAGCATATTGATGGTTTAAGGAGAGATCAGCTGTGTGGGGGATTTTAGAGCATATTGATGGTTTAAGGAGAGATCAGCTGTGTGGGGGATTTTAGAGTATATTGATGGTTTAAGGAGAGATCAGCTGGCTATAATCTAGTGGCCAATCTTGGTTTCTATTGGCCCATAACTTGTATATCTTGGTCAGTCCTTGCATGATAGCTCTATGAATTTGAGAGTGGTTACATTTATCCAGGCACATCACTCTTGCTTTTACTAAAAAAGAGGTGGGGGGGCATCCACTTTGTTATTGTTTCAATTCCGAATTGCCCCTTTAAGGGTGAGGAATGAGAATGCAGTTCATCTTTTTCAAAATCAGTTTTATTTCAGTCGCAGCAGTAAAAATCTGCCAAACATACAAATACTAACCTCCAATGAGGAGCAACAGTACTTTGATGCATTGCAAAAGTGAAGAAAATTATATTTACAAAACATTGCACTAAAATGAAGGAACCACAATGATTGAGAAGTAACCAGTGATGCAGAATGATTTTCAACCATTTGAAAGATGAATAGTCTCATCACAAAATACAATTTTGGAGTGATGCAAGGTTGCATTAGCAGAACAATAGAGCAACCATGTAAAGCAGAAAGATATTACATTTCATCCCAACAAAAGAGATTGTGCTGAAATCAATGACTCCGATGATACGTTACATTTTCTAACCAACTCTGTGGCATTACTTTCAGCATCCTATTTCAAAATGTGACAGACTACTTATTAAGCAGTTAAACCATCCTGTACATATCTAATAAGCTAGGTTACCTCAAAAGGTTTGTACTTATATATCCTCTTTACACTCTTTTACTTTGCTCCACTGCTGGCCCAAACATTCGGGACACATAATTCAATGGTCTAAATTCAATCTAATGTCACAGGCGTCCACCCTTAACAAAAGACTGTTCTGTTCTGTCCAGATCATTCAACAAGATCTGTCTGGTTCTAGCCAGACAGCAGACTGAGCGGTGTTCTGTTTCACGCCAGTGCTGCTGCATTTTGTCCTGAGAACAAACTGTCTCTTCGATTTTCAAAAGAGGTTTCCCTTTTCCTGTCACTCCTTAACCTGAGGAACGATACAGTCCGTCTCATGTAAAGCCAACGAATAGGCTGATGTTTGTAGTTACTGTATATTGGCTTCTGTCACACAGACTTCAGATGAGTTAAACAGAAAGGTCACCGGGGGAACCATGCAATACATTCAGATGCATCATGCTAAGGCAACGCCACAGCGTCAGCGAGCGGGAGATGTTGCCTTTTCTTTTGCAGATCTGATTTAGACCTAATATGAAATTTCTCTGAAGCTAATTCATTACTCCACACATCTGTTCCAACACTCTCTTTCAGACAGAAAAACACAGATGTCTAACAGGGCTATCCTATACATCTACTGTATACTAGATGCACTCCCATACCTGACCTAGCACAGCCAAAGGGTCAGGGGACGTGAGTAGCATTGTTTTCGCTGGTAAGCCCTTAACACCCAATTGCCGCACTTCAATATGACAAAGAAAGCAGAAAATAAGAAAAGGCTATGAATTCCCCCTTTCCAAGCAGACTCTTACTCTATTCACCCAAAGCTCATAAAATCACCCTCTCTCATTAACGTTGATTGATACACATCCCATTGCTATAGCAGGGGGTCAGCCCATGATCATGTTTTCTCAGATATTAAATGCACTATTTCTCAATGAGCATCCCTGACATTCACATTTGTACACAACCACCACCAGATTCACCGGATGGTCTACACATGGAGTCAAATTAGTCCTCCTCCACATGTTGTCGTATTCTTTCCCTGTTTGTGACGTGTGTGTGTGTGTGTGTGTGTGTGTGTTATAAGCAAGGCAATAAGGACACAGTTCAGTCTTTGGAGCTCATCCCTTCTCCTTGAAGGCCTTTAAAAGGGGGGTGATTTGGGGGCAGAGGGAGGTCAGGCTAGGGGAGTGTTTTGATCCTCTGAGGTTCGAATGTCATGGTCCATTCCCAGTCTAGTGGGGTGGTCAGTGCTCAGGCTCCTGGTGTACCAGCCTGATGGCCCATCAGGGGGTCTCCCCCCTCCCCTACCATACCATCCTGGGTGGGGGTCTGCTTCTCGGCCGTGATGACGATGGTGTTTTCATCCAGCAACTCACAGGTTGGGTTGGAGAAGGCCGACAGGGGCAGGGTGATCCTCTGCATCTCCCGCTCATACACACGCTGGTCATGCTGCTGCTTCAGGTCCCGACCTCTGCAGCAAACAACACATAGACAGAACAGGTTAGGTGGACTGTGGTACCAGGGGCGGAGCCAGAGGGGTGTCCGGGTGGCACTGGACACCACTGACATCGGATTGGCCACCCCGGGTGCCACACCAAAATGTCATTCCCTACTGGCAGTTTGATGCTGATTGACATCTCATTTCCCCTCTTGTTGAAAGAAGCAATTATTTTGACGTTTTCAAATCAAGGACGAGGAAGAGAGAATATTAACGTTGGTTGCGAGATACAGAAGAAGAAGAGAACATTTTCACAGATCCACTAGCTCTTTTCGCGATTGGTGAAAGCATCATATTTGAAGTAAGTTTTAAGGTTTAGCTTCGGGTTTAGGTTTCCTGAACAACTTTTACGAAAGTTGAGTCGCTGTGTAAGTTAATGGAGCCAAAGGTCTAACGTTAACAGACAATTCATAAGATAAGAGAGATTGGTTCCCAATTTAGCCTAACATTATGTTTACATCTGTGCTAGTAATACACGCATATACAGTGCAGTGTCGTAAGTTACAGTATACGAATATTTAGCTAATGTGGGGTAACTAGTAGGTTACAGCTGTCAGTGTTCAGCAAGTTAACATTCAGCCATTTGAAATCCATTAACTCAGATTTTCGTACTTGAACTCAAAACGAACAATTGTTATTATCAATCTGTTAACGTTACTCAAAAGATTACCACAATTTGCAGATAGCCTGTTTGCTATCGTAAAGGTGTAAGAAATTTTAGCTAGCTAAGTTACTTAATGCAGAGTAGGGCCAGCCATGATCTAACTAGTAACTTAGGCTGGTAGTTGATTTTAACGTACAGTTATGATAAAGGGGATTTATAATTGATATTGAGATTGGACTAAAATGTGGGTAATTGGATGCTTATATGTAACCATAGACTGTCTTCTTTTTGCATTGGGTCAATTAAACATGAAAAGAAAGGGAGAGATCAGACTTATTTTTAAAGAAGCAGAAACAGGCAGATCAGGTGCAAACAGACCCCAGCCTTTGCATCACCACCAAACCCCAGAGCAGCTCCCTACATGAGGCTCGTCAGAGTCAGTGTGGTCAGACTTCACAAGGACCCAGTCTGAATCTGCCTTCACATCACAGTCATGTTTCTCTGCCCAATACACCTGAATCTGCCTTCACATCACAGTCATGTTTCTCTGCCCAATACACCTGAATCTGCCTTCACATCACAGTCATGTTTCTCTGCCCAGTACACCTGAATCTGCCTTCACATCACAGTCATGTTTCTCTGCCCAATACACCTGAATCTGCCTTCACATCACAGTCATGTTTCTCTGCCCAATACACCTGAATCTGCCTTCACATCACAGTCATGTTTCTCTGCCCAGTACACCTGAATCTGCCTTCACATCACAGTCATGTTTCTCTGCCCAGTACACCTACATCTGCCTTCACATCACAGTCATGTTTCTCTGCCCAATACACCTGAATCTGCCTTGACATCACAGTCATGTTTCTCTGTTCAATACACCTGAATCTGCCTTCACATCACAGTCATGTTTCTCTGCCCAATGCACCTGAATCTGCCTTCACATCACAGTCATGTTTCTCTGCCCAATACACCTGAATCTGCCTTCACATCACAGTCAGATTTTTGTAACTGGAAAAAAGCGCTGTTTAAAGATTCTGGGTTTAAGCTCCATTCGGAGGCAGAGCATCATATCACATCATATCATATGCTTGGAATCAGCATAAAAGGGATATTGACAGCAACTCATCAATGTTAGATGTCATAAATTAGGCTGGAAAAAGAAAGTGGAAGAAAACTCTACTTACATTAAAACAATTGTAGATGTGCTCCTATTAACTATCACTCAACACATAGCGCAGAGAGGTCATCGGGAGTCTGATGACTCTCACAACAAGGGACATTTTTTGACAATCTTCGAAGAAATAGCAAAGCATGACCCTCTCATGGAGAAGAGGATGAATGCATGTGGCAATGCTAAGTACACAAGCCACCAAATCCAGAACAAAGTTCTTGAGGGCTGAGCTGAGATGGTACAAAGTGAAATAATAAGAGAAGTAAAAGAAAGTGATGTTTTTGGTGTAATTGCAGATGAAACCAAAGATTTAAAGAAAAAAGAACAAAGTCTTTAGGTGTGAGGTACTATTACAACGGGGCCATCCACGAAAGATTTTTACACTTTCAGTCAGCTGAAAGATTAGATGTCTCAAAAATTATTATGATTGATTGCCTTGATTAGGCCAATTCCCAAACTTTTCTTTGCTATTAGTTAACATAATATATATGAGCATAAATATGATACTCTAAATTTGTAATATTGATGGGCACAAATTATTTTAAAGTTCATTTCTGCTTGATACCAGGTATGTCAAATTGCAGTGTTTTTTTGTAAATAACATTTTTTGTAAATAAACTATGCAATTTATGTAACACACAAATGCTATCTTATTGGTGCTTGATCTTTATTTTCTGAAAATATTTTGGATGTTCAACACTTATAGACCCAGATTATATATGAATGAAAACAGAGTGATTCAAGTCTCTCCAGTGTGTGTGTGTGAGTGAGAGAGAGAGAGAAAGAAATTGAGCTGCAGTTCTGAGGTAGAGACACTGACTATCCATAGTATGTTATAGAATTCTAGTGAAGTAACCCTTTATATGAAGTAACCCTTTATATGAAATAACCCTTTATGTGAAGTAACCCTTTATATGAAGTAACCCTTTATGTGAAATAACCCTTTATGTGAAGTAACCCTTTATGTGAAGTAACCCTTTATGTGAAGTAACCCTTTATGTGAAGTAACCCTTTATATGAAGCAACCCTTTATATGAAGTAACCCTTTATATGAAGTAACCCTTTATATGAAGTAACCCTTTATGTGAAGTAACCCTTTATGTGAAGTAACCCTTTATATGAAGTAACCCTTTATGTGAAATAACCCTTTATGTGAAGTAACCCTTTATATGAAATAACCCTTTATGTGAAGTAACCCTTTATATGAAGTAACCCTTTATGTGAAATAACCCTTTATGTGAAGTAACCCTTTATGTGAAGTAACCCTTTATGTGAAGTAACCCTTTATATGAAGTAACCCTTTATATGAAGTAACCTTTGGACCACACTATCTGCCACATTGAAGAACTCTGCGTTACGTGAATTATCACTTCTACCTCCAACCAGTAATCATACGATTCATTCATGCTCCTTATATGCCATGTTAGGGTTACACACTCATTTTCTGTCATGGTCTATGGACCCCCTGAAGTAGCCTTGGCCACCCCATGTATAAAAGTCTAGTTCCGCCACTGTGTGGTACTGATCATAGTGTTGGGGCAGATTATATACACACATGGGGTTGACAGTTGCTATTTCACACTGCAGTTTGCAGAACTAATGTCTTTAACCTGAGGAAAACACAGCTTTAAATCAGAGAGGCTCATCATAGCGTGCCTCAGCAACTTATTTTGGCCTGGATAATCTTTCAAAACTCTTGGAGAGCCATCTTGGGTCCTGATTTCTATTCATGACAAGAACGAGAGGTAGTGTCCCATGCTCAGTCTCATATCATTGGATGAGGCTATTTTTAAGTGTCCCATGCTGAGTCTTATATCATTGGAAGAGGGTATTTTTAACAGTGTCCATTAATCTTGAGGTAGCAGAAATGACAGGGGCAGTTCAAGGCAGTATCTGGTCTGGTACAGGGAAGGGAATGTTTTGATGGAAACTGGGGGTAGGTGGTGGCAGGCATGCTGCAGTATGAGCTAAGCCAGTCCAGGCAGTATGAGCAAACCCAGTCCAGGCAGGTGACTGGAGTTGTCTCAAATGGCACCCTATTCCCTATATAGGGCTCTGGTAAAAAGTAGTCCACTATGTCGGGAATTGAGTGCCATTCGGGACACAATCTGAGGGTGTTGTGAGGTCTGCTATCTGCGGAGCCCCAGCCGGCACAGGGAACATGCCATACTGTTGGCCAGGAGCCTCTTCCTGCCCCCTGCTTCTATGCGACACTACAGCACTGATTCTACACATTGGGTCTGCGTTATGTCATTTTAGGAATCAGCAAATCCTCCTAACCTTCGCTATTTACTTATTGTGCGGCTATCCTTCCAAATCTTGTCTCGTTGACTCAACAAGCCTGGGTTTCAGAGGCTGTACCTTTTCCCTAAACCTGATATTACTGCATGAGAAATAAAAAGGCTAAAACTCTGTATGTACATATGATTGGAAATTGATCTAATCAACACATACACATATCATTGGTGGCATGGATTCACCATCAATATGTGATGATGCATGTTTACTATACATGTAGGAGGCTAAGCAAGCATCACATTACCCCCCCCCCTCTCTCTCCACTCTTTCAGAATCAAACGTGGGTGCCTAAAATACCCAGACCACAGGCATTCTCGTCCCCTGTTTTTCCATTACGTTTCTTGTTTTCACGTTGTTGTTGTCTTTGTGGCAGTTGGTCTCATTACATCCGACTGACACTGCTCTACATCCTGGTAACATTCTGTGCCCACTGCCCACACATGCCCTCCCTCACCCCACTGGCATTCCGCCAAAGAGGTTCCAAGCACTCAGAGCTGCTGCCTTCATCATGAACACGACAAGTCTAAGCTTGCCTGTGCAACGCTACATTCCAGTTTTGAATCACCACTACACCACTGTCTCTCTCGCAGTAGAACAAAGCATCTGTTGCAAATCGATTAAACATTGTGTTCCTACTCTCCGGAGACGCACCATTTAGTCTTGTGGTGCACAACATGTGCTCTAGTTCTTATGTCACTCACACATACCACGTGATACAACCTAACAAAGTAGTGAAACATAGCTAGGGTTGTAATGTGCTGTCTGTCCAGTTGTAGCACCTAATGTAGCATAGTGGCTGATACTGACCTCTTGTAGAAGTATCCGAAGGTGATGCCCACCCCGAGGAGGATGATAATGGACATCATGAGGATGCCAACCACATAGCCTGAAAGAGACATGACAAACCGGCTCTGGTTACCAAACTGAATTCACAAAAGTTTATATACAGTATATATTTTAAAATATGCATATCAGTGCAGTTCACTTGCAGTGAGCTAAATAATGCTGTTATGACTATGAGAATATTTTGAATCCTTTATAACTCATGACCATTTATATCCATCTCATTGTACCAAGACGAGCTGCATCAAGCTGGCCCATTCTTTTTAATACTGTCCCTTTAGGCTCACATGTTATGGCCCTATGGCATCGCCCCTTCCCCTATGGCTCAGCAATGAGATCAGGACATACCAAGAGTGCCCAGGTCCTTCTTCTTCTTGGGTCCTGTGCGTACCCTCTGGATGATGCCCATGACTGGCTGGACCGCATTACCCCCTCCCTGGGCAAGCCCATACTTGGCCGGCTCAAAGATCTCTGTCTGTGCTGTGGTGAAGGGGCCTGCTTCTGCCTCTGTAGGGGCTTCGTCTGTGGAGACAATATGATCAACATCCAGTCCCCAAACACTGACCAACCGCCATGTTAGTTTGCTTTCTGTTTTTTCCGATGTTGTATTTGGGTTTCTGTACTTGAGGACACATGATAGTAATAGTTTTAACTCTATTTCTTGTTTAATGATTCACATTTCCCAGGCCGGCCAGAAGATGCTCTTTACGTGCTTTATTGTAGAATCAACATTGAGATAAAATAAATGAGTGAATAGAGAAGGAAACTAATTTCCACTTGGTTCCATGTAGTAAATCGCATGGTTTTTAATCACTGCCTTGTTTGACATCAATAAAGTTGACACAGAGGCTATCCTCAGATGGGCAGGAGAGCTACTGGATTTAGTCTAATTTGTTTACTTTGGAAGCAGTTCTATAAAGAAAATGCATAATCAAAAATGACAGCCATTTCACAGCACAATGGGGCAGAAGCGCACTTCACGTGACGTGATCGCAGTCTCAGGGAAAAGGAAACTGCAGCTGCGGATGTCAACATCTGCTCTCCAAAAAAGGTGTTTACCATCTCTGCTGGAGTTAAAGAACATGAGGTCATAGCCAGCATTAGCCAATTGCCTGCTGTCTCCATGGGAAAGGTCTCATTTCCACCAATGGGTTGAGTAAGTTTCAGGCTTATACCTAACCTTAGGCAGCCGCCTGCCTAACAAGTTATGGCTCTTTAAAATGTAGCATCTGCAGGTTCCTTAAGGACAGGGCCCTTGTTATTGTTTGACATGTATTGTCTTCACAGACAATGAGAGGTCAAAGATCAAACCCCCAGGAAACAGCCTCATAGTGGATTGACTCTTCTCTCACAGCTTTTCACATGGGAGAAGAAACTTCTCCAGATATGCCAATTCAGCAGGGTTATTAAAAATAAAATGCAGCAGTTTGTGTATAAATGCATAACCATAAAAAAATAACTACAGATATCTCTTGTCTAAAAATCTTCAGCTAAAGATCTCTAGTTTCCTTTTTTAAAATGTATTCTTTATTTAACTTGGCAAGTCAGTTTAGAACTTGCCTCCTAGAACTTGAGAAGAAATACATTCTAGGTTCCCGAGAAAGAAAGACACGCCTCCCATTAGTTTTCTTGGTTCTCAAGGCCAACTCTTAGGGGGACATTCCCACCATAACACTTCTAGAGCCTCGCACCTTAATAATAACATTTACAGGGTTAGTTCGGAGAAAAACATGTACGATTTCTCAACTACAGTGACTTTCCTTTCCGAGAACTGCTTTGAGAATACATTTAGGGAAGGGCAGAGGAAGTAGTCCCCCCTCCTCATCCAATAATGTGTTTTTACCCAGCCCTGACCTACATTTCAATGTGTGTGCATAACATATATTCCCTCCGCCAGGTATATGTTTATTTATATTAGACTGATTATGTATTTTTTTATGACTGGGCAGCTAAATACCTTTGCAGGTGTCAATGTCACATGACTGTCTCTGTGCCTCAGCATCTGGGCCAGTCACGTAGCACCAGGGCTTCTCAGATGAGTCTGGGTTACGGCAGTAGTTATGTTCCCCAATACCTACAGAGCATGAAGAAAAGGACATCAACATCCTCACTGTTCCTCACGGGTGGAAAAACCCTCACCGTATAATTAATTACAAGCTTGCATAATGAACACAAAGGGCATGAAATATACTGTACTACTGAAATGCATGGTCTGGCTCTGTATTTTGGCAACAATATTGAAATGCATCAACCCTGACCGTACTAATATAACCCACACAGAGAGACTAGAGCCTCCAGTTATACACTCGTGTCAGGAACATCTATAACCAAACAAACATTTTTACCATCACAACAAATGTGCCATTTAAACCAGGGCACTTCTAGTGAACACTCCAGCAATGGTGGCTGGTGAGAACTTGTCAAATCAATTAACTATCAATTTGATGGTATATTACATGTTTGATTGTGTCATGAAACGACAATGTAATTTACCCATTTGTGAATCTCTATACGCCATAACATCATAGTCCCGGGTTGTGTTGGCCCAGTTCAGACAGGTTAGTCCTGTGTAGGAGTTCTGTTGCTCCCCTCTGTACTCTACGCCGTTGGATTTGATGCAGTCTGGGGACACATTGATTTATGGAAAAATTAACATGTTCAGTTGAAAATAAAGAGAAATGAATAGCAAATAAAACATCAATATACTGTAAGTGCAGCATCTAGAAGTAACACATTCAACAAGGAATTGCCACGAAAGTGCTGTAGTCGTACATTCATATTAATTATCAACACAAAATGTATTCTTGAATCTTCTTGTTGTAAACAAATACATTTTAGAACTTGCATTTTCTTGGACTCAATTTCTCAGGTCCTAAGCCACAATGTAACCATACAATTCTTAACTGATAAAGGGAGCATATTGAGTATATAACGAAAACAAATAAACATTACATGTAATAATAAATAGACTAGTGTGAACAAAGGCATTGCTTTTCAATCGTCATAATAAGAGAATTGTGTTACCTTCAGCATTGGGTGTTCTGTCCGCTAAAGCAATGCTTAGCAAAACAAAGTGCAGCAAGAAAAACATTCCGTAGACAGGATGAATAAAAACGAAAAATTATCAGTGCACAAAAGGAAATAGATGGGTTATTTAAAAATAACAATATGTTTTGTTGTGGAAGAGCCTATGCTGAATAATTCAGTCAAACTGCTCTCCTCTCTGCAGACGAGCCCTTCTTCTTGTCAAAGCAAGATCTGTTTTCTTCGTAAACAGCCTCCTCTCTCTCGCTCTCTCGGACAAGGAACGCCCCTTTGCACTGCAGTACCGGGCAGCGACAGCTGCGGCGCGCTGCCCTTTTCAATGTCCTAGACGTAGAGCCAAAAGAGCTCAACTCAGAAACTCGCTCCATCCATTGGGACCAAATTGACATGCTCAGATTGGTTACTCGGCACTGAATATTACACCTTTAATGTCGTATCGTCATGTAGTTATACGATTTGAATAACTCACTGTTTCTCTTGATGTTTGAGCAGCTAAAATGTAGTTTGTATAAGTAAATAATATATGGATCCTTTAGGATCTGTTGATTTGAATGAACTGTGTTATTTGAAAAGGTTTTTAGATGGCCTTGTTATACTGATCACTGATCAATTGTATCATCCTTTTTTCTAATCTTCTTTTGATGGTAAGATTTAGGTGATCTCCTCCTTTGGCAGCACAGAGCAAAGCCAACCCACGGGCCCCACCAACTAGATTATCGGCTGCAGGAGACGATGAATGAATTGAATTGCAGAAAATGAAACAATGAGAAGCTCCTTGGAGTAACAGCATTGAAACACTTCTCCCTTGTTTGTTTCCCATTCAGCCTGTTGGTCCACTAGGTCCACTAGGCCCACTAGGTCCACTAGGCCCACTAGGTCCACTAGGCCCAATGGAACACATTACGGAACTCATCAATGATTTCCCCACTGCCCTACTTCGCCAGCGTACAAAACAACACTCTGAATATAGAGACTGCCCAGAGTCCAGACACCGTCCCACTGTATCTCTCAAACAGCCTCTCTGCCTTCCTGAGCTGTCCAAAGATTACCCCAAAAGACTCACACTATAATGTATGAGTGCTGGCAATAGACGACTTGCAACACTTTACATATTACCTCAATTATTACCCCCAAGTGATAAGACTCCTGAACATCTAATCAAATGGCTACTAATCAAACTACTATTTGCATTGCCCCCCCCCCCAGACACTGCTGCTACTCTCTGTTATTATCTATGCATAGTCACTTTAATAACTCTACCTACATGTACATATTACCTCAATTACCTCGACTAACCAGTGCCCCCGCACATTAACTCTGTACGGGTACCCCCTGTATATAGCCTCACTATTGCTATTTTACTGCTGCTCTTTAATTATTTGTTAATTTTATTTTAAGTTTTATACTTATCTATTTTTACTTAACACTTATTTTTCTTAACTTCTTAAAACATTGTTGGTTAAGGGCTTGTAAGTAAGCATTTCACTGTAAGGTCTTCCTACACCTGTTGTATTCGGCGCATGTGACAAATACAAAGCTATGCCCTTTGCTCCCTCCACTACCCACCCCCTCTCTCTCCGCCATGTTCTCCCTCAGCCTCTGTCCCAGACAGGACATCAGAAGGCCGTGGGGACTGGAGGGGGCCGATGTTAAATGCTGCCCCCTCTCCCTGTACAGGCAGCTGGGTGCTCAAAGGAGAGAGGCCCCTGTCATTGTTGGCTGACCCCAGCAGAAGGAGAGAGCCACAGGCCACTAGCAGAGCATGACTCATTCACTCAGCAGCCGCTTTTCAAACAAACGTCACCCTGCTTTCAAACAATTACCAATACAAACACTCTCCCTCTCTCTCGTACTCTCTATCCCATACTATAGTCACTCTGTCTTTCTTCCCCATGCCAATACAAATACTCTCTCACACCCAGTTCTCTCTCTGGTTCATCTAAACACACACACTCTCTAATGCAGTATATTACTTTCATTGTCAGTCCTAAAAAACAATCTCACACGGACAGACTTCGTATATTTATTAACTTTACATTGAGTTGGCCTGAATCAAGTTGTGTTGGTGCTGAGTAAAGTGTGAATGTTCACTCTTATTATTTATTACCAGAACTGCACTGACTGGCAGAATGTCAGTTAGAGTAGATTCCTTGTGACACTAATGGAACACTCAGCTCATAAAAGACTTGTTCCTGTCTGCCGTGTCATTACCTGGACACAGACTTAATGAAACCTCCAAGGCTGTATCCAGGTGAACCTTCAGTCTCAGGGAAATGGTAACAAAAGCTCTAATAAGGCCAGACGGACAGCCTCCAGGTTCCTATTAAACCCTCGCCAGAGTGCAGGAAGCATGTACACACACACACACACACACACACACCTTCCAGAAAAGACCCAACTTTCCTTTTCTTAATTATGTAAGGAAAGTTCCCAATGGAAATCATTTGGACAGTTAAATAGGTCATTGTTAGATGAGGGGGGGAAAAAAACACTGAAATAAGAAAATGGGAAATTGTTGTTTATAAGAATAGGCGAGTCATGCTTTTATTATTAATTTCATTATATGTATGTTCTAGTTGAGGAAGACTCAAGGACAGAAATCAGAACATGTTATCTGTCTGGAACTAGCACAGAGTTCACAGATCTTTTTCTTCTCTTTGTTTTAAAAGCACTTGAACCTCAGTGCCGGGTGTCACAGTGGGTAAGTCGGCAGACCCATTTAAGTGTTCTGGTACTGTTCCTACTCCAAGCCTGCTGTGGTTTGCTCTCAGACACATAAATCCTATAGGATTATCTCTCATTTCTAAGGAGTACGTGTCTGAGGAACACGTACTGCATAATTCCCACGTATGATTCATTAAGTGGTTACATAAAGTAAGTGAATAGGGAACTGGTAAAGAAACTGGCTAACATGTCACCCAGTTGCTCTTAGACCTGTATGTTAACATTGTAATTAACACAGGAGGGGAAAAAATGACCAGTTCAGAAACAGTCCTACTTTATAATGCCTGCTCCAACAGTCAGGACATATTAGAAGGACATTCAGCCCCAATGTACACACAAACACTTCTAAAGAGTGTGAACTGTAGCCGTTCACATATTTGCCTGCCACCAATAGAACAAAAAGGAGTGGACTGCTGTGATAATGGTGTAAGACTGTTCTAGTGTGGGGTGTTGCACGGCAACCAGCAACAGTAGTCAATCATCTTCATCTGAGGGAGGCAGGCAGTCTGACAATGGACACTTATCCAGGCAGGAGACTGGCCACTAATGGAGCGTAAAGCCTTGTATGCCCATTCTGTTCACCAACCCTCCTGTCTGTCTGCCTCTACTCCCGACGGCCGCCGGCATGACATCACTGTCTGTCTCCCACTGCTGCAGATGAAGCCCAATAAGACGTGGCTAATGCTGAAAGATGAGAAGGAGAGAAGAAAAGGCAACGTAGCCTACTATAGACTAGAATGAAGGAGGGCGCCTTGCTGTGGCTGCTGGTGGTATGACAGATATACCAGGAGTGGTCGGAAGCAGTTGGAACCGGACTGAGACAGCTGGAACCGGTCTGAGAATTCACAGAGGGGCCTTGTTCAAGCACAGAGGGATTTAATGTTGGGCAACAGATAAAGACATCCTAAACATAAAAGCCTACAGAAAAGAGGACAACCCCACTGTAATAGATTATTTAATCTATAAAATTAAACATTCATCCTTTAAAATCATACAAAAATACTTGCATCATGGCTGCATCCTGATTACAGACATGCAAATGCATTAACATAGTAAATAAAATACACAATAGTATCAACAGAGATGTTCTAAGAGGCTCTTTGGATCGGTATAGACACTCTCAGTTCAGGCATAGTAGGTGTAAGGAGATGCTCTCTATAGCTGGTCAATACTTAGCAGGCCTCATCAGCAGCAGCAAGTAATCTGATCATTGCATTCATCTGGCTGTAGTCAGTTATTTTACATAACTAATTGGAGAACCTGCCTGCCAAATGCTACTGTACTGTAGTGCAGAAGCTACAGAGAGTACATTCAATGCCCACGTTGTTTGTAGCTGCAGTAGGCATTCATGCAGCATCCATGGATTCATTCATTCTGGACTTGGATCGTCAAAGAGGAGAACTAAGGCAATCTGTTGTCACAGTGTGGACCAGACTACTGTATCATCAAGGCAGGTCTCCAGTCAGAGCTGCAGTAAAGGCAGCGGGCATCTGGACACCGTTCTGGCGGAGCACACAGTGAACTTCCTGGATGTTCTTACGTAAACTCTCGGGATCACAGAGGGGCCGGAGGTCATCAGACATTTCTAGTAGCCGCAGGAGGAATGCTGCCCTGGCCCACAGACCACACAGGGTGCCATGGAAACTAGAATCCATGAGAAGGGCCAACCAGGACGGGTCCAGGGTGTCACCTAGAATGGAAGAACAGTTAAAGGGATACTTCGGGATTTTGGCAAAGATGTTCTTTATCTACTTCCCCAGAATCAGATGAACTTCTGGATAACATTTTTATGTCTAATTTGCGTCTCGTGCTAGTAAATACACATAGACTTCCAATCATTGCGCTAATTCTAGTTAGCTTTGGCTTGCGTAATTACCTCTAACTTCCTTCATAAGGAGACATACAACTGGTATCCACAAGTTCATCTGACTCTGGGGAAGTCGATAAAGGGCCTCATTGTCAAAAGCCCAAAGTATCCCTTTAAGCTCACGTAATCCTGTCTGCCATGACATTTTCAGTACGTTTACATGCACACTAATAATTTGATATTAAACTGATTATGGAAGTATGCAGAGTATGGCAATAGTCAAGTAAACACTTGACTCTGTTTATCTTAAAATCGGAGTGAGGTCATAATCGAAGTAAGCATACACTGCTTAAAACCTGGTTTTCTGAGCCACCTTTCATTGGGACATGTAAACAGCTTAAAATCAGCGTTCCAGCTGTGTATTTGATCTGCACATGTGCCAGCAGCAGTAGCGCAAGCCTCCCTCTTATGTGCGAGTATCTTAGAAATAGTTCACATACAAACTTTATATGCCCGAACTCAGAATCAAATATGCTTCGCAAAAATAGAACATTTATTTTGATTGCTGATTTTCAGCATTTATTTAAGTCCCATCAGGTAGCCTGATTTCAGATGTGTCCATGTAAACAGGATTATTAGGGAAATTGTTCTTCTTGCAAAGCATGTAAACATTTTAAAGAAACTATTATATTAATGACTAGCCACAATAATTGTGTTATTATGTGCTTTCCGACACAATCAGTAAGTATGTGGTCCTTGGCCTGTGTGTTACCTGGCTGGAGGTCTTTACAGACTCGGAGGTTCTCCAGCAGGTCTGTAACATTCTCCCTGGCCCATACACCCAGGCGTTCTCCCACCACTGAGGATGCTGGGTACTTTTCAGCGAGCTGAAGCAGGTATGGAAGCAGACATGCTGACATCACAGACGGTTCTGCAAATACGTTGGCCTCATCCTGCTCATAGAGACTGGCACACCTGTGGAACAGAGAGGGATTGATGAACAACATAAACAAATGACACTCGGCCTACATGCCATGAATTTGTTGACTGCCTGTGTGTGTTGTGACTCACCCAGTGTCCCTGGCCTCCCTCAGGACTGAGCTCAGGTCAGACTGGGGCATGTGACACAGCAACACCTCCAGGGCACCAGGACTATCCCAGCATTCCTCCAGCAGCAGCTCCAGCAGGAAGGGCAGAGCCTGGTTGACCTGCATCAGGTACATGCTCCTCTCCCCTCCTCCTCTCCTGGCTTGGCAGAGTGTGGAGGCAAAACCTGCCGCTTTTATCCTCACCTGCTGGCTCTCGTCCTGCAGCAGGTAAAGCCCTGTGTTGATCAACCTGCATAGGAAGAAAGACGGAGAGGACATTATGCAGCAGATTGTGACAAAGTCAGCATGCATACTGTAATTTACTTTTTAACCTACGACCCTGCTCTAGATCTCTACCTGGTGCTGAAGACAGGGAGAGGAGTGTGGTCCCTCAGGGCCATGCTCAGTAAGGGGGCCCCAGCCAGACACAGGGCCCCGGCACAGGATCTCCTGAGAGCCTCAGGGGCCTCTGGCACCCGGTGGACCTCCAACAGACTGCACCACCGAGGGAACAGAGATGTCTGAAGACTGAGACAGAGGGAGAAGAAATGTGCGAATGTTCAGTATGTTTTTTGTGGACCTGACACCCTAATGACTTGTTGTCAAGTAAATTAAATCATGTCAAAACAGAGATGAGTGCAGTGTGCAGAATTCTGTATGCTGACCTTTGGGAGAGCAGCAGGCTGGCAGCACACAGGGCCTGGGATAGAAACTCTGGCCCCCCTCTGTGGCCCTCCAGGGCCCCCAGCAGCAGCTCCACACACTCCAGCAGGACTGGACCCTCCAGGGGGGGAGAAGGGGAAGGCTCCTGGGACAGAGTATGGTCAGCCCCAGGAGTCATCACGGCAATTAGAGTTGTCAGGTATGTCCTGCTGTACTCCACACTCTGATCCAACAGCGCCTCCTTCAGGTTGGCCTGAGTAGAGAGCAATGTTAAACACCATTCCCATAAAACAGCATGGTCAGGTCACCATTGTCAAATCAGGAATGTGAAGTCATTAAAGGGCAGCTAATAGGTGTGAAGACTTTGCTGTCCAGAAACTGAAGGAGGTATAAAAACAGGAGCACTCACACAGGCATATTGATTGGGCCTATGGAGTTTTATTAAAAGGCTAAATAATGTTTTCTTTAGAATATACAATAATATATGCCATTTAGCAGATGCTTTTATCCAATGTGAATTAGTCATGGGCACATACATTTTATGTATGGGTGGTCCCAGGAATTCAACCCACTTCCCTGGTGTTACAACTTACAAGTGCCATGCTCTACCCAGTGGTATTTGAAAGTACTAAAGCAAAAATACTTTCAAGTACTACTTAAGTCATTTTTTGGGATATCTTTACAAAAATATAAATAGTAAGAGTCACTTTTTACTCTTACTTCACTCTTAAAGAAAATAGTGTACTTTTTACACCATACATTTTCCGTGACTTCCACCGCACAACACAGCAGAGAAAAAGGATGGATATCCTTGACTGTATTGGTCTAGTTCAGATTTACCTGACCCTGTTTAGTGAGTTGGATGTGAGCTGATACACACCCATTCATTTTCATGAGAAAAAAAAAACAATTCTCAGCTTGATTTCAGCCCTAAGCAGCATTGTGTTAAAGTCATATCTTTAGTGCCTTGAATTCCTCATGTTGTATATTGAAAACTAGTCATTGAAAACTGTTGGTACATTTTTGGACAGGGTGACTTTTCCAGCATTCTCTAGTCTAGACAGGGTGTTTATGTCTCACCTGCAGAGCCGTCTGCAGCACCTGTTGCATGCTGGTCCCACTCCATCGCCGCCTTTCAGCCGCCCAACTGACCAATGACAGCCTCAGGTCAGAGCTCTCTGTGGAGAAACTCCCCCACACCTGGCAAGCCCACCGGGGCTCTGCACAGAGGAAGTGGATAGCGTTCTGATGGAAGGAGGCGGACCCAACCTGTAAAATGGAATGTCATAAACTTTCAGTATTGTGGGACCCAGATTATGAAAAGGATAACAAATCATGACAGTATCTCTGGATAAGAACGGTGTGTGTGTGTGCATGTGTGTGAGAGACAGGATCTGTTGGGCACCTGGAGCCTTTGGTGTGGTGAGTGGAGCTCTGACAGGAGCACATCCCTCATCTGGCGGAGGAACCCCTGAGAGCAGAACCCCCTCAGCAGGCCTGCCACACCCAGGTAGGCCCCACGCACTAGGGGACAGTGCTGAGCCCCTGTCACCAACCACAGTCTGGACTCTACACGGTCCACCACATCACACAGTGCATCTGGGGGAGGACTGGGGAAATAACAAAACAAATGACAAAACCTGACAGTGCCTTAATCACAGAATAAATAGAACCTCTATGGTCTCCATAGAATCCTTCCCTGTTTGTTTTCTACTCTGTAAACCCTCACCGTTGTGTGCATAGACCCCTGTCCAGGATGGCTCTGATCTGCAGTAGCTGTCCATGCAGACGATTGTGACAGCTGGGGTCCTGGGGCTCCGGCAGCTCTCCTGTCAACCGGAGAAGGGTGCTCACGTATTGGCAGGGGGGCGTCATGGCGACCAATGCTTTGGAGGTCATGACCCTCACACTGTAGACGGGACTGGCAGCCAGCTGGAGCAGGGGAATCAGGAAGTCTGACAGAGTGCTGCTGGGAACAAAAGGTTTCATGGACCAGTTTTCATACTGCAAGGAGATGCACAGAACACTGTAAATGATTGTGTGCCTACCTAGAGAATACAGGTGTGTTATCCTTAAACAGGCCCATGGACATCATCACCTGCTTCATTGAGTAGACGCAGCTATAAAGGGATTCCTTAGCTTGACAAAATTAAATAAATGACATCAAAACAGTAAAATCACCCAGTTTGGTCTTGGACCCCTCGCTGGAGTTTGGCCAGGAGGGTGAGGACAGGGTAGAGGGAGGGGTGCAGGCGGAGCCGGGCCTCCCCAGAGGGACCCTGCAAGTCCTCTGCCGCCCCCCTCAACTCCCCCAGGAGGAAGGGCTGCAGGGCAGGGTAGTGGGTGAAGAAGGCGGGGGGAGACATGCCATGCTGGGTGGAGCCCTCCTCACCTCCAGAGCGCTGACCCAGCAACCTTGAGCACAGAGAGCCTGTTCATGGGAAAGGGTTCAGTCAGAGGGAGCACAATAACAAATGAATAATTTAACATGCATGTCTGATCGCTACATGAAAGAAATTGGAGCAGACAGCGCAAGTGAACCTAATGGATTCTCTCCCGGTCTATATGATCTAATGTTTGAGCTGGTCAGTTTCAGAGAATACAAATGACACTGAAACCTGAGCTCTGTCCTCAGTGTGCGCATTACAGTAGTGAGAGGGAGAGATTGTCTTTTTACTGTAGAGCTGCAGTGCAGCATTCCTCATGGCCCAGCAGGGGGAGCTGAGGAGGGTCAGGGACAGGATGGCCACAGCCGGGGCAAACTGCAGCACAGCCACCCCCAGCCCAGAGCCTCGTACCAGGGCCTGCAGGGTGTGGACCGCACACACCTGGTGGAGAGGAGGGGAAAAGCCAACATTAGACAGCATGCTAACTGACCTGGACTTGAGTATCCTATTGGTATGTGTGTATCTCGATGGCTGTGCATCTCATCTGTGTACGTGGTAGGTAATGTACATGCGTATAATAATCATTCAGAATCTGGCTAACTTTTGGTGAATTCATGATGTGTATTACCTGTGGCAGGTCCAGTGTCTGGTCCCAGTCCTGGGGCAGAGGGGACCTGGCTGTGTCCAGCAGGGTGTGTATGCTGTGGGCCAGGAGGGGCCGGGCCTTACTGGCCTCCTCTGCTGACACCACACACAGGATGAGCATGGGAAGCCCTGCCGCCCGCCGGGTCACTGACGTACAGCGAGACTGCAGCACTTCTAGGCCCTGGAGAGAAAACCCCATATCAGTTAGCGCACACACACACAGTTTAACCATACTAGCTTAATATGCATGCAACATAGATTTATTGTTGCAGGTAAAATTAGATATGAATTGGCAGAGAATGATAAGGTACATCACTGGCCTGGACCTAAAACATAAGCTACAGAAAGCCCTTTACCCCATGAGAACCCTGTCTGCAGTGTGGATGAGCCCCCTCAAAAGGGCCTGGGTCAGAGGTTACCTGCTTCAGCATGTGTGCTGGGATATCCCTGAGCTCTGGGTCACTGCTGCTCAGGAGACAGGCACAGAACCTGGTAAAGCCCACACAGCAGCCCTCTACTGCCCCCTGGGGGATAGAAATGTGTATGTCAGGACTGAAGATGAGACAAGAAAACCAGGGAGGCTTTGAGTTGTGACCCATAGATGGATATTATGTCCTTTTTACCCAGTGGCGGCATTTGAGAAGAATGTTCTTGAACACTTTAGAGGCCCTCTTCAGGTCTTCTAAAGTTAGGAAGGGTTCTGTCTGTTTGGCCTGAGCAAGGATTCTCTCCACCAGAGAACCTAGAAAGATTCCTATTTCCTGAAAAGGAAAACAACAATAGTTATTGAAGGCCAGAATGTGTTTCTTAATGGTGCTGAACATGGGTTTGAATGTGCAGCCGGGTGGTCAGTGCGAGTGTTGATCGGTAAGATGAAGAGTACCTTGAGGGAAACCCAGCAGCAGGTGAGGACCAGACTGTGTTCCTCAGACAGCAGCACACACTCATCCCCCTCCCCCTGGTCCTCTCCTGCTACCTGGCCTATCAGAGAGGTGATGGCATTCCCCATGTCACAGAAAGATGGGGGTATATCTGGAAAAGACAAGGGCGGGGGTGAGACAACCGTTCCATTTCAAATGTACCCTTCTCCGATCTCTTGTGTGATGTCTCTTTACTCCTTCCTGGCGATACCTTTCTCATCACCGCAGGCATCCTGGTCTCCATACAGCACACCCAGTAGGAGCAGAGTGATCCTCTCCAGGAGAACCAGGATCTCTATGGTCATTCTGTGATCGACCACATCACACAGGGTGTTAGGTACCTCTAGAATACACCTCTCTAGGGCAGTCAAAATACCTGAAACAAATACATCACTCAAATAAGGTTGCAATGTCAAATGCTTTGGAATTCAACATTATTATTATTTATATACAAGCTGTTAGATAGCTGCAAAATGTAATTTTGTGAAATAGCAATGATGCAACAGGTCTCACCGTGTATGGGTTTGGTCCTTGCAGCAAGCATCATATCATCCTTAGCAATCAGGTAATGCTGCTCGAGTTCCTTGAGTAGATACCTGACCAGAGTAGAGGCCTTCGAGTCCCCAGAACTGACGTAGTTGATACGGCTGTCCAGCCAGGGCACATGAGACTGACCTCCAGACCTTCGGAGAGGGGGTCATGCAACACTGAGGTCGAGGACCAGAGCTCTGGCTACAGGTGGGGTGTGTAGAAATTAAGGTCTACTTACTTCTGGAGGAGGACCTTGATGATCAGAGCTCCCATCTGAGCCTCCGGCACACGGGGACTGCAGAGGAGCAGTTCTGCTCGGCCGAACAGCACAGGAGTAATGTCCTCCAGAAAACTAGGTGGGAAAAATCTCACCAGTAACCCCGCAGAGAGCTCCCGAATCTACATGGGAAAATAGAGCAGAGAAAATACATTATTTCACTTATCCTTTCTGTCACTTACAAATGTATTAAAAATTAAAAATGGAATTTGTAACATAAGTATTAAGTCTACCTCATTGGTGGAATCCTCTAAACAGCCAATAAGGACCAGCTGTTTTGATCGAGAGAAGAAATCCCACCATCCTCTCAGCCTTGCCCAGTTGATCAAAGAGGCCATGTTAACTACAGAAAGGGAACAAAAACCTCTTGGAATTTTGCGTCATACAGGCTTTAAAGCCCCAGAATGAAGTCAACCATCTCATTCATACCCCCTTTACTGACCTGGGGGTTGGCCCTTCTTCTTGTCTGGGCTCCAGGTGTCTGTGCAGGTCTCTAGTACAGCAGACAGCAGCAGCAGGACAGTCTTTTTCCTCTGGTAGCTGTGTCCTGGTGCCAGATAGGACAATGTCAGCTGGGACAGCCAGTCCACAAACCCTACAATGATCAGGATGAATAGGATATTAATAAATTGCACCACACAGCTAGATGGGACAAGGAAATAAAACCATTATTTAGTGCTTCAAACTTTCACAGCTCTCACCTACTCCCTGATCAAGTGCCATCTCTGTCTCCTTTGTGAGGCTGACACCACCGTCCCTTTTTCCCTTCTGTCCTCTGAGGTGGGCCAGGCAGCTGTCTCGGATCCGGACCAGAAACCTCTTCACCCCCGCCTGAAGGTGCTGGCGGAACGGTGACGACTCACTGTTGAGGTTCTGGGGGATGAAGGTCCTCATGGTCGACAGCTCCTCCGGCGTCGGGGCCTCTTTGGTCTTTGGGCTGCAGCATAGCAGGTTGAGGGCGGCCAGGCGGACTCTATCGTCCACACATCCCAGGGCAAGACGGAGAGTCTCCAGGGCATAGCCACTCTCCAGGGCCCAGGGGGAGCCTCCATAAGTGGCTCGGCGGGCACTCATCACACAGGCCCAGGCATGGAGGTGCCCTGGAGAGGCAGGGTCTAGAGGGGCCAGCAGGGGCTCCACAGCAGCGGGGAAGACACGCAGAGTCCAGGGCAGCAAGTGGCTGGAGCTGTTGTTCTGAAGAAGGGTCACGTCAGAGGTCAAGGCCTCCAGCAGAGTGGTCCGCCAACGCCTGGCCCACTGATTGGCCAGATCCAGCTCCAAGGGAGGAGCATCCTGGGCCAGTTCCTCACACAGCTCGCACCGCTGCTTCTGGATCAGACACTTGTAAAGCTCTGAGGCACATGGGGACAGATGATTGGTGGACATGCACTTCAGGAGATGGTTGGGAAGCTCGGAGTACTGCTCCAGCACCTGAGGGGTTAACGGAAAATTAATTATAATCAATTTCCACAAATGAACATACACTTTAAAAAAGGTTAAGATGACTTTGAATACACTCACCATGTCAGTGCCAACATAAGGGAGCAGTGAACAGAGGGGGAAGTATTTGGCTTTGGCCTCCCAGGGCAGTTTGGTTATGCGGTGGAGTAAGGAAATGTGCAGGTTCTTCTGTGTGTCTCCAAAACGCTGGCAGTCCATCTCATAGATCTCCAGCAGCAGGCAGAACGCACTGCGCACAACCTCTGACACACCCTCGACCTGGGCATGTGTTAGGAGAAATGGGATGTTATTGTTACTACTATACTTTGCCCATGAGCTGTTATTGTCTATTCATGTTCTGTATTATGTCATGTTACATGTTTTGTGTGAATCCCAGGAAGAGTAGCTGCTGCTTTTGCAACAACTAATGGGGATCCTAATAAAATACCCCCCTCCAATTTTTTTTAAATATATATATACAGTGGGGCAAAAAAGTATTTAGTCAGCCACCAATTGTGCAAGTTCTCCCACTTAAAAAGATGAGAGAGGCCTGTAATTTTCATCATAGGTACACTTCAACTATGACAAACAAAATGAGAGAAAAAAAATCCTGAAAATCACGTAGGATTTTTAATTAATTTATTTGCAAATTATGGTGGAAAGTAAGTATTTGGTCACCTACAAACAAGCAAGATTTCTGGCTCTCACAGACCTGTAACTTCTTCTTTAAGAGGCTCCTCTGCCCTCCACTCGTTACCTGTATTAATGGCACCTGTTTGAACTTGTTATCAGTATAAAAGACACCTGTCCACAACCTCAAACAGTCACACTCCAAACTCCACTATGGCCAAGACCAAAGAACTGTCAAAGGACACCAGAAACAAAATTGTAGAACTGCACCAGGCTAGGAAGACTGAATCTGCAATACGTAAGCAGCTTGGTTTGAAGAAATCAACTGTGGGAGCAATTATTAGGAAATATAAGACATACAAGACCACTGATAATCTCCCTTGATCTGGGGCTCCATGCAAGATCTCACCCCATGGGGTTAAAATGATCACAAGAACGGCGAGCAAAAATCCCAGAACCACACGGGGGGACCTAGTGAATGACCTGCAGAGAGCTGGGACCAAAGTAACAAACGCCTACCAACACACTACGCCGCCAGGGACTCCAATCCTGCAGTGCCAGACGTGTCCCCCTGCTTAAGCCAGTACATGTCCAGGCCCGACTGAAGTTTGCTGGAGAGCATTTGGATGATCCAGAAGAAGATTGGGAGAATGTCATATGGTCAGATGAAACCAAAATATAACTCGTCATGTTTGGAGGACAAAGAATTCTGAGTTTCATCCATAGAACACCATACCTACTTTGAAGCATGGGGGTGGAAACATCATGCTTTGGGGCTGTTTTTCTGCAAAGGGACCAGGACGACTGATCCGTGTAAAGGAAAGAATGAATGGGGCCATGTATCGTGAGATTTTGAGTGAAAACCTTCCATCAGCAAGGGCATTGAAGATGAAACGTGGCTGGGTCTTTCAGAATGACAATGATCCCAAACAGACCGCCCGGGCAACGAAGGAGTGGCTTCGTAAGAAGCATTTCAAGGTCCTGGAGTGGCCTAGCCAGTCTCCAGATCGCAACCCCATAGAAAATCTTTGGAGGGAGTTGAAAGTCCGTGTTGCCCAGCAACAGCCCCAAAACATCACTGCTCTAGAGGAGATCTGCATGGAGGAATGGGACAAAATACCAGCAACAGTGTGTGAAAACCTTGTGAAAACATTTGACCTCTGTCATTGCCAACAAAGGGTATGTAACAAAGAATTGAGATAAACTTTTGTTATTGACAAAATACTTATTTTCCACCATAATTTGCAAATAAATTAATAAAAAATCCTACAATGTGGTTTTCTCATTTTGTCTGTCATAGTTGAAGTGTACCTATGATGAAAATTACAGGCCTCTCTCATCTTTTTAAGTGGGAGAACTTGCGCAATTGGTAGCTGACTAAATACTTTTTTGCCCCACTGTATAACACCATTTATATTAATAATGAGATGATTGGAAACTCACTGGACTCTCAGCATTGTCCCAGATGACCTGGATGAGTTGTTGTCTCAGGCTAGAGTCATCGGGCAGCAGGGGAGCGCTGGTCACCTCCCAGATCTCAGCTAGACACTCCTTAACACTCTTCAGCCACAGTGTTAACACTGCCATCAGACATAGGCTTTAATAAACGTTGATTTGATACTCAGGTATTTCTTACTTTCATTACGTTTGCACTTACAGAAACACTGGTTTGGTTTTACAATACCTTCAAAGACATAGTAGTGACAGTCAAGCTTCTCCTCACACAAAGCAGAGACCAAAGGAAACAAACCACCCAGGAGTAGACAAGTCTGAAGCAATAGAGAGAAAACTTTGAATCAGAAACCACATTTTCTAGATTGGCCGAGGAGAATTCTATAAGAACGAATGAAGAAGATATATCAGTTAGCATGAGCAGTCTGTGACATACCCCTGTGGTGTCCACCTGACTGACTAGGATGCCCCTTCTACAGCAGGTCAGCAGACCCCTGCTCACAGCCAGTCTGTCCACTCCATCCTGCGAGCGGGGGATGCACTGCACCTGGAGACCACCCACACACAGCTGCCACGGCTCTGAGTAACACACATCAACCAGTGGCATATTATTTGATTTTTTTAAACACTTAATCATCACAGTCCTTATATGCATAGGGTTATGGTTCAAATCCTTCATATTTGTTGTGATGATTTGTAATGTAAACAATGTAGAATGTAAACAATAAAAGTCAACATACAATGTCAACAATATGAAAGTCCTGAATGTGTACCTGAGTGAGTGACTTGTAGCAGACTCCAGGCAGCTGCTCCTCCCTCCCCTCCCTCGAGTACGGTGTTAATCAGCATGGCCACTGTGGTGCCAGCCAGGAGACGGGTGTCCCTGTTGGAGCACTGCCCGCACCCAGAGGAAACAAGTAATATAGTAATACCATTTTTAAAATGCTATTTAGCACACGCTTTTATCCAAAGCGACTTAGAGTCATGCATGCATAATCTTTACATATGGGTGATCCCGGTAATGGAACAGACTGGCAAACCTGAATCATATTTATTCAAAATAATTTGGGATTTAACCTGAATCGATGTCAAACACAGACCTGTCCCAGGATGATGTCCATTAGAGACTGTAGGATGCTCTGCACTGCCAAACTCCCCTGTTCCTTCTCCCACACCAGAGGGGCCACCTCACCTGGCAACAGCTGAAAAACCTGCAAACACACCTGAAGGGACATGTCCCAGTAAGACACCTACTAACACAGCCAACTCACAGGTCAGTTCAGTGACAAGACGTCTTCTGAACAGTGCTTCAAATGAATGAATGAAAAATGAAAAAAGAAAAGTACAATTTTGTTGACAAGCGCAAGGAAGTTAAAGGTTGATAAAGTGCATATAGAGTATTTACCTTGACAGCTTGGTAACACAGTGGTCCATTTCTCAAACCCTCCTGCTCCAGTATTACAGGGAATAACTCAGCCACTTTATCTATCAAGGAAGGGCAGGCCTCTCGCCACAGCTCACGACCAATAGAGCTGTCCTCCAGGAACATGCAAGCTGCAAACACAAACCACACACAGGAGATCACTTGGCACCTAAAATGAGGCCAAAAAGATAATAGTTAATATTGACAATGCCACTCACACTAAAACAAAGAACAATTCAAGATGATTCTAATCCACAACTAACCTATCTGGAGGTCCCCAATGGATAATGCCTGAAAAGAAAAGATGCTGAAACATTAACATTAAACATTATCACATTGCTAAAGAATACTTCTAACCATGGATTATTTTTAGAACAATACACATACCTGATCCTTTCCCACAATAGTGCACAAACAGTGTTGGATTTCTCGAAAAACCAGCAAACGATTGACTTCTGCCAGATGTTGTAACATCTGTAATGGCATGATCAAATACATATTCAGAATAGCACTTTAGTTATTCAGCATTGAAAACATAACTTCTAAAGGACAGAGCTTGTTCTGGACCTGGTCTAATTTGCGACTGGCGATGTTAAACATCTGCATCTGCATGGCGACGAGTAGCCTGATGAGTGGCAAGAGGAGCCTCTCCTCTAAACACTGAAGCTGCTTCACTGGGATCTTCCTCAGCAGCTGGCCTGCCTCCTCCAGACTACGCTCTTTGCATCGCTTTATGTTGCTCCTGTTCAGAGACAGACAACATGTCATGAAGATGAATGACACCGAAGGTAAACAATGAATGTGTACTAATTGGTTGGAAATGGGAACAGTCGGAGTGGAGCTGGAACCAGCAACTCCGTGACACCACAGGGACTATCCCACTGCTGCCACCAGTGTAGTGACAGAGATAGAACAATCGCTGCAGGGCTTGAATCAACAACCCTGTGGTTATTGTGATGTGAATGCATTACCACCTGAAAGCCCAGATTTCTTGGCAGAGGCAGTAGTACATGCATTCCCACACATGCATTGTTATACAAACATCAGGGATGTATTCATTATGGAAACAGTTTAACGTTTTAGCACCAAACAGAAGCATCAGAGCATAACGACAGTTTCTATTAGAGAAATGCAGGTAGGTCCCTCCTGTTTCATTCTGTTTAAGAAACATTTTGCAACCGAATCGGTGTAATGAATAAGACACATTAGGCACTTGTAAACAAGATTTACCTTGAGCACTCATCAAGTTTGTTCATGAAAAGCTTTAACGTAGTGCTGACATCTGTGGGTATTTTATCCTCAGTGACCACACAGTCTAGTACAGCTTTCATCTGATCTTCGACCGATTGAACAGGCACCATTGTTTGTTAATTCCCGAAAGTTTGTTTTAAAATTATCCCTGGAAAGAAAGAGAACATGCTTCCTCGTGTTTTTTTTGTCAAACTAAATCTACTGTTGGAGTTGAGTCGTTACAGAACAGTGCATTATGAATTACCGCCATCTAGTGTATAGGAGTATGCGTTCGGTTAGCAAATCATCTTTGTAACATTACATTACGCTTTTGTGTTCATGTTTTGTTGTCAATTCATTAGGGTGCATGCAGAGAGTCCATATAATAGTGCATGTTGCAAATGTACTTCTAGAAGTTTGCTATAACAGATATATTCTTTGTCTGTTTCCGTAGTACAGAACAGCCCCACCGAAGGTCGCTGTTGGCTATCTCAGTAGAAGCTCGCCCGTTTCTGGAGCATGAACGCAAGTAATCCCCTAAACTGTGATTGGTTAATATGTCATTGCCATTGACATCTCTCTACAACACTTTGCAAAAATGGTGACTCCCTGGTGAGATGGAACTATTGCGTTCTCTTAGTTATACAAATCTTTGGAAGGCTCGCAGTTCGATTCCGGGGAGGACTCCGGTTTAAGAAAAAGATGTCGGAAGCCGGTGCTGAGTTCGAAGCAAAATAAGTGAAGACGAATGTTCTGAATGGACAACAGCAGTAGCGAAAAATATAACAAAAAGGAAATTGTCTAAAATTGGAGTGGATGATACGTGTATGAATGATAATGAATCGCTTCTTGTTGGGATGCATATGTGGGAAATGGTGAGGTATGCGCTGGGAAAAGTCTGTCATACTGGTCTTATTTTGATTAATCGTATTTCTGAAGAACATAGGAAGATTGCAGTGAGCCTCAAAAGAATCCGAATAACAGAAGTTTTGAACTTCGGAGTAGAGCACTCTCAAAGGAGTCGTTGAATACCTGAAGAAGATTCCTGGTGTGGTTGGTGCCCGGCGTCTAACCCGCTGGGTGAATGGAGAAAAAGAAGAGTCTGTCGGCCCAGTTGTTTTCTGATAAATAGCAAATACCTACACGCATTTGAAACTTGGTTATGTAAGATACGCTGTACGAACTGTCGTCCCCAACACATTGCAGTGTAAGCAGTGGCGGTTTTAGCTTGTATGGCTCCCTTGGCGAACCCGCCGCCGCTCCCCACCAAAAAGCACCATTCTGTACTAACTAATTTTTATTCAGACATTTGGAACAACTCAAATAAATATAACATTTTAAACTATATACATCTAAAAACATATACAAAAAGACTCATGAATAAAGTGACAAAGAAACAAATTGTAGTTTATAAATACAAATAAAACATATAATTATTACACTATTACCCTACTGCTAACAAAAAACACAAATAAAACTATATTGCACAAATCCTATACCACACAAATACACAACACACTTTTAAAGAAGAGAACCTGATTTTACACTATTGCACTTCAAACAAGAAACACACTAAATTGCACAAATAATTGCATTACTAAATGCATTAGTACTGTACAAAGGTAGAGGTGCGCTATTTGATAGATTCCCCCTACCTCGGGTTTCCAGTGGGGGGACCTGAGGTCAACAACCCCCTACCCACCCATTTCATACTTCGGAGTGGGAGACCTTCCCAGGCAGTAGCCTGCCTAGCTCACTGACGATCCAGGGCGTCCACTCCGACAAGGTTAATTGACCCACAGTCCCACACGATGACAAGATATAATTGACATAACGTGCAAATGAGTGATAGATTGCACAAATGTCACCTTTCCAATTTGTTTTTGTGCGGGTGCCTCGTGCAGCCCCCGGCAAGATGCCTCCCTGGGAGCCCGCCCATGTCGCTTATACCTACATCCGCATCATTAGAATTGATAAGGATTTGGCCATGTTACAAGTGTGTGCAGATGGACAGGGTATTGAAGAACAATGTGTAGAAGAACGACGGCGTTGCAATTGTGGTGGTAATCATGATCCTGAGTTCCTGGAGTGCCCTGTAAGGGTGAAGGAGATTGAGGTGGCAAAAGGTAGAGCAGTCAATCGAATCTCCTATGCGGAGGCGATTCAAATAATTGAGGAAACAAGTGATGCTAGTGAAGATATGGTAGTAGACGCACCGCAGCCTGTAGTCATTTTTGTTTTGAGGGGGATCAGCTTAATATTGTTGAAAAAGATTGTTGCTTCCATCATTGTAATTGTCTGCATAATTTCCAATCCCCCATATGTTTTTTTTTTGGTAAATATATATATACATATGCATACACAAACATTCATAGTTCATAGTTCGCAACGAGCCAGGCAGCCCAAACTGCTGCATATACCCTGACTCTGTTGCAAGAGAAGTGACACATTTTCCCTAGTTAAAAGAAATTCATGTTAGCAGGCAATATTAACTAAATATTCAGGTTTAAAATATATATACTTGTGTATTGATTTTAAGAAAGGCATTGATGTTTATGGTTAAGTACACGTTGGAGTCCTTTTACGCGAAAGCGCACCGAATCGATTAAATGCAACGCAGAACACGCTAGATAAACTAGTAATATCATCAACCATGTGTAGTTAACTAGTGATTATGATTGATTGCTTGATTGATTGTTTTTTTATAATATAAGTTTAATGCTAGCAAGCAACTCACCTTGGCTTACTGCATTCGCGTAACAGGCATGTAACAGGCATGCTCCTCGTGGAGTGCAATGTAAAGCAGGTGGTGAGAGCATTGAACTAGTTAACCGTAAATGTTTTGTTTTTCTGTCTTGAATAAAAGTAATAATGGAAAAGAATAATGGCTGGGTCTTGACTTGTTTATTAAATTGTATTATGTATTATGTAGTGTCGTTTGTGTAGCCAGAAGGCTGACATTTCATTTATTTTATGCAGTGACTAAATACATTTTTTTAAACAAAACCTTGAGATGTTAATTAAATGTATTGCTAGAATAGGCGTACCATTGATTTTCAGGCTAATGTATGATAATGAATGTAATAAGTCAATCTTAGCTGTTATATACAGTATACTTTTTTTAGAATATACCTTTATTATTCCACACAAACCCTACCACCCTTCCCCCAATTGGAGTAAACTAATAAACAATAACACTTAGGCTTCTACCTTCAGTTTATACATATTTTACCAATTTTACAGACACAATCTATTTTACAATAGTTCAAATTTTTTTTTTTTTTCCTTCCTCTATTTCTGATCCATCGGGTCCATTCAGTTTTATTTGGAACTGTGCTATTTCACAGATTTTCTTAATTTACAGCTGATGTCGGAAGTTTACATACACTTAGGTTGAAGTCATTAAAACTCGTTTTTCAACCACTCAACAAATTTCTTGTTAATAACAAACTATAGTTTTGGAAAGTTGGTTAGGACATCTACTTTGTGCATGACACAAGTAATTTTTCCAACAATTGTTTACAGACAGATTATTTAATTTATAATTCACTTTATCACAATTCCAGTGGGTTAGACGTTTACATACACTAAGTTGACTGTGCCTTTAAACAGCTTGGAAAATTCAATTTCAGGGCTTTAGAAGCTTCTGATAGGCTAATTGACATCATTTGAGTCAATTGGAGGTGTACCTGTGGATGTATTTCAAGGCCTACCTTCAAACTCAGTGGTTCTTTGCTTGACATTATGGGAAAATGAAAATAAATTATCCAAGATCTCAGAAAAAAAAATGTAGACCTCCACAAGTCTGGTTCATCCCTGGGAGTACTTTTCAAATGCCTGAAAGTACCACGTTCATCTGTACAAACAATAGTACGCAAGTATAAACACCGTGGTACCACACAGCCGTCATACCGCTCAGGAAGGAGACGCGTTCTGTCTCCTAGAGATGAACGGACTTTGGTGCGAAAAGTGCAAATCAATCCCAGAACAACAGCAAAGGACCTTGTGAAGATGCTGGAGGAAACAGGTACAAAATTATCTATATCCACAGTAAAACAAGTCCTATATCAACATAACCTGAAAGGCCGCTCAGCAAGGAAGAAGCCACTGCCTCAAAACCGCCTTACAAAAAGCCAGACTACGGTTTGCAACTGCACATGGGGACAAAGATCATACTTTTTGGAGAAATGTCCTCTGGTGTGATTAAACAAAAATAGAACTGTTTGGCCATAATGACCGTCATTATGTTTGGAGGAAAAAGGGAGAGACTTGCAAGCCGAAGAACACCATCCCAACCATGAAGCACGGGGGTGGCAGCATCATGTTGTGGGGGTGCTTTACTGCAGTAGGGACTGGTGCACTTCACAAAATAGATGGCATCATGAGGAAGGAAAATTATGTGGATATGTTGAAGCAACATCTCAAGACATCAGTCAGGAAGTTAAAGCTTAGTCGCAAATGGGTCTTCCAAATGGACAATGACCCCAAGCAAAATGGCTTAAGGTCAACAAAGTCAAGGTATTGGTGTGGCCATCACAAAGCCCTGCACTCAATCCTATGGAAAATTTGTGGGCAGAACTAAAAAAGCGCGTGCGAGCAAGGAGGCCTCCCAACCTGACTCAGTTACACCAGCTCTGTCAGGAGGAATGGGCCAAAATTCACCCAACTTATTGTGGGAAGCTTGTGGAAGGCTACCCGAAACGTTTGACCCAAGTTAAACAATTTAAAGGCAATGCTACCAAATAATAATTGAGTGTATGTAAACTTCTGATCCACTGGGAATGTGATGAAAGAAATAAAAGCTGAAATAAATTATTCTCTCTACTATTATTCTGACATTTCACATTCTTAAAATAAAGTGGTGATCCTAACTGACATATAATAGGGATTTTTTTTCTTTATGTACATTTTTCTTTAGGCTAAGGCACTAGGATTGGACTAGTGAGAACCTGACCCAATATATTCTGCTCAGGTAAGTCACTGGATACACACACTGAGAAGTTGATCAAAATACCGCTCAATGCATACAAATGAGAAGGATCCATGTCTCTCTGTAGAATGTTTGACCTCTTCTACCTCTGTTAGATCACAGCAATACACAAAGCCAGGATGGAGAGCCAGATTTCCTTACCCTGGCTGACTGGTTGATCAAACCCTTTCAACTTTAACTATTAAATCCTAATATTAGCTTAAATAGTCACCCTATTAATTCATAATTTTGTCTTTGTTGCTTCTCCATTCCACTTCTGTGACCAACACACTGAATAACTCACAGTTGTGAAACTGAACTGTAACATGGTATTCCGTCCCACCGGCACATCCACGTTAGGATCATTGTGACAGAGGTGGTGGTGGTGGTGTGGGGGTTGCCTTAGTGGGAGATCCAAGTAGTGGAAGTCAGATAAGTGGCAAAAGCCTATAACACTGTCCATTGCCACCACACCTATGTTAATTTTCTGTCTGTGCTGTCCTTCTGTTGAGACAAAAAAAAGTGTGATTGAATAAAGTCCTCCCTGTTAGGACTACTGTCTCTGATGTGAGTGTTGCCCCGACTGGGACTCAGTCTTTCCCTGTCACCTCCACCATCACCTTCACTGATATCCCCATCAACACAGGACCACCCAAAACCAGGTGACACCTGAAATACTAAAGCCCTCAGAATTGAAATCAACAGCCTCCGTATAATGTTTTCATGACTACGTTGAAAGGTTTGGGAAGTGCTGTGAATAAAACTCTGATGTGGTTCTGCCCTGGTGTCCTTCAGGTTTCAGATTAACTTTACTGAGTATGACTGCGACAGGAATGATGTGTACTGGCCCCAGCTGTCTTTCCCCCTCACCAGGTATTACACAGGTGAGACTCTGCTGTCCCAAAATGTGACAAGTGAAATATTATAAATAGATGATGGCAGTAGGATTAAAGCTTTCCCTCCACCCTTCTACCTCCAGGTGAGTTCTGGCTAAGGGCCTTATCCTGGTGTTTTTCTTCATCGCTGCCTCCATTCTTGAGACTCGATGGAAACAGATCCAACAGGCATGGATAAGTGCTTTTCTCTAAACCCAGGTATCTGAGAAAGAGTGAGGTAATAATCAGACAAATTAACATGCACTAACTCTTGAGGCTTGAATATGCTTGATCCTGCTGTTTGAAAAATAATGTCTGAACATTGTTATTGATGTAATGAAGTCATGTTCAGGTGGTAAGCTTAACAGTTTCAGCAGGTTTTCATGGTTTATAAGAATGTAAATTATCAAGTTTGATTGTATTTTGATATCTTTAAAGATATTTTTTTCCCTTTTAAAATCTCATTTTTGATTAACTTGAAATGTGAATCTGGCCTGAGACAAAGATTGTCTATTATATTTATGAGATATTCAAGTGACCGCTCTAAGAATGGAAGACGTGAGATCAGGTGTGACCATTCTAACCAATGAGAGGGCAGATATGAGTGTGAACAACAGGCATAGAGATAGATAGAGGACTCATCTTTGTATCTGTGCCATTCTAGCATCTGCGATGGCATGGACAGTGCCATTGAAGACATCTCCATTTTATAGTAGTCCATTTCCTTCTTCATTGGCTGATTACTCCCTACTCATAGCAATCCCCACCTAGTTGACTACTTTATTTTAAAGTAGTACATTTTCTTCTTCTTCATTGGCTGATTGCTCCCAACTCATAGGAATCCCTATATAATAGACAATATTTGTCCCAGGCCAGATTCACATGTCAAGTTAATAAAAATGCTTTCCCTTAGATCAGTCTTTTTTGTACATGATGTTGCCGCTACGTCTCTTATGACCGAAAATAACTTCTGGACATCAGGACTGTGATTACTCACCACGGACGGGCAGAATAGTTTTTTTCTTTTAACGAGCCTGAACGAGCCTGAACAAGCCCAACGCGAACAACATACTGCTTTCTCTGGAACAGGCACAGATCCCCGTGATTTGTGTGAAGAGGAGGTGGAAAAAAAGGTGCTAGAGGGCAGGCTGCCTTCTGAGAATTTGTAAGCGATAGAATAAACCCCCACTTCCTTCCATTCTGCTAGCAAACATGCAATCTTTGGATAATAAAATCGATGACCTACGAGGAAGATTAAACTACCAATGGGACATTCAAAACTGTAATATCTTATGCTTCACTGAGTTGTGGCTGAATGATGATATTATCAACATACAGCTGGCTGGTTATACTCTGTACCGGCAGGATAGAACAGCAGCGTCTGGTAAGACAAGGGGCGGCTGAATATGTATTTTTGTAAATAACAGCTGGTGCACGATTTGTAAGGAAGTCTCCAACTATTGCTCGTCTGAGGTAGAGTATCTCATGATAAGCTGTAGACCACTCTATCTACCTACCTTTTCATTTGTATTTGTCGTAGCTGTTTACATACCACCACAGTCAGAGGCTGGCACTAAGACAGTATTCCGCCATAAGAAAACAAGAAAACGCTCACCCAGAGGCGGCGCTCCTAGTAGCCGGGGACTTTACTGCAGGAAAACTTCAATCCGTTTTACCAAATTTCTGTCAGGATGTTAAATGTGCAACAGGAGGAAAAAAACTCCACACACAGAGATGCATACAAAGCTCTCCCTCACCCTCCATTTGTCAAACCTAACCATAATTCTATCCTCCTGACTCCTGCTTACAAGCAAAAATTAAAGCAGGAAGCACCAGTGACTAGATCAATAAAATAGTGGTCAGATGAAGCAGAAGCTAAGCTACAGGACTGTTTTGCTAGCACAGACTGGAATATGTTCCGGGATTCCTCTGATGGCATTGAGGAGTACACCATATCAGTCATTGGCTTCATCAATAAGTGCATTGATGACATCGTCCCCACAGTGACCGTATGTACATACCACAACCAGAAACCATAGATTACAGGCAACATCCGCACTGAGCTAAAGGCTAGAGCTGCCGCTTTCAAGGAGTGGGACTCTAACCCTTGAAGCTTATTAGAAATCCCGCGATGCCCTCCGACAAACCATCAGACAGGCAAAGCGTCAATACAGGACTAAGATCGAATCGTACTAAACGGGCTCTGACGCTCGTGGCAGGGCTTGCAAACCATTACAGACTGCAAAGGGAAGCACAGCCGAGAGCTGCCCAGTGACACAAGCCTACCAGACAAGCTAAACTACTTCTATGCTCGCTTCGAGGCAAATAACACTGGAACATGCATGAGAGCACCAGCTGTTCCAGAATAACTTTTAAATAGGTCAACATTCACAAGGCCAGACAAATTACCAGGACTTGTACTGCAAGCATGCACTGACCAACTGACAAGTGTCTTCACCCACATTTTCAATCTCTCCCTGTCCACGTCTGTAATACCAACATGTTTTAAGCAGACCACCACAGTCCCTTTGCCCAAGAACACTAAGGTAACCTGCCTAAATGACTACCGACCCGTAGCACTCACGTCTGTAGCCATGAAGTGCTTTGAAAGGCTGGTCATGGCTCACATCAACACCATTATCCCAGAAACCCTAAACCCACTCCAATTTGCATACCACCCCAACAGAATTCAAAATAAATCACAACAGTGTCACCAGCTAAGCACACCCACACCATCACACCTCATCCTCCTTGCTTCACGGTGGGAACCACACATGCGGAGATCATCCATTCACCTACTCTGCGTCTCACAAAGACACGGCGGTTGGAACAAAAAATCTCAAAATTTTCCACTGGTCTAATGTCCATTACTCGTGTTTCTTGGCCCAACAAGTCTCTTCTCTCTTCTTATTGGTGTCCTTTAGTGGTTTTCTTTGCAAAAATTCGACCATGAAGGCCTGATTGACGCAGTCTCCTCAACAGTTGATGTGAAGATGTGTCTGTTACTTGTATACTCTTCAAAGCATTTATTTGGGCTGCAATTTCTGAGGTTGATAACTCTAATGAACTTATGCAGCAGAGGTAACTCTGCGTCTTCCTTTCATGTGGCGGTCCGGATTGACTGACCTTCATGTCTTAAAGTAATGGTGGACTGACGTTTCTCTTTGCTTATTTGAGCTGTTCTTGCCATAATATGGACTTGGTCTTTTAAAAAAATAGGGCTATCTGCTGTATACCACCCCTACCTTGTCACAACACAACTGATTGGCTCAAACACATTAAGAAGGAAAGAATTTCCACAATTTAACTTTTAAAAAGGCACACCTGTTAATTGAAATGCATTCCAGGTCATGACCTCATGAAGCTGGTTGAGAGAATGCCAAGAGTATTTCACCTTTATTTATCTAGGCAAGTCAGTTAAGAACAAATTCTTATCTTACAATGACTCCCTACCCCGACCAAACCCTCCCCTTACCCGGACAACGCTGGGCCAATTGTGCACCGCCCTATGGGACTCCCGATCACGGACGGTTGTGATACAGCCCAGGATCAAACCAGGGTCTGTAGTGACACCTCTAGCACTGAGATGCAGTGCCTTAGACCGCTGCATTACTCGGGAAGAATCTCAAATATAAAATATGTTTTGATTTGTTTAACACTTTTTTGGTTACTACATGATTCCATATGTTATTTTATTGTTTTGATGTCTTCACTATTATTCTACAATGTAGAAAATAATACAAATAAAGAAAAACCATTGAATGAGTAGGTGTGTCCAAACTTTTGACTGGTACTGTATGCTTCAGTAAGGTTGGCTTCTTAGCGTTCATAGCAATGGTTATCACAGAAAATAGATGTTGTGGTGCCAGCTGCAGAGATGTATTTTGGCATACGAGAGATTTGACTTCAGAAGATTTACAGGATGTGTTGAGTGGTGGTGTCCCGTTCTCCCAGGCCGTTGGCATGGTGCAGGAGCAGATAGGGTCAACGTAGTGGAATGAGGTTGTGGACTTTTAATGAGTGTAGAGTTAGTTGGTAGGGTGTTTTTTTATTATATATATTTTTTATATAGTTTAGTTTAGTTTTTCCTTTTCCCATTTTGTTTCACAAAGTATAATATATTTATATTATAGTCCAGTTGAAGGCGGTAATGCAACATATTGGATGCCAACCAATGTTAAACTCAAAAGAAGAAGACTTGCCGAGTTGGATGATGGTTGGATCAAGTCGGAGCTCCTTTTTTCCCCCGAGTTACCAGTCGTCTTGAACGCACTGAAGTCGGAGATTTCCAAATTGTTTTGAACGCGGCATAATTTGCATACAAGTTCCATATCAATGGGTGCATGAGTATTTAAAGCAAGTTAGACTTATTTGAAATTTCAAGTTTGTAAAATGTGCTTATAGTAATAGTTATCTACCGGAACGTTTGTACTGTCAGGAGCTAGCTAACGTTACCACAACTTGATTGAGAAGAGAGTTTACGGAACCATCTAACGCTAGCTAGTGACAGTGGACCTTCTGGTTCGCTAAATCGATAGCCACGTTAATATGGTTACAAGAAGATGACTTCGACGGGTCCTTTTTGAGACTCACTGGACTGGAGACGTGTCACTGATGGGCCAATGATTGACACGGTGTTGAAGTGAATGCACCGGTAGTTTGCTAGCCAGCCAGCTAGCTGCTAGTTTGCTTGCCAGCTAGCTACTTCTAAGACGCCGGAGCTCGCCGGTGAGATTGTTCGTCCGCTAAGCCTACCCAGGGAAGTGGTTTGTGCTCGTGACTAAGATTAGCTGAAACTAGCGAGCCGGTTGTAATTGTGTGAGGAGAAGCGCAGGCTGTCAAGATGGGCTCGTTGTTCCGAAGTGAAGAGATGTGTTTGACCCAGCTGTTTCTGCAGTCTGGATCAGCATACGACTGCATCAGCGAACTGGGAGAAATGGGTATGGTGGAATTCAGAGACGTAAGTATGATCCCCAAATAAACTGTCATCTAACGAGCACAGCTGTATTGAAACAATATGAAAAGTTATTATCTCTTTGGTGCTGTTGTATTGTGCGCTGTCACTGTCAGACATGAGCAGGAATGTACAATGTTGCCCATGGGTTTCCTTAACACAAGACCTGACACAAGATGGCTTATAACACGTCAAGTCTAACCATATTGAGTAGAGTAGATTGTGCTTGTGCTTGCTTTACCGATGTTAACAGGTTCTTGTGAGGAGTCTGGACCAGTTTGATTTCATTCGTTGCAACTTGCCCTGTAGAGCAGTGGTCACCAACATTTCCTGAGGCAAGACCACTTTGAGGCTAAATTCAAGCAGAGATCTACTGCTCAGATTGTTTTTAAACATGACTTAAAAAAACGTAAGCCGAGTCAACAATAACCAATTAAAAACAGTTTTCTATTAATGAGTTTTTTTTCATTATGCTATATGCCCAATACATTATCATGCTAGATTTGCACTGGTGCTGTTCTCCTCAGATAATTTTAAAATGATTTAAACAATTGCGGTATATGATCACACTGGTAATAGATCATTTGTTGTATTACTTGTGAGGCACAGCTAAGTAAGCATAATTTTATTTTTTACTGAACTGATGGCCTGCATCTGATGGTCAGTCTAAGGGGAGTGAGGGAACAGCGTGAGGCTCAACACCCTGATTCTCCAACCTGACTCACTGTCCCACCGCCCTCTTTCCCTCAGCTGAGAAAATGGGACACAGTCGTCCAGCTGACCAGCTGATGTTGTTACTCCTATGACTAGAGAAAGTGAAATATTTCTTGGTATTTAAAAAAACACAAGTCACTAATAATAACACAAGCTTATCGGAACATTTTGCTATACTCATTCAATGCAGCTGCAATGCTGGTGGCTTATAAATGTGTTGAACAAAGTGTTGACATTGCTGAATAACAATTTAAATATGAACTTACAAACAGTAGCTCTTTTGTATTCGTTGAGTCGCCAGTCATGGTTTTAAGTTTTGAAATCTCACAGTATCAACATTGCGTGTTCCAGGCTTCTTTTTACAGTCTATTGCTCGAGGAAACTTTGCAGACGTGTGATCTGGCCTGTGATCTGGCCTATCTGATTGGCCAGTGGTAGGCCTACAGGTCCACTTGATTTGCTCACTGTGCCTGCCGGGTACGCAGAGTTCTACCTTCAGACACATGAAATGGTTCAAAATGGGACAGTTGACTTCCTGTTGCTCGGGCTGCTGAATCAAGTGCACCTACCGCAAATGGCGTTATCGTTGTGTTTTTAACAGAAATGTCTTGGAGAACGATCAGTCGATCATAATCGACCGGTTGGTGACCACTGCTGAAGAGTATAATGTGGAATGTTGACGATCATTTGCAAAATCCAGTCAATCTGCTCAGACAGGTGTTTGTTTGTGGTGAAAGTAACAATGTGGCTCTGCTCTTACTGTTTCAGCTCAACCCCAGTGTGAATCTATTCCAGCGGAAGTTTGTCACTGAGTTAAAAAGATGTGAGGAGATGGAGAGAATTTTAGGTAAGGATAAAACCGGTCGGTATAATCTTTAAAAAAAGTGATGATGGGCATGATTCACTCCTGAATAACTCAACAACATTCACACTTAGTTAGTTACTGTCTAAATCCCAGTCTCCATGGTCATGGTGAAGTTATGAGATACACTGATCTGGCCAATGAGTCTCATCCAAGGCAGCTAAACTCAGGCTTAATTTGAGGCCAATGCTTGGTGATTAAATATAGGTCCCCAAAAAAGGAAAGTACAAGGAGCGTTGGGGTGAGTTTCTCAGAAATGTGAGCTCCTGAGAGGATAAGTGTGAGGCAGAGTACATTTGACTCGTGAGGACTTTAAACACCGGGCTGTCCTTAGCACCGGGCTGTCCTTAGCACCGGGCTGTCCTTAGCACCGGACAATGGGTGTTTTCACATATGGTCCTCTTTAAAAAAACAGTCTCAGTTCTCTTTAAAGTGAACTCTGGGGTAAAGAAAAAGTGAAGCAAAATAACTGTTCTCTTTGTATTCACATTGCCCTTGCATTTGAATGAGGACTCAACTATTTTGCCAGTTCACTTCACCTATTTTGTGGACAGAGTCCTCTTTTCTTTCACATTGCTTTTCAATAAGCATTTCTCAACGGCTGGCCATGCCTTCCTCCTGGCTACTCCAACCTCGGCCAACCGCCCCAGCTTCTCCTTTACCCAAATCCAGATAGCAGATGTTCTGAAAGAGCTGCAAAACCTGGACCCGTATAAATCAGCTGGGCTTGACAATCTGGACCCTCTATTCCTGAAACTATCCGCTGCCATTGTCGCAACCCCTATTACCAGCCTGTTCAACCTCTCTTTCATATCGTTTGAGATCCCCAAGGATTGAAAGCTGCCGCAGTCATCCCCCTCTTCAAAGGGGGAGACACCCTGGACCCAAACTGTTACAGACCTATATCCATCCTGCCCATCTAAGGTCTTCGAAAGCCAAGTGAACAAACAGATCACTGACCATCTCGAATCCCACCGTACCTTCTCCGCTATGCAATCTGGTTTCTGAGCTGGTCACGGGTGCACCTCAGCCACGCTCAAGGTCCTAAACGATATCATAACCGCCATCGCTAAAAGACAGTACTGTGCAGCCGTCTTCATCGACCTGGCCAAGGCTTTCGACTCTGTCAATCACCATATTCTTATCGGCAGACTCGGTAGCCTCGGTTTTTCTAATGACTGCCTTGCCTGGTTCACCAACTACTTTGCAGACAGAGTTCAGTGTGTCAAATCGGAGGGCATGTTGTTCGGTCCTCTGGCAGTCTCTATGGGGGTGCCACAGGGTTCAATTCTCGGGCCGACTCTTTTCTCTGTATATATCAATGATGTTGCTCTTGCTGCTGGCGATTCCCTGATCCACTTTTACGCAGACGATACCATTCTGTATACTTCCGGCCCGTCCTTGGACACTACACTGTGCTATCTAACCTCCAAACGAGCTTCAATGCCATACAACAATCCTTCCGTGGCCTCCAACTGCTCTTAAACGCTAGTAAAACCAAATGCATGCTTTTCAACCGTTCGCTGCCTGCACCCGCACGCCCGACTAGCATCACCACCCTGGATGGTTCCGACCTAGAATATGTGGACATCTATAAGTACCTAGGTGTCTGGCTAGACTGAACTCTCCTTCCAGACTCATATCAAACATCTCCAATCTAAAATCAAATCTAGTCGGTTTTCTATTCCGCAACAAAGCCTCCTTCACTCACGCCGCCAAACTTACCCTCGTAAAACTGACTATCCTACCGATCCTCGACTTAGGCGACGTCATCTACAAAATAGCTTCCAATATTCTACTCAGCAAACTGGATGCAGTTTATCACAGTGCTATCCCTTTTGTTACTAAAGCACCTTATACCACCCACCACTGCGACCTGTATGCTCTAGTCTGCTGGTCCTCGCTACATATTCGTCGCCAGACCCACTGGCTCCAGGTCATCTACAAGTCCATGCTAGGTAAAGCTGCGCCTTATCTCAGTTCACTGGTGACGATGGCAAAACCCACCCGTAGCACGCGCTCCAGCAGGTGTATCTCACTGATCATCCTTAAAGCCAACGCCTCATTTGGCCGCCTTCAAGTTCTCTGCTGCCTGTGACTGGAACGAATTGCAAAAATCGCTGAAGTTGGAGACTTATTTCCCTCACCAACTTTAAACATATGCTATCTGAGCAGCTAACCGATCGCTGCAGCTGTACATAGTCCATCGGTAAATAGCCCACCCAATTTACCTACCTCATCCCCATACTGTTTTTATTTATTTACCTTTCTGCTCTTTTGCACACCAGTATCTACCTGCACATGACCATCTGATCATTTATCACTCCAGTGTTAATCTGCTAAATTGTAATTATTCGCCTACCTCCTCATGCCTTTCGCACACAATGTATATAGACTTTTTTTTTTTTTCTACTGTGTTATTGACTTATTGTTTACTCCATGTGTAACTCTGTCTGTTCACACTGCTATGCTTTATCTTGGCCAGGTTGCAGTTGTAAATGAGAACTTGTTCTCAACTAGCCTAACTGGTTAAATGAAGGTGAAATAAGAAAAAACAAAATATGTTTAGAAAGGAACCAAGATGCTTTTTCTAACATGCACTCTGGTGCAGGCTAGATGCAGTGCATTGTGAAAGTTTTCAGACCCCTTGACTTTTTTCACATTTTGTTACGTTACAGCCTTATTCTAAAATTGATTAAATAAATTCCTCAGTCTACACACAATGCCCCATAATGAAAAAGTTATTTGTATTTTAGCAAATGTATTAAAAATTGAAATACCTTATTTATATAAATATTCAGACCCTTTGCTATCAGCCTCGAAATTGAGCTCAGAAGCATCCTGTTTCCATTTATCATTGAGATGTTTCTACAACTTGCTTGGAGTCCACCTGTGGAAAATTCAATTGATTGGACATGATTTGTAACAGCACACACCTATCTATATAAAAAAAAAAAAGTCCATGTCAGAGCAAAAACCAAGCCACGAGGTCGAAGGAATTGTCCGTATTGCTCCGAGACAGGATTGTGTTGAGGCACAGATCTGGGGAAGGGTACCAAAAAATGTCTGCAGCATTAAAGCTCCCCAAAAACAGTGGCCTCCATCATTCTTAAATGGATGTTTGGAACTACCAAGATTCTTCCTAGAGCTGGCTGCCCGGCCAAACTGCGCAATCAAGGGAGAAGGGCCTTGGTCAGGGAGGTGGCCAAGAGCCAAATGGTCACTCTGACAGAGCTCTAGAGTTCCTCTGGAGATGGGAGAATCTTCCAGAAGGAAAACCATCTCTGCAGCACTCTACCAATCAGGCCTTTATGATAGTGGCCAAAAGTAAAAGACACATGAAAGCCTGCTTGGAGTTTGCCAAAAGGCACCTAAAGACTTTCAGACCATGAGGAACAAGATTCTTTGGTCTGATGAAACAAAGATTGAACTCTTAGGCCTGAATGCCAAGCATCACATCTTGAGGAAACCTGGCACCATCCCTACGGTGAAGCATAGCGGTGGCTGCATCCTGTTGTAGGGATGTTTTTCAGTGGCAGGGACTGGGAGACTGGTTAGGCTCGAGGGAAAGATAAATGGAGCAAAGTACAGAGATCCTTGATGAAAACCTGCTCCAGAGTGCTCCGGACCCCCGACTGGGGCAAAGGTTCACCTTCCAACATGACAACGACCCTAAGCACACAGCCAAGACGATGCAGGACTGGCTTCGGGACAAGTCTCAATGTCCTTGAGTTGCCCAGCCAGAGCCTGGACTTGAACCAGATTTGAACATCTCTGGAGAGACCTGTAAATAGATGTGCAGCGATGCTCCTCATCCAACCTGACGGCTTGAGAGGATCTGAATAGGAGAAACTCCCCAAATACAGGTGCGCCAAGCTTGTAGGCTCTTCTTGGGTATGACGCAAGGCATTAATCGCTGCCTAGAGTGCTTCAACAAAGTACTGAGCAAACTGTCTGAATACTTATGTAAATGTGATATTTCAGTTTCGTATTTTTCTTTAAATTTGCATAAATGTATACCTTGTCTTTGCTTTGTCATTATCAGGTATTGCGCGTGTGGATTGATGAGCGGGGGGTGTGGGAAAAAGTCAAGGGGTCTGAATACTTTCCGATTGCGCTGTATACCTCCTTACATTTTGGAAGCTAATAGATTGCATATAGTTAATCTGAGATGTTGTAATAAGAAGATACTATTAACATGTCCATTTTATTGGTAACAGAATAAATAGCAATAGAATAACTGCATAATAAATAATGCTGTAATTTGACAATTGTATGCCCAAGGTAGCGCTACAATAGATTATGTACCATATGTTGTGATTCTCACCAACTATATTGTCTAATCACACTATTCAAACCCCACAAGCAATAAACATCTTATGATGTTATCTTAGTCTATATGTCACATATTGTAAACAAATCATCTAAACTAAAAACTCCACACATTTTGGAATTTCTGTGCGTCATTGACTATATCCAAAAACGGCACACTTTTTTTTTTCTGTGAACCTGCACATCTTCTCTTATTTGTGGCACCAATGTGAGGGTTTATGCCAGGGGAAATGGTGTTACAGTAGTCTAGTGTGTGGTGCGGGAATAATGACCAGCAAACCTGGGGAGTTTTGCATTCACATTGTCCTAAAAAAAGGAAACCGGACTGCGGAATTCAAGCAAACCGAACTCAGACCACCACTCGATGGTCTCCGTTCAGTTCGCTTCAGGTGCTCTTATGAGGGGTCTGAGTTCACACTACCCAAAAAAATTAAGTGAACTGCTCTGAGTTCACAAAAACACAAAAATGTCCTGAAAGGGCCTAAAGACTGGTTCTGGGATAGCTTATCCCGTGTTCACATAAGCATTTGTTAGTCCAGGGTTAACGCTTAACATTTGTATCCCAAAGCCCTGGACTAACAGACGAATGCAACACTCGTCCAGAGGTGGAAAGTAACAAACTATTCTCATTACTGTAATTGAGTGGCTTTTCCAAGTACTTGTATTTTTAAAGTCAGTATTTTAAAGCTGCAATATGTTACTTTGTCTTTAAAAAAACAATTATGTTCTAAAGCTCTTAAATTGCTAGTGATCATCCAATGTGATTTCAACAGTAACAATATTGCGCTTCCAGCCTACCTGAACTGCTGTATTCAATTTCCCTGTCTGGAAAGATTTACGACTGCATATAATGAATTACGAGTTTCCGGAGCCAGTGCCAGATCAGACTGAGATATGAATGGAACTTTGATGCCCATATGGCAGATACAGGCAGCACACCCCATCTAACATAAAGAAACTAGAGTTCGACCGATTATGATTTTTCAACGCCGATAACTTTTTTTTTTTTTTTTTTTTTTTTTTTTTTAGGACTAAAAAAAGCAGGTACCGATTTTTAAAGTTTTTTTTTTTTATTTTTATTTTTTTATTATTATTAATTTTAAAATATTTTTTACATTTTTTTTTAAATCAGCCTATTTAAAAAATAATAATAATAAAATAAAATGTATATATGTAATAATGACAATTACAACAATACTGAATTAACATTTATTTTAATTTAATATAATACATTAATTTAGTGTCAAATAAATAATGAAACATGTTCAATTTGGTTTAAATAATGTACCAAAAGTGTTGGAGAAGAAAGTAAAAGTGCAATATGTGCCATGTAAAAAAGCTAAGGTTTAAGTTCCTTGCTCAGGACATGAGAACATATGAAAGCTGGTGGTTCCTTTTTACATGAGTCTTCAATATTCCCAGGTTCAGAAAAGTTTTAGGTTGTAGTTATTATAGGACTATTTCTCTCTCTACCATTTGTATTTCATATACATTTTGAATTTGTATGTTCTAATAGGTACTTTAGTATTGCCAGTCTAATCTCAGGAGTTGATAGGCTTGAAGTCATAAACAGCGCAATGCTTGAAGCATTGTGAAGAGCTGCTGGCAAACGCAGGAAAGTGCTGTTTGAATGAATGCTTACGAGCCTGCTGCTGCCTACCACCGCTCATTCAGACTGCACTATCAAATCATAGACTTAATTATAATATAATAACACACAGAAATACGAGCCAAGGTCATTAATATGGCCAAATCCAGAAACTATCATTTAAACAAAACGTTTATTCTTTCAGTGAAATACGGAACCATTTTGTATTTTATCAAACAGGTGGCATCCGTAAGTCTAAATATTGCTGTTACATTGCACAACCTTCAATGTTATGTCATAATTATGTAAAACTCTGGCAGATTAGTTCGCAATGAGCCAGGTGGCCCAAACTGTTGCATACACCCTGACTCTGCGTGAAATGAACGCAAGAGAAGTGACACAATTTCCCTAGGTAATGTTGCCTGCTAACATTAATTTCTTTTAATTGAATATGCAGGTTTAAAAAAATATTCTTCTGTGTATTGATTTTAAGGCATTGATGTTTATGGTTAGGTACATTCGTGCAACGATTGTGCTTTTTTCACAAATGCGCTCTTGTTAAATCATCCCCCGTTTGGCAAAGTTGGCTGTCTTTGTTAGGAAGAAATAGTCTTGACACAGTTTGCAACGAGCCAGGCTGCCCAAACCGCTACATATACCCTAACTCTGTTGCACAGAATGCAAGAGAAGTGACACAATTTCCCTAGTTAAAAGAAATTCATGTTAGTAGGCAATATTAACTAAATATGCAGGTTTAGAAATGTATACTTGTGTTTTGATTTTAAGAAAGGAGTTTATGTTTATGGTTCGGTACACATTGGTGCAATGACACTGCTTTTGTCGCGAATGTGCTTGTTAAATCACCCGTTTGGCGAAGTAGGCTATGATTCAATGATAAATTAACAGGCACCACATCGATTAAATGCAACGCAGGACAAGCTAGATAACTACACATGGTTGATGATATTACTAGTTTAACTAGTGATTATGTTAATATCTTGTAAAAAAAAAAAATTTAAATTAAAAATAAAATAAGTTTAATGATAGCTAGCACCTTACCGTGGCTCCTTGCTGCACTCGCATAACAGGTAGTCAGCCTGCTACGCAGTCTCCTCGTGGAGTGCAATGTAATCGGCCATAATCGGTGTCCAAAAATGTCGATTACCGGTTGTTATGAAAAATTAGGGCCAACTTCAAGTTCAGCCATTCCGATTAATCGGTCAACCTCTAAAAGAAACAGTGAACTTAAGAGCCAACAGGCGAAAAGGGAAAAATGATTGCGCCCGGGCCAAGACAAGAGTCGAGACTGAACCTCCTATTTGCGTTCAAAGTGGAGAGCGCTTGCTAGCGAAGGGATTCAAAACTGACCCGCTGAAAAGGTAAGACATACGTAAGCTAATGTAGCTATCTTGCTAGCTAGATATAAAGTGATGTGTTGCATTGTAGTTGTAAATATGGAAGTGGGTGTTATAGCTACTATGGATTACTTGTTTGGGTTGTTGTTGTTGTTAGCGAGCTGACTGCTTGTTTTCATTTTAATTTACACTATTGCTTCGCTATTTAGTTGTTGCTAGCTATACGGTTGAAGTCGGGAGTTTACATACACCTTAGCCAAATACATTTTAAACTCAGTTTTTCACAATTCCTGACATTTAATCCTAATAAAAATGCCCTGTCTTAGGTCAGTTAGGATAGCTCACATTCTTAAAATAAAGTGGTTGTCAGAATAATAGAAAGTGATTTATTTCAGCTTTTATTTCTTTCATCACATTCCCAGTGGGTCAGAAGTTGACATGCACTCAATTAGTATTTGTTAGCATTGCCTTTAAATTGTTTAACTTGGGTTAAATGTTTCGAGTAGCCTTCCACAAGCTTCCCACAATAAGTTGGGTGAATTCTGGCCCATTCCTCCTGAAAGAGCTGGTGTAACTGAGTCAGGTTTGTAGGCCTCCTTGATCGCACATGCTTTTTCATTTCTCCCCACAAATTTTCTATAGGATTGAGATCAGGGCTTTGTGATGGCCACTTCAATACCTTGACATTGTTGTCCTTAAGCCATTTTGCCACAACTTTGGAAGTATGCTTGGGGTCATTGTCCATTTGGAAGACCTATTTGCGACCAAGCTTTAACTTCCTGACTGATGTCTTGAGAGGTTGCTTCAATATATCCACATAATTTTCCAGCCTCATGATGCCATCTCTTTTATGAAGTGCACCAGTCCCTCCTGCAGCAAAGCACCCCAACAACATGACGCTGCCACCCCCGTGCTTCACGGTTTGGATAGTGTTCTTCGGCTTGCAAACCTCCCCCTTCCTCCAAATATAACGATGGTCATTATGACCAACAGTTCTATTTTTGTTTCATTTTCTCCAAAAAGTACGATCTTTAACCCCATGTGCAGTTGCAATCCGTAGTCTAGCGTTTTCATTGCGGTTTTGGAGCTGTGGCTTCTTCCTTGCTGAGCAGCCTTTCACGTTATGTCGATATAGGACTCGTTTTACTGTGGATATAGATACTTTTGTACCTGTTTCCTCCAGCATCTTCACATGGTCCTTTGCTGTTCTGGGATTGATTTGCACTTTTTGCATCAAAGTACGTTCAACTCTAGGAGACAGAACGCATCTCCTTCCTGAGCGGTTTGACGGCTGCGTGGTCACATGGTGTTAATACTTGCGTACTATTGTTTGTACAGATGAACGTGGTACCTTCAGGCATTTGGAAATTGCTCCCAAGGATGAATCAGACTTGTGGAGGTCTACAATTTATTTTCTGACGTCTTGGCTGATTTTCCCATGATGTCAAGCAAAGAGGCACAGAGTTTGAAGGTAGGCTTGAAATACATCCACAGGTACACCTCCAATTTACTCAAATGATGTCAATTAGTCTATCAGAAGCTTCTAAAGCCTTGACACAATTTTCTGGAATTTTCCAAGCTGTTTAAATGCAGTCAACTTAGTGTATGTAAACTTCTGACCCACTGGAATTGTGATACAGTGAAATAATCTGTCTGTAAACAATTGTTGGGAAAATGACTTGTCATGCACAAAGTAGATGTCCTAAACGATTACCAAAACTATAGTCTGTTAACAAGAAATTTGTGGATTGTTTGAAAAACGAGTTTTAATGACTCCAACCTAAAGTGTATGTGAACTTCCGACTTCAACTGTATGTATCCTTGACCTTGTGTTATATTTCTGTCTGATCTTAACAGTGCATCTGATTGGCTAACCAGCTACTTCACAATAGTGGCACGGAATATCCATGATCATCATTTGACGACAAAGCTCTAATTAGAAAACATATTTCAACAACAATATTGCCGCCTTTTCAGTTATAACAGGGAGCAATCGACATCAACACCTACCAAGTGTAGTGTGTTACCAGCCCCACCATTGTCAAGTATTGAATTAGATCGGGAAGCGGGCTTTAGCAAAGTGTTTTTGGCCATGTCTGTTCCAACTCTGTATGTCCCCTAGCTGGCCAAGAACAATAATATTTCTACTAAAAATGAAGTAGACATCTGCAAATGCTAGGCATCTATGTGGCTAAGATGTTTAGGAAAATTAACTACCCAGGATTTTCTTTGAGTAATGATGGAATACTATCCCAATAGATTGGCTTAGTGCACAGAGATATGACCATGTTATTCCTCATTTGAGCTGTCAGGCTGAGATGTAGACAGTCGTAGCCCGAAAGCTACACATTTATAGGACTGTGACCATTTATAATTCATGTTTCCAGTCATTTAATATGTTATGCCTAGTAGCCTCCTCCAATTATCATTAATCCTAAACTGGATGTATTTACCCTGCAAATATAAGATTGCTTATCATCAAAGGCAGTTCTGTCCCAGTTGTCAAATGGTGAAATTGGGATTGATGGAGCATGTTAAATTAAATAAAAACTATTATCTCTAGGTCAGGGATGGGTAACTCCAGTCCTTGAGGGCTTGATTGGTGACACACATTTGCCCCAGCTGACACCTGACTTCAATAATCAACTAATCATTGTCTTCGGGTTAGAATGCAATTGGTTTAATTAATCAGGTGTGATAGCATATTAGTTTTCTTTTTTTAAATAAAGGGCTGGGGGAAAGTGTGGCACCAATTAGCCCCTTGGGACTGGAGTTGCCCATCCCTGATCTAGGTCTACATCTGAGCTGGAGTCATTCTAGAACCACATACTCATTTACATGGTTTACTTTCCCTCCTCTGGTAGAACTTGTAACCATCGTCCAGCCTCATGGAATGCGAAGGGCAACTAATGTAAGTGTCAACTACAGTTCTGCACTTTATAGTAAGAAACAGAATAATATTTGGTGAACATTTTATCTTTCAGCTACAGGAGACTCTACAATAACAAGTCTCGAAGGTGAAGTGTCTAAGCATTGACAACTTCAGAGGTCTACTAAACCTACATCCCAGAACTTCAGAGAGCAGTGTTAAGACTGGGCTCTCAATTGGTGCTACCAAGAAGAATGACCCTGAGATCAAATGAACCAAGACTCCATGATGTGCCTCCACCAACAACGGCTGAGCTGCTACAACTTCAAGGAGATATCACCACGCAACACAGGATGCAGTTAGCACACCTTTTGGTGGGGAAGGAGCTTTCCCTCATGTCAGACTTAGTGGTTCCTGGGAATGTGTGAAAACATTTCATTACTCAGTACTCTGTAGGTTGTTGAAAGAGGGTGGCCTACAACCAAACATGAATCATATGTAAATAAGGGAAGTTTGTGTGGGCAACAAACTTGTGTATGAAACAATATTTTGTGTATTCTTTATCTAGCATATAGGCATCATTATTGTGGTTTTAGAATGATTTACTAAACTGGTTTCCTTTGTCTAGCATACTTACACTAGGGCACTTATCTAGAAAGATGGACTGGTGTAAATACAGTACAAAACAAGTCAGATCACACAAATCATGTCAAACATTTATTAGGGAGATAAAACAACCTATTCTCTAACCTCCAAAATAACAAAAGCGCAGTGTAAGAAAACATACTTTTAATATATATATTTGAAATGTAAAACATACAAATCTCAGCGATATCACCCTGCCCAGACCCACCTGCTCACACCCACATCTCCAGTGCCTGCATCACCCTCTGCCACATGACCTCAAACTGCACCATTTTGTTTCTCTCTGATGTAAAACATTCAGATAAAGTACTGAACTGCTATCACCCAGACCTAGTGGAAAAAAACAATACTATAAGAATATTTTGAAGATAAATACACAATGTAGAGACAGAAGTCGAGCTGGGTTATAACCTACATTCTGTCCCTTTGTTCACTGGGGAGAGGATTGCTGAGGGAGCATCACTGAGAACCAGGAGAATGAACATCTACCCCCAAGATTTGTCCTATTTGAATAAACCTATTTTCCTCCCCCTGATTTGTTTGGGGATCTGTGTTAAAGAATAACATCAACTGCTTAACATTAAAGATAGGAAAAATATTAAATTTGGTGCTAATTGGGATCCAAGTGAAGAATAAAGTACATTGTAGTCATGGAAAGTGTTCAAATCGGGTTAAAGTTCTCTACTGCAGTGGATTTCCATCATTGATTCTTGAGGTTGTTTTTGAGATCAGTGGTCCTTCTGTAGCTCAGTTGGTAGAGCATGGCGCTTGTAACGCCAGGGTAGTGGGTTCGATTCCCGGGACCACCCATACGTAGAATGTATGCACACATGACTGTAAGTCGCTTTGGATAAAAGCGTCTGCTAAATGGCATATTATTATTATTATTATTATTAGATTTGCATTCAACAACTCCAGTGGGGGTTGGAGATGGCATAGCCTAATACTAGCGGAAGCATGTCTTTTCAGCCACAACCGTTGATGACAGGTGTATAAAATTGACCACACAGCCATGCTATCTCCATAAACAAACATTGGCAGTAGAATGTCCCGTACTGAAAATCTCCAGTGACTTGCAACGTGGCACCGTCATAGGATGCCACCTTTTCCAACAAGTCAGTTTGTCAAATTTCTGCCCTGCTAGAGCTGCCCCGGTCAACTGTAAGTGCTGTTATTGTGAAGTGGAAACGTCTAGGAGCAACAACGGCACAGCCGCAAAGTGGTGGGCCACACAAGCTCACAGAACCGTGCTGCAGAGTGCTGAAGCGTGTAAAAACTGTCTTTCCTCGGTTGCAACACTCACTACCGAGTTCCAAATTGTCTCTGGAAGAAATGTCAGCACAAGTTGGAGTGGTGTAAAGCTCACCTCCGCTGGAGTTCTCTGGATTGAGGAATCACGCTTCACCATCTAGCAGTCCGACGGACGAATCTGGGTTTGGAGAACGATACCTGCTCGAATGCATAGTGCCAACTGTAAAGGAAGAATGGTCTTGGGGCTGTTTTTCATTGTTCGGGCTTGGCCCCTTCGTTCCAATGAAGAACATCTTAACGCTACAGCATACAATGACATTCTAGACAATTCTGTGCTTCAAACTTTGTGGCAACAATTTTCCCTTGCCTGTTACAACAAGACGATGACCCCGTTGTGTGGGCGAGCGGTTTGCTGATGTCACCGTTGTGAACAGAGTGCCCCATGGTGGCGGTGGGGTTACGGTATGGGCAGGCATAAGCTATGGACAACAAACAGAATTGCTGGTCACAGAATTGTGAGGAGTTCCTGAGGCCCATTTCTTTTTTCTTTTAAGGTATCTGTGACCAACAGATTCATATCTGTATTCCCAGTCATGTGAAATCCATAGATTAGGAGCTAATTCATTTATTTCAATTGACTGATTTCCTCATGAACTGTAAACTAATGTGCAGCACAGTATCGCTCAACTCAGACAGCGGTGTGTAGCCTACTGTAACTGCTGGCAAAGTAATTCAAAGCCTGTACTTTATCACTCAGGATATAACTTTCCAGTGCTACTATTTTTGCCATGTAGGCCTAATGTTGTTATTAAAACAAAATCAGTCAACCCCATAGTAGAATAGTTTTTACCTATTTACTTAGTCAGCTTGTTGTGTATTTTATGCGAGATAAATATTCCTCGAGGGACATTCAAGTTGCGAGAGCCATGAGAGGGGAAACATGTCCGATTCTGATTAGCAGTCAATACACAACACTTCCATGAAAGCAGTTTTGGCAAATGTAGTTTGAAAAAAAAGTTGGGGATCCAAGTTTTACGTTGCTATCACGTTTATTTATCTACTCCTTCAATTGCGGCATCGTTTTACAAATGCAGTTTTACAACCTGAGTTTTAAGAATGGTTTCAGCGCAGCAAAGCTTATGAAGGGGAAATGTCCTCTTAAAAGGGCAATGAAATACTTTGTAATAGAAACAAAGCAAAAGTCAAATTTTGAGTGAAATTATTTTTATTCATATTAATTATAGAAAATAATTAATAATATCAATCAGGATGTTGTGTCCAATGGGGTAAATGCAAATGGATGCAGGTCACTGAACTAAATGACTATCGCCCGTGGCACTCACTTCTGTCATCATGAAGTGCTTTGAGAGGCTAATCAAGGATTATATCATCTCCACCTTACCCACATTTACATTTAAGTCATTTAGCAGACGCTCTTATCCAGAGCGACTTACAAATTGGTGCATTCACCTTATGACATCCCGACACCCTAGACCCACTCTAATTGGCATACTGCCCCAATAGATCCACGGATTATGTAATCGCACTGCACACTGCCCTATCCCATCTGGACAAGAGGAATACCTATGTAAGAATGCTGTTCATTGACTACAGCTCAGCATTCAACAACATAGTCCCTTCCAAACTCAAGACCCTGGGATTGAACACCTTGAACACGGGGGCCCCTCGGGGGTGTGTGCTTTGTGCCCTTCTGTACTCCCTGTTCACCAACGACTGAGCAGCCGCACACGACTCCAACACCAAGTTTGCTGACGACACAACGGTGGTAGGACTGATCGACAATACAGCAGAATATAGGGAGGAAGTCCGAGACCTTAGCCAGACAGAGAAGCTGATCGTGGACTATAGGAACTGGAGGGCGAGCACACCCCCGTCCACATTGATTGGGCTGTAGTGGAGCGGGTCGAGAGCTTCAAGTTCCTCTGTGTTCACATCACTCAGGAATTAACATTGTCCACACACCCACACAGTTGTGAACAGGGCACGACAGCGTCTTTCCCCCCTCAGGAGGCAGAAAAGATTTGTCATGGGCCCAAAGTTCCTCAAAGTTATACAGCTGCACCATTGAGAGCATCTTGACTGGCTCCATCACCGCTTGGTATGGCCACTGCAAGGCATCCGACCGCAATGCGCTACATAGTGTGGTGAGTACGGCCTAGTACATCACTGGGGCCGAGCTCCCTGCCAACCATGACCTCTATATACCAGGTGGCGTAAGAGGAAGGCCCAACAAATTGTGAAGACTCCAGATACCAGTGCACCAAGTGTGGAACCAACAGGACCCTGAACAGCTTCTACCCCCCCCCCCAATCCATAGGACTGCTAAACAAGACTGCTAAATAGCTAATCAAATGGCTCCCCAGACTACCTGCATTGACCCTTTTTTGCACTGACTCTATGCACACAAGCTGGATTCTACCCACACACTCACATATACACTGACACCCCAACACACACACTCACTTTTTTACACTAACTTTTTTCATACACTGGCTCTATGCACACCTGACTCTACCCACACACTCACACATACTGACACCCCAATATACACACACACACATTCACACTCACCACACGATGCTGCTACTGTCTTATCCATTCTTTTGCCTAGTCACTTTACCTCTATATGTACATAGCTACCTCAATTACCTCGTATCCCTGCATATTGACTCGGTACTTTCTGTATAGACAGCTCCTTCAGAAAGTATTCACACCCCTTGACTTTTTCTGTTTTTTTACAGCCTGAATTTAAAATGGATTAAACTTTAAAAAAATTGTCACTGGCCTACACACAATATCCCATAATGTCAAAGTGTAATAATATTTTTAGAAATATTTACATATTACTACAAAATAAAAAAGCTGAAACGTCTTGTCAGTAAGTATTCAACCCCTTTGTTATGACAAGCCTAAATCACTACAAAGATACAGCCGTCCTTCCTAACTCAGTTGCCGGAGAGTAAGGAAGCCACTCAGGGTTTTAATCATGATGCAAATGGTGACTTTAAAACAGTTACAGAGTTTAATGGCTGTGATAGGAGAACTGAGGATGGATCAACAACATTGTAGTTACTCCACAATACTAACCTAATTGACAGAGTGAAAAGAAGGAAGCCTGTACAGAATACAAATATTCCAAAACATGGATCCTGTTTGCAACAGGGCACTGCTGAAAATGTGGCAAAGCAATTCACTTTTTGTCCTGAATACACATGGTTATGTTTGGGGCAAATCCAATACAACACATTACTGAGTACCACTCTCCATATTTTCAATCATAGTGGTGGTTGGTTGCATCATGTTTATTCTTTCAGTGAAATACGGAACCATTCTGTATTTTATCTAACGGGTGGCATCCACAAGTCTAAATATTCCTGTTACATTGCACAACCTTCAATGTTATGTCATAATTATGTAAAATTCTGGCAAATTAGTTCGCAACGAGCCAGGCAGCCCAAACTGTTGCATATACCCTGACTCTGCGTGCAATAAACGCAAGACAAGTGACACAATTTCACCTGGTTAATATTGCCTGCTAACCTGGATTTCTTTTAGCTAAATATGCAGGTTTAAAAATATATACTTCTGTATATAGATTTTAAGAAAGGCATTGATGTTTATGGTTAGGTACAGTCATGCAACGATTGTGCTTTATTCACAAATGCGCTTTGTTAAATCATCCTTCGTTTGGCGAAGTTGGCTGCCTTTGTTAGGAAGAAATATGCTTCACACAGTTCGCAACGAGCCAGGCGGCCCAAACTGCTGCATATACCCTGACTCTGTTGCAAGAGAAGTGACACATTTTCCCTAGTTAAAAGAAATTCATGTTAGCAGGCAATATTAACTAAATATGCAGGTTTAAAATATATACTTGTGTATTGATTTTAAGAAAGGCATTGATGTTTATGGTTAGGTACACGTTGGAGCAACGACAGTCCTTTTTCACGAAAGCGCACCGAATCGATTAAATGCAACGCAGAACACGCTAGATAAACTAGTAATATCATCAACCATGTGTAGTTAACTAGTGATTAAGATTGATTGATTGATTGTTTTTAATAATATAAGTTTAATGCTAGCTAGCAACTTACCTTGGCTTACTGCATTCGCGTAACAGGCATGCTCCTCGTGGAGTGCAAAGTCAAATCAAATTTTATTTGTCACATACACATGGTTAGCAGATGTTAATGCGAGTGTAGCAAAATGCTTGTGCTTCTAGTTCCGACAATGCAGTAATAACCAACGAGTAATCTAGCTAACAATTCCAAAACTACTACCTTATACACACAAGTGTAAAGGGATAAAGAATATGTACATACAGATATATGAATGAGTGATGGTACAGAGCGGCATAGGCAAGATGCAGTAGATGGTATCGAGTACAGTATATACATATGAGATGAGTATGTAAACAAAGTGGCATAGTTAAAGTGGCTAGTGATACATGTATTACATAAAGATGCAGTAGATGATATAGAGTACAGTATATACGTATACATATGAGATAAATAATGTAGGGTATGTAAACATTATATTAAGTAGCATTGTTTAAAGTGGCTAGTGATATATTTAACATCAATTCCCATCAATTCCCATTATTAAAGTGGCTGGAGTTGAGTCAGTGTGTTGGCAGCAGCCACTCAATGTTAGTGGTGGCTGTTTAACAGTCTGATGGCCTTGAGATAGAAGCTGTTTTTCAGTCTCTTGGTCCCAGCTTTGATGCACCTGTACTGACCTCGCCTTCTGGACGATAGCGGGGTGAACAGGCAGTGGCTCGGGTGGTTGTTGTCCTTGATTATCTTTATGACCTTCCTGTGACATCGGGTGGTGTAGGTGTCCTGGAGGGCAGGTAGTTTGCCCCCGGTGATGCGTTGTGCAGACCTCACTACCCTCTGGAGAGCCTTACGGTTGTGGGCGGAGCAGTTGCCGTACCAGGCGGTGATACAGCCCGCCAGGATGCTCTCGATTGTGCATCTGTAGAAGTTTGTGAGTGCTTTTGGTGACAAGCCGAATTTCTTCAGCCTCCTGAGGTTGAAGAGGCGCTGCTGCGCCTTCTTCACAATGCTGTCTGTGTGGGTGGACCAATTCAGTTTGTCTGTGATGTGTACGCCGAGGAACTTAAAACTTACTACCCTCTCCACTACTGTTCCATCGATGTGGATAGGGGGGTGTTCCCTCTGCTGTTTCCTGAAGTCCACAATCATCTCCTTAGTTTTGTTGACGTTGAGTAAAGCAGGTGGTTAGAGCATTGGACCAAGATTAAATCCCCGAGCTGACAAGATAAAAATCTGTCATTCTGCCCCTGAACAAGGCAGTTAACTAGGCCATCATTGAAATTAAGAATGTGTTCTTAACTGACTTGCCTAGTTAAATAAAGGTGTAAAAAAAAACGTCCAAATCGGTGTCCAAAAATACAGATTTCCGATTGTTTTGAAAACTTGAAATCGGCCCTAATTAATCGCCCATTACGATTAATTGGTTGACCTCTAATTCCACGTATGCAAAGCTCTTAGACTTACCCATAAAGACTCTCAGCTGAAATCGCTTCCAAATGTGATTCAGTGGTGTAAATAATTATGTAAATGTGATACTTCTGCATTTAATTTTCAATAAATTTACAGCAATTTCTAAAAACAGGTTTTCACTTTGACATTATGGGGTATTGTGTGTGGATGGGTGAGAACATTTATACACCTGTTTACGAAGCATGTGACATAACATTTGATTTGAATTTAAGAAAATGTTTTGTTTTTCTGTCTTGAATAAAAGTAATAATGGAAAAGAATAATGGCTGGGTCTTGACTTGTTTATTAAATTGTATTATGTATTATGTAGTCTCGTTTGTGTAGCCAGAAGGCTGACATTTCATTTATTTTATGCAGTGACTAAATACATTTTTTTAAACAAAACCTTGAGATGATAATTAAATGTATTGCTAGAATAGGCGTACCATTGATTTTCAGGCTAATGAATGATAACGAATGTAATAAGTCAATCTTAGCTGTTATATACAGTGGGGCAAAAAAGTATTTAGTCAGCCACCAATTGTGCAAGTTCTCTTGAAAGATGAGAGAGGCCTGTAATTTTCATCATAGGTACACTTCAACTATGACAGACAAAATGAGAAAAAAAGTCCAGAAAATCACATTGTAGGATTTTTAATGAATTTATTTGCAAATTATGATGGAAAATAAGTATTTGGTCAATAACAAAAGTTTATCTCAATACTTTGTTATATACCCTTTGTTGGTAATGACAGAGGTCAAACGTTTTCTGTAAGTCTTCACAAGGTTTTCACACACTGTTGCTGGTATTTTGGCCCATTCCTCCATGCAGATCTCCTCTAGAGCAGTGATGTTTTGGGGCTGTTGCTGGGCAACACGGACTTTCAACTCCCTCCAAAGATTTTCTATGGGGTTGAGATCTGGAGACTGGCTAGGCCACTCCAGGACCTTGAAATACTTCTTACGAAGCCACTCCTTAAGTGGGAGAACTTGCACAAATGGTGACTGACTAAATACTTTTTTGCCCCACTGTATAAAATATAGCATACCTTAGAATGTCACATTATTCACGGCGGGTTTGGATTCGTGGGCAAAATATAAGCGCAACATGCAACAATTTCAAAGATTTTACTGAGTTACAGTTCATCATATAAAGAAATCAGTCAATTTAAATATATTCATTAGGCCCTAATCTATTGATTTCACATGACTGGACAGGGGTGCAGCCATCAGTCGGCCTTGGAGGGCACCCCCCACCCCTCAGACGATTCCACAGGTGATGAAGGGATGTGAAGGTCATGGGCTGGCGTGGTTACACGTGGTCTGCGGTTGTGAGGCCGGTTGGACATACTGCCAAATTCTCTAAAACAATGTTGGAGCCAGCTTATGGTAGAGAAATTAACATTCAATTCTCTGGCAAACAGCTCTGGTGGACAATACTGCAGTCAGCATGCCAATTGCACGCTCCCTCAACTTGAGACAGCTATGGCGTTGTGTGACAAAACTCTTTATAGTGTTTTGTTTACATTTTCGAGGCGATAAGGTGATAGTTGCATGCCGCCACCTAATAATGTATTGGCTGTGTATCGGCTTACTATTCTGTAGTATGAATTCATTACACTTTGTGAAAAAATTGCCCTACCAACTATAACCTTACACCTATTGAAACCTCATCACTGGGAACTACTTTTAGCCCTATATGATCCTACAGAGAGCGGGAGATTCTGGGAAATTGCGTTCAAATCTAGAAAAAATACTGCATTCTTGCCAGAGGCGTCTCCAAAAACACTTATACACACATACAGTAGTTACGCTGTGCAGCTTTTAAATTGGTTTTGAATGAGGTATTGTACTTCGCTACTTTTGTTTAAGCATCTGTTACATAGTGCATTTTTGTAGGCTAGATTTTGTAGTTTTTGTAGGCTACAGTAGAGGGATGACACGGAAAGGTTGTGGCAGCCCCTCAGAGTCAGAAAGAAAATTGTTCATCGTTGTTCAGAGATTCTAATTTCCTGCAAGTTTCTAAAGACGTAACGGCATGCATGGGAATGCTTGCACATTAAATATAACTTTGTAATCAGTTAGCGATGCTAATGAAAATAGTTTTGGTAAACGGAAAGGCTTTCCCCAAAACCTTCTCAATTCAATGTTAACTACAAAGTAGGCTTACCTGGCAGAATGATATCATGATTATTTGTATCAATCAGGTGGGCATTTGTATAGCAAACTCTGCAATCATGTGCAGTGTAGAAAAACTCTCACCAAACACATTTCTCTCTTTCTAGATTTGCAATTCTTCGGGTGTGATTTATGCATTAACATCCACTCAGAACATCCAATTTTGTTGCATTCTATAAATAATTGTAATTTTGATAGTGGAAAGCAAAACAAAAATGAAAAAGAATCATAAACCACGAAAAATATAACAGAGAAAATGGAATTTGGGAAAATACTAAACTGAATTAATCAAATGGGGTGTGTGAGTGGAAGATGGAGAAAAGTTAGTGAATGAGGGAAAGTGTGAATGGGTGAGTGAATGTCATTGCATGGAAAAGATCATGTGTAACAACGTTCAGGTAACTTTAGAGAAATTAGCTATATATCAAGGTCAATGTTTTTATTTTAAAAGTAACTTAAAATACTTGGACTCTGACCATGTTTTAAATGACCTACACCCATGCCTGCGACGTTCAGGCCCTCCCCTACCCGAGCCTGATAACACAGCTTCTTCCTCAGTTTAATAGTATCAATAAGCTGCTTGTCTCTCTGTCCCCGCTCCCTGAGTGTTTCGGCTACTCAATGATGAGATGTGAGAGAGAGCTGTTGGCTGACCTTAGCCAAATACTTTTCATCACTCTAAACTCCGACAAAATGTGTGGAACATTATTATTTTCTATCAACTCGGACAATGTTTTTGCTAGGGCTGGCACAATTACCATATAACCGTGAAACCAACGGTTATGAAGACCGTCATGAAAATAAAATAACCGCCATAACCATTATTTTTTATTGAAGATTGGACGGCTGGGCATTCATGCAGTTGAGTCCGTTTCTGCGGTAATATGGACTCTTAACTCTTATGAAACTTTTTTGCTCCTTGCTGAAACAATCAAGGTGTTGTAGCAAACGTTCTACATTCCATGGTAATGAAGAATGTCCATTCAAATGATGTTAGATTCAGCAAAATGAAGCCACGAGCAGCACTGTAGATATTGAGATGAGCGAGATGTAAGACTTTGCTCTCACAGTCACACACAGTGTCTACGCAGCTTCATGCTGTTACAGCGTGGTAGCCAGGGCACCAAAACAGCTGAGAAGTGGAGGTTTGCGCTTCAAAGCTTTGTTGTTCAAGAAATTGACCCACTATGCAGTTTACTTTCTGCATCTGCGTCATATTGCTGAGTCTACCTTTTTAAAGGGACATTTCTAAAATGTTCAACTTCATATTCATAATCTCCAGCCGGGTTTAGAAATAATTATGACTTTGTGACTGTGTTAACTAGTGACGACCCATATTGATGTGTATTCCTCCTGCTTTTAATTCCTGCTTTTACTTCCTGCTTTTACTTCCTGCTTTTACTTCCTGCTTTTACTTTCCTGCTTTGCTCCTATGGGTATACTCTCAATGGCCGCCAGTCCATCCATTATGCCATCATTGACTTGAATGAGTACGCCCGTTCCATTCATTCTATTTCTAGAGCAGCACATGCGGTCAGGAACTGAGGAGAGGAGAAAATGTGCTCCATAAAAAATACAATTTGACAGTGAATATTCTACGTGTTGTTCTTGACCCCGTAAAACACTGGATATTTTGGCACTGTGTTTCTGAGGCTAACCCCTGAAAAGTCGGCGCTAACCCTGCTGCGGAGAAGGGCCAGCTAGCCCTGGGCTAGGGTTGGTGCTAGTCCACTATAGAATGTGCAAGTGTGAACACTCGCTTAGCCCTGGGCTAAAGAGACTCTTAGCCCTGGGCCTAGTGTGGGCTTGATGAAAAACACAGTGTAAATTACAACAGATTAAGCTTATTGATATATTATATGTATTATTTGAAACAAATGGATTGTTTGAAATGCAGTGACTCTGTGTGTTGTGTACTAAGACTTCATTGCATATTTGACAGGGTACCTTCTAAGAGAAATCAAGAGGGCAGACATCCCACTTCCAGAGGGAGAAGTGAACCCGGTTGCACCCCTGCCCAAACATGTCCTAGTTATAATGGTTAGCGCACCCTACCTGTCTCTCTAGAACGTTATAAATCCTTTTATCATAAGAATGAAGTATTGACTTCGTCCCAAATGACACCATATGTTCCCTAAGTAGTGCACTATATACAGTATAGGGAACATATAGTGCCATTTGGGACACCGCCCGAATCACCATTGCCATTGACTCTCTGTATGTATGGCTGTCTCCAGGAGCAGTTGCAGAGGTTGGAGGTGGAGCTGAGCGAGGTGACCAGGAATAAGGAGAAGCTACAGAAGAACCTCCTGGAGCTGACAGAGTATACACACATGCTGCGCATCACACGCAACTTTGTGCACCGCAGCGCAGAGGTAGGTCCAACAGCTTCTCCACAAAGCAGGATCCCACCACTGTACAACACTTTGCCCCTCAGTTTGACTTAAGAGCACTTGCAATGGCTTTGATTTGCTTCATGAAGTGACTGAGCAAATTTTAGGGTCACATGATTTGGCTTTGCACATAACATTAAGGCTTTCTTTTTTTTCTTTATAGCGGATGTTTTGGGGATATATCTGGGGCTAGCCAAAATCTTGCTGCTTGTCTTTTAATCATTTATACATGGGAAAATTCTTGCCCTTTTTCTAACAATGTGTTATGAGGGTGTATGTGTTTTGTGTGTCCTCACACTGGGGTTATGTTTCACAGTGTGAGCCCCCGCAGGTCCAGTATGAGGAGTTCCCCTTCCTAGAAAAGGATTCCATGATGGACTACAGCAGCATGCAGCGACTAGGGGCCAAACTAGGGTAAAGGGCTATCAGCAGTCATATATATTTCTATACACTTGCGTATTTGTGCCTGTTTACTGTAATACCCTGTTTATCTCATTTACATTTACATTTAAGTCATTTAGCAGACGCTCTTATCCAGAGCGACTTACAAATTGGTGCATTCACCTTATGACATCCAGTGGAACAGCCACTTTACAATATCTCAACCTCACTCCTGCAGGTTTATATCAGGGCTGATTCAGAGAAGGAAAATAGAGGCCTTTGAGCGCATGCTGTGGAGAGTGTGTAAGGGCTACACCATCCTTAGCTACTCTGAGATTGACGAGTACTTGGAGGACCCTGACACGGTGGGTCAAAGTTGTTATGCCTGAGAGAGATTCTTAGCCCTTTTCTAAATGGTTGAGTGTGAGATAAAATAATAAGGTACTGCTTACCATATAGGTAAATTTAACAGCATCACTGTTGGGCCTGTGAGAGGTAAAACATCTCACCTCAGCCTTACCATGTTTATATTCTAATCCGCTTCCTGTTCTCTGGTTATTGCAGGGTGAGCCAACTAAGAGTGTGGTTTTCCTCATCTCCTACTGGGGCGAGCAGATCGGACAGAAAGTCAAGAAGATCTGTGACTGGTAATTAAAACACCTCTCCAACTGACCTGTTACACTTTCAGCCTGAGGTGATTCCCTGTCAAACCATTAGGCCTGTTATCTTGCTCCCAACAAGCTCTGAAGACTGTGGCTTTAACCTATGTGATAACATCATGGAGCTTGTCTTTTTGCCCCTCAGTTACCACTGTCACGTGTATCCATACCCCAACAGCAATGAGGAGAGGAATGATGTTGTGGAGGGACTCAGGACTCGCATCCAGGACCTGCACACTGTAAGCTCTCTAAAATCCTTGTGAGCAACAACATTGTGGGTGATGTTTTTTTAGTTTGTTTTGTCTTTAAGTAATGAAAATAACTTTTTTGACTATCAAATTTGTACAGTTAAAAATACAGATGTTTTCTTTTTAATATTACACCCATGTATTCTTTAACCAGAAAAGGTTAACTCCAGAGATCTCTCCCTAACGTCATTGGCTACTTAAAATATAAGCTATCAACAGATTAAGGTGTTATTCCTGCTGAATTTAGCTGTTGAAATACAGTGCCTTCAGAAAGTATTTTAGTCCTCTTTTTTTAGTCCTATTTTTGGTCCTTCCTCTATTTCTGATGTCCATCCAGTTTGATTTCTATTTGTAACTGCTATTTCACAACATTTCTTAACCTACAGTTGAAGTCTGAAGTTTACATACACTTAGGTTGGAGTCATTAAAACTCGTTTTTTCAACCACTCCACAAATTTCTTGTAAACCAACTATAGTTTTGGCAAGTCGGTTAGGACATCTACATTGTGCATGACGCAAGTACTTTTTCCAAGAATTGTTTACAGCCAGATTATTTTACTTATAATTCACTTATCACAATTCCAGTGGGTCAGAAGTTTACATACACTATGTTGACTGTGCATTTCAACAGCTTGGAAAATTCCAGAAAATGATGTCAGGGCTTTAGAAGCTTCTGATAGGCTAATTGACATAATTTGAATCAATTGGAGGTGTACCTGTGGATGTATTTCAATGCCTACCTTAAAACTCAGTGCCTCTTTGCGTGACATAGGAAAATCAAAAGAAATCAGCCAAGACCTCAGAAAAGAAATTGTAGACCTCAGCAAGTCTGGTTCATCCTTTGGAGCAATTTCCAAACGCCTGAAGGTACCCCGTTCATCTGTACAAACAATAGTACGCAAGTATAAACACCATGGGACCACGCAGCTGTCATACTGCTCAGGAAGGAGTTCTGTCTCCTAGAGATGAACGTACTTTGGTATGAAAAGTGCAAATCAATCCCAGAACAACATCAAAGGACCTTGTGAAGATGCTTGAGGAAACAGGGGCAAAAATATCTATATCCACAGTAAAACGAGTCCTATATCGACATAACCTTAAAGGCCACTCAGCAAGGAATAAGCCACTGCTCTAAAACCGCCATAAAAATGCCAGACTACGGTTTGCAACTGCACATGGGGACAAAGAACATACTTTTTGGAGAAATGTCGTCTGGTCTGATGAAACAAAAATAGAACTGTTTGGTCATAATGACCATCGTTATGTTTGGAGGAAGAAGGGGAGGCTTGCAAGCCAAAGAACACCATCCCAACCTTGAAGCACGGGGGTGGCAGCATCATGTTGTGGGGGTACTTTGCTGCAGGAGGGACTGGTGCACTTCACAAAATAGATAGCGTCATGAGGAAGGAAAATTACGTGGATATATTGACGCAACATCTCAAGACATCAGTCAGGAAGTTAAAGATTGGTCGTAAATGGGACTTCCAAATGGACAATGACCCCAAGCATACTTTTGTGGCAAAGTTGTGGCAAAATGGCTTAAAGACAACAAAGTCAAGATGTTCACAAAGCCCTGATCTCAATCCTATAGAAAATCTGTGGGCAGAACTGAAAAAGCGTGTGCGAGCAAAGAGGCCTACAAACCTGACTCAGTTACATCAGCTCTGTCTGGAGGAATGAGCCAAAATTCACCCAACTTATTGTGGTAAGCTTGTGGAAAGCTACCCAAAATGTTTAACCCAAGTTAAACAATTTAAAGGCAATGCTAACAAATACTAATTGAGTGTATGTAAACCTCTGACCCACTGGGAATGTGATGGAAATAAAAGCTGAAATAAACAATTCTCTCTCCTAATATTCTGACATTTCACATTCTTAAAATAAAGTGGTGATCCTAACTAACCTAAAACAGGGAACTTTTACTAGGATTAATTGCCAGGGATTGTGAAAAGCTGAGTTTAAATGTATTTGGCTAATTTGTATGTAAACTTAGGACTTCAACTGTATACCCCTTGACTTCTTCCACATTTTATTACAGCCAGAATTCAAAATGGATTTGTTACCCTCACCCATCTATACACACTAACCAATAATGACAAAGTAAAAACATGTTTTTAGATTAGTTGTATATTTATTGAAAATGAAATACAGAAATATCTCATCTACATACAGTACCAGTCAAAAGTTTGGACACATCTACTCATTCCAGGGTTTTTCTTTATTTTTTACTATTTTCTACATTGTAGAATAAGACAACAAAACTATGAAATAACACATGGAATCATGTAGTATTATTATATTTGAGACGCTTCAAAGTAGCCACCCTTTGCCATGTTGACAGTGTTGCACATTCTTGGCATTCTCTGAACCAGCTTCATGAGGTAGTCAACTGGAATGCATTTTAATTAACAGGTTTGCCTTGTTAATTTGTGGAAATGATTTCCTTCCTAGTGCGTTTGAGCCAATCAGTTGTATTGTGACAGTGTAGGGGTGGTATTTAGAAGATAGCCCAATTTAGTGAAAGACAAAGTCCATATTATGGCAAGAACAGCCGCAAATAAGCGGAAGAGAAATTACTTTAAGACATGAAGGTCAGTCAATCCGCAAAAAAAAAAAAATGAAACTGGCAGTTGCTATGATGAAACTGGCTCTCGTGAGTACCGCCACAGGAAAGGAAGAACCAGAGTTACCTCTGCTGTAGAGTATAAGTTCACTGCACCTCAGATTGCAGCCAAAATAATGCCTTTGAGTTCAAGTAACAGACACATCTCAACATCAACTGTTCAGAGGAGACTGCGTGAATCAGGCCTTCATGGTCGAATTACTGCAAAGAAACCACTACTAAAGGACAACAATAAGAAGACGACACTTGCTTGGTTCAAGAAACACGAGCAATGGACATTGGCCTGATGAGACCAAAATTGAGATTTTTGGTTCCAACCGCCGTGTCTTTGTGAGACGCAGAATTGGTGAACTAATGATCTCTGCATGTGTGGTTTCCACTGTGAAGCATGGAGGAGGAGTAGGTGTGATGGTGCGGGGGTGCTTTGCGGGTGACACTGTCAGTGATTTATTTAGAATTCAAGGTACAATTAACCAGATTGGCTACCACATCATTCTGCAGCGATACGCAATCCCATCTGGTTTGCGCTTAGTGGGACTATCATTTGTTTTTCAACAAGACAATGACCCAAAACACACCTCCAGGCTGTGTAAGGGCTATTTGACCAAAAAGGAGAGTGATGGAGTGCTGCATCAGATGACCTGGCCTCCACAATCAACCGACCTCAACCCAATTGAGATGGTTTGGAATGAGTTGGACCGCCGTGTGAAGGAAAAGCAGCCAACAAGTGCTCAGCATATGTGGGCACTCCTTCAAGACTGTTGGAAAAGCATTCCTAATGAATGTGGTTGAGAGGGTGCCAAGAGTATGCAAAGTTGTCAAGGCAAAAGGGTGGCTATTTAAAATATATTTTTATTTGTTTAACACTCTTTTGGTTACTACATGATTCCATATGTGTTATTTTATAGTTTTGATGTCTTCACTATTATTCTACAATGTAGAAAATAGTCAAAATAAAGAAAAACCTTTGAAACCTAGGTGTGTCTAAACTTTTGAATGGTACTGTAAGTATTCACACCCTTGAGTTAATACATGTTAGAATCACCTTTGGCATCGAGTCTTCCTGCATAAGTCTCTGAGAGCTTTTCACACCTTGATTGTATGATATTTGCCCATTATTCTTCCCATTATTCAAAATTCTTAGAGATCTGTCAAATTGGTTGTTGATCTTTGCCTGATCCAGCCTCAGTTTTCTGCTATCACAGCCATTAAACTCTGTAACTGTTTTAATGTCACCATTGGCCCCATGGTGAAATCCCTGAGCGGTTTCCTTTCTCTCCAGCAGCTGATTTAGGAATGGCGCATGTATCTTTATATTGATACACCATCCAAAGTGTAATTAATAACATTACCATGCTCAAAGGGATATGCAATGTCTGCTTTTAAAAAATATATATTTACCCATCTACCAATAGGTACCCTTCTTTGCGAGGCATTGGAAAACCTCATCGGTCTTTGTGGTTGTATCTGTGTTTGAAATTCACTGCTTGACTAAGGGACCTTACAGATAATTGTATGTGTGGGGTACAGACATGAGGTAGTCATTCAGAAATCATGTTAAACACTATAATTAAACACAGAGTGAGTTCATGCAACGTATTATGTGACTTGTTAAGCAAATTTCTACTCTTGAACTTATTTAGGCTTGCCATAACAAAGCGGTTTAATACTTACTGACTCAGCTTTTAATTTTTTTAATAATTTGTATACCTTTCTAAAAACATAATTCCCCTTTGACATTACGGTGTATTGTGTGTAGGCTAGTGACACAAAATCTCACCATGCTCAAAGCAATATTCAATGTCTGCTTTTTTAAAAGTTTTACCCATCTACCGAGATATACAGTCACTACAAAGATGCAGGCCAATGGTGACATTAAAACAGTATCCCTTAAAGAATGGACCTCATGCTTCCAGCTACGCCGAAGATTATAACTTCTTGGAAAGAAGCAGAATGGAGTGTGAGGGGTAGAGGTTTAGGAGCAAGAGGGAGAGTGCTCTCACTCAGGCGCCAGGGCGTGACCACTCTGGGGTCACTTGACGCTGCTTGTGCCTTGCAGTCTGGAAGACTGTTCAGATCAATCGTTTTGGAAGTTCTACCTCTGATGGAAAAAAGAACTAAATTAAGCTCTGGTCCCAGCACGTGATCTCCATGAGATCTCAACTGAAGGCTGACTCTCCCTCCTCCCTTCCTCCCTCATGCGAACACACGCACATTCCAGAACTTAAAGCACGCAGACTCAAATTCCCTCCCTGGCATGTTCATTGCATTTTCTCTAGCCCTCACACAACATTCTTAGACATTCATTCATCATTTACCCAACTGTGTCTCGTGCCAAAAATACCTTTGCTTCAATACCCAAACAAGCTATGGGCCCTTGCACTCAGTGGAGGCTGCGCTCAACGAGCCTAAGTCAATTCTACACACCCTTTTGATATTCTGAATGAATGTGAAATCCCTCCCATTAGTTAAAATGTCATACTAATACCCCCCCACCTCAACCCCCGGCTTCCACCAGGTACTCCACAGGACAGAGGACTACCTGAGACAAGTCTTGAACAAGGCCTCTGAGTCCGTCTACACCTGGGTCATCCAGGTTAAGAAGATGAAGGCCATCTACCACATCCTCAACCTGTGTAGCTTTGACGTCACCAACAAGTGTCTGATAGCCGAGGTGTGGTGCCCTGTCAACGATCTGCCCATCCTGCGAAGGGCATTAGAGGAAGGCTCGGTGAGTCAGCTCCCTGTTACAATGGCTCCCTGTGTAATGTCATCGTTGGGCTTAACTATTTTATTGTTTTGGATTGTATTGTCATTGTTTGTGACCCCACCTTCTAACTACACTTTGTTCAGTATTTGGCTAAACCAACAGTCACACACCCAGTCAGCATGATCTGCTTTAATAATGGGGTTTTGGTTGTGGTAGAAAAAGGGAAATTGTTCTCGTCTTGACCACCTCTGATCATTTAAGACAGATCCAGGTATTTAGAGAGTTGGGACAACTTTTTGAATTGTGAATATTGTTATAATTCTAGACATTCAGTTACATAGCATTATTTTAATATTCCCATGTAATGTTTATACGCGATAACATGGCTGCCATAGAATTTTGAAGTGTCATGTAAATGCTTTATAATGCTTATTCTAGACATTATTGTCCATGTACTGTAATGTTAATGAGGCGCTAACATGGCTGCCATAGAATGTTATAGTGTCATGTAAATGCATAATAATGCAGAAACCTCAATTGCCCAACTCTAAATACATGGCTCTGGTTTAATTTATTAAACTAGTTTCGTCGTGGGTCCTGTTGGGCCCCAATTGAGGGCTACCAGGGCTTCTGTCTATTATTACATTACATACAATGTGACCTTATAATATGTAATGACGTACATAATATAAGGTCACATTCAGTTCAATGACAGCAGTCCATGCAAAGGTTCTGCCAGTCCTTTAAAAGGCTTAAATGAGGCTTCTAAATACGAGGCTTAAATGGTCAATGTATTTGAACAGTCTTGAATGGTCTAAAAAATTTTGAACTAACTGTTTGATGAGATGTTAGGATTCTGTCTCCATTTGGAGAAAACAAATGATGTCTCAAATAATTGGGTTGCCATCACTCAATCTCCATGCAACCTTAATAGGCTAACATTGCAATAATCTCAGTCTGAAAAGCCACTGTCTTGACATTATTGGCTTACCTTTACAGAGGAAAAGTGGAGCCACGGTGCCTTCTTTTGTCAACCGTATTCCCAGCAATGACACTCCACCAACCCTAATAAGGACCAACAAGTTCACATCAGGCTTCCAGAACATAGTGGAGGCCTATGGAGTGGGCAACTATAGAGAGGTTAACCCAGGTAGAGTACACCCTCGCTAGCCAATGACCGCTGATTACTACATTTAGGATTAAATCACATGCTATCATTAGGCCTACTGCTTTTATGTTTTCTGTTTGTTTGCTATTTCTATGAGCCACATGCCTGTAGCCAAAGACACATGTTCACTCCTAACAAGAATTGACAATAACGTTTTACACTTTATTGATAGTTGAATGTGTATATGGAGGAATTATGATGTATTGTCTGTTGTGTCTAACAGCTCCTTACACAATCATCACCTTCCCCTTCCTGTTTGCTGTGATGTTTGGAGACCTGGGCCATGGTGTGATCATGGCTCTGTTTGCTCTCTGGATGGTGCTGTATGAGGACAATCGCAAACTGAAACACACCAGGAATGAGGTGAGAGGGGCAGAGGAGAGGCTGTCAGTGTGTACGTCCCAAATGTCACCCTATTCCCTACGTAGTGCACTAGTTTTGACCAGGGGCCATGGGGATTTGGCCAAAAGTAGTGCACTACATAGGGAATAGGGTGCCATTTGGGATGCTGGCCGGTTGTGTGGGGAAATTGTTTCTGGTCTAAATGAGCTAAATGAGTAATAAGCAAACAGTAAATGTTGTGGTTAGCTGGATGTTTCCCCCTACTTTGACAATGGTGTATTTGTATGCTCAGATCTGGAACACATTCTTTGAGGGCCGTTACATCATCCTCATGATGGGCTTGTTCTCGGTCTATACCGGACTCATCTACAACGACTGCTTCTCCAAGTCTCTTAACATCTTTGGCTCGGGCTGGAGCGTCAATGCCATGTTTAAATCTGGAAATTGGACTTGGTAAGTACTGTACTGTAATATGTTCTGTACTGTAAGATCTGTTCCTGAGATTACAGAGATTATTAGGCCAGGGTGAAAGGCCACATGATCACAACTCAATGCCAATATGTTTTGGTTTTTGATGTCCTATCACTGATTGGCCATACTGGTTTTTCAATTATATATTAATTACAAGCCTAATTAAGTACAACAATTGCAAATATGTATGCGACATTAAAGATTACATCACCTGATAGCTTACTCTTTTAATTGTTCACTTTTGTATTTTCTTTAAAAGGGATTCCACACTCCGCACCAATGCCTTTCTGACCCTTGATCCCAATGTCCCTGGGGTTTTCAATGGACCCTACCCTTTGGGCATTGACCCGGTAAGTACATGGCTTTATGATTCATGGTCACAAACTTCTTTGTCTTGTCTCTATGTTCGCTACACACACAAGTTATTCCCTGTCTCTTCTTAACCGTACATATTTGCCTCTCACCAACCAGGTCCAATAAAGTAAGTCATGGATCATTACTCATTGTCATTTCAATGTTTTGTTAACAATCGCATCAGTCTGACTGTGATGTAGTCTGTCCATACCTCAACCTGATGTGGTTATTTTCCTTGTTTCTTCCAATGTGTAGATTTGGAACTTGGCGTCAAATCGTCTGACCTTTCTGAACTCCTACAAGATGAAGATGTCTGTGATCGTTGGTATCAGTCACATGAGCTTCGGGGTCATCCTAGGTATCTTCAACCACCTGTGAGTTACAGCACACTCTCCCCCCACACTTTGCAGCCTTCTGTGTGTCTATGAAAGCACTTTATAGCTCTGTTGTCTGTGTCTATCTGTGTAGGCATTTTAGGAAAAAGTTCAACCTGTACTTGGTACTCCTCCCGGAACTGCTATTCCTGCTGTGCCTATTTGGCTACCTGGTCTTCATGATCATCTACAAGTGGCTGGCCTTCTCTGCACGCGACTCCCAGATGGCCCCCAGCATCCTCATCCACTTCATCAACATGTTCCTCATGCAGGGGGACGGGGTGCCACCCCTCTTCCCAGGACAGGTACATGTGTGTTCACACAGTGGTTGTCTCCAAAATGACATCCTATTCCCTATATGCACTATAGGGAATAGTGTGCTATTTGGGACATACCTGCTGAATATGCATATAGAACTGGGACTTCTCACTAAAACCCTTACTTGTGAAGGACCACTCGCTCAGTGAAGACATGTATACAAGCCCATCGCGCTCTGAAGCTACTTCAGTGAGACTGTAACAGGCCTGTCTGTTCTTTCCCTCTCCTACTGTAGGTTGGGCTGCAGGTGTTCCTGGTGGTCATTGCTCTACTATCGGTGCCTGTCTTACTGCTGGGGAAACCAGTCTACCTCTACTGGCTGCACAACGGAGGAGCCAACCGCATTGGAATGTACAGGGTGAGGCTTTGAGTTTGTAGCTCTCGCTGAGCTACGAGTCATAAGCATGTGTGGGTAGTGTGTCCATATATAAGTCTGTGTTCTGGTTGTAACATAGTCTATGGTGGTGTGTGTATGTAGACTGTTTATAGGAGTGCGCTCCGGTTTTAACATGCAGAGTGTGTGTGGTGTGTGTCAACAGGGTTATGAGCGTGTGCGGCGGCACAGCGAGGAGGAGCTCTCCCTGATGAGGGCAAATGACATGGAGGAGGGCAGTGTCCCCAGTGACCTCTCCACCAGCAGAGAGCAGCAAAAAGAGGAGGTTAGCTGATGACAGCACGGTCACCATCTCCCACTAGCCTCTCATTCAGGCATCAGTACACCATGGGTCCCGAAAGTAACAGGTCCTCCTGTCTGTGTTGTTTTACAGTTTGACTTTGGGGACATGTTCCTGCACCAGTCTATTCACACCATAGAGTACTGCCTGGGCTGCATCTCCAACACAGCCTCCTACCTGCGCCTCTGGGCTCTGAGTCTGGCACATGCCCGTGAGTATCAACACACCACATCAAATGTTTATTATTTGTATTGATCTTTGAAGGATAAACATTTAAAGTGCATTTTACATTGAGAGGATAATTATTTATGTATGTAATGTTCTCTGACTGGAGCAACCTTCTTTTAAATTATTAAATCAAATGAATCAATCAGAGATGTGACGGTGTTTGTTTGTCCCTGCTCCCCCAGAGCTGTCGGAGGTGCTGTGGTCCATGGTGATGCGGTTGGGCCTGCGGATGGACACCAGCCTGGGAATCATGTTTCTGGTGCCAGTGTTTGGGATATTCGCTGTGCTCACTGTGTCTATCCTCCTGGTTATGGAGGGACTGTCTGCCTTCCTCCATGCTCTCAGGCTGCACTGGTTAGTTACTCACTATACTTGCAGAATTGAGTGAAGGACAGGAAATATGTGTAAAAATTCAACACATCATGCCTTTATAATGCTTTTATTAATGCTTACTCTATATTCAGTGATCTCTGTTCTCTCTCCATAGGGTGGAGTTCCAAAATAAGTTCTACACTGGGACTGGAATCAAGTTTGTTCCCTTTGCCTTCTCCCTCCTGCCCTCTAGCTTTGAGCATGATGGCTTGCTGTGAATGGGACAAACAATGCTTCTGCCCTCCCAGAGGCAAACTGCCACAATGTGCCAGCAGGATCCAATGCTATATAGCTAGCCTGGGTACTAGTCGGTTTGTGCCATCATGCCACTCCTAAATGACAAGGAGTGGCATGATGGCACAAACATATTGTTACCCAGGCTTCTATTGAGCCTCATAGACATACAGTCCAATTTCATATTGTGTTTTTCTATTTGTTGCACTGACTGATTGCCTTACGTAAGTACAACCAAATCTCAGTGTATCATGCTCTATTTTCAATTGAATGATATTCTGGGTTACCAAAACTTTGCAAGGAAAAGCCTCCTTCAGTCATGTTTGTAAATGAAAAGTATTTTTGGATGAATGTGGGAGAGATGTACATTTTATTTTATAGAGTGATAAAGTTTGAATGAGAAATTAACATTTGAATGACTATGACAGGCTTAAAAAAAGTGGTGCATCACTCTTGAAAGTATGCATACCGTGTTGTGCTGAATGCTGACAAAATTATATTAAATTAAGATATGTTTCCTATGCCTCCATCGCTTTGTGGAAGACTACTTCTTAAACTGCCCATTCCATGGATGGAAATGAAAAGTATAGCTCAAGACATCATTTAATGACACCAACAATCCCTGATTATGAATAAGGCAGGAAAAGCAGGCACTGGACCAGTGCAGAGATCAATTCTCTCCAAAGCTTTTTCCTATATTCCCATCCTGTAGCACCATAACAGGAGGATGTAGTTTATGCTGTTGGGTAATTGTACCTTCAAGATGGAAAAATAAGAAAGATTTTTTTTTGTTGATATTGGATAAATGTCCTAATGATGGTATTAAACCCTCTGAAGAGGAGCTAATTGTTTGAATTGTGATTACCACGTAACATGGAACTTTAACATTATGGGGAGCTTGCACCATTTCATTGTAAACTCACTTGCTGTGTTATCAAACAGTAATGTGCTGTATCTTAGTGATGCTTAAAGATGCCTCTAAAGCAGGATCCTATGGGAAATGCTGCTGTGAAGTTGAGATGAGGGGAGAATCTCAATTGCATACTCCTCGCATCCTCAAAACCCATTGGAGGAGAAGTTCAGAGGGGAAGGACCTCTGTCTTTCTCATCCAATGGGTTTTGAGGAGGCGAGGAGCGTGGACTCCAGGAGTCTGCAATTGACAATATGTCTAGGTAATGTAAAAATAGTGGTTAGAAAATACTTTTCTATAACTATGATGACCACTAATTCTTAGATGTGAAGTCTGATTAGCAATGGCTCTAACGTCTAATCCTTGATTACACAATGTGTGTGGTTTGTTGAAGGGCTTGCTGTAAATGTTTGTACCTATTCTAATGTAGTCTATTTTAATCATATTTATTTTAAAGAATGTAAACATTTGATTGATTCGCATCATTAACTCCATACTTATATTAGTGGTATGCATACATTCCTCTGTTTTGGCTTTGCTGAATTATTTTATCCGATAATGGTGAACATGTTTTCAGTGTAACAGGTGAATAAAGCTGACTGAATAAAGTTGAATTTGACTGAAAATGTTAATGTCAGTGGCGTTACTTTTGCGCGAGACTATCAGATGTTGCGACTGGAGGGCGCCAAAGGGGGCGCATGGCTCACAGAAACAGAAAGTTGACCAGTTGCCATAGTGACATGAGGCTGTCAATTGGTTGCAGGTAGCTAGCTACATCAACAAACGACAACATTTGAAGTTAGCTAGCTAAAAGCTAACATTAGTACTTTGTTGTAACTTAATTGAGGGATAAAATGTCCCTCGACGACCCGCGGGTGGAGTGGATCCGAAACCGGGTATATTCCTGTTTTTATTTGCCGGAGCCAGGTTGTTTCGAGGAATTGCTGAGCCGCGGAGATGGAGAAGAAGAGCAGAAAATAATCAGATTTCTGAATGAAGTCACCGAGGAAGAGTCAGCATCGACCCTGCTGTTTTTCAAAGGAGTCAACGAGGAAGAGATTGAAGTTGAAATTCCGATTGGTACGTGAGTGAGGAGTAGCCACACATATGTTGTCAATGTCGCGTTCAAGACCACTTTAAACTTGTAACTCTGAAGTACTCGGAAATCGCGTTAAGTGCGACATCAGTGGGTTCAAGACAACAGCTGGGATTTCAAGAATAACTCATTTTAATACATTCTGAAATAAAATATCAATCAGAAACTCTGACATCATCCTTTGCTGGGTTCAAAACAACTGGGCACTCGGAAATCTCTGACTTCAGTGCGTTCAAGACAGAGAATGGTGGAGATTTCTAGTGGCCAAAAGGCTGTATTAGCATGGGCAGCACCATTGAGGTCTTCCACCATTTTAATGTAGGCAACTGGGTGGGACTTCCAACTTCATTGGTTTATCCCTCCTGGGGACCCTGTTTTGTAGTCATGTCCAACCGGTTCATCGGGATGGATCAGCCAATCCTGAAGAAGAAAATTGACGACTTCAACATAGAGATTGCCTCAATGGTGCTGCCCTGATACAAAGATGAGTCATCTGTCTATCTATCTAGTCTATTTAGCTTTCTATATGGTTCAAGACAACTGGGAACTCTGAAAAAAAACAAGCTCAGACTAGGAAAAATAGTTTGAATGGTCATACAACTAGGAATTCCAAGTTCGAAAACGCAGACATCCCTACCTGAAGATCACTGACATCATGATTTGACCTTGTTTTTTCCCCGGTTCCCAGTTGTCTTGAAAGCAGCATAATGACTCACTCATCGTCACACTGTGGCCTTTTCTCAATTGGATTTGTTCAACTCCAGCATCCTCTCACGCTTCCTTTTTGAAAAGGTCAAAGGTAATCTAGAGGAGGTGGTGAGGAGCGGGAACGTGGACAAAAATGTGCTTGTATGAAACTCCTCCAGTCACGCATCATCAGGCAAATTACATTTACTAGACCAAGGCAATCGTTGCAAATAGATTGGTGTAAAGTAATTTAACATCGAGTTGGGAATGGAATTTGAGAGGAATGCGAGAGCCTTCCCAATGATAAACTCACAGCTGGGGCTGCAACCTGGTCTCAGAGCATTTTGTATTATTCTGTATGTAAAAATGGGACACTCCATTTAGTATGATATTTTTCCACCTTGTCAGATCGAGGATTCAAAGCAGCGACCTTTCGACATCATAGCATTAGCTAATGGGGATCATAAATAAAAAAAATCAAGAAGGCAGGCCTTCAGTAGGCAACCTCAAGAAGGCTTCCACCCAGGCCAGAGGTTCATGGGCCAAAGGTTCCTGCTCCAGAGTTTCCTGCTCCAGATGTTCCTGGACCAGCACAGGGAAGATGTCCACCTGGATGGTCAGTTTCCTGAACCAAAGGTGGAAGCAGTTCCTGGGTGTGTCCTGAGCCAGTCTTACAGCTGGGGGCTGAATCTGGTTCTCACCTGGTTAGGCTTATTCATCCCACACTTCCAGTAAGGCCTGGTCTCTTGCTTAGTGACAGTGGCTGTTGGTACAGGTTCTTGGACCACAGTGGTTGTTGGGACTGGTTCCTGGGCTGGAGTTTGATATGTTTCATGGGCGTCTCTGGTCCTCTGGTGGTGCGGTAGTTTATGTATGTCGACTTGTGTCAAATACACTATATATACAAAAGTATGTGGACACCCCTTCAAATTAGTGGATTAGACTATTTTAGACACAAGGTGTATAAAATCGATCAAAAATCCATGAAATCTCCATAGACAAACATTGGCAGTAGAATGACAGCTCAATGACTTTCAACATGGCACTGTCATATGACAGTGCCATGCGGCAGGGTAGCCTAGTGGTTAGAGCGTTGGATTAGTAGCCAGAAGGTTGCAAGTTCAAACCCCCGAGCTGACAAGGTACAAATCTGTCGTTCTGCCCCTGAACAGACAGTTAACCCACTGTTCCTAGGCCGTCATTGAAAATAAGAATTTGTTCTTAACTGACTTGCCTAGTTAAATAAAGGTTAAACTGTAAGTACTGTTATTATGAAGTGGAAAGTCTAGGAGCAACAACAACTCAGCTGTGAAGACCGGCGAGTGCTGAAGCTTGTAGCGCGTAAAAATTGTTTGTCCTCGGTTGCAATTTATGCAGAACTCCAGGTAATTCCAAATGGTGCACATACTTTCTCTTGCCACTGTATGTCTGTTTGAAGTGTCTGCAAATACACTGCTCAAAAAAATAAAGGCAACACTTAAACAACACAATGTAACTCCAAGTCAATCACACTTCTGTGAAATCAAATTGTCCACAGGAAGCAACACTGATTGACAATACATTTCACATGCTGTTGTGCAATTGGAATAGACAACAGGTGGAAATTATAGGCATTTAGCAAGACACCCCCAATAAAGGAGTAGTTCTGCAGGTTGGGACCACAGACTTCTCAGTTCCTATGCTTCCTGGCTGATGTTTTGGTCACTTTTGAATGCTGGCGGTGCTTTCACTCTAGTGGTAGCATAAGACGGAGTCTACAACCCACACAAGTGGCTCAGGTAGTGCAGCTCATCCTGGATGGCACATCAATGGCGGCAGCGTAGCCTAGTGGTTAGAGCGTTGGACTAGTAACCGGAAGGTTGTGAGTTCAAACCCCCGAGCTGACAAGGTACAAATCTGTCGTTCTGCCCCTGAACAGGCAGTTAACCCACTGTTCCCAGGCCGTCATTGAAAATAAGAATATGTTCTTAACTGACTTGCCTGGTTAAATAAAGGTAAAAAAAATAATTTAAAAAATGCAAGATGTGGCAAGAAAGTTTGCTGTGTCTGTCAGCGTAGTGTCCAGAGCATGGAGGCGCTACCAGGAGACAGGCCAGTACATCAGGAGACGTGGAGGAGGCCGTAGGAGGGCAACAACCCAGCAACAGGACCGCTACCTCTGCCTTTGTGCAAGGAGGAGCAGGAGGAGCACTGCCAGAGCCCTGCAAAATGACCTCCAGCAGGCCACAAATGTGCATGTGTCTGCTCAAACGGTCAGAAACAGACTCCATGAGGGTGGTATGAGGGCCCGACGTCCACAGGTGGGGGTTGTGCTTACAGCCCAACACCGTGCAGGATGTTTGGCATTTGCCAGAGAACACCAAGATTGGCAAATTCGCCACTGGCACCCTGTGCTCTTCACAGATGAAAGCAGGTTTACACTGAGCACATGTGACAGACGTGACAGTCTGGAGACGCCATGGAGAACGTTCTGCTGCCTGCAACATCCTCCAGAATGACCGGTTTGGCGGTGAGTCAGTCATGGTGTGGGGTGGCATTTCTTTGTGCTCGCCACAGGTAGCCTGACTGCCATTAGGTACCGAGATGAGATCTCAGACCCCTTGTGAGACCATATGCTGGTGCAGTTGGCCCTGGGTTCCTCCTAATGCAAGACAATGCTAGACCTCATGTGGCTGGAGTGTGTCAGCAGTTCCTGCAAGAGGAAGGAATTGATGCTATGGACTGGCCCGCCCGTTCCCCAGACCTGAATCCAATTGAGCACATCTGGGACATCATGTCTCGCTCCATCCACCAACGCCACGTTGCACCACAGACTGTCCAGGAGTTGGCGGATGCTTTAGTCCAGGTCTGGGAGGAAATCCCTCAGGAGACCATCCGCCACCTCATCAGGAGCATGCCCAGATGTTGTAGGTAGGTCATATAGGCACGTGGAGGCCACACACACTACTGAGCCTCATTTTGACTTGTTTTAAGGACATTACATCAAAGTTGGAACAGCCTGTAGTGTGGTTTTCCACTTTAATTTTGAGTGTGACTCCAAATCCAGACCTCCATGGGTTGATAAATTTGATTTCCATTGATCATTTTTGTGTGATTTTGTTGTCAGCACATTCAACTATGTAAAGAAAAAAGTATTTAATAAGAATATTTAATTCATTCAGATCTAGGATGTGTTATTTTAGTGTTCCCTTTATTTCTTTGAGCAGTGTAAATTATACAAGTGGTTAGCCATTTTTAATACATGCATGTTTCTTAAAAAGACTAGAATAGAAGTAGTATATTTCTCCTCAACAGTGAAAGACTATCAAGTGTGTTGTTGATGTTATTTCTGTGTGTGCAGTTAAGGGCAAGGAGTGCTGATTTGTTTTGAGCCAGCTGCAGCTTTGCTAGGTCTTTCTTTGCTTCACCTGACCATATTACCAGACAGCAATCAAGATGGGACAAGATCAAAGCCTGAACAACTAGTACAGTTGATCTTTGTGTCATAAACGCAGAATAGCTTTTTATAACAGACATACCTCTTCCCATCTTCACAACAACTTTGTCAATATGACTTGACCATGATCACTGACCATCCAATGTTACTCCTAGGAGTTCAGCTTCTTCAACTTGTTCAGTAGTTACACCCTTTATGCACAAATCCTGTTGAAGTTTAGGTCTAAGAGAATGCTTTGAACCAAATACAATGCTTTTGGTTTTAGATGTATTTAAGTCCAGTTTATTGTTAATTACCCATTCTGACACTGACTGTAACACCTCGCTAAGAGTCTCAGTGCGCTCACCGGATGTAGGTGCTGAGGTGTAGTGTGCAATCATCAGCATACATAGTCATTTTAGCTTCTTGTAAGAGTGGCAAATCATTTCTAAAAATAGAGAAGCGTAATGGCCCAAGGAAACTGCCCTGAGGGATACCACATATCCATGTACATATCTGATGTTAGAGAAGCTTCCATTGAATATTACTCCCTGAGTCCTATTGGATAAGCAACTCTCCAACGATGTGATAGCAGGTGATGTAAAGCCATAACAAGTTAGTTTTTTCAAAAGCAAATTATGATCAATAACATCAGAGGCTGCACTGAAATCTAAGAATAGAGCTCTACCATCTTATTATCCATTTATTTTAGCCAATCATCTGAGTCAGTGCAGTACAAGTCGAGTGCCCTTCCCTATATGCATGCTGAAAGTCAGTACTTAACTTGTTCTTTAAAAAATAGCATTGTATTTGTTCAAACACAATTCTCTCCATCAGTTTACTAAGAACAGGCAGCAAACTGATTGGGCAGCTGTTAGATCCACCAAAGGGTGCTTTACTATTTTTAGGTAGTGCAATTACTTTAGCTTCCTTCCACGCCTGTGGACGTACACACTCCTTTAGGCTTTGGTTAAAGACATGGTAAATATGGTGTGGCAGATTTCAAGACTCCGGTAGGATACACTCTTCCGTTCACCTACTAACTAATTGACATCTCCTCTGCCACTTATCAGTTTCCGGGTCACGGAGGAGAGAGGGTAGAATATGGACTTTTGCCCAAATGAGAAAAGACCTGTGATACTTCTGCTAGCAAAGCAGGCCCAAGCAGCCTAGCTAGCTACGTTAGCTACATTTGCTAACCAACAACAGAGGTTTCTCATTTAAACCTAGCTACATGACCAAGAGTGACTGTGACAGCAAACAATATTTTCAATTGTTCAGCTAGTAATTACTATTATGTGTAACATTAAAATACTTTCTACCTGTTTTCTGATTAAAGGTCCCTCGGAACTAGCTGAGAATGGGGATGAAGGCAGCCTGGCAGAGTCATCCAAACCCTCCTGTGACACACCTGCTTCTGAGAGAGACAAGTCTCCTGGAGATAGTCAGTACTACTAGTGTAGTATCTGCTTAGATACAATGTGACTGGTTGTGGTGTAGTGGTACACGTAATACATACAGTAGACCTATCATTTTTCCTCCTATTATCGGATACAAGCTTTTACTGTCATTGCATATGTTGACACTTGTTTCTGTATGGCCACAGAAAAGAAAAAGAGGAGAGACTCAGAGGCCTCACGTATGTCAGATGCCCCAAAGACAGAGTCTACACACCCTGCAGATGACTCCCAGGCCCACGAAACTGAGGGCACCTCTGACTCAGAAGATGAGCCTCCCCTCACTGTAAGATTTACCCTCTGTGTGGGACTACAGCCTCCCTTTCAAACATTATTCAAGGTGTTATAAAATGCATAGCACTTAATAGTAGTCTATTGTTTTTGAGGGCTAGGCTATAACAAGAATCTGGAATCTGGTCAAATAATATGATCCGTGTATTGGATATGAAGTGAAGGCCATATTAGTTGAGTGAGATGGAAGCACATCTATCTTGTTATCTGTCTGATTTTGTGTTCTTGTCACAGAGGATTGAGGTTCAAGTCGTGTACCACATGGAGCTGCATGTAGCAGTAAATCATGTCCCAGAGAGGTTCATGAAATCCAACATCCTTTACTTTCTCAGGAACACTAAAGGTGGGTGAGAGAAGGGAACCAAAGGAAGACCAGTCTACTCACTGTGTTATTATTCGTGTGTCCCTAATTTGTCACAGAGAAAGCATTCAAGACAACCCTATTTAATGTTTCATTTATATATTTTTTATTCTGTTTTTAGAAACCATCATTGAGCCCATTGACGTGAATGAGGCCAACAATCTGATGCCCAAACTGTTGGAGATTGGCATGCTGAATGGACACTCTCTACTGATGCTGAAGGACATGCTCAACTACGTGTGTAATAGACAAGGGATTCATACTCTACTTGAGACAAAATCTTCAAACTTGATGAACAAGTTAGATAGGATATTCATGTGTATGACTCATGTATAATATGCACTCTTCTTTTTAAGTGGCCCATTAAAGCTTACTGTGTTCTGTTCTTAGTTGTTTCAGATGAGCCCTTTAAGTCTCAAGCCATCGTTACCCTACTGTTTCTTGGTGATTCCAGGTGTACATTCCAATGCTGTCTGTCAACCAGCTGAAGTTGACTGATGGAGGCTACCAGCAGGGGGCAGCTGCCTCCCAGGATAAGGAGGCAACTGGTGATGGGAAGGGGGACAAGGATGAGAGGCCTGTGGAGTCTCGTGGGGTACTTATGATTCGTGATGAGTTACTTAACAGCACTCACAAGTTCCTGGGTCACATCGAAAGGACTCTCCAGCAGCTGGAAGGTGTGTGTGTCTGTGTTTGTATATCATACCATCAAATAGTTCCTCCTCCCAGACAGGACCCAACCATCAACAGGGTCAGGACTTAGTTCAGCAGCTACCATGCTCTCTGTAAGCATGATATGTGTAAATGCATGCATGCGTCATGTAACAAGTGCACCGCTTTCTCTGGTGTTTTAAACAGTATCTGAAGGTTTATGTGGTAAATGATGATGCTGTGTGGCCTCTCCATTTCAGGTGAGATTAAGCTGCACATCCCTGAGTTGGACCTGGAGCCAGAGGTGGATGCGCTGCTGGCCACTCCAGAGGTGGTGGAAAAGCTGGAGCAGTGTGTGATGAACTGGCAGACTCAGATCACCATCGTCATTGAGGAGCAGCAGAAGAAGAAACCACAGGTGAGAGGGAATAGGCTACTGGGCCCATACATTTGATGTATGCAGACCTTTTATGATTCAAAATTAAAATAAATGAGTAAAATTGTTGTTGTTTTTTTTAAGTAAAAATGTCTGATTACTACTATTTCTCGTTGTTTTACACTCGTTCCTATTCCCAGGTGCCAGGCCCCATGGCAGAGATAGATTTCTGGCGGGAGCGAACAGCCATTCTGAGTGCTCTGAGTGAGCAGCTCAAACTGCCTGTGGTGAAGAAGATCCTGGAGGTGATGACCAAAGCTGACCCGGTCACTGTCCAGAACCTGGACCTGACCGTGACCGAGCTCAGCAAGCTCCATGTGGAGTCTGTGGAGAATGTACGCTTCCTCAGCACACTGGAGCGACACTTCAAGGTGGGCTCATAGTCCTGAAAAAGATACCCTGTTCTCCCCAAACCTCACATTATGGCAGAAACATTTTATGTATAATTGAAAGATGTAGGTCTGACTATTCTGCTGTTGTAAGATGGAATAAGTTATTTTGATATGTTGTCCTTATATCCTTGAGGCCAAATTGTAAGCTCTTCTCCATGCCCCGACTTAGCATTTGTCTTGTGTATCCCAGAACCTGGCTACGGGGGCAGACTTTGGTGTGATCCTGGACACCATCCCTCTGATGATGAACGGCCTGCGCATGGTGTGGATAATCTCCAGCCACTACAACAAGGACGAACGCATGGTGCCCCTCATGGAGCGCATTGCCTGGGAGCTGTCTGAGCGTGTGGCTCGTGTCGTCAATGTCCGCATGCTCTTCAAGTGAGTTGAGCCTGTCCTCTTACCTCTTCTCATGACTTCAACTAACTCCACACTTAGTTTTGAAATCCTAACTGCAATCTATAACCCTAAAGGTTTTTATACGAAAGTCATGTTTTCTCATCCTCTCTTTACAATGACATGTACTGTATGTCGCTGTCTTTGCTTGATTCTTATATTCTTTGTAATGGACAGAGACAAGAGGGAGGTAGCGAAGGCCAAAGCTCAGGATGGAAAGCAGGTGCTGGACCAGTGGAAGGCTTGTTACTTTGAGGTGCGGGCCAGGATTGAAACATCAGGTAGAGACCCACGCTGGGAGTTTGACCGCAAAAAGCTGTTTGAGAAGACCGACTATATGGCCTCCATCTGCCAGGACCTGTACAAAATCCTGCAGGTCAGTTCAACCTGCCTGAGTGACAAACACCTCAACATCCTCTCAATCTAACCTTAAACAGACCGATCAAATGCATATCCTTTATTTATTCAATGACTAACCCACACCCTGTTTTCCCATGCGTTCTATGAATGCTCAACACTTTATGAAAACCAATTGTAAGGCATTCACTTCTAGCTAAACACAATAGGAACATACTTTTTCAGATCTTGGAGGAGTTCTATAACATCTTTGGTCCAGAGCTGAAGGCAGTGACGGGGGATCCTAAGCGTATTGACGATGTGCTGCGCTGGGTAGACAGCCTGGTGGTGCCCATCGAGGAGCTCAGCTTCGACCCCTTCAACATCCGCAAGATGGGCAGTTGGAAGATGGTCATGCAGGACTTCAAGGCCAAGGTTCAGGTGGGAGCAGCAGGACATCCTGGTAGCAATTTTGGAATCCACATTCATTCATTCATTCATCATCAAGCCATGATTCACTCCTCTCACCTTGTCTGTCTACCCAGGCTATCGAAGGAGAGGCCATCAACTTCATTGACCAGTCCTTCAAAACGCTGCGCTCTGCGTCGGCAGCCTTTGACATGCTTCTGAAGTTCAAACACATCCGCTCCAGAGAGGCCATCAACAACCAGATGATGATGAAGTTCAACGACATCCTGGCCCAGTACTGCAAAGAGGTACCTTAGGAAACAGACATCAAAAGACCAGAAAAGAACACATGTGTTGATTGGATTGGTCTTGACATAAGCTCCAGGCTTATAATATATAATTGTATATTTTTCATATAATTTGTAGAGTTCAAAAGGTACTCGCACTGAAATCATCTAATTTGTATACACAATGTGGCATCTGGATGGAGTCATGGTAATGGTGTGAGCTTTAGGAAAGCTTGGTCACTGTTGTGTGTTGTGGGATAGGTGGACATAATCAACGGGATATTTGTGAAGTGCAAGGACAACCCTCCTCTGAATAAGAACCAACCCCCGGTGGCTGGAGCAATCTACTGGGAGCGTTCTCTCTTCCACCACATCAAACACACCATCATCCGCTTCCTGGAGGTCACAGATATGCTGGAGAGTGAGCCGGGCAAAGCGGTGAGAGCACTGAGCAACTAACTAACTAATCAGAGTAATTGCTCCATGTTGTACATCACATGTATGTCTCCAAAATGGAAACCTATTCCCTGGTCAAAGGTAATGCACTACATAGGGAATAGGGTGCCATTTGGGATAAAAACCTTTGTCTGAAACAGTTTTTTTACAGCACCATCTTCTTCTCCTTAGGCCAAGGCCAAGTACCTGGAAGTAGGGATCCGTATGAAGGAGTATGAGCAGAAGAAGTATGAGCGCTGGCGTGACGAGACAGAACAAAGCCTGCCCCTGCTGATGAAGAGGACCCTGCTGGTCATGGTCAACAGCTCAGGGGTCGTCACTGGAGAACAGCCCCCTCTAGACATGGTACATAGTAATGCATCACCGGGCGGCTGGTGCCTAGGATGAAATACACCTTTCCTCACTAGCAAGGCTTTTATTAACAAGTCTATCCTGTAAACATCTTGTGAAGTCCCTTAACATTGTCTCTTGGGTGATATGTCCCTTGTGTTTTCTCATCTCTGCATACTTTCTTTCTTTCTCAGACTGGCCCAGCAACTGAGCATGACATGGAAAGAGGGGTGCGTTACATGATGAATTTTGCCCCGGAGCTGAAGGAGATAATTTCAGAGACCAAGTACTTGGAACAATTGGGCTACTCTGTGCCTGAGCTTGCCCGTAATGTGGCTCTGCAGGAGGACAAATTCCTCAGGTGATATTTCCACACAACCAACACTGAGTGGCAACAGATGGAAACAGCTAAACCAGTTGGTGTACTCATCACAGTTGTCTTAACCTGCTTTAACACTGTTCTACTAGATATGTGGATGGGTTGAAGAACCTGGTGAACCGCTACCACTCTCTGATGGACTGTCTGAACGATGCAGAGTTCTTCCTACTGGCCGAGCAGATCCAGGAGCTGAGGAGGGTGATGCGCTCAGGATACAAGAGGCTCAACTGGAACGCCCTGGGTACATACGTTCTGCTCTGATATAATGAAATAAATGTGCATTTGAAGTTTTCATTGTTTTTCGTTCCCCAATGTGAGTAAACGTCACAATACTCAGAGGTATCTGTCCTTTCTGGTTTAAGGCATCTCTGAGTTCATCAACCGAGGCACCCAGGCTGCGTCGAAGTTTGAGTCGCTGGTCAATCAAATTCAGAAGAATGAGAGGGACGTTGATGCCAAGTTGCAGTCCATTGAGACAGCCAACTTATTCAAATTTCCAGCCCCAGACAAATCTGATGACCTTCCAGGTAAACAGAATGTCAATACTATTTAGAATGACATTGGGTAAGCTAAAATATCACATCAAGTGGGAACGAGAGTCTGATAAACTGGCATTTTCAGTATTTTAGCCCTCCCTCACTGTAACTGGTTTTAGGAGTGAAAGAGTTCTGTGAGCTGATCGAGCGAGAGAGGGCGAAGGATTTGAATCTGTTGAGTAGGAAGTACACAGCCATTGGCCCTCTGCTCACCAAGATGGAGAGTCTGATCATGCAGACCAACAGTGGCAAAGCCAAGCGCATGGGCCAGTACTACACCTACTGGGAACGCAAGGTCTTCGACTCCCTCACCAAGATGGTGCTCAGGTGGGACATTTAGCATACCTCTTTCCAGGTGGCTTTAAGTACAGGCAAATACACATTGTGGTATTGTAAGCTATGGAAAAATTGGTAATGTTTCATAATTTGAGATGAAAGGTGTGGACATAACAGTGCATTATCTCTGTTCTCTCTTGTAGGAACATCCATACTTTTAACATGGCAATGATGGGCAACACCCCACTTTTCCAAATTGAAACCATCTTGTCTGCCCCTGAGATTGTGCTGCACCCCAAAAACAGCGAGGTGTACAAGCTCATAATGCAGTGTGTCAGAGACTGTGTAGAGAGCACCAAGGTAGAACACAACACCCTTCCCCTCCCCCATACCTGTTTACCAACATATAAGAAGACATCCCTGTGTAGTGTATGACTGGTGTGACTCTCTTCCCCCACTAGCGGTTTGTGCGCTGGATGCATGGCACCTGTATAGAGTGTCCCCCTCAGCGTGTTGATGGAGAGGGTGAGTCGATGGTGTTCAGTTTCTACAGCGAGGTGTGTCAGCACCCCCAGGTCAATGAAAGGGCCATGGCCGTCTCTCAGAATATCCAGCGCCTCCTCAGCGCCGTGGGACGCTACCTCAATCGCTGGAAGCGCTACCGGCCCCTCTGGAAGCTGGACAAGGCCATTGTCATGGAGAAGTTTGCTGCAAAGAGGCCCTCCTATGTCATGTATGACGAGAAGCTGCAGTTCTATGCCCGGGTTAGCGTAGAGGTGGCACTGCAGCCACTGGTAAAGGATGAGCACATCATGAGGCTGAACCTGGAGCCTCTGGCCCGCACCGTGCAGGAGAACGCTCAGGCCTGGGTCAACTCTCTGGGCAGACTGCTCAACGAGTCAGCCCGAGAGGACCTGTTCAACCTGCGGGATGAGCTACTGGTACTGCATACTTATTATTCAGTCAATGTTCCTATCGGTCCTAGACTATGGCGACATCATCTACTGTATATGAACGCAGCTGCCACTTCATTAAAACTGTTAGATGCAGTTTATCATAGCGCACTGCACTTTTTTACGGCAGACAGTTGTATTACTCATCACTACCAGAAAGTTGGTTGGATCTCTCTTTGATGTCACGTAGGTTGAAACATTGCTCTGTTTTCATTTATAAAGCCCTTTTACAAAAACTGCCACTGTACTTAACATCATTACTAAACTTTTGACTTTTGACTGCAACCCAATGCTTCCTACAGATATTCATCAGTCTCACATTGCTGTGGAGGAATTTTGGCCCACTCTTGCATGCAGAACTGCTTTAACTCAGCGACATTTGTTGGTTTTCATGCATGAACTGCTTATTCTAAGTCCTGCCACAACATCCCAATTGGGATTAGGTCTGAACTTTGACTAGGCCATTACAAAACTTCAAATGTGTTGCTTTTTAACCATTTTCATGTAAACTTGATTGTGTGTTTTGGATCATTGTCTTGCTGTATGACCCAGCTGCGCTTCAGTTTCAGCTCACAGACAGATGGCCTGACATTTTCCTGTAGAATTCTCTGATACAAAGCACAATTCATGGTTCCTTCTATTAAGACAAGTTGTCCAGGACATGGGTCCCATTATTCCTGGCGAAAACCAAACACTGCATTCAACGGTAAGAACCTTATATCAACTGTCAAGCATGGTGGTGGTAGTGTGATGGTTTGAGGATGCTTTGCTGCCTCGGGACCTGGACAACTTGTCTTAATAGAAGGAACCATGAATTGTGCTTTGTATCAGAGAATTCTACAGAAAAATGTCAGGCCATCTGTCTGTGAGCTGAAGCGCTGCTGGGTCATGCAGCAAGACAATGATCTAAAACACACAATCAAGTCCACATGAAAATGTCTGAAAGCAACAACAACAACAAAAAACATTTTGGAATGGCGTAGTCAAAGTTCAGACCTAATCCCAATTGAAATGTTGTTGCAGGACTTGAAACAAGCAGTTCCTGCTTGAAAGCCAACAAATGTTGCTGAGTTAAGGCAGTTCTGCATGCAAGATCGGGCCAAAATCCCTCTACAGCAATGTGAGACTGATCAATATCTGCAGGAAGCATTTGGTTGCAGTCATTGCAACTAAAGGTGGCACAACCCGTTATTGAGTGTAAGGGGGCAATTACTTTTTCGCACAGGGGAATTGGGAGTTACATCACTTTTAAATAAATAAAGTAAGTATCCATTTAAAAAAAAAAGTCAACTCAAGTTCTGTTTATCTAATATTAGGTTTTGGTTGAAGATCTGATAACATTCAGTATAAAAAATATTCAAAAATAGAGAACATCTGAAAGGGGGCAAATACTTTTCACAGCACTGTATTTATATTTTGATGTGTGTATTTTCTGTCATTTCTGTAATTCAGGGCTCATCGGTAAAAGAGACCTTGGTCTCAGTATGACGCCCTGATAAAATAAAGGTTAAATAAAAACTAAATGCATCATACTATGAATTGCTGCTATTCTCTTAAACTCTATTCCTTACTAAGCAACCCCTCATGTTTGTGTATGATTGTATTGTTGAATAGCAACTGTCTGAGAACCTGAAGAGGAGCCCAAACACCCTGGAGGACCTGAAGTTTGTCCTGGGCACCATCTCAGACATCAGGGACATGTCTCTGGCTGTGGAAATGAGGTTCACTGACATCAAGGAGAGATACAGGACCCTGGGCATGTACAAAGTAGAGGTGAGGAACATACATTACTCGAGTGTCTGTATATTGTCTCTCCGTTATTTGTCTGTTGAGTGTAAGTCCGTATAGTTTTCCCTTTTGAGTTTATTGTGTTGCTGTCCCCTGTTTGAGTGTGGATCCCTGTGTGTGTTGCAGGCCACGGAGGAGGAGCTGCAGTTGTCGGCTAGTATCGGCCGCCTGTGGAGTGATCTGTTTGAAGAATCCAGACTGGTGGACCGCAGTCTAGGACGGGTCAAGAAGACCTTCACTGAGGTGAGACAGACGCCATGACACCTCGACCAACACTAACTTTACCATCACAGTCTCGCCTATATCTATCATTACGATCCTCATCCCAAAATGTACATCCCCTCTCCCCTGTCTCACAGATTACTAAGGAGCAGATTGAGACGTATAAGCAGGAGCTGACCGTCTTTGCAGAGAGCTTCAACATGCATGGACCTGGAGCTGTGGGAGACAACCTGGAGAAAGGTAAGTGTTGACCCCCTTCCCATCAGACTGTCCTAACAGCCCCATCACTGCTCACTGGGTGATTTAATGTCTTTCCCCATTCTCTGTGTAGGAGTGACAGTGATGGAGACCTATGAGACAGAACTAGCCAAAATAGAGGCGGGACGTCAAGAGTTGGCCAATGCAGAGAAGCTCTTTGACCTGCCAATCACCATGTATACAGAGCTGCAAAACGTACAGAAGGAGATGAAGGGCCTGCGACAGATCTACGAGATCTACAAGTCTCAGAAGGTACGAGTTTGTGGGTTGAGTACAGTGTGTGTTTGTGTAGTAGAGAACACAATGGCGCCAAACTTGCAAACATAAGCAAGCATTTCAACTTAAACAGGTTCTCATGCACAAAATGTGTATCAGCCAATTAAAATGGCTGATTTACTTGCATGTGACATAAAGACGAATATATTGATAAAAGTCACCTTGTGATTTACACGGTTATCAAAACGTCACGCCAGGGTAAGCCTACACAAATCACAGCCCTTATTGTAAGTGTTTCTAAAATCCCCTATGGGAAAAATGAATGATGGAAAAATGATTGTAACCATTTCCAGGTTTTATGGGTATTATGACTCATACTGTGGTACTCTATAGTAGCTGGTCCCATCAGATAACATGGCACATGTTAGCCCTTTTTTATTTATTTTTAATTTTACAGCTTCTGCAGCCAATAAAAATCCTAGACGTAGTTGGACATGTTCCAACACTTGTTCATGGAAGCATCTTTAACATACCTCAGTCCAACAGCCTGTCTTTGACTGACTGGTCAAATTGCTGTCTGTGTAAAGTTCCTAGTCCATGTAATTGTCCCAGATTTTGGCAAGAGTTCGAATCTCACGAATAGTCGTCCCCCGCCCCCTTTGAAATATAGATTTATATGTAAAAATCAAATCAAATGTATTTGTCACATACACATGGTTAGCAGATGTTAATGCGAGTGTAGCGAAATGCTTGTGCTTCTAGTTCCGACAATGCAGTAATAACCAACAAGTAATCCAGCTAACAATTCCAAACTACTACCTTATAGACACAAGTGTAAGGGGATAAAGAATATGTACATAAAGATATATGAATGAGTGATGGTACAGAGCGGCATAGGCAAGGTACAGTAGATGGTATCGAGTACAGTATATACATATGAGATGAGTATGTAAACAAAGTGGCATAGTTAAAGTGGCTAGTGATACATGTATTACATAAGATGCAGTAGATGATATAGAGTACAGTATATACGTATACATATGAGATGAATGATGTAGGGTATGTAAACATTATATTAGGTAGCATTGTTTAAAGTGGCTAGTGATATATTTACATCATTCCCATCAATTCCCATTATTAAAGTGGCTGGAGTTGAGTCAGTGTGTTGGCAGCAGCCACTCAATGTTAGTGGTGGCTGTTTAACAGTCTGGTGGCCTTGAGATAGAAGCTGTTTTTCAGTCTCTCGGTCCCAGCTTTGATGCACCTGTACTGGCCTCGCCTTCTGGATGATAGCGGGGTGAACAGGCAGTGGCTCGGGTGGTTGTTGTCCTTGATGATCTTTATGGCCTTCCTGTGACATCGGGTGGTGTAGGTGTCCTGGAGGGCAGGTAGTTTGCCCCCGGTGATGCGTTGTGCAGACCTCACTACCCTCTGGAGAGCCTTACGGTTGTGGGCGGAGCAGTTGCCGTACCAGGTGGTGATACAGCCCGCCAGGATGCTCTCGATTGTGCATCTGTAGAAGTTTGTGAGTGCTTTTGGTGACAAGCCGAATTTCTTCAGCCTCCTGAGGTTGAAGAGGGCTGCTGTGCCTTCTTCACGATGCTGTCTGTGTGGGTGGACCAATTCAGTTTGTCTGTGATGTGTGCGCCGAGGAACTTAAAACTTACTACCCTCTCCACTACTGTTCCATCGATGTGGATAGGGGGGTGTTCCCTCTGCTGTTTCCTGAAGTCCACATTCATCTCCTTAGTTTTGTTGACGTTGAGTGTGAGGTTATTTTCCTGACACCACACTCCGAGGGCCCTCACCTCCTCCCTGTAGGCCGTCTCATCGTTGTTGGTAATCAAGCCTACCACTGTTGTGTCGTCCGCAAACTTGATGATTGAGTTGGAGGCGTGCGTGGCCACACAGTCATGGGTGAACAGGGAGTACAGGAGAGGGCTCAGAAAGCACCCTTGTGGGGCCCCAGTGTTGAGGATCAGCGGGGTGGAGATGTTGTTGCCTAACCCCACCACCTGGGGGCGGCCCGTCAGGCTTATTGGGTTAGTGCGTGCATGGGTGTCAAACTCATTCCACCGTGGGCCGAGTGTCTGCAGGTTTTTGGTTGATCTTTTCAGTTGTTCCTTACTAATTAGTGATCTTAATTCTTCAATCAAGTACAATTGTGGAGCGAAAACTCGCAGACACTCAACCCTCCGTGGAATGAGTTTGACACCTGTGGGTTGGTGTGTTGAAAAGGGACATTTGAAGGATGGCCTGGTGTCAAGAAGGGCAGCAAAAAAACTACTTCTCTTCAGGAAAAACATCAGGGACAGACTGATATTCTGTAAAAGGTACAGGGATTGGACTGCTGAGGACTGGGGTAAAGTAATTTTATCTGATGAATCCCCTTTCCGATTGTTTAGAGCATCCGGAAAGAAGCTTGTCCTGAGAAGACAAGGTGAGCGCTACCATCAGTCTTGTGTCATGCCAACAGTAAAGCATCCTGCAATTTTGCCTAAGAACACAGTCATGAATAAAGAATGGTACCAACACATCCTCCGAGAGCAACTTCTCCCAACCATCCAGGAAAGTTTGGTGACGAACAATACCTTTTCCAGTATGGGGGAGCACCTTGCCATAAGGCAAAAGTGATAGCTAAGTGGCTAGGGGAACAGAACAACGATATTTTGGGTCATTGACCAGGAAACTCCCCAGACCTTAATCCCATTGAGAACTTGTGGTCAATCCTCAAGAGGCAGGTGGACAAACAAAAACCCACAAATTCTGACAAACTCCAAGCATTGATTATGCAAGAATGGGCTGCCATCAGTCAGGATGTGGGAAGTTAATTGACAGCATGCCAGTGGCGGATTGCAGAGGTCTTGAAAAAGAATGGTCAACACTGCATATATTGACTCTTTGCATCAACTCCATGTAATTGTCAATAAAAGCCTTTGACACTTATGAAATGTTTGTAATTATACTTCAGTATTCCATAGTAACATCTGACAAAAATATCTAAAGACACTGAAGCAGCAAACTTTGTGGAAATTAATATTTCTGTCATTCTCAAAACTTTTGGCCACGACTGTACAGTAGAAACAGTTTGCACTTGTTATGATCCTACAGGTGGCAGTATTGCATCTTAAATCAACTCTTAATGTAGTAAGACACTTGGCTGTCATTAGTATGTTACACTTACATGCAGGCCTACAATGTTTTATAGTTTTGCACTCTTATAATAACCCCCTTTGCCACATGCCTTCGAGCATCAAGGACCAACATTGAACAGATTTTTCTTCAACAAAAATGCTTAATGCGACAATGGCTCGAACCCATTGTTAAAAAGCACTATCAATTACGAGTCAGCCACTTTAGTAGTGGGTTCCACCTAGAAGTGGTGAGAACTGCGATTTTACAAATATATAAGACTCTTTCTTTTTTTAACGATGTATAATAAGCTTTCTTGTAAGGACCTCATTTATCTTTTTTTCCATTGATGGATTCTGACTTCTAAACTTGAAATATTGTTAAACATCAGGTATCCTATGGCAAGGAGAAGGGCCACAGTATGGTTGTTTCACACACCAGAAGTTAATGGTTATCTGTAGGAGGAATGTATATGGTGGAGTCAATTAAGGTTGGATATGAGCCAGGGGCTTGGAATCTTACTGTGTGAGGGAAAGGCAATCGCATGGTTGCGGTCCCTGATAAGGGTGGAGAGCTGTGGATTAGTGAGGAATGGGGGTCAAGATCAGGTCAGGTCACAGTAAGGGAGAAGGAACAGTTAATTAACCACATCAATTAACTTCCTGCCTAGCGATAAAGATGTACTGTTTAGAGGGAAGGAGGAGTTCACCTAAATTGGAGTATATATATTTGTGCTGGTGGGAACATGTCTTTGTCTGTTCAGCTGTCTGACCCTTTGGGTGAATAAACTTGGTTTGAGCTCTTTATAGTTGTCCATCTGTTTTTACCCTGTTATTTAGAACCTAACACCATAAAATCACATGGATGTGAGTGAAATTGTCATATATGTAAAAACAGGAAAATGTTGTCTAACGTTAGTAGTAGCTAATAGCTTAGTCAAGAATGCATCCGTGCAATTTTGGCACGCAACATTTTGTTACAGACCAATGGAACAAGTAAACCTTGAATTTGTAGGTTTAACATATCCTTCTAGTGGCCAGGGTCGACCTATTTTAAGAAATGCCATTGGTTGGTGGCTAGAAAATCTAAGATATTTGATAGGCTGAAGCAGAAGTTGTGCTAGGATGTAATCACTTCCACCTGGTGAAGTTAGCATAGGGCTAACTTGTACCATGTTATCTGATGGGACAAGCTACAATTTAACGTTCGGTCATATGCTAGTAAATCAACTATTTTAATTGGATGATGCGCATTTTGTACGTGAGAATCTGTTTAACTTTAAATGCGTGCTTATGTTTGCAAGTATGGCCCCAATGTTTGCCTTTGTGTGTTGCCTTATGTGTGTCTTTCAGGCAGCTAAGACGGAGTGGTCCCAGACTCTGTGGGCGAACCTGAACATCCAGCTGCTGCAGGAGGGCGTTGAGAGCTTCATTAAGAGTCTGAGGAAGCTGCCTAAAGATGTGCGGGCCCTGCCTGTGTCCTTCTTCCTAGAGGGACGCATGAAGGAGTTCAAAGAGTCCCTGCCTCTCCTTCTGGACCTGAAAAACGAGGCCCTCAGAGACAGGTACGCCTAATCACCTATGGATGTGGACTTAGAGAGTAGGATGTTTAGGTGACAGAACCTGATATCAACACACAGGCCCTATAACAATCACATGACTGTAGTGGGAAGTAATATTTGATATGTGTATATACAGGATATTATATATACAGTATATCACACAAGTGAGTACACCCCTCACATTTTTGTAAATATTTGAGTATATCTTTTCATGTGACAACACTGAAGAAATTACACTTTTCTACAATGTAAAGTATTGAGTGTACAGCTTGTATAACAGTGTAAATTTGCTTGTCCCCTCAAAATAACTCAACACACAGCCATTAATGTCTAAACCGCTGGCAACAAAAGTGAGTACACCCCACCCCTAAGTGAAAATGTCCAAATTGGGCTCAAATTGTCAATATTTTGTGTTGACATTGACTCGCAAGAATTGGTCTGAGAATTGCCAATATCAAAGGCAGATATTTAATTTACATTGCACAATGAATGGATTCACATACAAGGCATAAAGCTTAAGTAATAAAACATTAACAAGCATTACAAACCATACTTCTAGGCATACAGTGGGGTAAAAACATATTTAGTTAGCCACCAATTGTGCAAGTTCTCCCACTTAAAAAGATGAGAGAGGCCTGTAATTTTCATCATAGGTACACTTCAACTATGACAGACAAAATGAGAACAAAAATCCAGAAAATCACATTGTAGGATTTTTTATTTATTTATTTGCAAATTATGGTGGAAAATAAGTATTTGGTCAATAACAAAAGTTTATCTCAATACTTTGTTATATACCCTTTGTTGGCAATGACAGAGGTCAAACTTTTTCTGTAAGTCTTCACAAGGTTTTCACACACTGTTGCTGGTATTTTGGCCCATTCCTCCATGCAGATCTCCTCTAGAGCAGTGATGTTTTGGGGCTGTTGCTGGGCAACACGGACTTTCAACTCCCTCCAAAGATTTTCTATGGGGTTGAGATCTGGAGACTGGCTAGGCCACTCCAGGACCTTAAAATGCTTCTTACGAAGCCACTCCTTCGTTGCACGGGCGGTGTGTTTGGGATCATTGTCATGCTGAAAGACCCAGCCACGTTTCATCTTCAATGCCCTTGCTGATGGTAAGCTTTGTTACCTTGGTCCCAGCTCTCTGCAGGTCATTCACTAGGTCCCCCCGTGTGGTTCTGGGATTTTTTTCCCGAACCGTTCTTGTGATCATTTTGTCCCCACGGGGTGAGATCTTGCATGGAGCCCCAGATTGAGGGAGATTATCAGTGGTCTTGTATGTCTTCCATTTCCTAATAATTGCTCCCACAGTTGATTTCTTCAAACCAAGCTGCTTACCTATTGCAGATTCAGTCTTCCCAGCCTGGTGCAGGTCTACAATTTTGTTTCTGGTGTCCTTTGACAGCTCTTTGGTCTTGGCCATAGTGGAGTTTGGAGTGTGACTGTTTGAGGTTGTGGACAAGTGTCTTTTATACTGATAACAAGTTCAAACAGGTGCCATTAATACAGGTAACGAGTGGAGGACAGAGGAGCCTCTTAAAGAAGAAGTTACAGGTCTGTGAGAGCCAGAAATCTTGCTTGTTTGTAGGTGACCAAATACTTATTTTCCACCATCATTTGCAATTAAATTAATTAAAAATCCTACAATGTGATTTTCTGGATTTTTTTTCTTATTTTGTCTGTCATAGTTGAAGTGTACCTATGATGAACATTACAGGGCTCTCTCATCTTTTTAAGTGGGAGAACTTGCACAATTGGTGGCTGACTAAATACTTTTTTGCCCCACTGTATACTGTAGAGCCTAAGGTTAACTTATAAGACAAAGCATGAACAAAGAGATGCCTATTAGGCAAGAGGCCTAGAAGCCTAGGAAATAAGAATTGATCATACAACCTTCCTCCATGGACTGGATACAGGAGAAGAGCAAGAACAAAGGCATTTAATTCCATTTATAATATATGAAAGTGTACATTTCAAACTAAAACCAACCACCATTGACCATTACCATTAACGTAAACACTCCCATGGCCAATCGCAACAGTGTGTCACAGAATTTAAAGGTGTGTGTGGGGGATGAGACCTATGTAAATAAAGCAGAATTCCTGAGAAGACAAAACGTTTACATAATAGAGTAATTTAGAGATAGAGATCATCATTCATATAGATAGCAGAGTTATCCTCCGTGAACACGTTTCAGATAGATACCAAACATGGATAATGTAGTATTATTCTGTCACTCATTCAATAGTCAGTCCTCTGGATACTGTAACAGAGAGATACATTTTGGCCCCTCAGAGGGAGAAGGGCTAACTAGTCTTTGAGCATTGTCCTTTGTGCTTTCCTTGTGTTCCTGGAACATTTGCCATGCAACTCCATGTGTCAGAGAGCACATACATGAAGGCCAACAAAATACCTCCTGAAAAAACTAGAAACAAATGAAGTGAATGTGGTTTTAATGTATTTATTTATATAGAGAGTATGTGAATGCTTGTTTGTCCTTGATCCTCCTCAGACACTGGAGGGAGCTGATGCAGAGGACTAACACCAGCTTTGAGATGAATCCAGACACCTTCACTCTAGAGAACATGTTCGCCATGGAGCTGAACAAGTATGGCAATGTCATCGGTGAGATTGTCACCTCAGCTGTCAAAGAGCTCAGTATTGAGAAGGCAAGCAACCCCTTTAGGACGTTTATTTCATCACACAAAGCTGTAATTGTACAATTCTCTTTGCGGTGTGTTCAACATTGTATGGTCAGTATCAATAACTAAACATTGAGTTTATATGTCATTTACATTTAGATAATGGGTATATGTGTGTTTGTGTACAGGGAGTTACGGAGGTGGTGGAGACCTGGGAGAATATGAAGTTTAGTGTGCAGCGCTACTTCAAAGGCACCCAGGAACGTGGCTCTATCCTGGGGGTGGTGGACGAGATTCTGCAGAACCTGGATGACAACGCCATGAACCTTCAGAGTATGGCAGGCAGCCGCTTCGTAGGGCCCTTCCTGGCCACCGTACAACAGTGGGAGAAGAGCCTGTCCCTCATCAGCGAAGTCATAGAGGTCAGTCAACGTCCCAAATAGCACCCTATTCCATATATAGTGCATTATGTAGGGAATAAGGTGCCCTTTGGGACACAGCCTTTGGGTCCTAGTTCATGGAAGAGTTAAAATACTGTTGCGTACAACTCTCATCACAGGCTCATTGTCCTTTGAAACCACCGTTGAGTATAATGGTAACCACCCATACAGGATCTGTCCTGAAATTATATGGCATCTCCTAAGGTTTGGATGCTGGTGCAGCGGAAGTGGATGTACCTAGAGAGCATCTTCATTGGAGGGGATATCCGCTCTCAGTTACCTGAGGAAGCCAAGAAATTTGACAACATTGACAAAATGTTCAAAAAGGTGATTGACTTGAGTCCCACTTCTATGAGAACATAATTAAACACAACACGTAATGCTTTTAGACAGTATTGTCTTACTTAGTTTTGTGTGCTTGCATGGTCTACTCTAGATTATGACAGATACAGTGAAGGACCCGGGAATTAAGAGGTGCTGTCTGGTGCCCAACCGGCTGACTGACCTGCAGAGTCTGAGTGATGGTTTGGAGCGCTGCCAGAAGAGTCTCAACGACTACCTGGATTCCAAACGTAACGCCTTCCCTCGCTTCTTCTTCATCTCCGATGACGAGCTGCTCAGCATCCTGGGTAGCAGCGACCCTGTCTGCGTCCAGGAGCACATAATAAAGGTACTGTAGCATGTCACTACAGGCCAGAGATGGTTCTCTTCAGGTGATCAAAGGTGTAGTCATCTTTGTGGCTTTTGTTTCATAAAGTGTGTGGAGTTAACGTTGCCTTTTCTCTCCCTTTTTCCTCCCACCCAGATGTATGACAACATAGTGTCTCTGCGGTTTGACGTGGGGGGTAACGGGGAGACGGTGGCTGGGGCCCTGGTGTCTGCGGAGGGAGAGGTGATGGACTTGAAGCGGCCGGTGCCAGCCGAGGGCCGGGTGGAGGACTGGATGACTGGAGTACTTCTGGAGATGAGGAGGACCAACAGACTCATCACCAAGGAAGCCATCTTCCGCTACTGTGAAGACAGGGGCAGGTTAGTGTGTTTCAGAAACACACGGACCTACTCCTGTCTTCAAAGTAAAACTTTGTATGTGTGTAAGATGCCAGTGAAATATTCAGCAGCACCAGTCCATAGTGTGTGTTTCCCTCAGGATTGACTGGATGTTGCTGTACCAGGGGATGGTGGTGCTGGCTGGGAACCAGGTGTGGTGGACCTGGGAGGTGGAGGACGTCTTCCAGAAGGTGAAGAAGGGAGACAAGCAAGCGCTGAAGAACTACGCCAAGAAGATGCACCAGCAAATAGACGAGCTGGTGACACGCATCACTCAGCCCATGAAGAAGAACGACCGAAGCAAGATCAACACTGTCCTCATCATCGACGTCCATGCCAGGGACATTGTGGACAACTTTGTCCGGGACAGGTAGGGAACAACATAGTGCTTTGTTATTATATTTACTGTACTGCATGCAGTGACATATGACTTCAGATGAAAACTAGATTATGTTTCTCCTCATTTCTCTCTCATGCAGTATAATGGACGCCCGTGAGTTTGAGTGGGAGAGCCAGCTGAGGTTCTACTGGGACCGGGAGCCCGATGATCTGTTTGTGCGCCAGTGCAGCGCTGCTTTCTCCTATGGTTATGAGTACATGGGACTGAATGGTCGTCTGGTCATCACCCCTCTGACTGACCGCATCTACCTCACCCTCACACAAGTACAATACCTGAACCTCAGAAAGCTTTGTCAGTCTGTATTTATACCCTGTTGAATGATGGAGGTGAATGATTTTGTCTAACTGTAACTACCACTGTGTTTGTGCTTGCCTCAGGCCCTGTCCATGTACCTGGGTGGAGCCCCCGCGGGGCCGGCTGGAACGGGGAAGACAGAGTCCACCAAGGACCTGGCCAAGGCTCTGGGCCTCCTGTGTGTGGTCACCAACTGTGGAGAGGGCATGGACTACATGGTGACGCCCCTCACACCAAAATTAAAGCTTTATTTCCTCTATTGTAGTCCACATGAATAGTTTCTTTATTTACCTCGTGTATTCATTTATCATGCTTCTCCTCTCCTCTGTCTTCCCCCTCCTCTGTGTCCAGGCTGTGGGGAAGATCTTGTCTGGCCTGGCCCAGTGTGGTGCCTGGGGCTGCTTTGATGAGTTCAACCGCATCGATGCCTCTGTGCTGTCTGTCATCTCCTCCCAGATCCAGACCATCCGCAACGCTCTCATCCTGCACCTCAAGAGGTTCCATGTAAGTTATTATGACACACAGTCATCTCTTAGATGTCTGGAGACTGCCTGGACAGTTCTGGATTGGGAGAGGGTGATACTAAAACCTTGCAATATGAGTAGGTAAACACAAAAGATTGCTACAGAACATTATTGCAAGGTAAGTTTTGGGATGTTTTATTTTTTATTTTATTTTACCCCCAAATGTCGTGGTATCCAATTGTTAGTAGCTACTATCTTGTCTCATCGCTACAACTCCCGTACAGGCTCGGGAATGACGAAGGTTGAAAGTCGTGCGTCCTCCGATATACAACCCAACCAAGCCGCACTGCTTCTTAACACAGCGCGCTTCCAACCCGGAAGCCAACCACACTAATGTTTCGGAGGAAACACCGTGCACCTGGCAACCTTGGTTAGCGTGCACTGCACCCGGCCCGCCACAGGAGTCACTGGTGCGCGATGAGACAAGGATATCCCTACCGGCCAATCCCTCCCTAACCCGAACGACGCTAGGCCAATTGTGCGTCGCCCCACGGACCTCCCGGTCGCGGCCGGGTTACGACAGAGCCTGGGTGCGAACCCAGAGTCTCTGGTGGCACAGCTGGCACTGTAATGCAGCGCCCTTAACCACTGTGCCACCCGGGAGACCAGTTTTGGAATGTTTTCCCTCAAAACTGTTGGTGACATTGACTCAGGACGATTTTAACTCAGTACTCTGTATGTGTTTTGGGTGTCAGTTTGAAGGCCAGGAGATCAGCATGGACGACCGCATGGGCATCTTCATTACTATGAACCCTGGCTACGCTGGACGCACAGAGCTGCCTGAGTCGGTCAAAGCCCTGTTCAGACCCGTGGTCGTCATCGTCCCTGACCTGCAGATGATCTGTGAGATCATGCTCTTCTCAGAGGGATTCCTCTTGGCTAAGGTGAGCAGCACATCCTCTCATCAACACACAGACACACACACACACAAAAACACACATACAATATTATAGATAAGTGTTGTCTGACATTGTTAGACGCACACTCACTCACTTCCTTTGAATGTAGATTCTGGCCAAGAAGATGACGGTGCTGTACAAGCTGGCCAGGGAGCAGCTGTCTAAGCAGTTCCACTATGACTTTGGCCTGCGGGCTCTGAAATCTGTGTTAGTGATGGCTGGAGAACTGAAGAGAGGCTCACCAGACCTCAATGAGGTAAAGACCTGTGAAATTATGCAAGTCCACTGTGATATGATTCCTATGTGTTGTACTTATAGTAAGGAGACAAAGAGAGCATTTATAATTTTCTGGAAGTTTGGGGTGGTTTTATTTCATTGACTTCTTTGACAATCTCTCTCTTTCTCTATCCCTCTGTCTTTTTTCATTCTCTCTCCTGTTCTCCTTCCTCACCTACTCCTCACCCTCTCTCCCCATTTTTCTCTCTCAGGATGTGGTGTTGATGCGTGCCCTGCGGGACATGAACCTGCCTAAGTTTGTGTTTGAGGATGTGCCTCTGTTCCTGGGGCTGATCTCAGACCTGTTCCCGGGGCTTGACTGCCCCCGTGTGTGCTACCCCAGCTTCAATGATGCTGTGGAGCAGACCCTGATGGAGAATAAATACCTCATCCTGTCCAACCAGGTGCCCTGGCTACCCTTTTCTGTCTAAACTTTAAATCTCAGGGCATAGGCAACTTTGTGAAAATGTCTATCCGCATTGAAAGATGACTCATTATTATTTCTACACATGAAAGTGAAGATGTTGATAAGTCCCTGTTTCTAATGCTGAGTGTCTGTGGTGTTCAGGTGGACAAGGTGGTGCAGATGTATGAGACCATGATGACCAGGCACACCACTATGGTGGTGGGCCCCACAGGTGGAGGCAAGTCAGTGGTCATCAGCACTCTGTGCCAGGCCCAGACCAGGTCAGTGCCTCTCAGACCATTGTGACAGCTGGCATCACAACAGCCTTGCTTCTCAAAGCATTCAACAGAGAGTGTTTTTAGGAATAGTAGCTCTCATAATTGTGGTTGTTTTCCTGCCTACAGGTTAGGCTTGGTGACCAAGCTTTACTGCCTGAACCCTAAAGCCATGAGTGTCATCGAGGTGTACGGCATTCTGGATCCTGTCACCCGTGACTGGACTGATGGGATACTGTCCAACATCTTCAGAGACATCAATAAGCCCACTGACAAGAAGGAGAGGAGGTAAGACCATGTCACTGCCATTCCCTTTGTAGAGTTCAACCTGAAGTTTCTAGGTATTTTGTTGTATCCAATGCTACACTCTAGACCCAAACTGTTATAGATCTATATCCATCCTGCCCTGCCTTTCTAAAATCTTCGAAAGTCAAGTTAACAAACAGATGACTGACCTTTTCGAATCCCACCCTACCTTCTCCACTATGCAATCTGGTTTCCGAGCTGGTCATGGGTGGACATCAGCCATGCTCAAGGTCCTAAACGATATCATCGACCGCCATCGATAAAAGACAGTACTGTGCCGTCTTCATCGACCTGGCCAAGGCTTTCGACTCTGTCAATCACCACATTCTTATCGGCAGACTCAATAGCTTTGGCTTCTCAAATGACTGCATCTCCTGATTCAGCAACTACTTCTCAGATAGAGTTCAGTGTGTCAAATCGGAGAGCCTGTTGTCCGGACATCTGGCAATCTCTATGGGTGTGCCACAGGGTTCAATTCTCGAGCCGACTCTTTTCTCTGTATATATCAATGATGTCGCTCTTGCTGCTGGCGATTCTCTGATCCACCTCTACGCAGACGACACCATTCTGTATACCTCTGGCCCTTCTTTGGACACCGTGCTAACAAACCTCCAAACGAGCTTCAATGCCATACAACACTCCTTCCGAGGCCTCCAACTGCTTTTAAATGCAAGTAAAACTAAGTGCTCTTCAACCGATTGCTGTCCGCACCCTCCCACTCTACTAGCATCACGACGGTTCTTACTTAGAATATGTGGACAACTACAAATACCTAGGTGTCTGGTTACACTGTAAACTCTCCTTCCAGACTCACATTAAGCATCTCCAATCCAAAATAAAATGTAGAATCTGCTTCCTATTTCACAACACAGCCTCCTTCACTCATGCTGCCAAATATGCCCTCATAAAACTGACTATTGTCGTGGAAATTTCCTCTATTTACCAAATCATGGGAGTAAACCACACACACACGTCAGAGTTAGTTATAAGACTCCATCTTTAATTATATGAGCTCTATCACAATCCTGTGACTCTCAGATAAATTCAGTGTCTCCCAGTGAATTCTCTGAGAGCCCCCTTACAATGCAACCGAGTTCCTTTAATAGCAAAGACACACACATAGTCAGACAGCATAGACATAATTCATCGTTCAGCTTTGTCTCCTTTCCCAAACCCCAGAACCATAAACCAAATCCTCCATATCAACAGGCATATATCAAATTGTCATTTAGATACAACCAACTCAAAATACAACCTCCTGGACAAACTCACGGAGAGGAGAGTGAGGCTATAGGTTAAGATAAAAGCAACATTAGAGGGAGCATAGAATGATTCCAGACACTGCCACCCTTCTTTCCCCACTAGAAAAAGGTAGGGAGTAAAAGATATGTTTACACATGATGACACTTTGACCTCTCCCCTCTCAGCGGCCCATGCAACTTAGTTTTGACATAGAACAGATAACTGCAACCTCGCCACAGTATTATCAAAAATACCATTCTGATGAGAAGTAACTTACACACATTTGATGAATATTAAACATCTTACAAATGTTACCAACAAATTCTGATCCTTCCACGACACTATCCTACCGATCCTTGACTTTGACGATGTCATTTACAAAATAGCCTCCAACACTCTACTCAGCAAACTGGATGTAGTCTATCACAGTGCCATCTGTTTTGTCACCAAAGCCCCATATACTACCCACCACTGAGACCTGTATGCTCTCGTTGGCTCGCCCTCACTACATACTCGTCGCCAAACTCCAGGTCATCTATAAGTCTATGTTAGGTAAAGCCCCGCCTTATCTCAGCTCACTGGTCACCATAGCAATACCCACCCTTAGCACGCTCTCCAGCAGGTATATTTCACTGGTCACCCCCAAAGCCAACACTTCCTTTGGCTGCCTTTCCTTCCAGTTCTCTGCTGCCAGTGACTGGAACAAATTGCAAAAATCACTAAAGCTGGTGTCTTATATCTCCCTCTAACTTTAAGCATCAGCTGTCTGAGCAGCACTGTACACAGCCAATCTGTAAATAGCACACCCGACTACCTCATCTCCATATTGTTCTTATCCTCTTGCTCTTTTTCACCCCAGTATCTCTACTTGTACATCATCATCTGCACATCTATCACTCCAGTGTTATTGATAAATTGTAATTATTTTGCCTCCATGGTGTAACGCTGTTCTTCCATTGAAGGAGAGGTGGACCAAAACGCAGCGTGGTTATTATTCATGGTTCTTTAATAAAGAAACTATACATGAATAGACTAACAAAACCAAGAAATATGAAAAACCAAAACAGCCCTATCTGGTGCAAACACAGAGACAGGAACAATCACCCACAAACCCCAACACCAAACAGGCTACCTAAATATGGTTCCCAATCAGAGACAATGACTAACACCTGCCTCTGATTGAGAACCATATCAGGCCAAACACAGAAACAGACAAACTAGACACACAACATAGAATGCCCACTCAGATCACACCCTGACCAAACAAAACATAGAAACATACAAAGCAAACTATGGTCAGGGTGTGACACATGGCCTATTTATTGCCTTACATCCCTACTCTTCTACATTTACACACACTGTACATAGACACTTCTATTGTGTTAATGACTGTACGTTTGTTTCTGTGTAGCTCTGTGTTGTTGTTTTTGTCGCACTGCTTTGCTTTATCTTGGTCAGGTCACAGTTGTAAATGAGAACTTGTTCTCAACTGGCCTACCTGGTTAAATAAAGGTGAAATACATTTTTTCTAAAATATATATATACAGTGCCTTCGGAAACAATTCAGACCCCTTGACGTTTTCCAGATTTTATTATGTGACAGACAACCTGGCCACTCTGACAGAGCCCTAGAGTTCCTCTGTGGAGATGAGAGAACCTTCCAGAAGGACAACCATCTCTGCTGCACTCCACCAATCAGGCCTTTATGGTAGTGGCCTAATGGAAACCACTCTTTAGTAAAAGGCACATGACAGCCCGCTTGGAGTTTGCCAAAAGACACCTAAAAACTCTCAGAACATGAGAAACAAGATTCTCTGGTCTGATAAAACCAAGATTGAACTCTTTGGTCTGAATGTCTAGCATCACATCTGGAGGAAACGTGGCTCCATCCCTACAGTGAAGCACGGTGGTGGCAGCATCATGCTGTGGGGATATTTTTCAGCAGCAGGGACTGGAAGACTAGTCAAGATTGAGGCAAAGATGAACGGAACAAAGTACAGAGAGATCCTTGATGAAAACCTGCTCCAGAGCACACAGGACCTCAGACTGGGGCGAAGATTCACCTTCCAACAGGACAATGAGTCTAAGCACACAGCCAAAACAACGCAGGAGTGGCTTTGGGACAACTCCCCGAATGTCCTTGAGTGGCCAAGCCAGAGCACAGACTTGAGCCCAATCGAACATCTCTGAAGAGACCTGAAAATAGCTGTCCAGCAATGCTCCCCATCCAACCTGACAGAGCTTGAGAGGATCTGCCGAGAAGAATGGGAGAAATTCCCCAAATACAGGTGTACCAAGCTTATAGCGTCATACCCAAGAACACTCGAGGCTGTAATCGCTGCCAAAGTTGCTTCAACAAAGTACTGAGTAAAGGATCTGAATACTTATGTAAATGTGATATTTCCATTTTTTAAAATAAATTACCAAACATTTCAAAACTGTTTTTGCTTTGTCATTATGGGTTATTGTGTGTCAATACTTTCCAAAGGCACTATGTATGTACAGTACCAGTCAAAAGTTGGTTACACCAACTCATTCCAGGGTTTTTCTTAATTTTAACTGTTTTCTACATTGTAGAATAATAGTGAAGACATTAACACTGTGAAATAACACATATGGAATCATGTAGTAACCAAAAAATTTTTAAACAAATCAAAATATATTTTATATTTGAGATTCTTCAAAGTAGCCACCCTTTGCCTTGATGACAGCTTTGTGCACGCTTGGCATTCTCACAACCAGTTTCATGAGTTAATCACCTGGAATGCATTTCAATTAACTTCTTGACCGCTGAATAGCATAGCGCAACAGTCAAATAATATTACTAAAAAATATTCCTATATTATTCACAAGTGCAATATTGCAAAACACAGCTTAGCCTTTTGTTAATCCACCTGTCATCTCAGATTTTGAAATGATGTTTTACAGCGAAAGCAATCCAAGCGTTTGTGTAAGTTTATCGATAGCCTAGCATAGTATTATGTACACTTAGCATCAGGAAGCTTGGTCACGAAAATCAGAAAAGCAATCAAATTAACCGTTTACCTTTGATCTTCGGATGTTTTCACTCACGAGACTCCCAGTTACACAACAAATGTTCATTTTGTTCCATAAAGATTATTTTTATACCCAAAATACCGACGTTTGTTTGTCGCGTTATGGTCAGAAATCCACATGAAAGAGCGGTCACGACAACGCAGACGGAAATTCCAAATAGTCTTCATAATGTTCACAGAAACATGTCAAACGTTTTTTATAATCATTCCACACATAGTTTTTAAAATATATATTTGATAATATATCAACCGGATGTGTGTAGGTTTTTCAATAACAGCGGGAGGAACAATGGCGGCTTTATTCTGTAGAGCAAAAACTCACTTTGAGATCCCCCACCTTACGCGATGTGATCTTTCACGCTCATTTTTCAAAATAAAAGCCTGAAACTATGTCTAAAGTCTGACACCTTACGGAAGCCAGAGAAAAAGGAATCTGGTTGATGTCCCTTTAAGTGGAGGATAGGCATGCATAGGAACAGAAGGGTTTCAAAATAAGAGGCACTTCCTGATTGGATTTTCCTCAGGGTTTCGCCTGCAATATCAGTTCTGTTATACTCACAGACAATATTTTGACAGTTTTGGAAACTTTAGAGTGTTTCCTATCCTAATCTGTCAATTATATACATATTCTAGCATCTGGTCCCGAGAAATAGGCTGTTTACTTTGGGAACGTTATTTTTCCAAACATTAAAATAATGCCCCCTAGCTTCAAGAGGTTATTAACAGGTGTGCCTTGTTAATTTGTGGAATTTCTTTCCTTCTTAATGCAAGAAACGAAGACCCAAAGTTACCTCTGCTGCAGAGGATAAGTTCATTAGAGATGCCAACCTCAGAAATTGCAGCCCAAATAAATGCTTCACAGATTTCAAGTAACAGTCACATCTTCACATCAACTGTTCAGAGGAGACTGCGTGAATCAGGCCTTCATGGTTGAATTGCTGCAAGGAAACCACTACTGAAGGACACCAATAACAAGAAGAGACTTGCTTCGACCAAAAAACTACGAGCAATGGACATTAGACCGATGGAAATCTGTCCTTTGGTCTGATGTGTCCAAATTTGAGTTTTTGGTTCCAACCCTGTGTCTTTGTGAGATGCAGAGTAGGTAAACGGATTATCTCTGCATGTGTATGGTAAACGGATGATCTCTGTGAAGCATGGAGGAGTAGGTGTGATGTTGTGGGGGTGCTTTGCTGGTGACACTGTTATTTATTTAGAATTCGAGGCACACTTAACCAGCATGGCTACCACAGTATTCTGCAGCGATACGCCATTCCATCTGGTTTGCGCTTAGTGGGACCATCATTTGTTTTTCAACAGGACAATGACCCAAAACACACCTGCAGGCTGTGTAAGGGCTACTTGACCAAGAAGGAGAGTGATGGAATTCTGCATCAGATGACCTGGCCTCCGTAATCAACCAACCTGGTTTGGGATTAGTTGGACCTCAGAGTGAAGGAAAAGCAGGAAACAAGTGCTCAGCATATGTGGGAACTCCTTCAAGATGATTGAAAAAGCATTCCAGGTGACTACCTCATGAAGCTGGTTGAGAGTGGCTCAGTTGTGGTCCTTCTGTGGCTCAGTTGGTAGAGCATGGCGCTTGTAACGCCAGGGTAGTGGGTTCGATTCCCGGGACCACCCATACGTAGAATGTATGCACACATGACTGTAAGTCGCTTTGGATAAAAGCGTCAGCTAAATGGCATATATTATTTATTTTATATTAGAATGCCAAGAGTGTTCAAAGCTATCATCAAGGCAAAGGGTGGCTACATTGAAGAATCTCAAATATAAAATGTCTTATGATTATATTTTTGTTTACTACATGATTCCATATGTTATTTCATCGTTTTAATGTCTTCACTATTACAGAATATATATTATTTTACACTAATACAATTGCTCTATTTTCATGTCATCTGACCATAGCACCAGTTCTAATCCAAGTGCCAATGCCATTTAGCAAAGTCCAGGCTTTTACATTTGTTGGAGAACATGCAAATAGAGCTCTTTGGCCACACACACCAGTAAGGAAATAAGGATGCACAAGCAGAAAAGAAACAAATACTATTACATTCTGTAAAATATAGTGGTTTATCTTTCATTTTATGGGGCTATTTTGCATCCACTGGTCCTGGGGTCCTTATTAATGTGTATGCAGTATGGCAGTATGAACTTTACCCATTACCTAGATAAAAACCTGTTTGCCTCTGCCAGTAGGCTGAAACTTGTCCGCAAGTGGATCGTCTGTAACGAAGTTCGTCTGTTGTTTGAAGAGAGTCAGACCGAAATGCAGCGTGTAGGTTACTCATGACTTTTAATGAAGATAATGCGGTACATGAAATAACTGGAAATACAAAAACAACAAACGAGTGAAACTAATTACAGCCTATCTGGTGACTAACACAGAGACAGGTACAATCACCCTCGAAATACAACGCGCACTCAGGCTACCTAAATACGGTTCCCAATCCGAGACAACGAGAATCAGCTGACTCCAATTAGGAATCGCCTCAGGCAGCCAAGCCTAACTAGACACACCCCTAATAATACACACTCCCAATTAATACAAACCCCAATACGAAATACAACATATAAACCCATGTCACACCCTGGCCTACCCCAAACATATAACAAAAACACAAGATACAATGACCAAGGCGTGACAGAACCCCCCCCCTAAGGTGCGGACTCCGGGACGCACCTCAAGAGCATAGGGAGGGTCCGGGTGGGCGTCTGTCCATGGTGGCGGTTCTGGCTCGGGACGTGGACCCCACTCCATAAATGTCCTAGTTCCTCCCCTTCGCGTCCTAGGATAATCCACCTTCTCCGCCGACCATGGCCTAATAGTCCTCACCCTGATCCCCACATAACTGAGGGCAGCTCGGGACCGAGGGGCAGCTCGAGGGGACCGAGGGGCAGCTCGGGACAGAGGGGCAGCTCGGGACAGAGGGGCAGCTCGGGACAGAGGGGCAGCTCGGGACAGAGGGGCAGCTCGGGACAGAGGGGCAGCTCGGGACAGAGGGGCATCTCGGGATAGAGGGGCATCTCGGGACAGAGGGGCAGCCCGGGACAGAGGGGCAGCCCGGGACAGAGAGGAAGCTCAGTACTGAGAGGAAGCTCAGTACTGAGAGGAAGCTCAGGCAGGTAGTAGGCTCCGGTAAATCCTGGCTGGCTGGTGGACCTGGATGATTCAGGTTGTCTGGCCGATCTAGAAGATCTTGGCAGACTGGCACTTCTGGCGGATCCTGGCAGACTGGTGACGCTGGGCCGACTGGCGGCACTGGGCAGACACGAGACTCCGGCAGCGCAGGAGAGGAGAAAGGGTCTGGCTGCGCTGAACAGGCGGGAGACTCCAACAGTGCAGGAGAGGAGAAAAGCTCTGGCTGCGCTGAACAGGCGATGCGCACTGGACGCGCTGGGCCGACTGGGAGCACTGGTGGCGCTGGACAGACAGGAGACTCCGATAGCGCAGGAGAAGAGAACAGCTCTGGTTGCGCTAAACAAGCGGGAGACTCCGGCAGCGCAGGAGGGGAGAAAAGCACTGGCTGCGCTGAACAGGCGAGGCGCACTGGAGGCCTGGTGCGTGGTGCTGGAACTGGTGGTACTGGCGCGAGGACACACACAGGAAGCCTGGTGCGGGGAGCTGCTACCGGAGGACTGGTGTGTAGAGGTGGCTCTGGATAGACCGGACCGTGCAGGCGCACTGGAGCTCTTGAGCACCGAGCCTGCCCAAGCTTACCTGGCTCGATGCCCACTCTAGCCCGGCCAATAGGAAGGGCTGGTTGGTATGTGTCGCAGCTGGCTCTGCACCCGCACTGGAAACACCTGCTCCATAGCATAACACGGTGCCTGCCCGGTCTCTAGCCCAACGGTGAGCACAGGGAGTATGCGCAGGTTTCCTACCTGGCATAACTACTCTCCCTTTTAGCCCCCCCCCCCCCTCAATATTTTTTTTGGGGTGACTTTCCGGTTTCCAACCGCGTCGCTGTGCTGCCTCTTCATACATGCGCCTCTCCGCTTTAGCTGCTTCTATTTCCTCCTTGGGATGGCGATATTCTCCCGGCTGCTCCCATGTCCTTTACCGTCTAATTCCTCCTCCCATGTCCAAATCTCCAAATGATGTAGTCTCTCCCATTGCAACTGCTCTTCAAGATTAACTGGGAGAGTAGGCTCAGGTCTGTTTCCTGACTCAGCCACTCTCTCTCTGCGCTTTCCCCCGTTACCTTCGGTTTTCGCTCTGTATAGCAATGCTTTCCTTCTCGATTCCATACGTGTATAGCCCTCCTCGCATTGCTGTAGGGAATCCCAGGCGGGCTCCTGCACTCGCTCTGGGTCGGCCGCCCACCTGTCGATTTCTTCCCACGTCGTATAATCCCTGCTTCTGCCGTCCATAACGTCCTCCTTTAGGTCCTGCCAGTTCACACGCTGCTCGGTCTGTGAATGGTGGTGGGTGATTCTGTAACGAAGTTCGTCTGTTGTTTGAAGAGAGTCAGACCGAAATGCAGCGTGTAGGTTACTCATGACTTTTAATGAAGATAATGCGGTACATGAAATAACTGGAAATACAAAAACAACAAACGAGTGAAACTAATTACAGCCTATCTGGTGACTAACACAGAGACAGGTACAATCACCCTCAAAATACAACGCGCACTCAGGCTACCTAAATACGGTTCCCAATCCGAGACAACGAGAATCAGCTGACTCCAATTAGGAATCGCCTCAGGCAGCCAAGCCTAACTAGACACACCCCTAATAATACACACTCCCAATTAATACAAACCCCAATACGAAATACAACATATGTCACACCCTGGCCTACCCCAAACATATAACAAAAACACAAGATACAATGACCAAGGCGTGACATCGTCCAGCAAGACAATAACCCCAAGCACACATCAAAATCCACATATAAAATGTGCAATGGCCATCTCAGTCTCTGGACTTGAACCCCTTTGAAAACTTGTGGTTTGAATTGAAGAGTGTAGGCCTAAAGCGCAGACAATGGATATCTAGGGTCGGAAAATATTATTTATGGAGGAATGGTCTGAGATCCCTCCCAATGTGTTCTCCAATCTTATAAAGCATGTTAGAAAAAGTTTCAGTGCTGTTATCCTTGCAAGGTGAGGTATGGAAAGGTATTGAAAACAGGGGTGCCAATCATTTTGAACCCTATCTTTTTGAGAAAAAAATCTTACTTGTTAAACAAAATCTCTTTTTCTTAGCAATTGTATTAGTATAAAATAATATGATTTCCTTTTTTTTAGCATACAATAAAGCACATTATTTGTATTATTTATTTGATGTGGTATTTTTTGTTAATCTTTATCAAGGGTGGCAATAATTTGGAACCTGACTGTATATCTCTTGTTGCCACATGAACTCTTACCTACAGGTACATCCTGTTTGATGGGGATGTGGATGCTCTGTGGGTGGAGAACATGAACTCAGTAATGGATGATAACAAGCTGCTCACCCTGGCCAATGGAGAGAGGATACGCCTGCAGAACCACTGTGCTATGCTATTTGAGGTTTGTCACTAATATCACTATAGTCTCCTCAGACCACACCTTACTTACTTGGAATAGTTTACCCAAATTACAAAATTACACACGTTTGAGGCGCAAATCCCATTCAAGTCATGGGACCCATGTTAGCATTTTTCACACATCATGTTCAAATCATCTATAAGTGACTTTGTTGAGCTTCACAATCCATTTTTTGAAGGGGATTTGTGCAACAAATTCTAAAATGTTAGCATGTGGAAACTAAATAAAAGCATGATTTTTTGTCATACCTTGTCCATAGACTGCTTACAGGGTGAGGAAGTCAATGTGTCATTTTGTAATTTGGGTAAACTATCACTTGAAGAATTTCTCAATAGCGAATGGTAAATACATTTGTCCATCATGTGTTGTAGGTTGGAGATCTGCAGTATGCCTCCCCTGCTACAGTTTCTCGCTGTGGGATGGTGTTTGTGGACCCCAAAAATCTTCGCTATACTCCTTACTGGCAGAAATGGGTCAGTAACAGACCTCCAAAGGTAAGGAACATGACACAGTAAAATGCATAAAGGTTTTATCCTTTCAGCTTTATCAAAATTGATGTTGAAATGTCTCCTCTTGCATTTGCTTGTCTTTTCCTGGACAGGAACAACCACACCTGGAGAAGCTGTTTGTAAAGTACGTTCCCAGCACTATCGACATGATAGTGGAGGGTATTGTTGATGGCAAACAGGTGGAGAAACTGAAGACCATCGTCCCTCAGACAGATCTCAACATGGTTGGTACAGCTTGGCCTTCTTGAGTGTTATAACATGAGTGTTATAACATGTTGCTAATTATATTTACCCAAATTGAATCTCATGAACAGGTATGCAGTATTTCCTGAGATTGGATCCAGCAAACTTCTTACCCTACATTTATAGTTCTATAGTCCATTTTCATGATGCCTGTTCATAACCCCTTTCTCTGTCTCTGTCTGTCTGTCTGTCCGTCCGTCCGCCCGTCTGTCTGTCTGTCGTGTCCAGGTGACGCAGTTGTCCATGATGCTGGATGCCCTGCTGGAGACAGAGGTCTATGATGCTGATGTTCTGGAGTGTTTCTTTCTGGAGGCGCTGTATTGCTCTCTGGGGGCATGCCTACTGGACAACGGAAGGGCCAAATTTGATGACTTTGTAAAGAAACTGTCCAGCTTGACCACTGGTCATGATGAGAAGGCTCTTGTTGGACCTGGAGAGATTCCAGGTGAGCGAGGCACCATCCAAGCCATCGGTCAAATACAGTCATACTTCAATTTGTATTCAGCTATTAGATACCCAAAACTGCAAGTTATTCACAAAATGAATGGCTGGGATGTCCGTTCACACAGGTTACCTGCCTACTCTGTATGATTTCCATTTTGATGGGACCAAGAAGAAGTGGGTTACCTGGAGCTCCCTGGTCACCAAATACGTCCACAGCCCTGATGTGAAGTTCATCGATATCCTGGGTAAAGCATCAATGCATGTGTGCTCAGCAAAAAACAAATAAATAAGTCATCCACTGGATTCCTACAGATACCAAATGTTTCCAACCTCCCCTCTTTCTCCCTCCTCTCTCTCCATATATTTCTCTCAATCTCTATCTCCATCTTTCTCTCTCTTACAGTCCCTACTGTGGACACCACACGAGCCAGTTGGCTACTGGAGCAGATGGTGAAGATCAAGAGGCCTGTAGTTCTGGTGGGAGAGTCTGGCACCTCCAAGACAGCCACTACTCAGAATTTCCTGAAGAATCTCAACATGGACACTACTGTGAGTTTACAACAGGATGACACAGAGACACAGACAGAGCCCATGACACTGAAATGGCAACCTATTCCCTATTCCTTATATAGTGCACTACTTTTGAGGCAGGGCCCATTTAGGACGAACACCATGTGTATTAACTGTGTTTAATGTTGCTTCTTTGTGTCTCCAGATGATGCTGACCATCAACTTCTCATCACGGACCACCTCCATGGACCTCCAGAGGAACCTTGAGGCCAGCGTGGAGAAGAGGACCAAGGAGATATACGGCCCTCCCATGGGAAAAAGACTGCTGGTCTTTATGGATGACCTCAACATGCCCAGGGTAGGTACATGCCTGCTCTTCTCTAGCTCCCCATCACCCTCTCTTCCATCCCTCAACCTTCATCCTTTACATGTGTGTCTGTGTTAATGTAGGTTAGTGTGTTTGTTTGTCTGGTTGATTGTATGTTGGTATATCATTGTACCTGTGTCCTATCAGGTGGATGATTATGGGACCCAGCAGCCCATTGCCCTGCTGAAACTGCTGTTGGACCGAGGAGGCATGTATGACAGAGGGAAGGAGCTGAACTACAAAGTTCTGAAGGACCTAGGCTTCATCGCAGCCATGGGCAAGGCAGGAGGTGGGAGGAACGAGGTGGACACCCGTTTCATCTCCCTCTTTAGTGTCTTCAACATTCCCTTCCCAGACGAGGACTCCCTCCATCTTATCTACTCCTCCATCCTCAAGGGACACACCAGGGTGAGACGCACGATCACACTTTAAGATGCAGCTCTTACCACCAAAAACAGCATCACCACACATTAATTATTGTATGAAATGACTTGATTGAACTCTAACCATTTAAACCGTAGCCGTTTGAGGAGTGCATCCAGACGATGTGTGACAAGCTGACTATCTGCACTCTGGAGCTGTACAAGAACATCATCAAAGACCTGCCGCCCACACCATCCAAGTTCCACTACATCTTCAACCTCAGGGACCTGTCCAGAGTCTACAACGGTCTGGTCCTCACCAACGCTGAGAGGTCTTAAACATTACCCTCGGTTGAATCTAAATAACATGTGTTAAGAAGATGTTGCTAACACCTAGAAGCCCATGTTAAGTGTTGTGTCATGTTTAGTCTCTGAACGTTTCTCTTCTGTAGGTTTCTAACGGTCACCCAGTTTGTGCGTGTGTGGAGGAACGAGTGCCTGAGGGTGTTCCATGACAGGCTCATCAATGAAATAGACAAAGCCCTGGTACGTTCATCTGCATGGTTCTGTTCTACTTAATCATGAAAAATGTATTAATCCCTTTACAGTAACTTCCTCTTACTATATTGTACTTGTTTTCCATCTCATCTGTCCCCTTGTTGTCTCAGGTCCAGGACCATATAAAGAACCTGATAGATGAGCACTTTAAGTCAGACTTGGAGTCAGCCATGAGGGACCCCATCCTGTTTGGTGACTACAGAACTGCCCTCAACGAGTCTGAGCCACGAGTCTATGAGGACATACAGGACTATGATGCTTCCAAAGCCTTGTTCCAGGTACTCAGAAGTTGGGATGATGACTTTCAAACGTGTTTGATTTTTACATTTATAATTGCCCCTTGTCACCTGTACTAGGCAAAATTAAACGGCACCCTTTTTTCAATATGTTCAAAATATCACAACTTTACTGTTTGCCCAGTCTCAAGCCTTTGTCTCGTTGCTGACCTGCCCCTGTCACTGCTCTGTAGGAGATCCTGGAGGAGTACAATGAGAACAAGACCAAGATGAAACTGGTTCTGTTTGACGACGCCCTGGAGCACCTGACAAGAGTGCACCGCATCATCAGGATGGACCGCGGCCACGCCCTGCTGGTGGGGGTTGGTGGCTCCGGGAAGCAGTCCCTTACCAAGCTTGCCGCATTCACCGCAGGCTGCGAGGTCAGCCAGACACATCCTCTGCGTCCCAACTGGCACCCTATTCCCTATATAGTGCACTACTTTTGCTCTGGACAAAAGTAGTGCACTATATAGGGAATAGAGTGCCAGTTGAGACACATCATCTGCTACTGCTCATATGGGAGGAGGCCTTTAAAGAGACACCAGAAAGATACCTTCTTATATGGACTGTTGTTTGCCTCTTCAGGTGTTTGAGATTACACTGAGCAGAGGCTACTCAGAGACCAACCTCCGTGAGGACCTGAAGATCCTGTATCTGAAGCTGGGCATTGAGGACAAGAAGACAGTTTTCCTCTTCACTGATGCCCACGTGGCTGAGGAGGGCTTCCTGGAACTCATCAACAATATGCTCACCTCGGGTAAACACTTGAGCATACACCAGCTCCCACACATTGTGTGCATCCGAAATGTCACCCTATTCACTAGATAATGCACTACTTTGGACCAGATTCTGCAGTCTGACTAACCCTCTGTGTGCGCAGGCATGGTCCCTGCTCTGTTCCCAGATGATGAGAAAGATATGGTGCTGAACCAGCTCCGTGATGAGGCCATAAAGATGGGCTCTGGCCCGTCCAAGGAGAGCGTGTGGCAGTACTTTGTCAACAAGAGTGCCAACAACCTGCACATTGTCCTGGGAATGTCCCCTGTGGGAGACACCCTGAGGACACGCTGCAGAAACTTCCCAGGTACACAACTCTTCACTACTGTTCACTTGACTTTGTCTACTGTCTGAAGAGTTTATGTAATTGCTCCTTGTCTCATTTATGTTACAGGGCTGGTGAACAACACTGGTATTGACTGGTTCCTGCCCTGGCCTCCTCAGGCTCTGCATGCTGTGGCTCAGTCTTTCCTGGGTATGGAATCACAGATTCACACTTCCACCACCACTGCAATGTACTAAAATTATACAATCAATACATTTATCACTGACTCTGATTAGGGTGTTTATATAAGCTTTATAGTGGTGCAACTGAACCCATTAATGTCATGCCACAGGTGAGAGTCCGATGATCCCCGAGAGGCACTCGGCAGCCGTAATTGCTCACGTGTGTATGGTGCACGGCTCGGTGGGTGACTACAGCAAGATGTTCCTGCAGAAGCTCAGACGCAGCAACTATGTCACTCCTAAGAACTACCTGGACTTCATCAGCACCTACGCCAACCTCCTGGAGGACAAGGACCAATACATCCTGGGTAACAGGGAGCACAGAGTGGGAGAAATATCAAAGGGCCTTGGTTTCCCTGCTACTGCTGTGCTGTATTGCAGTGGTATTTGTGTTTTTTTTATGTGTGTGCCTGCGTGTGTGAGAGATTGTAAAGTTGTCTCCCTCTGTCCCTCGCGTGGTGTCCCAGCTCAGTGTAAGCGTCTGGAGGGTGGTCTGGATAAGCTGGAGGAGGCCAGTGTGCAGCTGGCTGAGCTCAACATCAAGCTGGCAGAGCAAAAGGTGGTTCTAGCAGAGAAATCCTCCGCCTGTGAGATCCTACTGCAGGAGATCGCCACCAACACCACCGTGGGTCAGTGCAGTCAACACAGCATTAGACTGAGTTCCAAATGTAACCCTTTCCATATACCTTATTCCCTATTTAGTGCATTACTTATGACCAGGGCTCATACGGTAATGCACTATAGAGGCAATCTGGTGCCATTTGGGAAGAGCCTTTAGACACGTTCGCTGTACCCATACCATGCTAATCATAGCCCACAGGGCAGCACAAGTAAACACAACTCTCCTTCTTATGTAGCTGAGGAGAAGAAGAAGCTGGCGGAGGACAAAGCCAAGGAGATCGAGGAGCAGAACAAGGTTATTGCTGTGGAGAAGAGGGATGCTGAGAGCTCATTGGCTGAGGCCCTGCCTGCTCTGGAGGCAGCCCGCATCGCCCTGCAAAGCCTGGACAAGTCTGACGTCACTGAGATCAGGTGCCCCTCCCTACCTTCCCCCCTCTGTGCTCCACTGCACCCACCTGGTTGGTTTTGTGTCCCACAAGTTAAACAGAGGTTGCATCACAAATGGCACCCTATTCACTATATAGTGCACTACTTTTGACTCTGCACTATATAGGGAATAAAGTATAATTTGGGAGGCACCCATAATGTAGTGGTTACACTCATCAGACAGTCTGGGCCAGGAGTCAGCAGTCTGGTCCTGATGGAGTGTCACGTTGTCATCTGGCCCCTTCTCCGGCCCTTGGCTCCCTGGAAAATAGGAAAATGTTGTCATAGGAAAATTACAAATTGTGAGTTTGGGAAATGTCTTATGTTGATTAATGGAACAAGTTACTCAGTGGCTTTAAAGCTTACACAGAGCAGACCTCCAGGAGCAGGACTGAACTGAACACACTTGGTCCAGACCACTAACCTCATAGATAGAGAAGGCAGCTTTGGTTAGACACAAATCAATAAAAACATATAACAATAAAACACAATAAAATAAAATAAAACACTATATATCTTGATGACACTAATATTATACAGTTGAAGTCAGAAGTTTACATACACTTAGGTTGGAGTCATTAAAACTTGTTTTTCAAATACTCCACAAATTTCTTGTTAACAAACTATAGTTTTGGCAAGTCATTTAGGACATCTACTTTGTGTATGACACAAGTAATTTTTCCAAAAATGATTTACACACTTGGAATTCACGGTATCACAATTACAGTGGGTCAGAAGTTTACATACACTAAGTTGACTGTGCCTTCAAACAGCTTGGAAAATTCCAGAAAATTATGTCATGGCTTTAGAAGCTTCTGATAGGCTAATTGACATCATTTGAGTCAATTGGAGGTGTACCTGTGGATGTAATTCAAGTCATACCTTCAAACTCAGTGCCTCTTTCTTGACGTCATGGGTAAATCAAAAGAAATCAGCCAAGATCTCAGAAAGATAATTGTAGACCTCAACCAGTCAGTCTGGTTCATCCTTGGGAGCAATTTCCAAATGCCTGAAGATACCACGTTCATCTGTACAAACAATAGTACGCAAGTATAAAAAACATGGGACCACGCAGCCGTCATACCGCTCAGGAAGGAGACGCGTTCTGTCTCCTAGAGATGAACGTACTTTGATGCGAAAAGAGCAAATCAATCCCAGAACAACAGCAAAGGACCTTGTGAAGATGCAGGAGGAAACCGGTACAAAAGTATCTATATCCATAGTAAAACAAGTTCTATATCGACATAACCTGCTTTGCTGCAGGAGGGAATGGTGCACTTCACAAAATAGATGGCATAATGAGGGAGGAAAATTATGTGGATATATTAAAGCAACATCTCAAGACATCAGTTAAAGCTTGGTCGCAAATGGGTCTTCCAAATGGACAATGACCTCAAGCATACTTCCAAAGTTGTGGCAAAATGGCTTAAGGACAACAAAATCAAGGTATTGGAGTGGCCATCACAAAGCCCTGACCTCAATCCTGTAGAAAATGTGTGGGCAGAAATGAAAAAGCGTGTGCGAGCAAGGGGGCCTACAAACCTAACTCAATCACACCAGCTCTGTCAGGAGGAATGGGCCAAAATTCACCCAACTTATTGTGGGAAGCTTGTGGAAGGCTACCCTAAACGTTTAACCCAAGTTAAACAATTTAAAGGCAATGCTACCAAATATTAATTGAGTGTTTGTAAACTTCTGGCCCACTGGGAATGTGATGAAAGAAATAAAAGCTGAAATAAATCATTCTCTCTACTATTATTCTGACATTTCACATTCTTAAAATAAAGTGGTGATCCTAACTGACCTAAAACAGGGAATATTTACTAGGATTAAATGTCAGTAATTGTGAAAAATTGAGTTGAAATGTATTTGGCTAAGGTGTACGTAAACTTCAGACTTCAACTGTATCTTGATGTTAGAATCAAGAATTGGCAGCAATTACAGCTGTGAGTCTTTCTGGGTAAGTCTCAAAGATCTTTGCACACCTGGATTGTACAATATTGTCACATTATTATTTAAAACATTCGTCAAGCTCTGTCAAGTTGATTGATCCTTAGTAGACAACCATTTTCAAGTCTTAACATAGATTTTTTAGCCAATTTAGGTCAAAACTGTAACTAGACCACTCTGGAGCATTTAATGTTGTCTTGGTAAGCAACTCCAGTGTATATTTTGCCTGGTGTTTTAGGTTATTGTCCTGCTGAAGGTGAATTTGTCTCCCAGTATCTGTTGGAAAGTAGACTGAACCAGTTTTCCTTTAGAATTTTGCTTAGCTAGCTCTAATCTGTTTATTTTTATCCTATAAAACGTCCTAGTCCTTGCCGATGACAAGCATACCCATAACATGATGCAGCCACCATCATGCGTGTAAATATGAAGAGTGGTACTCAGTGTTGTGTTGGATTTGCGCATAACATAACGCCACATTTTTTGCAGTTTTACTTTAGTGTCTTGTTGCGAACAGGATGCATGTTTTGGAATACTTTTATTCTGTACAGGCTTCCTTCTTTTCACACTGTCATTTAGGATCGTATTGTGGAGTAACTACAATATTGTTGATCCATCCTCAGTTTTCTCCGATCACAGCCATTAAACTCTGTAACTGTTTTAAAGTCACCATTGCCTCATGGTGAAATCTCTGAACGGTTTTCTTTCCTCTTCTGCAACTGAGTTAAGAAGGACGCCTGTATCTTTGTAGTGACTGGGTGTATTGATACACCATCCAAATTGTAATTAATAACATCACCATGCTCAAAGGGATATTCAATGTCTGCTTTTGTTATATTTACCATCTACCAATAGGTGCCCTTCTTTGCGATGCATTGGAAAACCTCCCTGGTCTTTGTGGTTGAATCTGTGTTTGAAATTCACTGCTTGACTGAGGGACCTTACAGATAATTGTATGTGTGAGGTCCAGAGATGAGGTAGTCATTCAGAAATCATGTTAAACACATTTGAACTCCTGAACCTATTTAGGCTTGCCATAACAAAGGGGTTGAATGCCCATTGACTCAAGACATTTCTGCTTTTCATTTTTTATTAATTTGTAAACATTTCTAAAAACTTAATTCCACTTTGACATTATGGGGTTTTGTGTGTAGGCCAGTGACACAAAATCTCAATTTAATATTTTTTTAAATTCAGGCAGTTAATACTTTCTGAAGACACTGTAAATCCTGTTTTATAGATCTTGCTGTGCTGTGCTGTGTCGAGACACTGTATATTTCCTCCTTGGAGAGGTGTAGGATTGGCCAATGGATAGAAACAAAACAAATATTTTTCCCGCTTGACTCCTTTAAAGCAGCAATTTGTACTTGGTGAAACTGCCATGTCCATTTGTGATATTACAACAACAAATAAGTTATTTCAGACAACGAACACAGTTTTTTCCACCTCAGACATCATTACATGCGTGATTTTTTTCTAAATTACCATGATGCCAGATGTTCCTCTCCTCTTTTTCATCAACAAAAGAAAATAATAACCAAGGCGCTACATCATACAGTGGTGCTGTTTCACCTTATGCGGATTCCAGCTTTAACAAAAGTTGTTGCCCTAGAGCTCCATTCATGTTCATTGATTATTTTTTTCCTGTGCCTGTCTCTTTGGTTGTGCTTCTGTCCACTCGTCTGGCGCGTCAACCCTTGCAGATCATTTGCCAAGCCGCCCAAACAGGTGCAGGTGGTGTGTGAGTGCATCCTGGTGATGCGAGGCCAGAAGGAGATCAGCTGGAAGTCAGCCAAGAGCATGATGTCAGAGGGCAACTTCCTGCGTGCATTGATGGAGATGGACTGTGATGCCATCAACCCCAGCCAGGTCAAGACTGTCAGAGGTAGGTAGGCCACTTCTGTTCTGTGGTTTTCACTCTGAAACAGTACAACAATAGGTCTAACTTTATCCGTAATGCAACTTTAATATGCAGTATGAGCCCTCAAATAGCAAATACATGGATACAGGTAACTGCCAAAATAAAGGAAACACCATCATAAAGTGTCTTAATAGAGTGTTGTGCCACCATGAGCCGTCAGAACAGCTTCATTGCTCCTTGGCGTAAATTCTTCAAGTGTCTGGAACTCTGTTGGAGGGATGCGACACCATTGTTCCACAGAAATCATTTGGTGTTTGTGGTGGAGGCGCAGCTCCAGAATCTCCCATAAGTGTTCAATTGGGTTGAGATCTGGTGAGTGGTGACTGAGACAGGCACACACACTTTAAATCCCCTATGTTCGTTTGAGACCCCTGTGGCTTCTTCTAGCCAGGGTAGCCAAACTCATGGGCAACTGGGCATATGTATAGATGACCCTAAGCATGATGGGATGTTAATTGCGTAGTTAACTCAGGAACCACACCTGTGTGGAAACACCTGATTTCAATATACTTTGTAAGCCTCATTTACTCAAGTGTTTTCTTTATTTTGGCAGTTACCTGTATATGTTCACTCTTGCCCTGTGTTTCCCCTGGCCAGGCTTCTTGAAGAACCTGAACACCAGCTTTGAGGAGATGCAGGCCATCAGTAAGGCTGGCTCTGGGATGCTCAAGTTTGTGGAGGCTGTCATGGGCTACTGTGACGTCGCCAGGGAGATCAAGCCCAAGAGAGAGAAGGTAACGTGATGAAGACAAATGTGATAGAGATAGTATAAACAGTGTAAATGACTTTGATCGGCACAGGGGAAGTGTCATAGTCATAAATCTCTTTTGTTTATGTTATAGGCATAACACTATCCAGCACATGGCCCATGCCAGTTAAATGGCACCAGCCTTTAAGAATGAGCAGTGTTGTGTTAGTGGCGTTTCAACCCCCCTGGCTGTCTGTTGCAGGTGGCACGCCTAGAGAAGAACTTCTTCCAGAGCAAGCGTGAGCTGGAGCGTATTCAGAACGAGCTGGGGACCATCCAGAGGGAGCTGGGGGCGCTGGGGGACAAGTACAGTGCTGCCATGGGGGAGAAGCAGCTGCTACAGGAGGAGGCTGAGGTCATGGAGAGGAGGCTGATCGCTGCTGACAAACTCATCTCAGGCCTGGGCTCGGAGAATGAGCGGTGAGGACAGCACGGTGGAGTGCATATACACACAGACTCCACATGACTTACAGCCAGTTGAAGGCTGTGGACCGTATTTGAATCAACGTTGTTTCCATGTAATTTCAACAAAAAAAATCAATGTGATGATGTTGTATCAACGTGGAAAACTGATTGGATTTGCAAGAAGTCATCAACGTCAGCATGACTTACAGCCAGTTGAAGGCTGTGGACCATATATTAATCAACATTGTTTCCATGTCATTTCACCCAAATTTAAACCTAAATCCAATGACATGGTCAAATGTTTTGTTGAATTCACATTAGTTGACAACTCAACCAAATGTAAACCAAAACTAGATGTTGAAATTACGTCTGCCCTACCATCTCTGTATCTGTCTCTTCCTCCTCTTCTCGTCTTCCTCTCCTTCTTCCTCTTCCCAGATGGACAGATGACCTGGAGGAGTTGAAACAGCGTCGTGTGCGTCTCCTAGGCGACTGCCTGATCTGTGCTGCGTTCCTGAGCTACGAGGGGGCATTCAGCTGGGACTTCAGGAATGAGATGGTGTTTGACGTGTGGGAAAAGGATGTGTTGGAGAGAGGCATCCCTCTCAGCCAGCCCTTCAGAGTGGAGAGCCTACTGACCGACGAGGTGGAGATCAGCAGGTCAGAGACTGTACGTGTGTGTTGGTGTGTGTGCGTACATGCATTCATACTTGCATTTGTGAGTGCGTTTTTTTAAAGCGTGTGTTTCCGTCCCTGTGTGAGAGGAAGAGAGGGAGTAAAGGTGTCTGTGTTGTAGATGGGGGTCAGAGGGCCTTCCTCCAGATGAGCTGTCAGTCCAGAACGGGATTCTGACCACCAGGGCCAGCCGCTTCCCCATGTGTATCGACCCCCAACAGCAAGCTCTCAACTGGATCAAAAAGAAGGAGGAGAAGTTCAACCTTAAGGTACGGCTAACTTTATCAGCTGACTTCACAGGATCTAACTATTATTCTTTTACATCTGCATTTACTGGATGGTAATTCTTATACTGTATGTGATTGACCTCTTCCATAGATCTCTTCGTTCAACGACCCAGATTTCTTGAAGCAGCTGGAGATGGCCATCAAGTATGGCTTTCCCTTCCTGTTCCAAGACGTGGATGAGTACATTGACCCTGTGATCGACAACGTCCTGGAGAAGAACGTGAAAGGAGCCGAGGGCCGGCAGGTTATAACACTGGGGGACAAAGAGGTGGACTACGACCCCAACTTCAAACTCTACCTCAACACCAAACTGTCCAACCCTAAGTACTCTCCCTCTGTGTTCGGAAAGGCCATGGTCATCAACTACACTGGTGAGACATCTCTTTATGTCAGCACGCCTGTGTCTACACTGTATGTGGTGTGAGTGTGTGGGGTAACAGTTTGTGTGCCTGTGTGTGTGTGTGTGTCTCTCTCAGTGACGCTGAAGGGCCTGGAGGACCAGCTGCTGAGTGTGATCGTGGGCTTTGAACGTAAGGAGCTGGAGGAGCAGCGGGAGAGACTGATCCAGGAGACCAGTGAGAACAAGAAGCTGCTGAAAGACCTGGAGGACTCTCTGCTGAGGGAGCTAGCCACCTCCACAGGCAACATGCTGGATAACGTGGAGCTGGTCCACACTCTGGAGGAGACTAAGTCCAAGGCCAGCGAGGTTTGTCTGGAGACAGGATACACTCACTCTCAAGGGGAAGCCATCAGAGAGCATGAGGCCTGGGCTCTCTTAATGCTTTGTCTGTGTTCTCTGATGTAACTCCCTAGGTGTTTGAGAAGCTGAAGCTGGCAGAGAAGACATCAACAGACATTGATAAGCTGCGAGATGGCTACCGTCCCGCTGCCAAGCGCGGTGCCATCCTGTTCTTTGTGCTGGCTGAGATGGCCCTGGTGAACAGCATGTACCAGTACTCTCTGGCCTCCTATCTGGAGGTTTTTGACTTCTCCCTGCGCAAGTCCCTGCCTGACTCCATCCTGCCCAAGAGGCTGAAGAACATCATGGACACCCTGACATACAATGTCTACAACTATGGATGCACAGGTGAGGTGACAGGGTGTTCAGGAATGGTCAAACTTGGACTTTTGTGGGAACAGTTATGTGATAGCTGGGATTGATCTGAAACTGTGTGTGCGTGTGACTCAGGTCTGTTTGAGAGACACAAGCTGCTGTTCTCCTTCAATTTGACAATAAAGATTGGGCAGCCAGAGGGGAGGGCTCCCCAGGAGGAGCTGGACTTCTTCCTCAAGGGTGAGAGACATATGATGTCATCTACCATACACTCACATAAACACAGCACACCAACTTGGAGACCCATAACTCACATACACTTTTTTTCCTCTCTGTGCTCCCCAATCCAGGCAACCTGTCCCTGGAGATGAGCAAGAGGAAGAAGCCGTGTCACTGGCTTCCAGGCCAGGGCTGGGAGGACATCATACGACTGGCTGAGCTCTTCCCTGCTGAGTTTGGCTCCCTACCAGATGATGTGGAGAAGAACCTGCCAGAGTGGAAGACTGTGAGTAACACCATCCAATCTTGTGACCTAGTGATGCACTGAATATGTTCCTATGTCCTCTCTAGAATGGTTCATTGTTAATCCTCCTCTCTGTTGTCATCTCAGTGGTATGACCTGGATGGGCCAGAGCAGGCTCCCTTCCCCATGAAGTATAAAGACAACCTGACTGCCTTCCAGAAGCTGCTGTTGCTGCGCTGCTTCCGCCTGGACAGAGTCTACCGGGCTGTCACTGACTATGTCACCATCACCATGGGAGAGAAGTAATAGACCGTTCTCCTACAAACCTGAACTCCTATTGCTTTGATCCAAAATATCTTGACTTTAGTGTTTAATGTTTCTCCCTATTCACTTTCTACTGTCTACCTCGCCCCCCTCCCTCTCAGGTATGTGCAGCCCCCGGTGATCAGTTTTGAGGCCATCTATGAGCAGAGTTCACCCAACTCCCCCATCGTGTTCATTCTGAGCCCCGGTTCCGACCCAGCCAGTGACCTCATGAAGCTTGCTGAGAGGTCTGGCTTTGGGGGCAGCAGGCTCAAGTTTCTGGCCATGGGACAAGGTCAAGAGAAGGTAGCAGGCAACACTCATTAATCACAGCAATAGAGCTTCCAATGTTACAATTTTTATTTAATTTTTTTATTTAACCTTTATTTAACTAGGCAAGTCAGTTAATTAAGAACAAATTCTTATTTACAATGACCTACCAAAAGGCAAAAGGCCTCCTGTGGGGGCTGGGATAAGAGAAAAATATATAGGACAAAACACACATCACGACAAGAGAGACACCACAACACAACATAAAGAGAGTGGTCTAAGGCACTGCATCTCAGTACAAGAGGCGTCACTACAGTTCCTGGTTCAAATCCAGGCTGTATCTGGTTGTGATTAGGAGTCCCATAGGGCGGCGCATGATTGGCCCAGCGTCATCTGGGTTTGGCAGGGGTAGGCCGCCATTGTAAATAAGAATTTGTTCTTGGGCCTCCCGGGTGGCACAGTGGTTAAGGGCGCTGTACTGCAGCGCCAGCTGTGCCACCAGAGACTCTGGGTTTGCGCCCAGGCTCTGTCGTAACCGGCTGCGACCGGGAGGTCCGTGAGGCGACCCACAATTGGCCTAGAGTCGTCCGGGTTAGGGAGGGTTTGGCCGGTAGGGATATCCTTGTCTCATCGCGCACCAGCGACTCCTGTGGCGGGCCGGGCGCAGTGCGCGCTAACCAAGGTTTCCAGGTGCTCGGTGTTTCCTCCGACACATTGGTGCGGCTAGCTTCCGGGTTGGATGGGTTGTGTATCGGAGGACGCATGACTTTCAACCTTCGTCTCTCCCGAGCCCCTACGGGAGTTGTAGCGATGAGACAAGATATTAGCTACTAACAATTGCATACCACAAAATTGGGGAGAAAAAGGGGTGAAATTCAAAACAAAAACAAAACAACAACAAAAATTGTTCTTAACTGATTTGCCTAGTTAAATAAAGGTTGAAATAAAAAATATAAATGGATGAGAGAGCTTCCTACTGCATGAGCTATGTTGTTGATGTAAATTGAGAAGAGCGTGGGGCCTAGGATCGAGCCATGGGGTACTCCCTTGGTGACAGGCAGTGGCTGAGACAGCAGATGTTCTGACTTTATACACTGCACTCTTTGAGAGAGGTAGTTAGCAAACCAGGCCAAATACCCCTCAGAGACACCAATACTCCTAAGTCGGCCCGCAAGAATGGAATGGTCTACCGTGTTAAAAGCTTTGGCCAAGTCAATAAAAATAGCATTGCTTAGAATCAAGGGCAATTGAGACATAATTTAGGACATTTAAGTTTGCAGTGACACATCTATAACCTGAGCGGAAACCAGATTGCATACCACATGTACTTTTGGTGCACATTCAACCACAAAGCTAATTGGAATGTTGTTAGTATGATACAGTATTGTTGTTGTGTGCTGTAGGTGGCGCTGCAGCTGCTGGAAACGGCGGTATCTCGGGGCCAGTGGCTGATGCTGCAGAACTGCCACCTGCTGGTGAAGTGGCTGAAGGACCTAGAGAAGTCCCTGGAGAGGATCACCAAGGCCCACCCTGACTTCAGACTGTGGCTCACCACTGATCCCATCAAAGACTTTCCCATCGGCATCCTACAGAAGTCTCTCAAGGTGCGGAAGAGCTCTAACTTAGTCAAACAGGCCTGCTACCTACTGCAGCTAACACAGACTGTTGCCTACTGCAGCTAACTGTATACAATGTGACTTAGTTTTATGATAAAGTGTCTGTCTGTCTATCTCTGATTCACTCTTCCAACACCTACAGTCTCCACAGCCCGATTCGTTCACCTAATCACAGCAAAACTGAGCCATTGAGGATTGATGCGAATTGACTTTAGGACCTGATCTCTGTTTTTCTGTTCGTCCAGGTGGTGACGGAGCCTCCCAACGGGCTGAAGCTGAACATGAGGGCAACCTTCTTTAAAATCGCCCACGAGACTCTGATGGGCTGCCCCCACCCGGCCTACCGCAGCCTGGTCTACGTGCTGTCCTTCTTCCACGCTGTGGTGCAGGAGAGACGCAAGTACGGCAAGATCGGCTGGAACGTGTCCTACGACTTTAACGAGTCTGACTTCCAGGTGAGTGGGAAAATGGCTGTTTTTAACAGCATCCACAGGACTTACACTATTGATTACATTTACTTCATAGTAATTTCCTTTTGCTGATCAGTTTAAATGTCATGTCTGTAACTCCAGTTTTTGTGTGCGCTGATGTGGATGATCTTTGTTGACCAGGTGTGCATGGAGATCCTGGACACCTACCTGACCAAAGCTCACACTCAGGGAGATACTAAGATCCCCTGGGGAAGTCTCAAGTATCTCATAGGAGAGGTCAGGCTCACCTATTCATACATCACATTGACTTAACAATGATAGTACAGAATCCTATTAGTATAATAGCCTCGCACTAATGGCTTCCATTTGTGTTTGTGTGTGCGTGTGTGTTTACGCTCCCTCTCTCAGGTAATGTATGGAGGCAGGTGTATAGACAGCTTTGACCGCAGGATCTTGACGGTCTACATGGATGAGTACCTGGGAGACTTCATCTTTGACACCTTCCAGCCCTTTCACTTCTTCCACAACAAGGACGTGGACTACAAGATCCCTCCTGACGGGCCCAAGGAAAATTATGTTGGTCAGTGGATGTAGTTCATCACTGGTCTGATATACAGACTTCAAATGTAGCTTTTTACATACGATTTCTACTGCACTGCCATTGTTGTTATTAACTTGTAGTTGTCATCCATCTTCTCTGATTGACTTGCTATGTATCACAGGGGAGATTGAGACCTTGCCCCTGGCCAACACTCCAGAGGTGTTTGGTTTGCACCCCAATGCTGAGATTGGATACTACACACAGGCAGCCCGCGACATGTGGACCCACCTGATAGATCTGCAGCCGCAGACTGGTAACAGAAACCTCACACACACACACATACACACAGACTGAGCATAATCTGGCCTCCTCACCTTTCTGTTGGGGTCCTCAGGTGAGTCTGGTGGAGGCATCAGCAGGGATGAGTACATCAGCAACGTGGCCCGGGACATCCAGAACAAGCTACCCCAGGTGTTTGACCTGGACGTGATCCGTAAGAAGTTTGGCCTGGAGATCTCCCCCACCTCCGTGGTACTGCTGCAGGAGCTGGAGCGCTTCAACAAGCTCATTGTCAGGATTGGACGCTCTCTGGCTGAGTTGCAGAGGGTGAGAGAGGGGGAGAAGACAGGCGGGAATAGTGAGGGGTATAGAAAGAGGAAGAACTACAGGGACAGATTGTCATGGGGCCTTACTTTGTATCTACATAAAACAGTATAATTATCTTTAGAATGTTTGCTGTTGTCTATTGCATATTTACGAAAGGAACCAGGTGAGATACCTATAGTACCTATAGTTTGTTATGGGGATGTGAACTAACAAATGTGTCTGTGCCCGTAGGCTCTGGCTGGTGAGGTGGGCATGAGTAGTGAGCTGGATGAGGTGGCACGCGCCCTCTTCAACGGCATGATCCCTGCTATCTGGAGGAAGCTGGCACCTGATACCCTCAAGTCCCTGGGCAACTGGATGATCCACTTCAAGAGGCGTTACGACCAGTACAACTCTTGGGTGAACATCCTGCGCTCTAATACAGTTATTCTCTGAGACATATCGTACACATCTCCCAGAACATTGGTTTAGTTTATAAGGATCCCCATTAGCTGTTGCTCATGCAGATATGTTATTCAAGGTCACACTTTCTTGGTATCAAAGTATCCATGATGTATAGTACATATAAATGTAAATACAGTATGTACATGTATGTATGTAGTGGTTGTGTAGTTATGTTTTATTTTGATGGTTCTTCCTTCCAGGTGGATAAAGGGGAGCCCAATGTGATGTGGTTGTCAGGGCTGCAGATCCCAGAGTCCTACCTAACTGCTCTGGTTCAGGCCACATGCAGAAGGAACGGCTGGCCGCTTGACCGCTCCACACTCTACACACAGGTCACTCAGTACACCACTGAGGAGGAGGTCAACGAGAGGCCTGGACAGGGTGAGAGTCCTCTGACAGACAGACAGACAGACAGACACACACACACACACACACACACGGACGGACATATTAACACACACACTGACAGACATATTAACATACACTGACAGACATGTTAACACACACACTGACAGACAGATGGACAGACAGATGGACAGGCGGACAGACAGACGGACGGACGGACGGACATTCTAACACTGACAGACAGACAGACAGATAGACACACACACGGACGGACAGATGGACAGACATGCAGATGGACAGACAGACAGACAGACGGACGGACATTCTAACACTGACAGACAGACAGACAGACAGACAGACAGACAGACAGACAGACAGACAGACAGACAGACACACGTACGGACATGTTAACACACACACTGACAGACATACTAACACACACACTGACAGACATTAACACTGACAGACATATTAACACACACACTGACAGACATATTAACACACACACTGACAGACATATTAACACACACACTGACAGACATATTAACACTGACAGACATATGGACAGACAGATGGACAGACAGCCAGACAGCCAGACAGACAGACAGACAGACAGACAGACAGACAGACAGACAGACAGACAGACAGACACACACGGACATGTTAACACACACACTGACAGACATATTAACACACACACTGACAGACATATTAACACACACACTGACAGACAGATGGACAGTGATGCTTTGATACTGAGGGTTGTGGTTGTGTTCTCCAAGGCTGCTTCGTGTCAGGCCTGTATCTGGAGGGAGCAGACTGGGACATAGAGAGGGGTTGTCTGATCAGGAGTAAACCCAAAGTGCTGGTGGTCCAGTTGCCCATCCTGAAGGTCATCCCCATTGAAGCACATCGCCTCAAACTACAGGTAGGGGCAACACCACTCACCACCTTATCCCTTCAATCAATCAAACAACTGTATATCTAAAGCCCTTTTTACATCAGCCGATGTCACAAAGTGCTGTACAGAAACCCAGCCTAAAACCCCAAACAACAAGCAATGCAGATGTAGAAGCACGGTGGCTAGGGAAATCTCCCTAGATTGGCAGGAACCTAGAGAGGATCCAGGCTCTGAGGGGTAGCCAGTCCTCTTCTGGCTGTGCCGGGTAGAGATTATAACGGTGGCCAAGATGTTCAAACGTTCATAGATGACCAGCAGTGTCAAATAATAATCATCACAGTGGTTGTAGAGGGTGCAACAGGTCAGCACCTCAGGAGTAAATGTCAGTTGGATTTTCATAGCCGAGCATTCAGAGTTCGAGACAGCAGGTACGGTCGAGAGAGAGTCGAAAACAGCACGTCCGGTGAATAGGTCAGGGTTTCATTGCCGCAGGCAGAACAGTTGAAACTGGAGCAGCTGCACGACCAGGTAGACTGGGGACAGCAAGGTGTAATCAGGCCAGGTAGTCCTAAGGCATGGTCCTAGGGCTCAGGTCCTCTGGGAGGGGAGGGAGAGAGGGAGAATTAGAAGGAGCATACTTTAATTCACACAGGATGCCAGATAAGACAGGAGAATTACAGCAGATATAGCAGACTGACCCTTCAGAACATGTGCTTAGTGACTTCGCTAGTGGCCTCTCTAGCAATGCAGTTTCATTGTTTTAAAATGTCTGTTTTGACGCTTTCTAACTGTGTCAAAATGTCTATGTGTTTGTTTCGTAGAATACTCTGAGGACTCCAGTGTACACCACGTCCATGAGGAGGAATGCTATGGGTGTGGGGCTGGTGTTTGAGGCAGATCTCTTTACCACCAAGCACATCTCCCACTGGGTGTTGCAGGGAGTCTGTCTGTGCCTCAATGCAGACTGATGATGTTTATATTTGTTTTAGATTTCTATGTAGATCATTTAAAGGCACATTTTAAAGGCTGAATTTATTTTAAATGTTTGGGAAACTATCAAATATCACATTTGGTGACATGCTTATTAGCATACTATTACATCAATCGATTTCTCTGGAACATAGGGCTCCCGAGTGGCGCAGTGGTCTACGGCACTGCATCTCAGTGCAAGAGGCATCACTACACTTCCTGGTTCGAATCCAGGCTGTATCACATCTGGCTGTTATTGGGAGTCCCATAGGGCGGTGCACAATTGTCCCAGCGTCGTCCAGGTTTACAGGGTTAGGCCATCATTGTAAATAAGAATTAGTTCTTAACTGACTTAGTTAAATGAAGGTTCAATAAAAAAGTTTTCAAAATCCACAGTTGTTCTTATCATGAATGAATTAACACTAGGTGGCAGCCCACCCCAGTCCTGTGTTCACTCAGAATAGTGGAGTAGAGACCCACTGCAGAACTGCTGTCTCCAATCAGTCCTCTGAAGAGGTGCCATTGGATCTCAGAGGTTCTTTCCCCAACCCCTGCTATTTTTAATCTCTGACGACAGATCTTTTTATTAAGTCCTCTCTCTGCTTTATTCCTCGTGACATTTCTAATGCCCAGCATCTGTGCTCAGGCCGCCTCGACCGACTGACGGGGGAAATAAATCCACAGGGAAAACAAGGTCTGTTTTGTATTAGTTTTAATTAAAATCGTAACATTATTTCTCCAGGTTATATTTCATCCTCCCTTTTCGTTGACTACATAGAGCTGGCGTATAGGGGAAGGGAGGCCCTCCATTCTGATATAGTCTAAAGATAGGTGTTTTAAAATGTATATCCCCACACATTAAATGTAGATTTAGGTCTGAATCTGATCGTACAGGTCAGGTGTGTACGTGCTGTCTTCATATGTTTGTAATTTAATTAATTGAAACATCTTTCATGTTTTTTTCATGCATAATCCAAAAGGAATTGAGTCCATTTTTAAAGAGCTTGAGATATATTTCCTGCCTATAGAGGCTAAAAATGTATTATAGCTGTCACTTTGGGAAAACCAGGAGTCTGGAAAATGTGTATCTGAGTGAAACATTGACCAAAGTGCACACTCCACAAACTTATCCTAGACCTCCAATATTATTTTCCTTTTTATTTATTTGACCGAGCTCTGACTATAAGTATTGTGGTTTGTTCTCTGCGTTAGCTATTCAGAGTGAGCAAATAGACTGATATTGAGTAATCTCAGATACTGAGGTGAGATCGCGGTCTGGGTCACAGAGAGGCTCAAGCATGACCATGACGTCGACATACAGCACATGTACAGGCAGTTCTGCCTGGAATTATCTGACTCAAGTCACCCAGCTCGAGCCCTGTATTTTATAATCCCACAGCAGTGAGCAGTGTGACCAGTCTTGACAGTGTGGGGCAATGGTTAGAGGGGTGAGGGGGGCAGGCCAGATAGCACCTGCTGGTTTCACTAGTATGGCTGTCATAAAGCAGACAGCACTGTGGAGAGGAGCTGGAGGCACTTTTATGAGCCTACACAGGGAGGGGGGGAGGCAGTAAAAAGTCTGTGTTGCAACTCTATAGAATAGAAAAGTCCGAATGGTCTACTTTTTCATGTATGTGCATGGCAAATTAGTCAAAGGAACTTCAGTAATACATGACCTTAGAGAGACAATAGGTAAAGGAACTCTTTATATTTGATTACAGGGTGGAGAGAAGAAAAAAGGGTAGGAAAAAAGTAACAAGACAAGAAAGGGAAAAGATAAAATGCAAACGACCCCTACCTCCCCCTTCAGAGGCCAAGATAATTTTCAGCTGAGCGAGACTGGAGGGATTTACATTAACCCTAAACTCCTCCAGTTCCTTCTTGGCTCCACTCTGCGCCGGTCTGCTGCCTCATAAAATGCCAAGCATGCCCTGAAACAAAAAATGCAGACACTACAATCCCCCCCGTCAAGCTTTCTGAAGCAGTTTCCGTTTGGTGTGATTCGGACCAGATGAACCTCAGAGAGTAGTTCAAAGGTTCCACTGCACTACGAGGAGAGTCCTGCGCCAGTCTGTCTCAATGCCCATCTGTGCAAGGGTGTCTGAGTCTGCGACAACCCACAAGCAAAGCCACTACATTAGGGAAGCTTGCCCACCTACGTGTTAATGTGTGTAAGGAGGTGCAGTCATCATCAATGCCGTAATAATCTCATAAATGCAATAGTGATAGGAGTCAAACTACCTCACAACATACAGTGTGCCTCCGGAGGACAGGATGCCACAATGTCTGCCCTGTGTTGTGGTGTAACTGTGTGCTGTTATGAATCATGCTCTTCGATGGCCTCTCTTTCTCTTCAGCATCATGATTGTGTGCAGCTGGTAAGCCCTACAGTGCTGCCCATTGAGATACCTGAGAAGTGTAGTCACTTTGACCACAGATATAGATTACTGGGCTGCAGGCTGCAGGTCCAGGTGTTTAGCTTGGAACCTGCCCACAGCTTTGTGGTTAATGGCTGGACAGAAACCTTCCAGGCCCCTTTCCGCTGGGCATGGGAGAGAGGTTACAGAGCCCACCACCCCTGCTCTTTGGCTCTGTCTGCCTGGACCTTGCCCAAACACCAGGGTCTGCCCACAGGCTGCTGAGTTAGGATGCAAACGGCAACCACATAGCTTAAGGCTGGACAAAGACCATGATTAGGAGGGACTGGAGGCAGAAGGATCACTGGCGTAGCACATGCCCCACATATAGCATATGAATGCATCATAAGCCATGCCATTTTTTTTTTTTATTACAGGAAATCATCTTTCACACTGCCAAAAATGCTCTCAGCCTCATGGCAAAATGTGTAGAATAGCAGGAAATAAGCTCAAGGATTCTTGAAAGTCGGGACAATCCTTGTCCGGCACAGAAACTGTATTTTATTGTTGAAAAATTTGCTTTTGTTGCATTATTTGAGCTTAAAAATGTACTTTTTAAGGGAATTTTTCTAAGGTAAAATATTTGGGGGGGGGGGTTCAAAATACTTTCAATATTAATTTCCATGTCGGCTCTATGCCTGCAAATGCCCTTGTCCGGGGCAAAGGATCCGAAATTAAAACTCTCCAAAAGAATATTTAACATTTTTAATAAAACTGGCAAAAATGTATATCAACTGAAAGAATATTACATGTAGTTTCTTGCAATAGCCTTCTGTGACTTCAAATAATATTTCTCTCAAAACTTTGATTCCTAAAATGTTTGTCCGGAGATTTGGTTTACTACATCAGATTTGTCTAAAATCCTAAATGAATCAGGAATGAGCATGGTCAGCTACAAATATTCATACCCTTTGACTTATTCCACATTTTGTTGTGTTACAGCATGAATTCAAAATGGATTAAATAGATTTTTTTTTTACACACAAAAACCTGTTTTTATAAACATTGCTAATTTATAAAATATTTTAGAAACAGTCAAAGGTTTGGACATACCTACTCATTCAAGGACATTTTCTTTATTTGGACTATTTTCTACATTGTAGAATAATAGTGAAGATATCAAAACTATGTAATAACATGGAATCATGTAGTAACCAAAAAAGTATATTTTATATTTGAGATTCTTCAAAGTAGCCACCCTTTGCCTTGATGACAGCTTTGCACATTCTTGGCATTCTCTTAACCAGCTTCACGAGGTAATCACCTGGAATGCATTTCAATTAACAGGTGTGCCTAGTTAAAAGTTAATTTGTGGAATTTCTTTCCTTAATGCGTTTGAGCCAATCAGATGTGTTATGACAAGGTAGGATTGATATACAGAAGATAGCCCTATTTGGTAAAAGACCAAGTATATATTATGGCAAGAACAGCTCAAATAAGCAAAGAAAAATTACAGTCCATCATTACTTTAAGATATGAAGGTCAGTCAATCCGGAAAACATGAAGAACTTTGAAAGTTTCTTCAAGTGCAGTCGCAAAAACCATCAAACGCTATGATAAAACTGACTCTCATGAGGACCGCCTCGGGAAAGGAAGATCCAAAGTTACCCCTGCTGCAGAGGATAAGTTCATTAGAGGTAATAGCCTCAGAAATCGGCAATGAACTGCACCTCACAGAGTTCAAGTAACAGACACATCTCAGCATCAACTGTTCAGAGGAGACTGCATGAATCAGGCCTTTGTGGTGGAAACCATCACGAAAGGACACCAATAAGAAGAGACTAGCTTAGGCCAAGAAGCACGAGCAATGGACATTAAAACCGGTGGAAATCTGTCATTTGGTCTGAGGAGTCCAAATTTGAGATTTTTGGTTCCAACCACCGTGTCTTTGTGAGACGCAGAGTAGGTGAATGGATGATCTCCGCATGTGTGCAACAAGACAAACAATATTGGAATCACCATGGTCACAACAATAAACTGTCAATTCCATCTGCCTTATAGATTAAAATAGAATATGCATTTTAGTTCAAATATGTTACATTTAACTAGGTCTTATAGTCATAAAGCAACTGAGGAAAAAGTAAATTGTGTATACCACTTCAATGAAGAAGAAAAATGCAATTTTTGTCAACTCCTTAAAACATAAACTCCATCAGAGTGCTGAGAGATCTGATAGAATAATTATGCATTTATTGGGTATTTTCAAGTAATACATTTTCCATATTTTACCCATTTTGTATTAAACTTATATTTTTATAGGCAACAATATGTCTGTTTTGAGTATCTGTTGTCAACTTTGTCATTGACGGCTTAATATTTTTTTTGTAACCACTGTTCTGCAACAAACAATTGAAGTATTTGCTGTGCTGACCTAAGGGATAATGTTTGCTTTATACAGTGCCTTGCGAAAGTATTCGGCCCCCTTGAACTTTGCGACCTTTTGCCACAATTCAGGCTTCAAACATAAAGATATAAAACTGTATATTTTGGGGAAGAATCAACAACAAGTGGGACACAATCATGAAGTGGAACGACATTTATTGGATATTTCAAACTTTTTTAACAAATCAAAAACTGAAAAATTGGGCGTGCAAAATTATTCAGCCCCTTTACTTTCAGTGCAGCAAACTCTCTCCAGAAGTTCAGTGAGGATCTCTGAATGATCCAATGTTGACCTAAATGACTAATGATGATAAATACAATCCAACTGTGTGTAATCAAGTCTCCGTATAAATGCACCTGCACTGTGATAGTCTCAGAGGTCCGTTAAAAGCGCAGAGAGCATCATGAAGAACAAGGAACACACCAGGCAGGTCCGAGATACTGTTGTGAAGAAGTTTAAAGCCGGATTTGGATACAAAAAGATTTCCCAAGCTTTATACATCCCAAGCAGCACTGTGCAAGCGATAATATTGAAATGGAAGGAAGGAGTATCAGACCACTGCAAATCTACCAAGAACTGGCCGTCCTTCTAAACTTTCAGCTCATACAAGGAGAAGACTGATCAGAGATGCAGCCAAGAGGCCCATGATCACTCTGGATGAACTGCAGAGATCTACAGCTGAGGTGGGAGACTCTGTCCATAGGACAACAATCAGTCGTATATTGCACAAATCTGGCCTTTATGGAAATTGCTCCCATGGATGAACCAGACTTGTTGAGGTCTACAAAAAAAATTCTGAGGCCTTGGCTGATTTATTTTGATTTAACCATGATGTCAAGCAAAGGGGCACTGAGTTTGAAGGTATGACTTGAATTACATCCACAGGTACACCTCCAATTGACTCAAATGATGTCAATTAGTCTATCAGAAGCTTCTAAAGCCATGACATCATTTTCTGGAATTTTCCAAGCTGTTAAAAGGCACAGTCATCTTAGTGTATGTAAACTTCTGACCCACTGGAATTGTGATACAGTGAATTATAATTGAAATAATCTGTCTGTAAACATTTGTTGGAAAAATTACTTGTGTCATGCACAAAATAGATGACCTAACCGACTTGCTAAAACTATAGTTTGCTCTGGTCAGATGAAACCAAAATTGAACTTTTTGGCAACAATGCAAAACGTTATGTTTGGCGTAAAAGCAATACCCTGAACACACCATCCCCACTGTCAAACGTGGTGTAGCAGCATCATGGTTTGGGCCTGCTTTTCTTCAGCAGAGACAGGGAAGATGGTTCAAATTGATGGGAAGGTGGATGGAGCCAAATACACTTCATGATTGTGTCCCACTTGTTGTTGATTCTTCACAAAAAAATACAGTTTTATATCTTTATGTTTGAAGCCTGAAATGTGGCAAAAGGTCGCAAAGTTCAAAGGGGCCGAATACTTTCGCAAGGCACTGTACATGTTGTTTTATGTTCTACATCTAGAAAAACGTGCCAAGATGCTAATGAAATTAGCCCTGGAGCATATAGTAGTGCTATAAAAAGAATATCATTTGGAGATTTCTATTGCATATTTGAATAATCTATGTTAGAATTAAACAATCAAGGCCTTGTTGGACAATAATTGTGAACATGAAATGCCTTTTATGGTGTCTGTCAGAGTTGACATAAATCCAGTTAATTGCATTTTATAATTAGGAGGGTGTTTTCTGACATAATAGACTAACATAAAATACTGTATAAACACCAGGAAATCAGCTCCAAGTGTCTTTAATTTAAGAAATATATTCCCAAGTATTCTCCCGCATAATAGATACACGTGATCGTATACAAACATAAGCAAAGTTTGAAATTATTATGTTTTAGTCAAACCTTACATCTGTTTGGGCTTTTTGCAGTCAACAAATGATTTGTAATTATGCCCCCATTTTGGTAGATACTCTTATCCATAGCGATTTACATGAGTATTTATGATTAAGTGCCTCCCTCAGGGGCACATCTACAGATTTTTCACCTAGTTGGCTCTGAACCAGTAACCTTTCGGTTACTGGCCCAATGCTCTTAACCACTGCCGACCTTGCCTCCACTGCCCCCGACAATTCTCTCAAGAAAATATCTAGTTGAGGGGTTCTGCTTTACATAGTGTGATAGCTGATACTTTGATCTATCAACTTGTATAAACTGGGTGGTTCAAGCCCTGAATGCTGATTGACTGACAGCTGTGATATATTAGACCGTAGACAACGGGTAAGACAAAACATTTTTACTGCTCTAATTACATTGGTAACCAGTTTAATAACAATAAGGTGCCTCAGGCGTTTGTGATACAGTTGAAGTCTGAAGTTTACGTACACCTTAGCCAAATACATTTAAACTCAGTTTCTCACAATTCCTGACATTTAATCCTAGTAAAAATTCCCTGTCTTAGGTCAGTTAGGATCACCAATTTATTTTAAGAATGTGAAATGTCAGAATAATAGTAGACCCCAAAAAAAACGATCTTTGTCCCCATGTGCAGTTGCAAACCAGTCTGGCTTTTTTATGGCGGTTTTGGAGCACTTCCTTCCTGAGCGGCATTTTCGATGATTTCGTTTTACTCTGAATTATTTATTTCAGATTTCTTTCTTTCATCACATTCCCTATGACAGCTGCGTGGTCCCATTGTGTTTATACTTACGTACTATTGTTTGTACAGATGAACAAGGTACCTTCAGGTGTTTGGAAATTGCTCCCATGGATGAACCAGACTTGTTGAGGTCTACAAAAAAAATTCTGAGGTCTTGGCTGATTTATTTTGATTTAACCATGATGTCAAGCAAAGGGGCACTGAGTTTGAAGGTATGACTTGAATTACATCCACAGGTACACCTCCAATTGACTCAAATGATGTCAATTAGTCTATCAGAAGCTTCTAAAGCCATGACATCATTTTCTGGAATTTTCCAAGCTGTTAAAAGGCACAGTCATCTTAGTGTATGTAAACTTCTGACCCACTGGAATTGTGATACAGTGAATTATAATTGAAATCATCTGTAAACATTTGTTGGAAAAATTACTTGTGTCATGCACAAAATAGATGACCTAACCGACTTGCTAAAACTATAGTTTGTCAACAATAAATGTGTGGAGTGGTTGGAGTTTTAATGACTCCAACCTAAGTGTATGTTAATTTCCGACTTCAACTGTATATGGCTAATATACCACGGCTAAGGGCTGTGTCCAAGCACTCTTGTTGCTTTATGTGTTAGAACAACCCTTAGCCTTGGTATATTGGCCGTGTACCACACCCCCTCGGGCCTTATTGATTAAATATATTTCAAAGTGTGTTAATGTCAAGATAAATGTTTGCGATTATGCAGTCTTTCAAGAATCCCTGAACAACAGAAACATTTTCTCGCAGCCTCATGGCAAAATGTGTAAAATAGCATGAGATTAGCTATAAAACTGCCATTCTTTTTCTTGCTTGGACCTTGCGGGTCGTTCAGCGAAACTGCGCTATGCCACTGAGAACGATACAGAGCATGTCTACTGCATGCTAATACATACCAGATGACACAATGCAAAGTGTGTCTGGCATCTAGGTGTTATGAATAAAGCATGGGCACTTATAGACACTCACGAACAGAGATTAAAGACTCATTCAGCAGCAGCATCATCACCACCATAATATTGGGCTATTTATGCATGTTTTGCATGTTATTGTCATCAGATTGCATCGGACTAACTTCTTTATTTCACAATCATGTATTCTGTTCACATGAGTCCCACGTGTAGCCTACCACTGTAGAATTTTGAAACTATAATGATTTAGGATTAGGATTAGGAATATGACAAATCACTCCGGGATAGTTCAGTGTTGATAATGACGATAGACGCTTAAAGGGAATCTGTTTTTAAACGTGCCTTGTTTCCGGTGAAATGTTGAAATAGAGAATGGGCAGGGTATAAGACTGCGGGCTGTGCTTTTAAAAGACTGAAGGAGACTAATTTATTTCCATTGTGAGAAGCTCGATTTGAGATACAGGCTACAGTACGCACAGACGGAGGGAGGGAGTGCTGATAGTGAAAAGAAAAGAGACCAGCCAGTCACATTAGCTTACCTATTTTGGCTGGTTGCTTCGGAACACTGCCTATAGATTAGGGCATGTGGGGAACTTTCTGCAAAAGTCGGTGAATGTTTGAATATTTTTGTTTTCGGCCTGTCATTTTACCTTTCTTTTCGTGATATTTAAAATGCAGCCACGTTCTTTCTTGCTATTATAACGGCAAAGGTGTAGTTGATATTTGTATTTTATATATTTGGTTGATGAAGGGATGCGCTCTCTCTCCGTGAAGCGAAAACCTTGAGTTTTAGGTATATGTTTTTCTCGAACTGGAAAGAAATCTACTCACTAGCTCACTTTTTTTAGGAACTCTTCAGCCTGTGCTTTTTTGACGCCGCGGAAATGGGAGCGTGTCAAACGGACTGCGTGTCCGCGCTTTCCCGAAAAAGTTTCAGTTGGATTGTGCTGCTGCTGTGGCTGACCTCTGCAGCGCACGGAACCTGGAGGACGGGTCTTTACAAATATTCAACTGGGACACAGCTCAACAGAGAGTCTTCCGCAGCGTCTCAAACATCTATTTATCAAAAAAGGTATGGATTAATGCCTTATCGTTTATTGTTGTGCATCTTCTAATTTGTATATTAGAGCCTATAACCTTTCATGGAAATGATGATTACTAGGCTAGTACAGTAGGCTAGATCTTCATAAGGCCCAATAAAACAAACCTGTCAAAGACTCACTCAAAGATTCTGTGTCTTTGAAGCATCCTTTCAGATAAAACGACCTGCTTTAGGATCCATACCATTCACAATTTGAAACATTCATAGATTAGGCGACATTTAATGTCACTAATTAAAAACTCTATTTTCAATTCATTTTAGTTGTCTTTATTTTTTTCCAGATATACTTATAACTAACCTATTGTTATCAATACCTATCCATCTTTTGAGGACCTCAAAGGCCCATTTTTTTCTGCCTATTTAAGCAACCAACAATGACTTTTCCCAACCCTATTCTATCCATCTAGCAGGTCTCATTGTCTGCTTGACACTGGGTTTCCTTTTTCCTGTCCAGGCAGCACATTGCGCATTGTGTGCTGTGCTCTCCCATCCTCATTGGCCTGCCCACTGTCGCTCTGTGTGGCCTATTGGCTCCTATCCTGTGAGAGCAATGCTGTCTCTAAACTGTGCTCTGGTCTGGCCGGCAGCAGTTCTCTTCCTTTCCAACATCTGCTGTCTCTCAGCTGTCAGGGAGCTCCTCATCTGACCAGACTCAGTCCTCCACTAAGCCCCACACACATCCATAAAGACAGGTACCCACCACCAACTCAACCCGCTCATCTGCCTCTATAAATCCCCCTTGTATGGGTCTCTCAGCAAACAGAGGGAAGCTCTTGAACTGGATTGGGTAGTGAATGGAAAACGCTGGTCTGTTTTATGTTGTAATTTACATTTACATTTAAGTCATTTAGCAGACGCTCTTATCCAGAGCGACTTACAAATTGGTGCATTCACCTTATGACATCCAGTGGAACAGTCACTTTACAATAGTGCAGTGGATCTGCTGAATAACAGGTGAAAAAGCTACTCTTTATCATTTGTTGCACAAATATACTACTATATTGTGTGAAATGGTTAGATCTGTGTTTGGTAATCTCTCTTTCTGTTGGATTGTTTTGATGTTTTCCCTCTGTGTGTTCCTCCCCTGTGATCCTCAGAGGTGAGGGTTCCGTATAACAGCAGGGTTGTTGATGAGGGTGGTTCTGTGAGCAAAGCCCTCAGACTAAACACAGAGTGGAAAACACCAGCCCCCTCGCTTCCCTTTTGGACAAAGCTAGTGTTTTTCACAGAGGCCAGCCAGCCAATGTGGATGTGATCAAGTTCCCCATCACACTAATATTTACTCTCTCAGGTTCTGAGCGATGGGGGGTTGATGGGGGAGAGGAGAGGAGAGTGGGTGGAGGGTCCTGCTGATGAGTGTAGTGTCCCTGAGAAGTGTCCAGGTGGTGCAGAGAGGTCCTGGCCTTGGTTCGCTGCGTTTAATCCTCCACCCTGAGTCTCTCTCTGTCACTCATGTGCTGTGGTTGGTGGACATGTTTACTAAACACATGCAGCTGCAGTTCTACTCCATCTGGGCTGTTGTCTGTCTAGGCTGCGTCATGTAGACAGGCATGTTTATGGTGTGTGTCAACAAGACCATTTGGGGGCATTACCATTAGTTCCGTGTAGGACAGAGGGCTGTCCTCTCATCTCACATGGCCATAGTAGGAGCACTGTAACATTCCTTTGTCCACATACAAAGCATTGAACAAAGTCTTGATGACAGAGGTACTGAGAGAGATAACAGTTTATTTTAATAATAGTAGGGGTGGTCAAGAGATAATGACTATTGGTCAAGAGATAACAATGACTGAAAAAAAGTCTCCCTAGTGCTAGATTCAGACCAGCATCCCAGGCAACCTAGAAATGTTATTTATTAAACCTTTATTTGACCAGGGTAATCTCGAAGAGATAAACATCTATTTTTCAAGAGAGACTTTGACTGAGACAGCAGCATCAACACATCAGTATCAAGGCTCCTGAGTGGCGCAGTGGTCTAAGGCACTGCATCCCAATGCTAGAGTTGTCACTACAGGCCCTGGTTTTATCCTGGCTGGATCACTACAGACTGAGATCAGGAGTCCCATAGGGCGGCGCACAATTGGCCCAGCATCGTTTGGGTTAGGGGAGGGTTTGGCCGGGGTAACCTGTCATTGTAAAATAAGATTTTGTTCTTAACTGACTTGCGTGAATAAAATAAAAGTGAAATGAAAGACAAACAGGCACATGACATCAACCAGACAAAATTGTCATCAACACAATAAACAGCACATACATGACACAAGCCAGAGCTTGTAATAAATCACAGGGCCATTACAGTATCAAAAACATACTTTGAGTGAACCATTCTTACAATAAAGGCAATGCAGCAGGGTTTTTTCACCCTTGGCCTAAATGAGGGCTATTGAAGCCAAGTGTAGTTAAGGGATAAGACAGCAGCTGTGTCATTCCACTAATTCAGTGGTTCTTGAGAAGTTTAACTTGGTTATAAAAAACTTTTGATTTCATTTTCCCATCTCAAGGTTAAAAAAATATAATTAAATTACTATAGTAAGTGCGTATGAAGTGCCAATTAAACTAACAGGGTTGACTGTAACAAGGTTGACAATTTAATCTTAAATCAGCCACAAATCTCCTTGTGACGAGGGAATGGAAACTTGTTGTGTGCAACAGGGGGTGGCAATTGAATGCAAGCTTCACAAGTTTGCATTTATTGTTAAAACATTTCCAGCCAGTCTATCTATGGGTAACAAGGTTGACTTGTTATGCTCGGCCAGCTCAGTTTTCCACCACAAAACACCAGCAAATGGCCAAAAAGAGTAGGACCAGTTCACCTCCCACGCAGAAACGCCTATTTAACTTCTATTCCCCTTTGGTTCAACATCATTTCATTGAAATGACGTGTAAACTACATTGGTTCAACCTGTGTGTGCCCAGACGGCTGCTTTTCCACTATGATTTGACTATTAGATCTTCAAGGTTTCTTTTTTTCACTCTTTTTTTTAAGGAACAGTTTCACCATATTAAAATGAGTGAATCACCAGCCACCTTAAATAAGTAATAATATTCATAAATGACTTTGTCAAAGCAACAAAATAACTAGGGCTTTACAATGATGGTGAAAATGTTGACAAATGTTGGGGCTACGTGGGTTCAAATGTTTCTAGAAGTCACTGAGGGTACACGGGAAAAAGCATTTATTCATATAAAAAATCTGAACGATAAAGTGCACTTTGTTTAATTCATTTCAAATAACAGTTTTTTTTTCAATTCAATATTGGTGTACAATTTCTACTTTAAATATCAAAGGGATGCAAAAGGTACTCATTTTGTGAGCTATTTCCTGTGCTGCCAGCCTGAGGAGGGGGAGTCATGGTCTGACTGCCACACAGACCTCTCACTGTGGGACCTCTAGAGCCTGACCCATCACCACCGCATTCTCCTGCACTACCCCCAACAGAGGAGCTGACAGTTACACATGTACACGAACACACACACAGCTTGGTCATCCATATCAAAGAGTGTCACACACTCCCACCTACACATTCACTCAAACATCACAGGTGTCAAAGGAAAGCCCAAAAAATGGTCAAATACTCACACGTCAGACAGTTTTCTCTGCTCCCGCAATGCAAGAGGTACCGGAGCGCCAAGTCTAGGAGCAAAAGGCTCCTTAACAAAAGGCTACCCCCAAGCCATAAGACTGCTGAACAATGAATCATATGGCCACCAGATTATTTACATTGACACCCCTCCCCCTTCCTTCCATTTGTTTTTTACACTGCTGCTACTCGCTGTTTTCATTGTCTATGCATGTCACTTCCACCCTACCTACATGTACAAATGACCTCAACTAACCTGTACCCCCGCACCTTGACACAGAAGAGCGTCTGCTAAATGACTTAAATGTAAATGTACCGGTACCCCCTGTATATAGCCTCCTTATTGTTATTTTATTGTGTTACTTTTTATTATTTTTTACTTACATTTATTTGGTAAATATTCTCTTCACTCTTTCTTGAAAAGTCTCTGTTGGTTAAGGGCTTGTAAGTAAGCATTTCACGGTAAGGTCTACACAGAGCGGGGACGTTTATCAGGTATGGAGAGCCCTTTTGCCCGGCTCTGCTTAGAGGGCTTTGGCCCCCTCCTCTCATTCACTATGGCCTGATTGGCCCCTGACATGTCCTTTGATCCTGACTAAAATTGGAGCCCAATGGGACACCCCTAATGTCCCCCATTAACCTCTCATTCAACACCTCTTCTACACCGCTGCAGTATATCAACCCACAGAGCAGTGACGACCACCAACACACTATACTACTGGTACTTATCTGCTCTTTCGTGTTCTTTTTTTTGGCTTTATTTATCTTTAGATTTTTTTTCTCTCTCTCTCTATTGTTGTTGTAAACAACATACACTCTTTATCTAACGCTGTGTTCTATTCTCTCTTGTCCTTTATTAAAATCAGTCCTTCAACTTTCCCTCTGTCTTTGTGCAGAATAACGTCTTTCATGGTCTATCCCAGTTAGAAGCTCACTCTCGTTCTCTCCAGCTCCACATTTTAACTCCAGGAATGTTTGATCCGTCTCTCTTCAATAATGTCACTGAATATCTCTCTCTCTTTTGTTGCACCCTTTTCCCTCTGCCCTGGGACCCACAGTGCATCCTAATTGGTCTATCCTCTACACCTTGTCTGTTCCACTGAGGGCTTCCTTGTGTGACCTCTGCCGTCTCCTCTCCTCCACCTCCTCATCGCTTCTCGTCTGGCCCTCTGCCACATCTGTCTTTTGTCGTTTGTTCTCGACAAGAGCTTTTCCCACAGCCAGAAATCTAGAGGAATTCCTTGAGATTTTTATCATACTAAATGTATTTTTTTATGTTCTACCCTCCTCCCACAGCATTGGGCTGGAGAAAGAGGGTGAGAAGGGGGGCTGCGATGTTCAACTATGTCCCAGATGAAGAGAGTTATTGAGAGGGAGAGGGACTGAAACAGGAAGCTCGGTGGGGAATGCACCTGGACATTATTCACCCTAACCTGGCCTTCCTCTGTCCTCTGTGAGCCTGCCTGTCTGCCCTCCTCTTCTCTCTGTGTCTCAGAGGGCCTGGCTCTAGGTTTATTCCTCTCTCTATCTCTGTTTCTATCTTCTCTCTCGCTCTATCTCTCTCTCTGTTGTTGTTTCTTCTCTTTCCAATAACTAGTGCTCTTACCTAACTGCATATAGATCTGCATGGCCTTGGAGGATCCTTCCTGTGTGAACAACAGTCCTCAGGCACACTGCAGTGAGAGGACAGCAGCAGCGCTGCTCACCTTGAAGAGTAGAAGCTTGTCAACGTGACAATTTCATGATCTCTCTGTCATTTTTATTAATTAGTTGTTGGGCCAAAGCTGTGATCTTTCTCTCCCTTAAGCATTTAGATTTCCTTTTTCCCTCTAAACATTTGGCTGTGATCAGTTTCAGGGCTCGTTGTGCCTTGTGATTTACTTGGTTTTGGGCCTGCATCGGGAGTGAAGGAAGGAAGGAAGGAGGGAGTCTGAGGTGTTTGCAGAGAGACTTGATACTCGCAGTGGGCCTGCTTGCCTGCCTGGTGCCAGTGCCAGTTAAACACAGCCGTGCTGTTGGGTTTCACACCTTGTAACCAGGGGACATCTCAACCCTGGGGAAGTTTTACACTTTGCAGTTGAGACTGGAACTATTAGGTAAAACAAACACCTGTGTCCCTAATGTGAGATGCAGTACCCCAACTCCCCACTAGTTCAGCTGTAATGTTTCACTTTGATAGCACAAGCTACAGTATACTGAGTCTCTATAAAAACTACTTCAGCTGTAATCTGTTTATCACTGTGGTACTTTTGCAATGGATAACACAAGCTACAGTGCCTTGTGAAAATATTCGGCCCCCTTGAACTTTGCAACCTTTTGCCACATTTCAGGCTTCAAACATAAAGATATAAAACTGTATTTTTTTGTGAAGAATCAACAACAAGTGGGACACAATCATGAAGTGGAACGACATTTATTGGATATTTCAAACTTTTTTAACAAATCAAAAACTGAAAAATTTGGCGTGCAAAATTATTCAGCCCCTTTACTTTCAGTGCAGCAAACTCTCTCCAGAAGTTCAGTGAGGATCTCTGAATGATCCAATGTTGACCTAAATGACTAATGATGATAAATACAATCCACCTGTGTGTAATCAAGTCTCCGTATAAATGCACCTGCACTGTGATAGTCTCAGAGGTCCATTAAAAGCGCAGAGAGCATCATGAAGAACAAGGAACACACCAGGCAGGTCCGAGATACTGTTGGATACAAAAAGATTTCCCAAGCTTTAAACATCCCAAGGAGCACTGTGCAATATTGAAATGGAAGGAGTATCAGACCACTGCAAATCGACCAAGACCTGGCCGTCCCTCTAAACTTTCAGCTCATACAAGGAGAAGACTGATCAGAGATGCAACCAAGAGGCCCATGATCACTCTGGATGAACTGCAGAGATCTACAGCTAAGGTGGGAGACTGTCCATAGGACAACAATCCGTCTTATATTGCACAAATCTGGCCTTTATGGAAGAGTGGCAAGAAGAAAGCCATTTCTTAAAGATATCCATAAAAATTGTTGTTTAAAGTTTGCCACAAGCCACCTGGGAGACACACCAAACATGTGGAAGAAGGTGCTCTGGTCAGATGAAACCAAAATTGAACTTTTTGGCAACAATGCAAAATTTTAAGGTTTGGCGTAAAAGCAACACAGCTCATCACCCTGAACACATCATCCCCACTGTCAAACATGGTGGTGGCAGCATCATGGTTTGGGCCTGCTTTTCTTCAGCAGGGACAGGGAAGATGGTTAAAATTGATGGGAAGATGGATGGAGCCAAATACAGGACCATTCTGGAAGAAAACCTGATGGAGTCTGCAAAAGACCTGAGACTGGGACGGAGATTTGTCTTCCAACAAGACAATGATCCAAAACATAAAGCAAAATCTACAATGGAATGGTTAAAAAATAAACATATCCAGGTGTTAGAATGGCCAAGTCAAAGTCCAGACTTGAATCCAATCGAGAATCTGTGGAAAGAACTGAAAACTGCTGTTCACAAATGCTCTCCATCCAACCTCACTGAGCTCGAGCTGTTTTGCAAGGAGGAATGGGAAAAAAATTCAGTCTCTCGATGTGCAAAACTGATAGAGACATACCCCAAGCGACTTACAGCTGTAATCGCAGCAAAAGGTGGCGCTACAAAGTATTAGGGGGCTAAATAATTTTGCACGCCCAATTTTTCAGTTTTTGATTTGTTAAAAAAGTTTGAAATATCCAATAAATGTCGTTCCACTTCATGATTGTGTCCAACTTGTTGTTGATTCTTCACAAAAAAATACAGTTTTATATCTTTATGTTTGAAGCCTGAAATGTGGCAAAAGGTCGCAAAGTTCAAGGGGGCCAAATACTTTCGCAAGGCACTGTATAGTGAGTCTCTATAGAAACAAAGTTGTCTCTTCTATCAAATAAAGTAATTATTTGTGAGAGCCTTACTGCAGACTGCTGTGATTCTAGCTGAGTAGTAGAAATGACATGGGGGCCATGTTGTAGCAGGGGATAATGGTCTTAGGCGGTGTTACCTCTGCTTAACAGACTCTTGGTGAGCCCGTAGGCCCATGGTGGATCAAAGCTGGGAACAATCCCAGTGTCTGATCCTCTTTGTAGTGGGGAGGATGGGAGCAATTCCTCTCACACACAGAGGCAGGCTCATCTTGGGCATTACCAAACTGGCGTACTGTTATGTTCAGCTCACTCTGGATAAGAGCGTCTGCTAAATGACTTAAATGTAAATGTAAATGTATAACGGTTTTATTTCTCTTTCTGTGTACTGAACTCAACCCTACTCTGCTGTGCTATATTGTACTGCACTGTACTCTGTACTCTACTGCGCTGCACTGTGATGTCCAAACTTGTTAAACATGAGGAGAATGACATTCATATCCATAATTAATAATAATAATAATATATGCCATTTAGCAGACGCTTTTATCCAAAGCTTTTATCCAAAGTCCCGGGAATCGAACCCACTACCCTGGCGTTACAAGCGCCATGCTCTACCAACTGAGCTACAGAAGGACCATAATTATGTATTTCTGAGTAGTACAGATCAGAGACCAATGACCAAAATATATATTTTCAATCTCAAGGTGCTATCTAGAACCTTTAAGGGTTCTTTGGCTGTCCACATGGGATAACCCTTTGAAAAACCCTTTTTGGTTCCAGGTAGAACCCTTTTGGGTTCCATGTAGAATCCTTTCTACAGAGGGTTCTACATGGAACCCAAAAAGGTTATACATGGAACCAAAATGGGTTCCCCTATGGGGACAGCCACTGTTTTATAAATATGTGCCATGTCATAGCTGACACCGATTCCTTCTGTAGATGTCTTTGAATCTTAATTCTGAGAAGACCGTTAACAGAGCTTTTGGAAAACGTGGTCGCATAAAACCGGAGGGAGATTTTACCATAATTCTGTTAACAAATTTCGCATCTGCACAGTTCTTCCACTAAATTTGTTTTGTACATTTTTCAGTGGAAATTGTTAAAAGTAGTCCTTGTGCATAGAGTTATATGGTTTGTTAAAGGTTGAAATCAATAGTTTCTGTTTGGCAGACATTTTAAGGAAAACAAACCTGAGTCAAAGCATAATTCCATTAATGTGGAAATTCTCTCTTCTAATATCCAGTGGATGAATTCATCTGGCTAATTCCCAGTCCTGTTGTGATCTAATCTGTGCTATCAGTCATGGTAATATTCCTCATACAAGGTTAGTGGTTTAAACGGTGTAACCTGCTTTTCTTTTGATCCAGGTCCAATGCTGTCCGGGTAGTGGACAGATCATTGTGGGGCGCAGCAGCAATAGCAGGAATCCCCATTTCAGGTGATTGTTCAGGTGATTGTGGTGAGGGTAGGCAACCACACGTCTGCCACGGTGATCCTCAACACGGGGTGCCCCTCAGGGGTGTGTGCTTAGTCCCCTCCTGTAGTCCCTGTTCACCCACGACTGCGTGGCCAAACACGTCTCCAACACCATCATTAAGTTTGCTGACGACACCACAGTGGTAGGCCTGATCACAGACAACGATGAGACGGCCTATAGAGAGGAGGTCAGAGACCTGGCAGTGTGGTGCCTGGACAACAACCTCTCCCTCAATGTGAGCAAGACAAAGGAGCTGATCGTGAACTACAGGAAAAGGCGGGCCGAACAGGCCCCCATTAACATCGACAGGGCTGTAGTGGAGCAGGTTGAGAGTTTCAAGTTCATTGGTGTCCACATCACCAACGATATATCATGGTCCAAACATACCAAGACAGTCGTGAAGAGGGCATGACAACACCTTTTCCCCCTCAGGACCCCAGATCCTCAAAAGGTTCTACAGCTGCACCATAGAGAGCATCCTGACCATAAGGCACTATAGAGGGTAGTGTGTACGTCCCAGTTCATCACTGGGGCCAAGCTTCCTGCCATCCAGGACCTACAGTATATACTAGGCGGTGTCAGAGGAAAGCCCAAAAAATTGTCAAAGACTCCCGTCACCCAAATCATAGACTGTTTTCTCTTCTACTGCATAGCAAGCGGTACTGGAGCGCCAAGTCTAGGACCAAAAGGCTCCTTAACAGCTTCTATCCCCAAGCCATAAGACTGCTGAACAATTAATCAAATGGTCACCGGCTTATTGACATTTACAGACTGAAGCATTTCACGGTAAGGTCAACACATGTTGTATTCAGAGCATTTGACAAAGTTTGATTTGATTTGTTGTGTGATAGAATAGCTAAGGTCTAGGAACAAGAAAAGAAAATCGAGGGATATCAAGGGATAAACCACTTCCCCTGGCTAGTTCTGAACTGAAGGAGGGATGGTTAGAGGTCTGGCCTCCCATGAAGCGCAGGGACAACAGATGACAATTAGCTATCAAGCTAAATCTGGTGCAATGGCATGTTGTACATGGTCCCTGACAAATAAACATAATAATTTTTAAAAGCATGGTAGCTCTCTCTCTTTATTTATTTTTTATTCATTTACTCTCTTCATCTTCTCTCTCTTTCATCTTCATCTTCTCTCTCTCCTCTCTCTCTTTCTCTCTTCATCTTCTCTCTCTCTTCATATTAACTCCTCTTCTCTTCTCTTTTCTCTCTCTTTCTGAGGCTTCAGAAGGTTATCTATTGGTTCTGGAGGCCATGGAGGGGGAAGGAAACAGGGACCCATCCCAACAACCCATTTACCCTTTATGGAGGCTCATACAGTGTTAAAGAGGGAAAGGTTCTCTAGATTATATGGCCCTAGTAGGAGCTTGTGTGCACTGTGCATGCACTACAACATGTAGGAGTTGTTACTGTGGGCTGCTTTAGGGCTGCTCAGCTTGCTACACACACACACACTTTCTCACACACACACTACATGACCAAAAGTATGTGGACACCTGCTTGTCGAACATCTCATTCCAAATGTATGGGCATTAAAATGGAGTTGGTTCCCCCTTTGCTGCTATTACAGCCTCCACTCTACTGGGAAGGCTTTCCTCTAGATGTTGGAACATTGCTGCAGGGACTTCAGCCACAATAGCATTATTGGGGTCAATTCATCCAGAAGGTGTTCTATGAGATTGAGGTCAGGGCTCTGTGCAGGCCAGTCAAGTTCTTCCACACCGATCTTGACAAACCATTTCTGTATGGACCTCGCTTTGTGCACGGCGCATTGTCATGCTAAAACAGGAAAGGGCATTTCCCAAACTGTTGCCACAAAGTTGGATGCTCAGAATCGTCCAGAATGTCATTGTATGCTGTAGCGTTAAGATTTCCTTCACTGGAACTAAGGGGCAAAGCCCCACCACGAAAAACAGCCCCAGACCATTATTCCTCCTCCACATAACTTAACATTTGGCACTATGCATTCTGGCAGGTAGCGTTCTCCTGGCATCCGTCAAACCCAAATTTGTCCGTCGGACTGCCAGATGGTGAAGCGTGATTAACCACTCCAGAGAACATGTTTCTACTGCTCCACAGTCTAAATACTTTTCTCTGGGTGTGCACCAGCTCATGCTTTTTATGAAGCTCCCGACAAACGGTTATTGTGCTGACTTTGCTTCCAGAGGCAGTTTGGAACTCGGTAGTGAGTGTTGCAACCGAGGACATACGATTTTTATGAGCTACGTGCTTCAGCACTCGGCGGTCCATGTGGCCTATCACTTCTCAGCTGAGCTGTTGTTGCTCCTAGACCTTTCCGTTTTACAATAACAGCCCCTACAGTTAACCGGGGCAGCTCTAGCAGGTCAGACATTCGACAAACTGACTTGTTGGAAAGGTGGCATCCTATGACGGTGCCACGTTAAAAGTCACTGAGCTCTTCAGTAAGGCCATTCTACTGCCAATGTTTGTCTATGGAGATTGCATGGCTGTGTGCTCGATTCTATATACCTGTCAGCAACGGGTGTGTCTGAAATTGCCGTATCCATTCATTTGAAGAGGTGTCCACATACTACTTTTGTATATACAGTGGCTTCTCCACATTTTGTTACATTACAGCCTTATTCTAAAATGGATTCAATTGTTCCCCCCTCATAAATCTACACATAATACCCCATAATGACAATACAAAAACAGATTTTTATAAATTTTTGCTCATTTGTAATAAACCCCCCCAGAGTTCAAATCTTGGCTGGGCCTGGATTTGGACATTCAGAGACTTGTCCCGAAACCACTGCTGCATTGTCTTGGCTGTGTGCTTAGGGTCGTTGTCCTGTTGGAAGGTGAACCTTGGCCCCAGTCTGAGTTCCTGAGCACTCTGGAACAGGTTTTCATAAACAATCTCTCTGTACTTTTCTCTGTTCATCTTTGTCTCGATCCTGACTAGTCTCCCAGTCCCTGCTGCTGAAAAACATCCCACAACATGATGCTGCCACCACCATGCTTCACTGTAGGGATGGTGCCAGGTTTCCTCCACACGTGACGCTTAGCATTCAGGCCAAAGAGTTCAATCTTGGTTTCATCAGATCAGAGAATCTTGTTTCGCATGGTCTGAGAGTCTGTAGGTGCCTTTTGGCAAACTCCAAGAGAGCTGTTATGTGTCTTTTACTGAGTGATGGCTTCTGTCTGGTCACGCTACCATAAAGGCCTGATTGGTGGAGTGCTGCAGAGATGGTTTTCCTTCTGTAATGTTCTCCCATCTCCACAGAGGAACTCTAGAGCTCTGTCAGAGTGACCATCAGGTTCTTGGTAACCTCTCTGACCAAGGCCCTTCTCCCCCGATTGCTCAGTTTGGCTGGGTGGCCAGGTCTAGGAAGAGTCTTGGTGGTTCCAAACTTCTTCCATTTAAGAATGATGGAGGGCACTCTGTTTTTGGACGTTCAATGCTGCAGAACATTCTTGGTATCCTTCCCCAGATCTGTGCCTCGACACAATCCTGTCTCGGAGCTCTACGGACAATTCCTTTGACCTCATGGCTTGGTTTTTTGCTCTGACATGCTGTCAACTGTGGGACCTTTTTATAGACAGTTGTGTGCCTTTCCAAATCATGTCCAATCAATTGAATTTACCACAGAATAATTTATAATCAATTGAATTTACCACAGAAACATCTCAAGGATGATCAATGGAAACAGGATGCATCTGAGCTCAATTTCGAGTCTCATAGGGTCTCAAAGGGTCTGAATACTTATGTAAATATGCTATTTATGTTTTTTTTATTTTATACATTTGCTAACATTTCTAAAAAAACTGTTTTCCCTTTCTCATTATGGGGTATTGGGTGTGCATTGTTCAGGATTTTGTATTTAATTAATCCATTTTAGAATAAGGCTGTAACAACACAAAATGTGTAAAAAGTCTAGGGGTGTGAATACTTTCCGAAGACACCGTATAGTGTATATAGAAGTTACACACAGTCATTGGTTTAAACAACCTGCCACATATGCAAACATCATGACACGAGTATTATTATAATCAACTCATAGTATTACTATGAAGTACACAGAGACTCCTCTGCTGTTCTGTGTTCTATATACTAAACAGATGGCGATATGGTAATTGTTTTCCATGTTCTGCCCTCTACTCAGCGCAAGCCATATGAGGGTGATCATGGTATTTGTACACTTTGTTGTTAACAAAAGACTGCTAACACATGTTGGCTCTAATAGCCTCCGTGTAGATTTCTCTCTCTGTGTCGCTCCATGTTTCCTTGATTTATGGTTGTCGACTTGAGGGATGAGAAGTAAATCCAAAGAGATATCAATAGGACCTTGTCTTGTCTGGGTTTTGCAGGGTTTGTATCATAAACTCCTCTAGGTTCTCCTCAGTTTGCTCCCACTCTGGTTTATAAAACACTCAGAAAAAAACTTTTTTTATGTGTGTTCTGTTTTGTCCCTCATCCGGTCTGTGTTGCCGGTGGCTTTTAATTCCTGCTCGATGTCGGACATGTTTAATAAATACCATCGAGAGGTTTCCCCCCCTTACTTCTAAGAGCATTGTTTCCCTTGTTAGCATTTTCTTCCGACCAATAACGCAGTGATTGAAACCATCCCATGGCTCCTCTCCTAAATCAGGCTCAGATGTCTTTGGCTGCATGTGGTCCAAAATAAATCCAAAAACCAAGACCTTCATTAGTTGTGAGAGCTTTATGTAGTGACAGTATGTATACAGAGCCTTTACAGAGGCTACATAACAACTGAGCGGTAAATGTAAAGCTTTGGTGTTTAACTTCTTAAAATACACACTTTGACCTGTGAGGGCTTCTGTGTCTCATATTGACCTGTGAGGGCTTCTGTGTCTCATATTGACCTGTGAGGGCTTCTGTGTCTCATATTGACCAGTGAGGGCTTCTGTGTCTCATATTGACCTGTGAGGGCTTCTGTGTCTCATATTGACCAGTGAGGGCTTCTGTGTCTCATATTGACCTGTGAGGGCTTCTGTGTCTCATATTGACCTGTGAGGGAGTGGGCCTATGACTTACTATTAACCTGTGTTTGAAACTCACTCTAATGTGTAGAGCTCCCCCCCCCAAACTCTCGGTTCCCCCTCAGTGGCTCTGCCTCTCAAGAGACCCAGGGGGGATGCCAGCGGATAAGGGAAGACTGCAATGTCAACACAGCCTACAACAAGAGTGTGCAAAGCTGTCATCAAGGCAAAGGACGGCTACTTTGAAGAATCTCAAATATAAACACATTTTTATTTGTTTAAAACTTACTACATGATTCCATATGTGTTATTTCATAGTGTCCATGTCTTCACTATTATTCTACAATGTAGAAAATAGTAAAAACATTTTAAAAACCCTTGAATGAGTAGGTTTGTCCAAACTCTTGACTAGTACTGTATGTTTGTGTGAGAGATATAAATATACTGTGTGGGTGTTAAATCAGATAATGATATGACCACTTGTTGCTTGTAGTTTTGTAGAACAGGTGTGGAGGAGAACTGAAGCCAATAGTACGTCTTGTTGACTTTGAGTGCGCATGCTAAACCTGCTCTGTGTCCCCCCCTCTCCTCCCTCTCTCTCCTTCTCGCCACTCTCTCTCAGGAACTGGTGTCCCCATACGGTCACTAAGACAGTGACGTGCCAGGTGCAGAATGGGACAACCATGCAGCGTGTCTACCAGACATGTCGCTGGCCACAGGGATGCACAGGGGGCAGGTGAGTCTCTCTAACCCAAAACATAGCATGTCAAAACCTCATGAACACACCCTACATCTACAGCTTGATGAATGAGCCACACGATCAGAGGAACTGGCTCCTCCTTACACTGTTTGTGACATTGGCCTATGCGTGTGTGTTCCTCAGCTACCGGACAGTGGTCAGACCCTCCTATAAGGTGGTGTACCGTGCCGTCACCTCTCTGGAGTGGAAGTGCTGTCCAGGCTACAGCGGCACCGCATGTGAAGAAGGTAAGAGGGCAACAGAGGGATTTATGCACTTACAGACTTCTCAGATCTTCTCCAGATCTTCTCCCTGTCTCTGTACTTCTCTCATTTCTGGTCCCTGTAGTCTCTCTCTCTCTCTCTCTCTCTCTCTCTCTCTCTCTCTCTCTCTCTCTCTCTCTCTCTCTCTCTCTCTCTCTCTCTCTCTCTCTCTCTCTCTCTCTCTCTCTCTCTCTCTCTCTCTCTCTCTCTCTCTCTCTCTCTCTCTCTCTCTCTCTCTCTCTCTCTCTCTCTCTCTCTCTCTCTCTCTCTCTCTCTCTCTCTCTCTCTCTCTCTCTCTCTCTCTCTCTGCTTGACTGGCAGGAGAGAGAGAGACCCCAGGATGTGAGAGTGATTAAGGGCTGAGGTAGTTAATCATGTGGATGTGTAGGCCTGGAGCCTGGTTCTGACGCAGCCGTGGGTTGGAGGGGGAAACCGTGACGACCAGACAGCTGCCAGGATGCTTTGGCTCTCCCCTCCACTTCTTCCGTCTCTCCACACTCTCACTTCTCTTTTCACTCTCACTCTGGTTTGATCTCTCTCTTTTTTTCTCATCCCTTTCTCCAAGTTATCTTTTCTGACTTATCTGAAGTTCAATAATGTATCTAGGTCTTTGTTCTATTCCCCATTTCCATCAGCACATCTCTCGGTCTCTATCTTTCTCTGTGTTATCCAGTATTCCCAGTTCCCCACTGTGTTAGTCTCCTAGGAGTTCCTCCGAACTAATATATGAGTAATATGACTAAAGTGTTTGGTACTTTCCACTAGGATACCCCTCTGTTTGCCTGCATCATAACAAAACATTCTCACTCTCCAATAGTCTTGCAAAAACCTCACATCAGGATCACAGGGCAGAGCCAACAGCCTCCATTTTATTAATCTTCTAGGTTTTTATGTGTCCAACTTCACAGTCATTGAAGCACGTAAGGTCAATTATTTTTTTGTGGTTTAAAGTTATATAGTCCAGCTGCAAGTATGTTGTCATCCTCTACCATGCTAACTCTCTGTTATTGCTCTTCTGATCATTTCAACTCCAGTAGCTCCCCCCGTCCATGCGACCACGCCCCCACACACACCTCTCCTCACCCCTCTCACCAGAACAGAACAGAGCCTAATGATTTCCCTTGGTGCTGGCTGGCCCCCTGTCTCAGCCTTGTCTGGGGTACAGGGTGGAGTGACTGTTTGTCCCAGGACTCGGGGCTGTTAGTGTTCTAGGTGGAACTGTAAATCGTTGAGCTTTGTGACACAGATTACAATAACCCTTTGCTATGGTAAAACATTGAGTTCTCAGTGGTGTTGACATGGGACTGCTGTTTCCCTCTCCAACCAGCTCACTCCTCCCAGGGGCGGCAGCGTAGCCTAGTGGTTAGAGCGTTGGACTAGTAACCGGAAGGTTGCAAGTTCAAACCCCGTTCTGCCCCTGAACAGGCAGTTAACCCACTGTTCCCAGGCTGTCATTGAAAATAAGAATTTGTTCTTAACTGACTTGCCTGGTTAAATAAAGGTAAAAAGAAAAAGAAACAAAAAAAACAGTTTCTCTGGGTCCTCCCAGGGGCCTGCTGCTGGGTTTCTCTTTTGGAAGAAATTACTCCACTTTTCCCACCAGCACACCCATGTTGACACAAGGTAACACATACTCGATACAGGGTACAAGACACTCAAAAACACCCATACGTGCATGGATGAAAACAGGCTACCGAGATACACACACACACTGTCAACATAATTATCCAATTACTGTATGTGCTGTGGGAGATTCCCTCTGGTTGTCATGGAGGGCTGTAGTGGGGGTTTGACTGGAGGGCGGGGGGGGGGGATTAGGCACTTATCAGAGTGCCCTTCCTGGTGGCTCAGATCACAGGCAGCGCTGAGTGGAAGTGACAGCTATAATTTGGAGAGAGCTGCGCTGAAGCACCGTGGATTGCATCCAGGACCGCCTCCGGTGCTCTGCAGAAGAGGCCCCTGACAGCACACAATCTGATACCCCTCCTCTCAGCCCCCTCATCCCCTTTCTTAGGGAGCAAAAACCAGCGACATGGGGATGACTGGAGATAGGATTGCACAAATTGTTGACATAGCGTTGTCAAGGAAGGTTAGAGCGCCACTCACAGGTCCATTGAATGTGAGGTCAAGTACAAGCTGTTTGCTTGTCCCTCTGCTGCCTGTTTGCTGTCTGCCTCTCACAGACTGTGGGAAATGTGCATGATCCTCTCATTTACTTTACCTCCCCTACCTCTACCTCCTCTGTACTGCACCATTACCCTAACCATTACCCTATCTGAGGGCTGGTCAGCATTACTGCATCCGTCACCACAGCAAACAGGCAGACTGGGAGGATGAGAGTAGAGGTGAGATTGAATGATGGCAAACCTCCTCAATCAGGAAAAGGCAGAGCGGTGAGGCCACTGGCTGTAATCTTAGTGCTCAGTATTGTTGTTTTCATTCGCTCACTTTTCTGAGTTCAGCCTATGTCCCATTACATATGTGTACTCTCTGACCCGGTTGTGGCGTTTGGAGTTTGGTCCCCCCTTGCTGCTCCCCTGCCTGCTGACTAGGGGTTCTGACTGTCTGGTCTGTCTGACCTAGAGATAACACATCTCTGTTTTAGTTTAGTCCCCTGAATGTGTTTTTCCCCAGTCCCAACGACCCTGGGAGCAGAGTGCACCAACCCAGGATGAGTGAGCGCATGCTATTGGACGGGTTCAGGTCACTCTGGCACCTGAGAGACTCTCTCATCCAATCAGAGGTTCCCATGAGATCTGTGGCCTGTTGGCTCGACCAGATCCAGCCCAAGGGCTCCAAAAACAAAACATTACATCACACACAGGGGGGTAACAGAAAAACAGTCAGAGAATCAATGTGGAGTAAGATAACACTGTATTAAACCACCCCTCATATTGCTCTCTGTCTCTCAGGCCCCCACCCCAATCTCAAGCCTTGGCTCAAATTCCAGACCAGTGGTGTGATTACTAGGTCCTAATAGTTTTCTATGAGGTTGGGGAGATATTGTGTTACTGCTGGACCTGGACCATGATGAGCTTGATGGAGGCACTTTCATAAGCTTTCAGATAACAGGGATATCCCTTCACCCTTCCAAATAACACTATCAAAAGTAAACCCCATTTAGATAGCAATTTTAGAATTTCAAATGTATTCCATACAGGCTTGACTATGACATCTAATCTAGCTGTCAAACACATCAGTGTGCCTACAGTATCAAATTCTGCATCAAATTGAGATCCCAGTCTCTCTGACATATAAACTCTGATAGTATTCATGTCTCCCTCAGGTCAGGTGTGTTAGTTGGCGTACTGTCCTCTGCTGTGACTGAGTTATGTGAGGATGACACTGGGAGACTCCAGTTGATATCATGGACTGTACTTGATATATAGAGATAGGCACTTGAAAGCAACTCACCACCATGGCAGAGTATCTCAGGAGGGGGCTGCAGGCAGGCAGGCAGGCAGGCAGCACAGTGAGACATGTGGGGCGGCAGGGTAGCCTAGTGGTTAGAGCGTTGGACTAGTAACCGGAAGGCTGCAAGTTCAAACCCCCGAGCCGACAAGGTACAAATCTGTCGTTCTGCCCCTGAACAGGCAGTTACCCCACTGTTCCTAGGCCGTTATTGAAAATAAGAATTTGTTCTTAACTGACTTGCCTGGTTAAATAAAGGTTAAAAAAAAATGAAATTAGGGAGGAGGTTTTGCTGAATTAGCGAGGTTGTCGATGCTCTGCGGGAGAGTCCCCATCAATGTCTCTTATCCAAGCTGAGGCTGCGGTTTCTGGGCCGCAATTACGCCGTGTCTGGGAGGTAGATAAGCCGCGGAACTGTAATCTGTGTTTTCACAGCTCTGCGTGGCTTATCAGAGGCCTACACGCTAAGCCCCTTGCTTTTAACATCACTGGGCTGCAGCTTGCCATTAGCAAGGGGAGTGTGGGAGTATGTGGGTGCTGGTGGATTTGTGTGTGTGTGTGTGTGTGTGGGTGGGTGGGAGTATGTGGGTGCTGGTGGATTTGTATAGTGAAGGATACAGCTGTTAACCTGTTGCGACGAGCAATCCCGTATCCGGGAGCGTAATTATAGCCTCAAGCTCATTACCATAACGCAACGTTAACTATTCATGAAAATCGCAAATGAAATGAAATAAATATATTGGCTCACAAGCTTAGCCTTTTGTTAACAACACTGTCATCTCAGATTTTCAAAAAATGCTTTTCAACCATAGCTACACAAGCATTTGTGTAAGAGTATTGATAGCTAGCATAGCATTAAGCCTAGCATTCAGCAGGCAACATTTTCACAAAAACAAGAAAAGCATTCAAATAATATAATTTACCTTTGAAGAACTTCGGATGTTTTCAATGAGGAGACTCTCAGTTAGATAGCAAATGTTCAGTTTTTCCAAAAATATTATTTGTGTAGGAGAAATCGCTCCGTTTTGTTCATCACGTTTGGCTAAGAAAAAAACCTGATAATTCAGTCATTACAACGGCAAACTTTTTTCCAAATTAACTCTGTAATATCGACAGAAACATGGCAAACGTTGTTTAGAATCAATCCTCAAGGTGTTTTTCACATATCTATTCGATGATAAATCACTCGTGGCAGTTTGGTTTCTCCTCTGAACAAAATGGAAAAATGCATGCACCTGGAGATTACGCAATAGTTTCGACGGAGGACACCGACCTGGTAAATGTAGTCTCTTATGGTCAATTTTCCAATGATATGCCTACAAATACGTCACAATGCTGCAGACACCTTGGGGAAACGACAGAAAGTGTAGGCTCATTCCTTGCGCATTCACAGCCATATAAGGAGACATTGGAACACAGCGCATTCAAAATCTGTCTCACTTCCTGTATGAAATTTCATCTTGGTTTCGCCTGTAGCATTAGTTCTGTGGCACTCACAGACAATATCTTTGCAATTTTGGAAACGTCAGAGTGTTTTCTTTCCAAAGCTGTCAATTATATGCATAGACGAGCATCTTTTCGTGACAAAATATCTTGTTTAAAACGGGAACGTTTTTCATCCAAAAATGAAATTCTGCCCCCAGAGGTTCAAGAGGTTAAGCATGATTAGCTGTTTTAATGGCTACAGTTTCTAGTAGCTGTAAATCGAAAAACCCAGTGTAAGGTCCCGGGTTTGGGGCCTGCACGACGCCAGGTTCCCTCTTTGAGTGCCGATCTCCACTCCCACTCCTCTTGGACCACACGAAGGAGCGCTGTCAAAAACAAAATATGCTGACCCAACATGAAGCCACCATTTACCAGAGCTGTCCCTGAAGTGGTCCTTCTCCCTCCTCTCATCCACACACCCCGGGTCCCCCAATCCCTGTGTTTACAGTATAAACAGGTTGTAAAACCACTGGAACACTCACACGTACAGTGGGGTCTGAAATGATTGAGACCCTTGAAAAAGATGAACAATAATGACTGTATAAAATAAATCATTCAAATACTGAGCTTCGTACTGTATGCTGTATGCTCAAAAAAATTGGGAAATTATATTATTTTCCACAAATAAAATTACTTAAGTAATACTTTTTTTTTCAAAATAGAAGGGGACCAAATTATTAGCACCCCTAAAGATTATTTTAAATAAAGTAGTCAAAAGTTTAGTATTTGGTCCCATATTCCTAGCATGCAATGACTACATCAAGCTTTTGATGCATGTGTGCAGTTAGTTTTGGTTGTGTTTCAGATGATGTTGTGCCCAATAAAAACGAATGGTAAATAATGTATTGTGTCATTTAAGAGTCACTTGTACAATTTTCTAAACACTTCTACATTAACGTGGATGCTACCATGATTGCAGAACATCCTGAATGAGTGTTAATAATGATGAGTGAGAAAGTTACAGAGGGTCAAAGATCATACCCCCAAGACCTGCAAATCTCCCCTGTTATTGGTAATGGTGAGAGATTAGCATGTTTTGACTATTTTATTTATAAGAAACTTTAGGGGTATCAATACATTTGACTCCTATCTTTTCGAGAAAAATTATTACTACTTGTTCAACTAAACCTCTCTCTGAACAGTTGATTAGTATTTTTTAAAAATCCAATTTTTTGGGAGAATACAATATAGCTCAGTATTTGAATTATTATTGCTCATCTTTATCAAGGGTGTCAATAATTTTTGACCCCACTGTACATACACACACATACATACGCACGCTTACTGATTTATTTATAAGGAAATATAGACACACACACGTCACATTTCACACACATGCACGTTCAGATACACTCACAACACAGGAGGTTGGTGGCACCTTAATTTGGGAGGACGGGTTTGTGGTAATGGCTGGAGTGGAATGGTATCAAATACATCAAACACATGGTTTGATACCATTCCATTCGCTCCGTTCCAGACATTATTATGAGTCGTCCTCCCCTCAGCAGCCTCCACTGACTTAAAATCACCCACAAAACATGATTTACACAGACACACATACCCACAATGGCATCCTATGCATACACACAGACAGGCATGCCCCCAGCAGAATGCAGACAGGCCTGTGCGGAGATTCATGGGCGTGTAAATGGCGAGCGACAGCAGTACAAGTGCCAAGCCCAAATTGGAAACAGCTGAGGCGAGGGGAGCTGAGGGCCCCAGATGAGATTAGAGGTGGGAGCGTCTAGCTCCTCACTTCTCCACTCAGTGGGGAATAGTCACAACAGCCATGCATTATAAAATGACACCAGTCATTTTACCAATGTGACCAGCCATCAATTAACTAAAGCAAACAGGGAAAAGGAAGCATTTTTCTCCCTCTGTTTGCCCCTCTGTCATGCTCCTCCTGTTGATGTTTGTGAGCTTGTTTGTTAGGGTGGAAATGGTAAAGAGTTGTTTTAGACTATTTCAAAGTATATTTTCGAGGAAACCAACAATTGCCACAGGTCAGATGAGGGTTGAGATTCCTTGTGCTGCATGCAGGTCAGTTTATTTATGGTTTCCCTGGCCTCTGTTCTGAGTCCCTAGGGAGGTGTAAATGATTGAAAATCATGCTTCTTCTTCTTCTGGGGAAATGGACCCAGCAGGCAAACTAGAACTTGTAAGGCTGCAGGGATGAAATTAGTGAAGCTGTGCGCACGCACACGCACACGCACACACACACACACACACACACACACACACACACACACACACACACACACACACACACACACACACACACACACACACACACACACACACACACACACACACACACACACACACACACACACACACACACACACACACACACACACAGTCCTGCCCCGTGGCAGACACTATGAGCTCCTCTGTCCCCAATAAATCAGAGGCATTTCCTCTCACCCTGCAGTTTAACAGGGCCTGTGTGGGCTGTATGAGTGACCCGTAAACCCACAGGCAATCTGTGGCTCTTTTCAGGGCCCTGCACAGAAAAACACTATCAATGGGAAGAGGCAGAGAAATGCAGAGGGAGATAGGAGGGGGAAGAAAGGGGGAAGAGGAAGGGAAACTAGGGTTTTGACATCTAAAAAATAACCATCCACTATCCTATTCTTTTTTTGTGGGGGGGGGCAGTGCCGCTACTGACATCACCCTTCATCTCCCTGTGTTAGCCTCAGTTCTCAGGAGTAGCTAGCGGTGTTGAGGTCAGTCATGGTGTGGTGTGGTGCTGCAGCCCTCAACTGTCTCTGCTCTACATCCTAAGTGATGTCATCAGAGGTTTCACTAGGCCTGTCTGCTGTCCCTCAACCCCTCAGAGTGTAAACCAATTACCATCCCTCAACCCACCAAGGCACCATTCAGAGGTAGTGAGTGACATGCAGTAGTTAGAACACATAGCTGTCCTGTAGCCATGATGTATATGTCTCTGTGTTTTGACGTCGTTGAGTCTGAAACAATGGCAGCATTGATGGGATGGCCTGAGCTCCCAGGGGGCTGGTGGTAATGTACTGTACAGCCCTGATGAGTTCACCTGGCCTAGCGCTGCCTGGCTCCCAATGGGACTGCCCTCCCTCCATCTGTGGATCTCTTTCACAGAGGGACCTCCACTCATTCATTCCCTATACCACCTCTCCTCTTCTCTTCTCTTTTAATCTCTCTTCCACCTCTCTCCTCGCCTTACCGTGTCAGTCTCTCCACTCTCTTCTCCTCTCCTGTCCTGTCTTCTCACATCATCATTCCTCTTCTTTCCTATCCTAGTCTGCTGTGTCTCTCCTTCCCTTTTCTCTCTCCCTGTGCAGTGTGTCAGTACTGGCTGCCTCTCAATCCTCCACACTGCCAGCTCTCTCTTTCTCTCTTACTTATCTCTTTATTATTTTATTCAAGCCCTGGGCAGCCGCAGATATGAATCAGAATGATATCTCTTCTCTTCTCCTCTTTTCTCCCTCCCTCCTGCAGTTGTGTCCAGATGCTGGAAGGCAGAATGTTTAGTGTGAAACCAGCATGTAAACAATGCTAGCAGTTGCTATGTTGGTGCTGTGTATCATTCTGTGAATATGCAGTATCTGTTTGAGGTTTTGTGTACTCCCAGAAGTCTTAATTGTCTTGTTGCACATTTGTCATCTATAAGAGTGCAAAAACATATTACGACACCACATGAGAAAGACTCTAAGTGTTTTGGTCCAATGGGCTGGGATTGAGGAAGGAGATATCTAACCCAGGCCACACCTCCCCCCACCACCACACTCCCTTATCCCAAACCACAGACAGACCGACAACCACAACAGAGCATTGGACTGCGGTGGACGGACAGGTGGTGATGACATAATTTATGACCCCTCATTTCAAGGACCTCCCAAAATCACTCTCCTTGCTCTTCTGGGTGGATGAGGGGACTCAGGTTGCAGTCACATTAGTGTCCCCACTCCTCTCCCCTCAGTGGCTGCTGCTGACGTGGTGGAGGGAGGTAGTGCTGAGTCAGAAAGAGAAGCGGTCTGGTGATAGTTAGTTCTGGGTTGAGAAGGGGCAGAAGAAGGAGAAGTTTTTTGGGGAATGAGCTGAACTTACACACAGGCTAATTGGAGACATGACTGGTTCTGTGAGCAGCAATCAGAGAAAACAGAGGACACTGCTTCCCTCTGGGCTCTGTGGAACCAAATGCCTTGACTGGGGGAAAATGACTTCCCTTCATAGGGTGGGACAGGGAATAATGGAAGGTATAGGATCGTGTCTCTAAAGATCAGATGACTGATATATGAGACCAAATGAAAGTGATTGGCTGGCAGACAGGCTATGCATTTACAGTAGGGTGTGGCGGAGAAAGATGAAGTGTGAAGATCTCTGATAAGACCCATGAGTGACCCATCCCTCATTATCTGTGTCTTGTGTGTGTGTGTATATGTGCATGTCTGGGAAGTGACAGTCCTCAGTGACAGTCCTCCTCAGCACAGCCTCTTCAGCACAGCCCTGTATCTGGCACCAAGTGTACATTCACACATGCGCCAGACAGATGAGGAGCGTTTCCCTCTGCAGTGTGCTGTTTACCTACTAATAGAGCATGGAAGACATGCATCATTTAGGAGAGAGCTCATATCTCCTCCTCTGTCCTGACTCCTCCACTGTCACGCCTCAGAGACCTCTGGACTCCATCATACTGCCATCCCACGCACACGAGCACACACACACACACACACACACACACACACACACACACACACACACACACACACACACACACACACACACACACACACACACACACACACACACACACACACACACACACACACACACACACACACACACACACACACACACACACACACACACACACACACACACACACACACACACACACACACACACACACACACACCTCCTCTCTGCTCTCTCCTCCTCTCCTCCATGCACAGAATGAAGGACAGACTTGGGAGGACCATCCTCCTCAGTGAATTTTTCATTTTTTTAAAAATAGTGAAACTTATAGTTACTATTTTTAAATAAAACATTATTCAATATATTTCCATGTCACAAAAATAATTGATTAAAACACACTGTTTCGCAATGAAAGTCTACAGTAGCCCCAATAGCACTCTGAGCTCTTGCAGCATGAACTGACATGTTGTCCACCCAATCAAAGGATCAGAGAATGAATCTAGTACTGAAAACATAACATAATTAGCTAGCAATGCAGTGCATAAAATGTGGTGAGTAATTGACTCAAAGAGAGACGAAGACAATAACTGAACAGTTTTGAACAAATGAATTTCTTCAAAAATGAAGGGGAGGCGAGAGAGAGAGAGAGAGAGAGCTATATTTAGTTGTATTTTTTTCACTTTCACTTAGCTAGTGAATGCTGCTAGCTAGTTTAGCCTACTCAAACACCTGGATCAAACAGAGAGGGATGGTAAGTGAGCTAGCAGGCTATGGCTATCCAACACTGGTACTTTTCCAAGTCAAGGTAAGCTTTTGGTTTTATTAATTTATTGCCACCGGGTCCGCCGGTGTAACTGCTAAACTGCTTGCTAACTGTACATTGTACTGCATGATTGTAGCGTATTTACTAACGTGTGAGTTCTAGTAGCTATGTTGACTGACATTAGCTAATATGGTGACAACGATGTAGGCTGTGTGTAGCGGTTATGATATGTATGTTTTTGTCTGGTCACATATGTTGTGCACTGAAGCCAACAAGCAAAGGGAAAAGGTTAGAGGAGGAGCGCACGTAGATGCAAGAAGGAATTAATGAGCAAAGTGATCATGCTGTTTGTATGTGGCTGCTATGAAAGTGAACTGTATTTGCTTGTGGTCAGGGGTGTATTCATTCTGCCGATTCTGTTGAAAAACGTTTCTTAAATGGAAGTAAACGGAATGAAACAGGGATAAACATACTTGAATTTGTCCAATAGAAACTCTTGTTTGCAGCTGTGGGACTATTGATTACATTCAAGATCAGCTAGATCACATGGCAAACTCTTTCCAAAGAGGACAGAGTGTCTGTGGGTTTTTGCTCCACTCTTGTACTTCATTGATGAATTAAGATCACTAATTCGTAAGGAGCTCCATGGACCTGGTTGTCTAGGTCTTAATTGAAAGGAAAAACCAAAAACCCGCTGACACTCAGCCCTCCATGGAAGGAGTTTGACACCCCTGAGCTAGATGCAGACAAGAGTGTGCAAGGCGGTATTGAATGTGCCACTGTCTGTCTGTCACCTTGATTACTCAAAATGTTTCTCTCGACCTGTGTGCCTACGTTAACGTTCATTCATAGGCTGTTTTGTAGCAACCTCATGATGGGTATAGGGAAAATTAGGGTATCATGTAGTAGCCTAAACCTATCAATGTTACATTGAGCTGTGCGAATGGAATATGAGTGACAGTCATTCAATATGCTATAACAGAAATAAGGCCATGCTCATTAAACGTCACCTACTGCCACTGGTCTAAACATACTGTAGTCTTAGTGCTACTGGATGGGAGCACAGCAGAGCCTCCAGTCACAGCCCTGTCTATCTGCTGCTGTCGTTGGAGCGAGGCAGGGAGAAGTGTGGCTCTTCAGTACTGGCTGTATTATTTCTGTTGGCTCACCTCCATGTTGTCTGTCTGAAGGTTTCACCTGACAGGGACTGTCTGGGTCTGAGAGACGGTGCTAAGATTCCTTAACATGACCAGCATGCTGTCTGTTGCCTTATTCTGCAGATGGATACCTGACCTAAAAGAGGAGCTGTGAGGTTCTGCGTGGTTCTGACTTCAGTCATTTGTGTATCAGTCAGACTGATACACAAATCTCTCTGTCGCTGTCTCCTCAAATAATGTTTTTCCTTTCTGGACATAAACCCGTCATAACATCCTATTTACAAAAGAACAGAAGCATTATTCCAAGCTAATGCGTCTTTTATTGAAACTTGAAACTTCCACTGCTTTGTAAACCTAGCTGCTAGTGTAAACAGAGATTCATTAAGACTGTGTTACCGACGCTGAAACCAAATGGGTTCTGAACCAGAGACTGTTGAGAAGTGCTAAAAGTCCTAGCACAGTTTAGATCCTCCCCGTCTCTCTCTCCTCCTCTCTTTCTCCATCTCAGTAATCTATTCACCCCATTGAAGATGGAGAGAGAGAGATAGAGAGAGAGAGATGGCGGTGAAAGACATGAGCAGCCGAATGAGTTGAAATTTGCCCCTGCTCCAAAGGGACACGTTTCTCTGAGTGCTGCCAGGAAGAGATAGAGCAGAGAGAAGAAAGAGGATGGAGGTAGGGATGTCCTCTCCTCCCCTTTTCATTGTTAGTCCTGACACTTGGCAGCGACGGCTGAGGGGTTTGGATGCCACAGTGTTTTTTCAGCCAGCGGTGAGAAAAATAAGGTCCTCGTAACAAAGAGAAGAGGAGAAAGAGGGTGTTTATTCTCTGTTTGAAAGGCTTGTTGAAGGTTGGTAAGGTCATAACCTGAAAGGAACAAGTACTGACTGGACAGATTGATCAGCTGACCTAACTGATAGTGATGAGGAAGGTGATTCAGTTGAAGTATTGGATTAGAGGGTTGAGGTCTATAGTACATCACAGCTTCTTGCAGGAGTCTGCAGCCGTTCCCTGCTCTACACATGGGTGATTGATAGGAGGGGTATAAGGCCAGAGTAAGGAGTGGTACAGGGTAGGGCCAGTGTTATAAAAGAACACCATGCATTATTTCTTAATGGCTTTACCCATGCTATCCCTGGAAACCTCTCAACACATTCTCATGTTCAGTCAAACATACTGAAACCCCTTAAGGGTGTATGTTCTAAGTATGTCAGACCTCTGGGGACAATGTCCCACTGTGCATTGGTCAAAGCTAAAGAAAGGAAGCGTGTCTCTAGTGTTTCATATATTGTATGATTTCCTCTCATAATAGATGGAGATGAATATCTAAGATAGTCCAACTGAGTTGTTTCAGCCCTGTAGTACACTCAGTTCCCTTCTCTTTTTCGCTCTCATTTCCCCTCTACTCTCCCTCACTCACTGGCGGGCCGGGAATGCTGCGGTTACCATGGACACCTGCCAGAGGTGCAGAGATTCCTGAGGCGTTTATGAGCGACGGTCCAGTCTGGCCTGGTTCTGACAGACTGCTACTCTTCCTCTCTCCCTCTCTCTTTCTCTTTGTGTTAGTATAGCAGTGATGGAGCCCTCACACACTCTCAGATCCACTTAGGGGATGGAGAGGACATGCTGTGAGATGCTGGTTAGGATCACTCATCTTTCTCAAAGAGCTTTTTTTGCAAACTGGAATTCCTTTCTCATGGCTGCACCTGACAGAGCAGAAATCTGACCCGCTCGTAACAGTACAGCCAGGTTCAACAGCTCTGCACAGTGTTCCATAGTGTTCCATAGAGCTGCACAGTGTTCCATGTGTTCCATAGAGCTGCACAGTGTTCCATAGTGTTCCATAGAACTACACAGTGTTCCATCGTGTTCCATAGAGCAGTGTTCCATAGAGTTCCATAGGGTTCCTTTGAGCTGCACAGTGTTCCATAGTGTTCCATAGAGCTGCACAGTGTTCCATAGTGTTCCATAGAGCTGCACAGTGTTCCATAGTGTTCCATAGAGCTGCACAGTGTTCCATAGTGTTCCATAGAGCTGCACAGTGTTCCATAGTGTTCCATAGAACTACACAGTGTTCCATCGTGTTCCATAGAGCAGTGTTCCATAGAGTTCCATAGGCTGCACAGTGTTCCATAGTGTTCCATAGAGCTGCACAGCGTTTCATAGAGCTACACATTAGAAGGTTCTTACAATGGGAAAGAGCATGTCAGCGCCAGACAGCTAGCTGCCCTCCTCTGTGAATGTGTCTGAAGGTCAGACAAAGGGCAGAGATGCATCATCACCCTATAAAAGACTAACATCAACACCCATCGTCTGCACTGTGCATGCAGTAGTTTGTGTGTGTGTGTGTGTGTGTGTGTGTGTGTGTGTGTGTGTGTGTGTGTGTGTGTGTGTGTGTGTGTGTGTGTGTGTGTGTGTGTGTGTGTGTGTGTGTGTGTGTGTGTGTGTGTGTGTGTGTGTGTGTGTGTGTGTGTGTGTGTGTGTGTCTCAATGTGGTGTGTGTGTGCTCTCCAGACTACTGTCTTTTAAACTGGGAAATCGTTCCACCAAGCCTGACTGATAGGGTTTTATATGAGTCAGTCATGGCAGAGATAGGGATTATCAATGAACCCTGTCGCTATGAAAGCAGCCAAGGAGTCACACGTCTCAATTATGATAACTCGCCCCCTCGCTCCTCTTTCCACCCGCAGAAATATGGTAAAAGGCTTTAGTGCTGAAATTGCACTGTTACTTTCATTTTCCACTTGCTTCAGCATCTCATCATCTCACCACCAAGTGATGTCATTTATAATTATAAAGATTTCATAAAGATTATAAGTGAAATACTTTTTACGACAGCTTTATGTAAAGACCATTTTTATGTAGACGGGAGTGGAATGATTTTAACATGATTGTCCTAAATTGTTACTTGTGATTTTTTACAGCTTTCATGAGTAGTTTAACAGGCTGTTGATAAAACAGAAATGGTCTGCTAAGTCAAGGACCTTGTTCCTATTAAACTCTACCAGTTATATTATACTCCCTCAAAAATGACCTAGAGACTTCAGTTAAATTATCACCTTCATAAACCCCATAAAGTCCTAAAAAGGGTTGAAGACCCTTTCAGATACAATGGCGCCGGAGGAGATGGCTGCTATTCACGGCCTGCTATTGTGTGTGTTTTTTCGCGTTATTTGTAACTTATTTTGTACATAATGTTTCTGCCACTGAAAAGAGCTTCTGGATATCAGGACAGAGATTACTCACATCGTACTGGACAAAGATTTATTCTTTACCCAGTCGGACACGAAGGATTTACTTCAGACACCCGACAAGGCCCAAATCCCAGTCATTTGCATGAGAAAAAGACAGAGATATCTGGGACGCAGGTCGGGGTGCCTTGTAAGGATCTGACAGCAAGTGGGTAATCTGTCTCTACCATCAGTCCTATTCGCCAACTTGCAATCACTGGAAAACAAACTGGATGATCTACAGTCGAGACTATTCTACCAACGGGACATATAAAAACTGTATTATCTTATGTCTCACCAAGTTGTGGCTGAACAACGACATGGATAACATACAGATAGCGGGTTTTACGCTGCATCAGCAAGATAGAACAGCTGCCTCCGGTAAGACAAGGGGTGACGGTCTGTGTATATTTGTAAACAACAGCTGGTGCATGAAATTTAATATTAATTCTCAAGGTTTTGCTCGCCTGAGGTAGAGTATCTCATGATAAGCTGTAGAACACACTATTTACCAAGAGGCGGCGCTCCTAGTGGCCGGGGACTTTAATGCAGGAAAATCTAAATACGTTTTACTTCATTTCTACCAGCATGTTAATGTGGAACCAGAGAGAAAAAAACTCTACACCACCTTTACTCCACACACAGAGACACATAAAAATCTATCCCTCGTCCTCCATTTGGTAAATCTGACCATAATTCTATCCTACTGATTCCTGCTTACAAGAAATAACTAAAACAGGAAGCACCCGTGACTCGTTCAGTAAAGAAGTGGTCAGATGACGCAGATGCTAAGCTACAGGACTGTTTTGCTAGCACAGACTCTTCCGATAGGATTGAGGAGTACATCGCATCAGTCACTGGCTACATCAATAAGTGCATTGATGACGTCGTCCCCACAGTGACCGTACGTACATACCCCAACCAGGATGCATGGATTACAGGCAACATCCGCACTGAGCTAAAGGGTAGAGCTGCCGCTTTCAAGGAGCGGGACTCTAACCCAAACGCTTAGAAAATTCTGCTACGCCCTCCAACGAACCATCAAACAGGCAAAGCGTCAATACAGGATTAAGATTGAATCTTACTACACCGGCTCCAACGCTCGTCGGATGTGGCAGGGCTTGCAAACTATTACAGACTACAAAGGGAAGAACAGCCTCGAGCTGCCCAGTGACCCGAGCCTACCAGACAAGCTAAATTACTTTTATGCTTGCTTTGAGGCTAGCAACACTGAAGCATGCATGAGAACATCAGCTGTTCCGGATGACTGTGTGATCATTCACAAGCCCGCAGGGCCAGACGGATTACCAGGACGTGTACTCCGAGCATGCGCTGACCAACTGGCAAGTGTCTTCACTGACATTTTCAACCTCTCCTTGACCGAGACTGTAATACCAACATGTTTCAAGCAGACCACCATAGTCTCTGTGCCCAAGAACACTAAGGTAAACTGCCTAAATGACTACCAACCAGTAGCACTCACGTCTGTAGCCATGAAGTGCTTTGAAAGGCTGGTCTTGGCTCACATCAACACCGTTATCCCAGAAATCCTAGACCCACTCCAATTTGCATACCGCTCCAACAGATCCACAGATGATGCAATCTCTATTGCACTCCACACTGTCCTTTCCCACCTGGACAAAAGGAACACCTACATGAGAATGCTATTCATTGATTTACAGCTCAGTGTTCAACACCATGGTGCCCTCAAAGCTCATCACTAAGCTAAGGACCATGGGATTAAACACCTTCCTCTGCAACTGGATCCTGGACTTCCTGACGGGCTGCGGGCTGCAGGCTCCAGGTGGTAAGGGTAGGTAACAACACATCTGCCACGCTGATCCTCAACACGGGGGCCCCTCAGGGGTGCGTGCTCAGTCCCCTCCTGTACTCCCTGTTCACCCATGACTGCATTGCCAGGCACGACTCCAACACCATTATTAAGTTTGCAGACGACACAACAGTGGCAATCCTGATCACCAACAACAGTGAGACAGCCTATAGGTAGGAGGTCAGAGACCTGGCGCCAGGATAACAACCTCTTCCTCAATGTGATCAAGACAAAGGAGATGATTGTGGACTACAGGAAAAGGAGGACCGAGCACGCACCCATTCTCATTTTACCTATCTATTTTTGACTTAACTCTTATTTTTCTTAAAACTGCATTGTTGGTTAAGGGCTTGTAAGTAAGCAGTTCACTGTAAGGTCAACACCTGTTGTATGTGGCACATTTGACAAATAAAATTTGCTTTGATTTGACAGAGAGGGAGAAAGAGACAAAGAATGAGTGTGAAAGAGAAATGGAGAAAGGGAGAAAGAGGATAAGTGTTTGGGAGATATAGGGCAGATGAAAATAGAGGGCGAGTAAGGGAGAGGATGAGGACTAGAGGTCTTCATGAGTCCAACAGATCTGAAGAGTGGGTCCTGATCCTAAATTCTGACTTTTGTCTCGGATCTGGGTCTGATATAATTGCCACGAGTCTCAGGTATGTACAATTAAAATATATTTACAGATTTGCGCCAATTGGACCCGACCCCTGTTAATTTAATGTGTGTGAGTCGATGAGAACTGCGTGAGCTTGTTATCTGTCAGCCAGTTGCAACTCAATAAAACTTGTAGCTTATGTCCAACTGAAACTGGTTCCGGCTACTTATGACATATGCGCCTGGTGCTGAGGAGAGAGAGAGCGAGTGGCAGGAGCCTTGGCAAAGGCTACTGTTGATTGCGAAAATTGAGGCCTTTTTCATTGAAGTAAAATTAAAGTTAGAGGAGAAAGAGTATAGTGAAAAGAATCTGACAAGGGGACTGTCCTCTGGGACAACTTTTAATATTGTACTGGACAAAGATGAGAAGAACGTTGGCACGGCCATATGGACTGTGTGTGCAACTCCCTAATCAGGTTTGATGCAATTTTCTAACTTTTATGTATTTAGTTTCGTATTTATTATAATTTGTTTTATCGTTATTATTATTATTATTATTATTGTAGACCTATTTAAGAATCTAAGCCATTTCTTTATATATGCACAAAGTGTTTTGTTTCATTTTGTTGATACATTTTCGTTGGCTAAATTAAGTTTGAACTGTCTTTTTAATTTTGTGCTATATTTAGTTGAAGATTAAAAATAGGCCTCTTGTGTCTATGGGTATCTGGAAGTCTATTGGTATCTGCTAGCATGCTAGTAGATACCCATAGACTTCATGGCATTGCGCTAACGCTAGTTAGCATTGGCTCACAAAACTATCTCTAATTTCCTTCACACTGGACACAGAGACATACAAATGGTATCCACAAGTTCATCTGGCTCAATGGTTTTCATTGATCATCATTGAGATGTTTCTACAACTTCATTAGAGTCCACTTGTCATAAATTCAATTGATTGGACATGATTTGGAAAGGCACACAACTGTCTATAAAAAGGTCCCACAGTTGACAGTGCATGTATTAGCAAAAACCAAGCCTTGAGGTCGAAGGAATTGTGTCGAGGCACAGATCTGGGAAGGGTACCAAAACATTTCTGCAGCATTGAAAGTCCAAGAACACAGTGCCCTCCATCATTATTAAATAGAAGAAGTTTGTAACCACTGAGACTCTTCCTAGAGCTGGCTGCCTGGCCAAACTGAGCAATTGGGGAAGAAGGGCCTTGGTCAGGGAGGAGACCAAGAACCCAGTGGTTACTCTGACAGAGCTCTAGAGTTCCTCTGTGGAGATGGGAGAACCATCTCTGCAGCACTCTACCAATCGGGCCTTTATGGTAGAGTGGCCAGACGGAAGCCACTCCTCAGTAAAAGGCACATGACAGCCCGCTTGGAGTTTACCAAAAGTCACTTAAAGACTCTCAGACCATGAGAAACAAGATTCTCTGGTCTGATGAAACCAAGATTGAACTCTTTGGCCTGAATGCCAAGCGTCACGTCTGGAGGAAACCTGGCACCATCCCTACAGTGAAGCAAGGCTGTAACGTAACAATGTGGAAAAAGTCAAGGGGTCTGAATATTTTCCGAATGCACTGTATAATGCTTATCTTTATAAAAAAAATAATAATAACAAATTAGCCTCCTTCTGTATGATTATATCTGTATAGCAGTAGTAGCCTATCTGACAAGTATAAAGATATGAATGTCATGTCAGGATATCTGTATCTTTCTCTCGGTTGCTCTAGGCCTAGTTCTCTTCCTTTATATGTTAAATATGAATATTATACAGTGGATGTTTAGGCCTATATGCCTGTGATGCCCTGATGAATTTAGGGCTCAACCCTCCGACAGCCAAACCATGTGGGGGACAATTATTGTTTTAGGAAAGTAAAAACCAATAAAACAATAGGCTATAAAGTTTTGAATATGCTACACATCGAAACATTGAATATACATTTTTTGTTGTTGTTATAGGCAGTTTTTAAGGACACATAACTGTGGATCACTTAGCCAATATCACTCATTTATTGATGGCGCTGGCAGAACCGGTCTGAGGTTTTGTTCTTTTTTCTCTCTCGGATCCGAACCGGCTGTTCTCAGGTCCATTCGGAACGGGTCTCAGTTTTATAAAAATGTATTTATGCATATCAGGTGGGGTGGGAAAGCCACTAATTCAGTTCGGAACAGGTCCAACGTTTTGGACATGGTGAATACCTCTCGTGTGAACTCTTCAGTAGAGTGGTTTTCATCTTCCCACTCCCATCTCCAATGGTTTGTATGACAGCTGGATCCTGTAATTCCCCATCACTCAAACCTACACTCACTATGCAGACACACACTCACACTGTCTCACACACTCACTATGCAGACACACACTCACACTGTCTCACACACTCACACTGTCTCACACACTCACACTGTCTCACACACTCACACTGTCTCACACACTCACACTGTCTCACACACTCACACTGTCTCACACACTCACACTGTCTCACACACTCACACTGTCTCACACACTCATACTGTCTCACACACTCATACTGTCTCACACACTCACACTGTCTCACACACTCACACTGTCTCACACACTCACACTGTCTCACACACTCACACTGTCTCACACACTCACACTGTCTCACACACTCACACTGTCTCACACACTCACACTGTCTCACACACTCACACTGTCTCACACACTCACACTGTCTCACACACTCACACTGTCTCACACACTCACACTGTCTCACACACTCACACTGTCTCACACACTCATACTGTCTCACACACTCATACTGTCTCACACACTCACACTGTCTCACACACTCACACTGTCTCACACACTCACACTGTCTCACACACTCACACTGTCTCACACACTCACACTGTCTCACCCACTCACACTGTCTCACACACTCACACTGTCTCACACACTCACACTGTCTCACACACTCATACTGTCTCACACACTCACACTGTCTCACACACTCATACTGTCTCACACACTCACTATGCAGACACACACTCACACTGTCTCACACACTCATACTGTCTCACACACTCACACTGTCTCACACACTCACTATGCAGACACACACTCACACTGTCTCACACACTCACACTGTCTCACACACTCACACTGTCTCACACACTCATACTGTCTCACACACTCACACTGTCTCACACACTCATACTGTCTCACACACTCATACTGTCTCACACACTCACTATGCAGACACACACTCACACTGTCTCACACACTCATACTGTCTCACACACTCACACTGTCTCACACACTCACTATGCAGACACACACTCACACTGTCTCACACACTCACACTGTCTCACACACTCACACTGTCTCACACACTCACTATGCAGACACACACTCACACTGTCTCACACACTCACACTGTCTCACACACTCACACTGTCTCACACACTCACACTGTCTCACACACTCACACTTTCTCACACACTCATACTGTCTCACACACTCACTATGCAGACACACACTCACACTGTCTCACACACTCATACTGTCTCACACACTCACACTGTCTCACACAATCACTATGCAGACACACACTCACACTGTCTCACACACTCACACTGTCTCACACACTCACACTGTCTCACACACTCACACTGTCTCACACACTCACACTGTCTCACACACTCACTATGCAGACACACACTCACACTGTCTCACACACTCATACTGTCTCACACACTCACACTGTCTCACACACTCACACTGTCTCACACACTCACACTGTCTCACACACTCACACTGTCTCACACATGGACACGTTACCATATACTCACACCCTCATACTAATCCACATTCACACACCGTGTCCTACTTACGGTATGAAACATATGCTATCACATTCTCTCACTCAGAGACACGTGCATGTGCACAGAAGCACTCACTCACTCCCTTTATCTGTACCTGGATGTCACTATGTTTGATTTAGTTCTCTTGCCTCACCAGTTCCTGGGCCAGATGTCAGTGTGAGGGATAATATACTGTGTATCCATTCTGCTTTACTATACTCCACTCTCATACGCCTAGGGACCCAGGCCTTTCCCAGCCATGACCTCTGGGCCTCCTCCAGAACAAAACACATACTGCCAGACACAGCAAGAGGACACATACACACACACACACACAAATACACAGGTAGAGTGTACAGTGGAGCAGACAGAGCAAGTTTTGGCCCAATGATTTATAAGGTCTCTGTACGTGTGTCACAGGCACAGTACTGTCTCTGGAGTGGAGAGTAGAGCTGGACGTGTTTTCATGGGACCACTCACCCAGCCTGCACATTATTTAGACCTTACACACAGTTACAGTTAGCAGCCAGAAAACACCCCTGTAAATGCAAGCCTCTTATTACTCATAAATTAAGGGGATTTTCTCTGGTGATCATATTTGTGTCCAATGAAATAATGACATTTTACCCAATCCTCTATTCTGCTATGATGATTTCATAGAACCAGTGTGCCATAGAACCGTCCAACATGTCCTCCCCTGCTGGGCCCCTGAGGGTGAGCTGAACCCTGTTGACCCTGAGCTGTGATCACACAAGCCTTTTTATAAGCTGATGAGAGAACAGCAATTGATGGCTCTGGATCGCTCTTTTGAATTTCTTTTGTTTGTCGTTTTCTTTACAGTAAAGCCCATGATAGTTCTGCCATTTTTCTTCTTTTCCATTTTGATCTGCCTCATCTGTCATCCCTCTCTGCTGATCCTCTTCCACACTCCTGCATGGGAACCTCCGATCTGTGTGTGTGTTTGTGTGTGTGTGGTTTATCCCTGCATGTCTTCACATACACAGCTCTGTCTGAAGGCATGTTGTGTTCAAGTGCCTTTCAGAGATAAGACTCTCATCATTCTGCCTGCTGGGAAAAGAAGTGAACAAGAAAGGGGCAAAGACACAAGCAGAATCCTCCTTTATTCTCTCTCTCACCCCTGTCCTTCTTTCACTCTCATTCAGTTTCCCTGCCTCCATTTATTTCTGTTTCTTCCTGTGTTGGTGGTCCAGCATATTGAGAAAGCAGGCATGTGTCTCGGTCATGCTGTTTTTGAACCCCAGCTCCGGCCTTAGCTGTATTGCTGCCTGGCCCTGGGACTGGCCCTGGACTGGCACTGGGACTGGCACTGGGACTGGCCCTGGACTGGCACTGGGACTGGGACTGGCACTGGGACTGGCCCTGGCACTGGGACTGAGAATGAGAATGGATGTCAGAGAAAGGCTAGAGCACTTCATCACTACAGCATTGTCTCTACAGCTCTGGCTGAGAGATGGGAGAGAAAGAGGGAGAGAAAGAGGGAGAGAAAGACAGAGAGACAGAAAGAGAGAGAGAGAGAGTCGGGGGGGGGTAGGCTGTCTCTATAGGCCTCTCTCTCAGTCCCCTATTGGCCATGGTGTATTTCAGCCAAGAAGCTTTTGAAAGCCCAAACCCCCACGTCTGCTATACGACTCTGAGAGCACTCATCACACGCATAATAAATTTGGCCTTTAAAATAAACTACTCCCTCTTTTAGACACAGTAAAACAATAACGACAGGGAGGGGTGCATGCATGCATGCGAGGAGGGCATTGGGTCTGTGTATGCATGTGTGTGTGCGGGTGTGTGTGTGTGTAGTAGGTGTGTGTGTCTACGCCTTGTTTTATTTGCACTTGTAGGATGCAGAGCAGTTTAGGCATCTAGACACACACGTGCGCACAGACATGCACCCGCACGCTAGTGATGCGCGGGTTGACTCATAGGGTCATTAAATACTGTGTGGATGAAGGGCGGGTGACTGTTGGGAGTGTTGAATGAAGAGAAAACAATAGCTTAAAAAATCCATAAATGTATTATTCTTGTGCAATTTATATCTATAGGCTACATTGAGGTTTTTCTTTCATTATTTTAGGCGATCTGGCATTACTGTGTAAGCCTTAGGGCCTATTAATGGTATTCCAAATAGCCTACACGCCAATCGCTTTTGGGAACTAGCACGCACACACACACGATTGCACACACACAGACAGACAACCCTGGCTCTTTTCCCTCCAGCTATTTAAGCGACCACATTGCAGCCTGCCACTGGGGAAACACTCAATGATCCTAAACTGGAGATTTAACTCTGAGGAAGGCCCCATGTTGAACCGAGTAGCCCGTCCCCAGTCCTCTCTACTGATCCACTGGCCCCTGCTCCCTCTCTCCCCAAGCTCTGTTCCCTCTCTCCCCAAGCCCTGTTCCCTCTCTCCCCAAGCCCTGCTCCCTCTCTCCCCAAGCCCTGTTCCCTCTCTCCCCAAGCCCTGCTCCCTCTCTCCCCAAGCCCTGTTCCCTCTCTCCCCAAGCCCTGTTCCCTCTCTCCCCAAGCCCTGCTCCCTCTCTCCCCAAGCCCTGTTCCCTCTCTCCCCAAGCCCTGCTCCCTCTCTCCCCAAGCCCTGTTCCCTCTCTCCCCAAGCCCTGTTCCCTCTCTCCCCAAGCCCTGCTCCCTCTCTCCCCAAGCCCTGTTCCCTCTCTCCCCAAGCCCTGCTCCCTCTCTCCCCAAGCCCTGCTCCCTCTCTCCCCAAGCCCTGTTCCCTCTCTCCCCAAGCCCTGTTCCCTCTCTCCCCAAGCCCTGCTCCCTCTCTCCCCAAGCCCTGTTCCCTCTCTCCCCAAGCCCTGCTCCCTCTCTCCCCAAGCCCTGCTCCTTCTCTCCCCAAGCCCTGTTCCCTCTCTCCCCAAGCCCTGCTCCCTCTCTCCCCAAGCCCTGTTCCCTCTCTCCCCAAGCCCTGTTCCCTCTCTCCCCAAGCCCTGCTCCCTCTCTCCCCAAGCCCTGTTCCCTCTCTCCCCAAGCCCTGCTCCCTCTCTCCCCAAGCCCTGCTCCCTCTCTCCTCAAGCCCTGCTCCTTCTCTCCCCAAGCCCTGTTCCCTCTCTCCCCAAGCCCTGCTCCCTCTCTCCCCAAGCCCTGCTCCCTCTCTCCCCAAGCCCTGCTCCCTCTCTCCCCAAGCCCTGCTCCCTCTCTCCCCAAGCCCTGCTCCCTCTCCCCCCAAGCCCTGTTCCCTCTCTCCCCAAGCCCTGCTCCCTCTCTCCCCAAGCCCTGCTCCCTCTCTCCAAGCCCTGCTCCTTCTCTCCCCAAACCCTGCCCCCTCTCTCCCCAAGCCCTGCTCCCTCTCTCCCCAAGCCCTGCTCCTTCTCTCCCCAAACCCTGCTCCCTCTCTCCCCAAGCCCTGCTCCCTCTCTCCCCAAGCCCTGCTCCTTCTCTCCCCAAACCCTGCTCCCTCTCTCCCCAAGCCCTGCTCCCTCTCTCCCCCAGCCCTGCTCCTTCTCTCCCCAAACCCTGCTCCCTCTCTCCCCAAGCCCTGCTCCCTCTCTCCCCCAGCCCTGCTCCTTCTCTCCCCAAGCCCTGCTCCCTCTCTCCCCAAGCCCTGCTCCCTCTCTCCCCAAGCCCTGCTCCCTCTCTCCCCAAGCCCTGCTCCCTCTCTCCCCAAGCCCTGCTCCCTCTCTCCCCAAGCCCTGCTCCCTCTCTCCCCAAGCCCTGCTCCTTCTCTCCCCAAACCCTGCTCCCTCTCTCCCCAAGCCCTGCTCCCTCTCTCCCCAAGCCCTGCTCTTTCCCCCAGCCCTGCACTCCCCCCGCAAAACACAAACAGCCTACTGACCCGGTGAGCAAGAGGGCTCTGTATTTCTGTCTGTCAAAGGAACCAGATGAGATACAGACCCACGTGCCTCTCTAACACTGCCCAGACCCAGGCCCTGGCTGCTGGGTTCAGGAGAGGCGGAACTGGGGTGGCTGGTTCAGATAGGGGTGAGATAAAAGGTGTGGATGCATACATCTGTAGCACAAAGGACCATGGTGGAGTTGAGATGAGATGAGCGAGGCTTTCATCTAGGCTGATATCAGGGAGAGCAGCACATCACAGTAAGATAAGATAACACTATACAACCATCCACACACACAGACACACACACACACACACACAAACAAAACTGTCTGAGTATTTGCTTTGGCTTACCCATTCATTAAAGCCAGGGTATGGGGGGGCCAGCTCAAGCCTGCCTGCCTGTCTGGTCTCGCTCGCCTGGTACTGAAAGCTCAGGTTCTTTAAAGGTCATTTCACTGCTATTCTTCTCATAACACCATTGGATCCATTTCAACAAGCAGGGTTACTCTTATGAAATACTGTATGTATTTATCTTACTATTCCATAGTATTGTTACATTAATTCAGCATCCACGTTACCCACCAATCAAATCAAATAAAATGTATTTATATAGCCCTTCGTACATCAGCTGATATCTCAAAGTGCTGTACAGAAACCCAGCCTAAAACCCCAAACAGCAAGCAATGCAGGTGTAGAAGCACGGTGGCTAGTAAAAACTCCCTATACAGGAGAGTGTGTTGTGATTACTATTGTAGTGACTACACCTACCTGCCAGTCTGTTTTATGTGTCCAAGCACAGCTGTTGCTTTAATTATTTTAAAAAAAGTATTTTAATGATTTCTTATATCTATCCGATCTGTTCGTAGCCATAGAACTGCATAGAAGTCTGTGTGTGTTTATTTCGGTTGAGGTGGAGATGCTCCAGATATCCAAGGCTATACGTAGATAAGCCATTGAAGTTCCAGCATGCAAAGAGAACAAGGTTGTGAATGTGTGTGTGTGTGTGTGTGTGTGTGTGTGTGTGTGTGTGTGTGTGTGTGTGTGTGTGTGTGTGTGTGTGTGTGTGTGTGTGTGTGTGTGTGTGTGTGTGTGTGTGTGTGTGTGTGTGTGTGTGTGTGTGTGTGTGTTTTCCTTTATGTGTGGCCATGCTTATCCCGCTCTTGTGTTTCTCCATGTGCTGCGGTCGGAGGGGAGACAGACAGGGGCCTGAGATCTCTGCCAACTCTACCTCTGGTTGAGTTGCTTTACTTCCTGTCTTTGACACTGTCTACTTCCATGATAACGACTCCTCCACATCCCATGTGTTGTCATTGCAGAACAGAGGAAAACCCTTCAGATGTACATACTATTGAGTAATCTTGTATTTTGCTCTCTCTTCCTCTGAGAGCGCAATAGACAGCCATGTGATTCTACCTAGGTAAAGGTCGAAAGTCATGTCCGTTTAAATCATTCACATTTGTTTGGTAAAAACAACAGGATAAAAACACATGTAAGTAAAAGTCCATTCCCCTTTTTTTCTCCTTTGTGTAATTTTGTCAGAGATCAGTCCTAGTGTTTGTTGTAAATCTTTGATCAGTCCCGTTGGATGTTTGTTTAGCCTTGAAGAAAACAGATGTGTTGGCCAAGACAGTGTTACAATAACTGTTCGTCATTATAATTATCAGGGACTTGTTCGCTTGTGGATCAGCTCTATTGCTTCAATCATTGTACAAGGCTACCTTTCATTCATAAACCATCTCCATGAATGACTGCAGGTTGACGTTTACTGGGATGAGTCTTGTCCTGGAGGCAGAACTTAGCAATTTCGTTAGATGTTCCAACTGCAAACTAAAATGAGTCTATATTGTAAAAATGTATGAAAACAAAAATGAGCTTTCTGGTCTTAATTTAAGGTTAGGGGAAGCATTAGGGTTAGCAGTGTGGTTAAATTTAGGGTTAAGTTTAAACTCTGATTTTCTGACTTTGTGGCTGTCAGCTAGTGACCATTCTGCAGAGCTGCCTCCAGAACAAGATTCATGACAAAAAACGCTAACCTGCGGAATGACTCTCTACACAGTGTGTAAAGTGATCCCAGATTTAAATCTGAATTATTTCTCATTTGTGTACCCTGTTTGTGTAACTTCCAGTAACTGAGGTCTAGAATACTTAATTTATTGTTGAAGTGTAATCCCAGACCCAAGTCCTATCTCCCAGGGCCCAGCTGTCAGTCATCACAGCTTGGGTTAGCAGTGACATGGATTAGGTCAGAATTGACCCCCACTGGGTGTTTGAGACCTGTGTTAGAGTCTCATGTCTCTGCTGTGGTGTCGTGTTCCCATGTCCCCCTGTGTGAGTCAATCTCAGGTGAGTATGGGCTCAGTGTCCCTCACACCACCACCCTGGACGCCATAGTCCAATCAGCTTTGATCCCGCCCGCGGCCCCTGGAAGTAAGTGGGGTCTAATCCCCAGAAAGCCCTATAAGACACAGAGGAATGTCTGGCACACAGGAGACCATTCAACCAGGGATTACACAGAAAGCAGCTCAGTCTCATACAGCCATAACCCCGGTGTGTCCTTGCATGCGTGCAGGCATATGTGAGCGTATTTGAGTGACCTGAGCAGTGAGGGTGTTGATTCCTCAACACAGTTTTGTGTATGTAAAGAGTCAGTGACCACATATCTGATAATAGCTTCCATCCCCGTATTAACCCTTTATGGAACTAAACCTTAAGCGACAGAGAGTGTGTCCATCCACACACTGAGCCTGATAGTTCATCCATACCTGCTGTGCCAGTTGAAACGTAGAGCAGCTGTAGGGAAAATGTTGTGAGAATGTTTCAGATGGTTTTTTAGGTGTCTATGGCCCAGAGGTGGAGAGCGGCCATATCACTGTCTCAGCACTCTGGCTTTTATTCTCTGTCGTTCTCAACCCTTATAAGAGGTCAACTCTTGGACACTCAAGTATATAGTGGGTTGATGGTTTCTCTGTGGATATTTATTTTATTGAACCTTTATATAACTGGTTCATGGGTGTCCATATGGCAGTACTCCGCCTGATCGTGTGTACTAGGAGGCTGGACACAGTGGATCTGGCTGATTTCACAGTGGGTTTGAAACTCATGTCACAGATCCACGGGAACCAGCGTATCATCATCTGCATCTCAATTTGCACACTATTCCCTGTATATTGCACTACTTTTGACCAGGGTCCATGGTGTAGTGCACTGTAGGGACTAGGGTGCCATTTAGGATGCATACCCAATGTCTTCCTGCAGAGTGTTCTGCTGTGTAGGGATCCCAGCCCAGACTCCCCTTCTGTTTTCTACCCTTCAGCTACAGACAGCTCCCCTCTCCCTGCCCTGACCCACTCTACAAGTATGAGATGGCCTGCTGGGAACCTGGTGTGTGTGTGTGTGTGTGTGTGTGTGTGTGTGTGTGTGTGTGTGTGTGTGTGTGTGTGTGTGTGTGTGTGTGTGTGTGTGTGTGTGTGTGTGTGTGTGTGTGTGTGTGTGTGTGTGTGTGTGTGTGTGTGTGTGTGTGTGTGTGTGTGTGTTTGACATGCAGGCACGCGCCTGCATGTGTTTCTGCATGTAAGTGTGTGTGTGCAAGTGTGTGTATCACCAGGCGTACAGTCGCACACGTGTGCATGACTGTAGAGATTGATGTAGCGATTTGGCCCAGAGCAGATGGTGAAAACAATGAGGCAGCAATCTGGAGCAGGACCATCAATCTGGAGGAGGACCATCAATCTGGACCAGAACCATGAGAGTGGAGGGAATTATGTTGACCCTGGCCCAGGTCCATGGAATTAAGAGTGTGTGTGTGTGTGTGTGTGTGTGTGTGTGTGTGTGTGTGTGTGTGTGTGTGTGTGTGTGTGTGTGTGTGTGTGTGTGTGTGTGTGTGTGTGTGTGTGTGTGTGTGTGTGTGTGTGTGTGTGTGTGTGTGTGTGTGTGTGTGTGTGTGTGTGTGTGTGCATGTGTGTGTGTGTGTGTGTGTGTGCATGTGTGTGTGCGCGGGTGTGTGCGTGTGCGGGTGTGTGTGCATGTGGGTGTGTGTGTATTCTCGAGTCTACAGTAAGTGCTGACTAGTACGGGTTCCTTATATTGTCTAGTGGAAAAGACATGTATCTTTATCCGTTTGTTTAAATGTACAAAACGTTTCTTTTACATGCAGCTATTCCTTCCTGCTTTTTTATGTGTAATGGTTTTACAGTCGGCCCAAATAGACAGGGACGTTTTTATCTGCGGAGAGTATATAGGCCAACTAAATCAAGGCCTCTGAGACCCAGCTGTCTGAGCGCTGCAGTCTGTGTCTTTCTGAGTCAGGACCACAGCAAAGAGCTTCTTCTGTTAACATATTGACTGGCTGTCTTCCTGCCTTACTGCCTGGCACGCGGACACAGCACTCTAATCATCCTGTGGTCCATGTCTGTCTTCCTTGGCCACATCCTCTGCTCGGGAATCAGGGAACCAGGGGACCTGGAGGACAGAGCTTTATACACAGATCATCCATTAGTGCTATTGTACCTGTCAACGTGTCGCCATCTGTAGTTCAATCTAAAAACTCCCACCCTGCTGGGAGACTTAGACATCAGCGTTAGGAAGGCCATAAAGATCATCAAGGACAACAACCACCCGATGTTACAGGAAGGCCATAAAGATCATCAAGGACAACAACCACCCGATGTCACAGGAAGGCCATAAAGATCATCAAGGACAACAACCACCCAAGCCACTGCCTGTTCACTCCGCTATCATCCAGAAGGCGAGGTCAGTACAGGTGCATCAAAGCTGGGACCGAGAGACTGAAAAACAGCTTCTATCTCAAGGCCATCAGACTGTTAAACAGCCACCACTAACATTGAGTGGCTGCTGTCAACACACTGACACTGACACAACTCCAGCCACTTTAATAATGGGAATTGATGGGAAATGATGTAAATATATCACTAGCCACTTTAAACAATGCTACCTAATATAATGTTTACATACCCTACATTATTAATCTCATATGCATACGTATATACTGTACTCTATATCATCTACTGCATCCTTATGTAATACATCACTAGCCACTTTAACTATGCCACTTTGTTTACATACTCATCTCATATGTATATACTGCACTCAATACCATCTACTGTATCTTGCCTATGCTGCTCTGTACCATCACTCATTCATATATCTTTATGTACATATTCTTTATCCCCTTACACTGTGTATAAGACAGTTGTTTTGGAATTGTTAGTTAGATTACTTGTTGGTTAGTACTGCATTGTCGGAACTAGAAGCACAAGCATTTCGCTACACTCGCATTAACTGCTAATTATCTGCTAACCATGTGTATGTGACAAATAAGATTTGATTTGATGTGATGTGTCTGCAACTACTGATGCGTAATACTGAATTTGCAATAATACAGTGAATACAAGGTATTCTGAGACCAGTGAGTGCTGTGTGCCTGGCACTCTGTCTGGGCAATCTCTCTCTGCTCTGTCTAAACTTTAAACAAGGAATGTTTAAAAAGGACTGGTGTTTTGGTTTTTTCATGATACTAAATCTTTTGTTTTTCCTGAGAGAACTGAGTTTCAGTGGAAATTCCACTGCAAGGCTAAAATCTCTGAACGGTGCAATGATCCAAGCTTTTAACGACAAAAGAGAGATTTGGGGGCCGTGAGAGAAGTCCCATAGGAACATGTACATTTAAATAATAGCCGAGCGAATGAGGGAAATGGACAATGTTCTCTAAAAGGAGCTGAATCCTGAGGAAAATGTAAAGAAGAAAGAGTGCGAGCTTCGCCCCCCTCACCGTGCCCGTCTCTGCTTCTAGTTCATTTATAGCACACTGGATTAAGGCAGGTTTACGGTTTGCTGTTGGAACAGAATATCACCGAGGTGGGAGTTGGAATAGCTACGCCTGGCAACCGCTGCCTGGCTTGGGGAGCTGTGCAGTCACTATCATATAGTCAGTCAATACATTAGAACAAAACCTTTGTGTTTGGTTGCCATGGGTACAGTTACGAGGTTGTCATAGGGGGTTCTTAATTATTTGAGTTGTTTCGGTGGGTGGTGATGGGAGGGAAGGGTGTTTTAAGCCTTTTTTAATGCGCCTCGCTTGCCTTCATCTGCTCTCATGTACAGATCAGCTCCCCGTCCGTAGAACAAATACAGTGCTATGGACTGATGGAGCAACAACAGGCCCCAGAGCTACAACGAGTAATCAAAGCAAACTCTGGGTTTTACTGTGGCATATAAACAATGTGTGTTGGAGCTGATGTGTCATTCAAAGATTTAGTCCACCGGACATGGGGCCAAATGTTTAGCTACAGGCCTGTGGCCTGTGGCCTGAGCTGCTTCTCGCTTGGCTGGTGTTGTGGGCAGAGTGGGCAGAGTTGGGGGCTGAGTTCCAAATGGCATCCTATTCCCTATAAGGTGCATTACTTTTGACCAGGGACCATAGTAGTAGTGCACTACATAGGGAATTGGGTGTAACACACATGTCACATATCCAGGGTAATGAGTACATGGTTCACTGGCCAAGAATTCCCCCAGTATTTTGTTGTTGCAGGGTGTCTTGCTGCAGCAAACCACAGTGTGTGAAATAGCCTAGCTCACCACGGTTCTTACATGGGGTTTTAGATCAGTGTTCTTAGCTTGGAAGCGGATTTTTTCATATTTCTCTCTTTCCTACTCTCACAGTTTTCTTTAGTTTTCAAGCCAAGAGTACAATGCAATACTTGCCTCTCACAACACATGAGTACTGTGTATATTTACTGTGTTGTCAAATTCAGCTACTCTATTCCTCAACTGGTGGAATTTAAAAAGAATATGTATGAATCGTGAACATAGACTTTATAGCTCATTGCAAAGTGTTAATACATAGTAATGCACGGTGTGGTTATTCCTGGGCCTGGGGAAAGTATGTGTATGTATACAGGTCAGTAAGCAGGTCTGTTCCTGGGCCTGGGGAAAGTATGTGTATGTATACAGGTCAGTAAGCAGGTCTATTCCTGGGCCTGGGGAGAGGATGTGTATGTATGGAGGTCAGTAAGCAGGTCTGTTCCTGGGCCTGGGGAGAGGATGTGTATGTATGGAGGTCAGTAAGCAGGTCTGTTCCTGGGCCTGGGGAGAGGATGTGTATGTATGGAGGTCAGTAAGCAGGTCTATTCCTGGGCCTGGGGAGAGGATGTGTATGTATGGAGGTCAGTAAGCAGGTCTATTCCTGGGCCTGGGGAGAGGATGTGTATGTATGGAGGTCAGTAAGCAGGTCTATTCCTGGGCCTGGGGAGAGGATGTGTATGTATGGAGGTCAGTAAGCAGGTCTATTCCTGGGCCTGGGGAGAGGATGTGTATGTATGGAGGTCAGTAAGCAGGTCTATTCCTGGGCCTGGGGAGAGGATGTGTATGTATGGAGGTCAGTAAGCAGGTCTATTCCTGGGCCTGAGGAGAGTATGTGTATGTATGGAGGTCAGTAAGCAGGTCTATTCCTGGGCCTGGGGAGAGGATGTGTATGTATGGAGGTCAGTAAGCAGGTCTGTTCCTGGGCCTGGGGAGAGGATGTGTATGTATACAGGTCAGTAAGCAGGTCTGTTCCTGGGCCTGGGGAGAGGATGTGTATGTATACAGGTCAGTAAGCAGGTCTGTTCCTGGGCCTGGGGAGAGGATGTGTATGTATACAGGTCAGTAAGCAGGTCTGTTCCTGGGCCCAGTTGTTTTTGGAGCCCTTGTTTGTCAGCCACTTGTGGCTGTGTGTTGGCTTAGAGGAGAGGGTTTTAATTGCTGTGGTGTGTCGGGATGGGACAGGAGGAGGTCACAGACGGTCCTCTCCCTGCCACTCTAAATACACAACAGAGGAGATGAGGCGAGTGTGGTTTTACCCAGGCACTGTCAGTAGCACAGTGCTCCTGGTTTGAGAGAAGCATCTGCATTTCGACTGGGGTCACGAAACAGGGACATGAAAGGATGTATTTTTTATCGTTTTCCAGTGTTTTGTGTCTTAGTAAAAAAAGTGATGGGTGGGAGTTGGTAACGTCAGCCTTTGCCTCGTGTTTTTATTGGACATCTGTTACCTTCAAGCGGAGGAAATGTTGAAAAAGTGTCGGGCGGATTTGTGGTGCAGCCGATCACAACCGCATGCCGCCTCAAACCCAGCATGCTTCACTTCCCGAGATATGCCTGACGCTAATTTTAGCCATTTTACACAGACCGCAGCGTTGTTTGTTTTCGCAGCACCAATATAATTGTTTCCATTTTGCCATAAACTAACAATCTAAACCATTTTTTGGGGAGGGGGGTGGTGAATCTTTTTAAAACCATGTTTAGCCTTGCATTTTCACATCTGTTTGTTATTTCAGAAGACTTTTATCTTCTTGCTCTATGAACCCACCCAGTTGTTGTTGTGGGCATCAGGTATCATGTTGGTAAGATGAAACTTGCTGAGAGGACTGAAACAGTGCTGAAGCAGATGTTAGGAAAGGGATATTTTGGACAGTGAAATAAATAAAGTGGTCAGGCAGCAAGAGAGGGAGGTACTGTAATCAGTAGTCAGAGGTCAGAGGTCAGAGGGTGGTACTGTAGTCAGTACTCAGAGGTCAGAGGGAGGTACTGTAGTCAGTAGTCAGAGGTCAGAGGGAGGTACTGTAGTCAGTAGTCAGAGGGAGGTACTGTAGTCAGTAGTCAGTAGTCCGAGGGAGGTACTGTATTCAGTACTCAGAGGTCAGAGGGAAAGTGAGGAGAGAGGGAGATGTGAAGCAGAGCTCATTGTTCCTGTATTCATTATAGTCATTATTATTTATGAGAGTGCCTTGGAGCGATTCTCAGCAGTGGGACTGCACTTCTGGATGGTACCCTACCCACAGACCAGGCTGATGGGAAATAATAAGCAAGGGCTTAGAGAGGAAGGGGGAGGGGAGGGAAATTAGGCTGCCCTGTGTTGAGATGTGTTATCCTTGGTGGGGTGGGGGAGCTGAGGTAGAGGAAGGTAGAGGGGGCAGGAGGAGCAGCTCCTGTCTGGGACAGGGAGGTGGGAGGAGGAGAGATATAAAATCTCCTCCTGCTGTGTAAGATTAGAGGTCTGTCTGTGTGCACATCTGGCCACATGAGCTGATAGCTCTGATCTGAGAACAGAGGCCAGTGCTACACTACTATAGGAACCATTGAGGAAGAATGCTCTCATTCACCCTGCCTCCTACTGTGTGTGTGTGTGTGTGTGTGTGTGTGTGTGTGTGTGTGTGTGTGTGTGTGTGTGTGTGTGTGTGTGTGTGTGTGTGTGTGTGTGTGTGTGTGTGTGTGTGTGTGTGTGTGTGTGTGTGTGTGTGTGTGTGTGTGTGTGTGTGTGTGTGTGTGTGTGTGTGTGTGTGTGTGTGCTCCATATTATGGGACCACAAGGGCCTGGCCTTCTCTGTTGAGGAGCTGGTGTGGGTTAGTGCCACCCTGCTGAGTCTGTCGGTACCTGCTCTGTGCAGGCCAGTTAACAGATCATCTGGAATCAGAACACACGGGTATGTTCAAGAGGAAGACAATAGAATTCAGTCAGTAACTGCAGCCACACAGATTACCACACTACGCTGAGAGGCCATGCATGCCAAGTGTTTGTTAAATAATCCAGGGAGTCTGAGTCTGTTCTCAGATCCATTAGTGATGCAAGTCTAGCCTAGTGGAGGTGGAGGGAGGGAGGGGGGGTCTGACTGCAGACCAGGGCTCTCCTGTCTGTCTGCCTCCCAGCCTGCTGGTGTGTTGACTGATGAAGTGAGATGTGTCTGTAAGAGGTGAGAGCTCCTCCCGCCCCTTCCCTGACCCCCCACCACTCCAACCCTCACCTCAGAGTCCTACAGGCGACGTCTGGTTTCATTTGCAGTTTGTCTGGCCCAACACCACTGCAACAGGTCTGCTCACAACAGCCATAGCAGTGTGTGTTTGTGTGTGTAGCCAAAAATGTGAGTGTAAAGACTCCCTCAGCTCCCCCCACCCTTACACCTTCCCACAGGAACCCAGTGGGTACTGCAGTGTGAGAAGAGAGTGTGGGTCTCCGCACCACTGCAGGCTGAAGTCAGGTGTCGATGGGGTGTGGCAGTTCCTCTGCAAAAGAAAGGAAATAAGGAAGGCCGTCCCTCCCTCTCAGCCAATCACCTAATAAAAGTAAAGCTAGAATCCTGGGAAAGCATAATACACTGGGGTACAGGCAGGTTTGTGTTGGCCCATTGAGGATGAGCCCAGTTCCCAACGCAGCCTGGGTATGGAAGGAGGGAGACACAGAGAGAACTGGATGAGCCCGGGTCCCAACCCAGCCTGGGAGATGGAAGGAGGGAGACACAGAGAGAACTGGATGAGCCAGGGTCCCAACACAGCCTGGGAGATGGAAGGAGGGAGACACAGAGAGAACTGGATGAGCCAGGGTCCCAACACAGCCTGGGAGATGGAAGGAGGGAGACACTGAGAGAACTGGATGAGCCAGGGTCCCAACACAGCCTGGGAGATGGAAGGAGGGAGACACAGAGAGAACTGGATGAGCACGGGTCCCAACCCAGCCTGGGAGATGGAAGGAGGGAGACACAGAGAGAACTGGATGAGCCCGGGTCCCAACGCAGCCTGGGAGATGGAAGGAGGGAGACACAGAGAGAACTGGATGAGCATCACCCCAATTTGTTATCATGGCATTTTAGGTCAAAATAATAGACTATGGAAACTGCTGGATATAAAGCATATTTGTAGGCTCAGAGAGTTGTCTAATAGTAGTGCTTCTACAGAAGTGTCCATATCTTTGTCCACATGCAGCAGTGGTCTTTAGTCTTCCTGAAGGCTTAAGCAGCATTATGACAGAGACAAACTCCGTGGCCTGGCTGGTCAGCAGCACCTGGTCACTAATGGTGTTGTAGTGCTGAGCTCAGCTCTCTGAGCAGACAGAGATGGATCAGATCAGGAGGACTCCCCTCCCCTCCCCTCTCCTCCCCTCCCCTCCCCTCCCCATGACCCTCCCCCTCCCCTGCCCAGCCCTCCCCTCCCCTGCCCAGCCCTCCCCTCCCCTGCTCCCCTCTTACCTCCCCTCCCCTGCCCTGCTCTACCCTGCCCTCCATTCCCCTGCACCCCCCTCCCCTGCCCTACCCTGCCATCCATTCCCCTGCACCCCCCTCTCCTGCCCTACCCTGCCCTCCATTCCCCTGCAGCCCCCTCCCCTGCCCTGCACCCCCCTCCCCTGACCTCCCCTCCCCTGCCCTTTGTTGACTGGATGGTCTGTGTGTCCACAGCTGCCCCCACTTCCTCAGATCCCATACCTCCCCATGGGAACCTCTAGCTCTAAGATAAACCAGTCTTATGAAGCTCAAGCAAAAGGAGGGGGGGCAGCCAGAGCCTCAGTCAGTGACATGTCACAGGGTTCATTCTCAGGTCTGACTGGTGAAATCTCAGAGCTTCACTTCACACCTCGGTTTTGATTCAACTCCAGCAAGGCCACCACCGAGACGAGATGTGTGTGAGCTTGCATAAAGTCAACCGTCAATCATTACAGACCATATGAAACAAAGAGACGCTTTAGCCATTGAAGTACCTCCACAAGACAGGCCTTCCTGGCAGAAACCAGCACAAGGACGGTGTATGTCTGCACAGTGCTACTTATCTTACATCCATATGAAAGAGAGAATAAATAAACCAGGGCAAATAATGAGCTGAGGAGAGGGAGCACGGATGGGCTCTGTAGATAGAGAGGAAGGGGGAAGCGTGCTCTCTGGGCTGACTGGGCACTCTGCAGGATGGTCTGGTTTGTTTTCACTGGTAGTATTACTGGAGGACTGACCTTGGACCATTAATAATACTGCAGGCAGAGGAGAGGAGAACAAAAAGAGCCTGTGGAAAATGACTACACACACACACGCGTGCACACACCAGCCTGCTGGTTGGTTAAACATTGTTCTCCTCTCTGAGTGTGATGGCTCCCAGCCCCTCTCCCTCTGACCGTGTGCTGGCAGGGGCCTCCTCCGGACTGCCACAGAGGGCCCTCAGGGGCATGCTTAAAGGGTGGTGAAGGGGGTTATTTGGGTAAAACCAGTCACAGAGGGGGAACGTGTTATGCTTTTTGGAAGCTTATCAGCAAGAATGCCAAGACCCCGTCCCCTGCTCCTAGCGCCAGTACACATACTGTATGTACTTTATACTTCTTCATATGAGATAGACTTGAACACATATATAAAGGAGGTATGAATGAGACTCGCCATTTATCTGCCCTATCAAGTAGTAAAAGCATCCAACCCTACTACTGCCATTCTGTGTGTGTGTGTGTGTGTGTGTGTGTGTGTGTGTGTGTGTGTGTGTGTGTGTGTGTGTGTGTGTGTGTGTGTGTGTGTGTGTGTGTGTGTGTGTGTGTGTGTGTGTGTGTGTGTGTGTGTGTGTGTGTGTGTGTGTGTGTGTGTGTGTGTGTGTGTGTGTGTCTGTGTCATACATTATTTCTGTGGCTATGTTAAAGTTGTGATACACACACACACACACACATAGGTTTTAGGTAACCCTGACACTGCAGTGGTGTGACCTTCGCTCCTCTCCCTCTTTATCCTGAGACGGTTGCACCAGGCAGGCCAGGCCAGTGGGGAGGAAATTACTTGTCAGTGTGTTTGTAAACAGTGGAAAACTCCCCTTGTGCTGTGCTGTGCTGTGCAGTGTGTCCTATCCTGTCAGCCCCAGATCCTGGAACCAGACACAGAGACAGAGCTAAGGTCAGGATGACCTCTACCCTCTCCTCTCTCCACAGGGGTCTCCTCTAATGAAGAGTTCTGATTCAATCACTGATTACGGCCCAGTGCAGCGCAGGGTCAAGGGCCAAACGCACTCGCAAGTCTCTTTGACCCCCTCTGGTGGGCCAATTAGCTGAGAGACAGAGATAGAGACACAGAGATAAAGAGAGAGACACAGTGAGAGAGACAGAGAGAGAGACAGAGACACAGAGAGAGAGACAGAGAGAGAGAGAGAGTGGACACACTGAACCATGTCTGTCAGGGGCCAGTCATTAGCCCTGACATTATTACTATCTACCCAAATGAATGGATCCCAATCAGCACATCTAAGTCAACACACACCCATCACGCACACGCACAGACATGCACACACACCCTGGTTAACAGACACTGTCTATGGGGATATAGAGGAATATAGTTTTCTTGTTATCCTGTGATTTCTAAAACTTGAGACACGGAGAGACAGAGTGAATAGAAGAGAGAGTAAGAGAATGGAAGTTAGGCGGTCGGGGTGGGGGACGGTTGTCTGTGTGCAAAGCCAGCAGAATGTTTTATCAATGTGTTTGAGTGTGGGTGGAGGGAACTTGGCACTTGAATGGTCTATAGTCTAGAGGAGAAAAGAGGTGCTGTCTGTCAGAGAAGAGAGGGACGCTGGGTTAGAGGTGCCTTCAGTGCGTTCTGGTGCAGGGGTATATTTTCAATTCCCGAGCCCATTTGAAATCAGACACAGCTATTATTATGAGCCGGTCTCCATAGGAAACTTCTATTGAGTCCCCCCCACCACACACACACACACACACTCGCACACACACTCGCACAAGCTCACGCTCACACTCACACTCACACTCATAGACAGACATGGAGCAGAACAGAGTGTGTTTAGTCCCCGATCGAAGTTCGCCACACATTTTACATTACTTACTGAAATGGAAGAAGACATGGCTCATAGCAGTTTTTCTTTACACATTCCTTTGAACATACCAATACTTTACAGTCTCAGCTCTAACATTGTTTCATTTCCACATGCACTATTAGTAACCCGCTGAGAAAGCCTTTACAACCCAAAACATAGAAAATCAAAACCACAAAGGTTGAGGGAAAGTGCCTGGAGCAGGATCCATTTACACAAAGCCTTTTCACACTGTTCTTTTCTCTTTCTCCTTCTCTCTCTTTATGCACATTGACTCTTTCTGTTAGGGCTCTCCTTTGTCCTCTCTCTCCCACTCACTCCCACCAAACTCTAAACAGAACATGAACTCTCTGTTCCGTGTCTGTCTGTGCAGTCTCCGACAAGCATCTGTAGCGCATAGGATATATTACAGTATGTGTGGCTGACTGTGAGTGTTTGACAGAGAGAGATTGAGTGAGCTCTTGGAGGAGTATAATTGTCTCCTCTCCCTGCCCCTGAAAGGGTTGCAGGTGCTATTCCCAGGCTATGTTGGGCAGTGGCTTGCAGTGTGTTTGGCTCCAGCCAGCTGACTCTGAGAGGAGAGGAGATGTTGGCTGTCCTCTAACGAGGTGCTAAGCCCAGGCTCTTGTTTTTGTCAGGAGCACCTGGGTCATACAGACGGAACCACACAGTCTAGGACTTCACAAAGGTCTGCCCATTCAAAACATCCCCAACCCACAGGACCACAAACTCCCGCACTTCATCAAATAAAGGAAAGACAGAACATCAAGCTCAGAGCTGAAATGGCTCATTCTCCTAATACAAGGCAGCTATTGTTTGTCTAACTCACTCTCTCCCAGGCATTGTGTTTTTATACTCAATAAAATCATGCCAGAATGAAAGCAGTTTATTGTGTGTGAATTTGATACAATTGCAGAATATGATGTTTATGGGTGGGACTTTGGAGAGCAGAAGGCATGCTGTGTCTGATCTGGCACCATCCCTTTCCATCCCTCTCCCTCGTGGCCCTCACCGGCTGGGTCTCTGCCCACCATGACTGTGGTGTTGGTGAGGTCACCTGGTGGAGAGGGGCCCTGTCTCCTTACTGTCACAGGACACCAGAGAGTTATTGTACGGGGCTTTCAGAGCAAATGCCAGATCATTTGAAATGACAAGAGAATGTTGGCTCCACTGAGCATTCAGAAATTGAGTGAAAATATTTTTTTTTTTTTTTTTGGGGGGGGGGTACTTGTTTTCTTTTTCTGTTGATTGAGTTATGTAATGAAGTTCTGTTGCCTGGAAGCCTCGCCGCTCATCGGTGCCATTTGCATGACTGACTATGTGCCTCATAACGGAATGACTGTATGTCTGTGTGACCTCACTGTGTGGTCCATCGATCTGACTCCACTTCATCCTCATCCTCCTCTTCCTCTGCAGAGTCAGGAAACCAGCTGGTGGCTCAGGAGGCGGTGAGGAAGCCGTCTACTCTCCGCCGGCCACCTGCCCAGGCCCGCACAGGAACAGGAGAGCAGCTCTCCACCAGTAAGAACCAGGACCCTAACACTCTCTTACACACTACTATAACACCTGGAACCATATTTCTCTCTTGAATATCGTCAGACTCAGAACACCTGGGATTTCATTTCTCTCTTTTACACTGTTTCGGTTTTAATACTCAGGCCCCATGTTTCTCAAATTCCCTGAAGTACATTTTAGAAGCGCTTTTTGCAGATATCGATACTTGTACACATATAATATCTGTCTCTTTCTCCGTTCTCCAGATTGCCTCAACTGTAGTCGAATCACAGCCCTGACAGACAGACTCAGCTCACTGGAGGCAAAGGTACAGGGGTGACTCCTCTACTGGAGAATGTGCTGCAGTGAGAGACTACACTGTCTCTCATCATAAACAACAGTGTTGGAGTCCATATGAAAGGCATTGGCGTTACTCTCTAAATTTCTCTCTTTCTCTCTCTTCACCATTTTATCCCACTAGGTCCAGGTGCTGTCCTCTCCCGCCTCTGCTTCTCACCGCCACCTACAGGGTAAAGGAGGATTGGCACGGGACTCTTCCTCACAGATGGTGGATCCACAAACCAAAGGAGCCCCTGGCGAGCAGGGACCCATAGGTATGTACAAGTCTCCTATGCCCATGTATGGGCAGGTTTGAGGAGCAACCATAATTGCCTATTATTTTGAGTGGAGTGGTTATGTTTGATAATTGAGTAGGAAATCACTCTGCACATGCCATAATTCTTTCTCCATTGCCTCTCTACCTGCTCTCCTCCCCTCATATCCTATTTCCTCTGTCGCTGAGAGAGAGATGGAGACACACACACACACAATCATTTCTTCTTTGACTAGTCAGAGTCCAGTTGTCTGCACTGCTCACTTGCAGGGTTCTGTGGGAAGGAGGGAGGGATGGTGTGTGGAAAGTGAACAGTTTAGGGCATGAAAGCCCTCTCCTTCCCTGGAGCTCAGCCTAGCCTTGGCTGCAGCTGAAAAGAGAAGGTGCTCTGCTGCTGTACTCTCAAAATACCTTTCAATAGTGTATCAACTTCCATCCAATTACATTCAAATCTGTTTTAGCTAAAGGCTTCCAGGTTAAGATCATCACTGGCCTTCTAAGGCCTGTTGAAGAATGTAAATGCCCCATTATGGGCACCCTAACACACAGTCTATGTCTTACTGGTTTAGAGAGAGAAGGACATTATCTGTTTGGTATAGGTGTTTAGTTCCCCTACAATATTAGAGCTATAATTTGGCTGAAATGTTCGCCCCCTGCATGGGCTTGGGTTTTAGGGTTTGGGTTTTAGTCTCCCATGACAAGCTGAGGGGTTCGTTCCTCACTGGCACCTCTGTGGCCCTAATTAACATCTCAGTGCTTAGTCTGTCAGCGAGTCTGTCTAATCCAGAGCATAGCGCAGCTGCTCTGCCACCTCCATCTAGTGACCCTTCACCTCAGGAAGCACTCAACCTCTAGTCCATTTCTCCACACAAGGCAATGGACGACCCCTTTCTCTTCCTCTTTCTCCGGTCTGCTGTCTGACGTCTGTCTGTTTCCTCCCTAACACACAGGTCCACAGGGTGAAAGAGGCAGAGACGGTACCCCTGGACGAGATGGTAAGTTTGAGATGTTGTCAGCTCAGTCATTACTTTTTTTGTAACACAAAATATTGTGGCTGTATCAGTATGGCTCCATAGTTACTGTCCGCTGTCTTTGCTCAGGGAAGCCAGGGTCTCAGGGACTGCCGGGACCCAGGGGTGAGGCTGGGGTGAGGGGCCCCTCGGGGACCCCAGGATCTAAGGGGGCCCCAGGACCAGTGGGTAAGATACTTACTGTAACTAGATGATGGCAGACTGTATGATTTAATTAAACAACCACTGATTTCACTGTAAGATTTCATAAGCCTCCAAATTTGTGACAGTCATTCCTTTTGGCTGAAGTATGATAATAACAGACCGTAATCAGTATGAATGATAGCAGTTTCATGAATACCACATGAAGATAATTCCATGTTTACAGTTGATCAAGCAGGCTGCACGGATGTAAAACAAGACGATGACACTGTTTGTCAATAAATGCGCATGTTGTGAAGATCATTGTGGGCACAGAGGGATTGTATGCATACCCACCCCCATTGTCTCTGACAAAACTATGACAATACTCTCACTAGGCCAGCGCAAACAAGAACCCTGAGTGTTGCTCACTTTAAGACCTGAAACAATTGTAGAAAAGTCCCTCAGAA